>NC_132854.1:34985000-35637500 GCF_048164855.1 Canis lupus baileyi | reverse complement strand
CATTTACAAAATAAAAATGTGCAAAATAAAACTAGTTTTGGCTCCTGTATGAAATACTGGATTGTAAGCTAATATTTCCAAAATGAAGTTTCAATTTGGAATAAATTCTCAAATAGACACATAGAAAAAGGTACACATCCCCCTCAGATGTCTTTCATACCAGAATTAGGTAAAATTTAAATCTGAAACTAGCAAAACTAGAAATCCAAGGATTAGGCAATATGGGAAAAAATTGCAGAATTAAGAAAATAGAGAAAATCAATTTGTTAAGCCAATAAACTACTTAAATGAAGGAAATAAAATAAAGGCATTTATAATGATTCATAAATAAATCATTACATGAAGCAGATTTATATGTGGAACTAATATGTTAATAATCTACTAGTAATTTACTTTCTACTTCCCTTTTAATGCTATAAAATATTAGCTATCAGCATAACTATGTAAAAATATTTCTTAAACAGTGGGGAAGTGAGTCATGCCATGCCTATCAAAAGGGCTCAAGAAAATAAAGCAGAATAACTGGAACAGTTAATAGACTATCGTGGATTTTCCATGAGGAATAGATATTTTATCTGACTATACACAAAACTACTATAAATATATGTATTATTACATATGATGTATCCAAGGCTAGATACCCTCTCATCTTTCCCACATATAGTTCATGAAAATCATTAGGAAATATTAACATGATTCAACTTCCTAAGTATCCAAAAAAGTTACTAAAACCTAAAGTTACAAATGTCCTGAAGAAGCCACTGAGGTCTTCTGCGTCAATAAATGGCTCTTTTTCTTTTAATGATATCCATATAAATTATATAATAATAAATTCATAGAAATTGTAAATTTTACTCTAGGTAGAATTGAAGTAGTTTAAATTATAAGTGGCATGTGTCAGTGGTCCAAAGATGAAACTTTAACCCAACAGAGAGGATTTCATCTGATTTGGGACCTATTCTATTGTGGTCCATCCATATATAATACCCAATATCTCTTATGCTTTACTTGCCAAGCATATTTGTTTCTCCTCAAAACATTTATCAAATAAATTTAGGCTCAATAAAATTGAGTAAGTTAAAACTTTTCAATGTCATAAAAATTTATTCGGCCAGTTACCTTCATAGTCATTGATATAGAAAATAACTGATTAACATAGTTACTTTAATACTTTTTCCCTCCCCAAACTATGCATATTACAATGTTGTCATATGAAATCAAAACATTTTCTAAAACATCGTGTTTTCAATATTCCTATTTAGGACCATTTATACCAACTGCATTACAGGTATGTTGTGGGATTCTCACAGTAAGAATTTTCTTAAATTGTCATTGAAGTGTTACTGCAAGCTCTGCTTCTTGAATGTTAATTCATAAAATAATAAACCAGTGCCTTCATAAAGTTTCACCTGAGCTGTGACTGCACATGAAACCTGCCATCTGCTTAAGAAAAGCTCTAGAATTCAGAGAAGTTTGTTGTTGTGCAGTGTTATGAATCACAGAATTAAAAGTATCTACACTAAGTTCAATATCTTTATTTTACACACTTGGAAACTGAAGAGTAAAGTCAGGTTATTAAGTATTTAGAGAGGATATTTTAGAAAAGACTTTGATATAGTCCATGAGAAATTATATCTTAAGAATAGAAATGAAGGAAAAGTTACAGTGTTAGAGAATTTTCAAATGAAAATACTCATGGCCTTATCTATATGTGTTAACATAATCCAAATACAGGAATTTCTAAAGAAAAGAGGCCTTTATACACATCTTACTGTCACAGGAGTTACTAACAGCTTAAGGTTTGTGATATATGTGTATATAACAAAATAACAATTAATTTGTGTGATGTCGATCTAGAATGTAAAAGAAGGCCATTTTTGAAGATCAGTTCTAATTCAAGTAAAATTAGAATCTTTAAACATTGCGAAATATGCAAAAGGAAATATACTACAAAAAAACTATTTCCACAAACTTGAGAAAAGGGATGGCATAGTCATTAAAAAAGATGTTTTGTAGGAAAACGGTCCACAAGGTTGGAGGCTAAGAATCAAACATCAAGGAGAGGAAATCCCAATATGGTCAGCCTGCAAACCACTTTCTTGCCTCTAGTGCCTTGACCTCCAATTCCAAGTATCAAAAAGAAACCTTTTATAGAAGCACACTGACCACTGGAAATCTTGAGCACTGCCAAGTGAACAGAATATGCCACGAAACAAATGCTTGATGGCCTGAAGCAAGTCCTCTGTATTTCCTGCTGCTTCTTAAATTATTTCTGCTTCTAAAATGGTGGGAGTTACCAATGAAAGAAAGTGCTCAAGAGTCACTGATGAAAGAAATTTTTCATATTTTTTTAAAACAAATAAAGGCAAAAGGCTCAACTATAGGGAAAATTAGGAGATGTATTAAGAAAAAAATAGAGCAAAAAGAGAGAGAAAGAGAGAAGGGAACAGAGAAAGGATAAGTTTTTGTATCTCATGATTTATTTCACATATCTGTCACTCAGTAGATATTTACCAGTTGATGATGTCATTTCAGTATACATAGTCCAAGACTGAAATTCATTAATGTAAATTAGGTATTTCACAGTTAGTTTAACCATACATGCTTAACTTTTATATAATTGAAAAAACTCATACTATAAGCTTATCTGTATTGTATATATAATTTTTGGTAAATTAAAAATTAGATAAATTCCATAATAACAAAATATATGGATATGAAACAACACAAAGGTGTAAAACACATTCAAAAAATTGTTGAAAAAAGCAGCAATTGAAGAAAAACCAAGAAACAAATTACACATAAGAAATACCATAAATTAGCATTAATGGACAAATATGCAGGGAATAGAGAGGTGCTGCATAAAAGAACAGTGAGTCAGTCTATTTATATAACTGAAATGTCAATTATTACTGCCTATTCCACCAAATTCAGACTGAGAGAAAAGATCAGCAATGATTTTAAAGTCCAGAAAGCTCTAGAGAAATTGGAATCTGTTTATAAAAGTTTAGAAAACATAAAATTGTTATTTTTTAAAATATTTTATTTATTTATTCATGAGAGACACAGAGAGGCACAGGCAGAAGGAGAAACAGGCTCCATGCAGGGATCCCGACGGGGGACTCGATCCCGGGTCTCCAGGGTCACGTCCTGGGCTGAGGGCGGCGCTAAACCGCTGAGCCACCCAGGGATCCCCCATAAAATTGGTTTTGAAGCCAAAGCTGTACCACAGTTTTCCTCAGAGCATATCTTTGACAAAGTCCTTATTTTAGTAAAAGTTTATAATATTTAAAGTATTTCTCCTTAAATTTGGGATGACTGATACGATATTACACCTATTCCTTCTTGATATACTCAGTTTACACATTTACATTTTGAATGTACCTTAAACTCTTCCGAGGTTCAAAAACCTATCAGTGTTTTTATTTTTAAAAACAAGGGGGGGCAGCCTGGGTGGCGCAGCGGTTTAGCACCTTCAGCCCAGGGTGTGATCCTGGAGACATGGGATCGAGTCTCTTGTCAGGCTCCCTGAATGGAGCCTGCTTCTCCTTCTGCCTGCCTCTCTCTCTCTCTCTCTCTGTTTCTCTGTGTCTCTCATGAATAAATAAAATCTTTAAGAATAATAATAAATAAAATAAAATAAAAACAAGGTGTAAATTTGAATGTCTTCAGCTAAAGGTGGCAGAAATATTCTAATAGAGCAAACAGCTTTTTAATATTAATAAGATTTTAAAATACTTAAAAGTTACGGATGATTAAGATTTTAGACCACACTGATTCTCAACATACAAATTAATTTTGGGATCTATTTTTATTTTATTATTTTATTTTATTTTTTAAAAAGATTTTATTTATTTACTTAGGGGAGGCACACAGAGAGAGAGAGAGAGAGACTAAGAGAAAGAGAGAGAGAGGCAGAGACACAGGCAAAGGGAGAAGCAGGCTCCCCTCAGGGGGTCCAGTGTGGGTGGGATTCCATTCCTGAATTCTAGGGCCCTGAGATGAAAGCAGAACTTAACCGCTGAGTCATCCAGGCGTCCCTGGTATCTACTTTTAAAATCAATGTTTTCTACAGAATTATTATCTTTTGAATGATTTAAAGTGGGAAGCAGCAAATTACATATAAGAAGTTTGAGCCTAAAATGACACAAACATATAATTAATTTCTCTACAAATGTCTCTAAATTAACAAATGTCTCTAATTTAATATCTGTATTAAAACAAGTGGTAAGAAAGTTACAGGGCTAGTATGAGACGCATGATAAATGTAGTCATGAAAGAAAACAATTTTTAATTTAGTAGGCTCTATCAATCTAGAAAGCCATGAATATTTACTGTTCATTCCGTATGCTGGAAAACAGATAAAAGAGAGTGTACAAAAGAAAAAGCAACATATAACAAAAGTTACTATAATTAGTATCAATATCACAATTTCTATGATTATATAATTACATCTGAAATCATGCATTTAATGGCAGTTTTATATTTCTAGGAAGAATATTAAAATAATTTATTTTCCCCTATAAAATATATATTAAAATTTTGGAAAACCACTGGCATATAGTCAAGGTCTTTATTTTGACAGCAAAATCTTTTGAAAAATTTCGATATGGTGAGAAGTACCATTAGTGATATAGAAAGTTTCTGTGTATACAGAACATCCTACTTTCATGTAAATGGACCTTTTAAAAGTTCTATAATTCCACCTTTGCTATCCTATTAATCTGTGTAATCTTTATAGTTGTTTTAACTTTCTTTCACCATCTCTTAGAATCACTTAATGATTCAGCTCAGATCAGTATGAATTTACTGATTGCCTAGTCTGTTTAAACTAAGGAAAACACAGAGGACTCTAAGTCCTCTTACAGGACTGTAAGACTCTTACAGTCTAATATTGGGAGTAGACCAATGGAGATATAACTTCTAAACAACAAGGCAAATATTGTAGTGAAGATTTTTGGACCAGGCATATGGGAAAAACAGAAGTGGGTCCCTTCAAATAACCTAGTATGGTATCTCAGGAAAGGCTCCAAGGTGGCAAAATTGTAATAATTAATTTTAAAAATAGATAAATGGATAGACAGAACTCATGATAAAAGTAATAGTTAGGAAAATAGTAGGTAAACTCAACTTGAAGCCTCAGGTAATACAAAGCTATCTACCCAAAATTCCAGTGGAACTCATGCCAATTATGCTATTGATTGTGCCTTCAATAGTGTTCTCACCACCACATTTGGGCTTTTGCATTTTATTCCCAGCCCTTCTCCACTAGGTGCTGCAAGAGAATTAAGCCTAATATCCTGACATCCATTGTATGTCATAAATTAACTTTCCCCTTACGCATTCAAAGTGAAACTATTTATGTAGTATCCATGGGAAAATTGAGAAATGAGTCACTCACTTTATTTTCTTCTAGGGCTTTATTCTTACACAGAACCTTGATGGAGAGTGGCTGCTTAACCTATATGATGAATTGTCCTATTTAAATACTATTAAACTTTAAATCTTTTATGAAGCTTTATATTTTCTAATGATGCTAATTTTTATATTTCCGGTATATGTCAAAATATATGTAAGGTACAGTACATGTAACATTTTTACTTACTATTGAAGAAGAGATTGTGAAAAAAGCTAGAATTAAGTATTTAGAGACCTCTGGCTAGTACACCTAGTTTAGTGATAGCTTTTGATATCAAATTTCAAATTAAAAAATTAGAAAGTTGCCTTAATGCTGCTCTCAATTATGCCTAGATTTTGACATATTAGCACCTAGAAAAGATTATCATTTTCTCACTGACATTCCACAATACAGATAATCTAATTTGTAGAAATGTACTCTTTCTCCCTAAGGGCTCAGCATGACTGTTTTTATGTTGAATGGAAAAAGGTTTTATATAAACATTTTTACTTTTTGGGGGAAAAAAGTTGCCAGATCTTAACTTGGTCTTCCTCTAATCATTTCTTTCTGCTTGATTAATTTTTAAATATCCAATTTTATTTATTTTCCTTTTTGACAGAAAATTGTGCTTTATATATAATTATGTTTTCCAAAGAATAAATCCTTTCATAACACTGATTATTTGGTATTCATGTTTAAAAAGATAGTCAAAATACCCAATTTATATTAATGAAATTTTAAAAATATTAAATTAAGATGAATAAGATTTGGAAGGGTTCTTATAGTCACAATTCAAACCTCACTATTTGAAAAAAATAAATTTGCATCTACTAGCACAAATTTTTAACATGCATACCAAAATAATATTTAAATTCTTCATAAAAGTATATTTGGGGTAAATCCCCAATATAGCAATTGCTGGGTCACTTGACGGGCTGAGCACTGGGTGTTATTCTGTATGTTGGCAAATTGAACTCCAATAAAAAAATATACAAAAATAAATAAATAAATAAAATAAAACAAAAATAAATTCTTCATAAAAGTACTTTATGAAATAGGGCATGAAAATACCAATATGTGCCTGTGAAAATGGGTTAGGCTGATGCAAATGAAATACAAATAGAAAACTTTCAGCTGTCTACCATCTGGGCTTTGTTATTTGTTATACATAATTTTGAAGCAACAACTAATACATTGTTCAGTTAAATTCACTCCTATTTCCTGATTGGTCTGATAACCATGTACATTCTAATCCAAAATATGCATAATAATCCTTTGTATATTGCTATAGCTCTATCAGGTACAGAAAAATGGCATTTGGCCCTACAAGCATTGAGAAAGACAAATAGTAGATCTTTAGAAACTCAGTGATAACCATAAAACAAACACTTGTTCACTTTTTTAATGTATTGGAAAGTAACTTACCACCTACCTGTTGTATAAGGAAAAGTAGCAGATCTTCATTCATATCTCTTTTTTGCTGAAAAGGCTTAATTTTTAACTAATATTGCAAGTTTTTAAAATGTTTATATGCCATCTTTTGTGAGACAGAAGTATACTTCATTCTGTGATTAAAATCTAGTCAACATGTTGAGCAAGAAAAAACAATGCCACATAATCATATATTACCTTTTTCAATATGCATCCTTTTTGATTCATGTCCCATATCATGACCAGCCAAATCTCCCTCTTTGGGTCCAGGGAGTACATTTGGTGATAAACCCATCAGCATCTGGTTCATGGACAACCCATTCTGATGGACAGCTGTCAAGCCCAAAACAAAAGAACAAAGACAAAAACATCATAACATACAATATTCCAACAAATTAATTAAACTCATTTGGACTCGAAAATAAATAAAATATAGTAGTCGAAACTAGCATTGTTATCTATCTCTAATAACACTAAGAATTGATAACCATAATTCTTAAAGATAAGCAGAAAAACACTGGAAATGAAAACATTTTATCTTGTTTTTTATTTCACAATGAATATCATTTTTAAAAATATATCTGGAATATTTCTGAAAGGCCATACCACTACAATCACTAAAAGTTGTTAACTTTCAACAAATTAAAGCACTAACATAACTGATTCAATATTCATATCCTATTCTGGTCAATAAAACACGAGGTTTCACAAATACCAAAGTATTTCTTTAAAAATTGGATTTCAACTCAAACTTGAAAAAAAAGGGGTACCTGGCGGCTCAGTAGTTAAGCACCTGCCTTTGGCACAGGTCATGATCTGGAGCCCAGGGTCCTAAGCTTGAGCCTTGAGTTGGGCTCCCTGCTCAGCAGGGAGTATGTTCACTTGTGCTCTCTCTTGCTCACTCTTTCTCAAATAAATAAATAAAATCTTAAAAAAATAAATAAATAACTTGAAAATACAAGTACCCAATTAATATCTATTGAATAGTTGAATGAATAAAAACAGTAATTGCTTTATTGAACTATTAACAATAACCTGTCACTTTCTTGAACTATTAACAATAACCTGACACTATTAAAGTAATAAAGTAGATGACAAAACACCTGTATGATTTTCAAACTCCAGTCAATAAACTTCTTAATAAATTGCCCATGAAAATCATGGCTTTGTGCAAAAAACTGGATGAATGCTTATTCCATAAAAACCTTCTCTGGAAAAAGAGATTTTTTCTTTTTGGAAAATATCATAAGACTATATTAGGAATTATCATTTGGAAATCACCATAGCAATAATTGTGTGAGGGAAGTATCTTCAACAGATGATTCTAAAAGGAGTGGAATTGAAGTTTGATGAAAAATATATTTATATAGTCTTAATATATCTCCTCACAAGACTTATTATTATTACTTATCATCTACAAAGGTTTAAAAAGAAAGAATAACTTTACAGTCGAGAAATCTGGTAGTCACCATCTTTACCAAGAGCTAGTTATGACAAGTATTGGAGGAATATCGTATGTTTCCTGGAATGATGCCCTGAGAAGGACATACTATCATGCCTCTGTGATTCCTGGCAAAGATTCATAATTTAAATCTAATCATGAAATAACAAAAACATCCAATCTGAAGGAAATCCTACAAAATTAGTGACCTATATTCTCAAAAAAAAAAAAAAGTCAACATACTGAAAGACAAAAAAATTTAAGAACTGTTCCAGATTAAAAGAGACTAAAAGATTATGACAAATAATTGCAACATGGGATCCTGGATTGACTTTTGGGCCAATAAAAAAAAAATTTGCTATTAATAATATTAGAAAAAATACATATAGTGGTAGGAAAGTTGATGAAATTTGAAAAAGATTTATAGTTTAGAGAATAGTACTATAATAATCTTAATTTCCTGATTCTGATCATTGTTCTGTGGTTATGTAAGAGAAATTCCTTGTTTTGAGAAAATCAACAATGACATATTTGAGGTAAAGGAGCATGATGTCCATGTCCATGATACAGTCATTGGGGTGACATTATGCCTTTATCAAGGTTACCTCTTTCAGAGACACTGATGATTACGTGAATCTGAGTGATGAATGTGAAATTATTCTTTGTACTATTTTTGAAATGTCTGTGTTGGTCTAATTTTCAAAAAAATATGTTAAAATATGTATCCACATGAACATGTATTTGCATATATGCATATGTGTATATGCATTCATGTGTGTGCATGTGTACATACTTCCACTTGGACAATTATGGTAGTCCAAGCATGCAAAAATTTCTTTGTTCTATCAAGAATTAAAAAAAAAGAATACAATGATTAATTTAAAACATGAATGTATGACAAAATTCTTTCAAATTGTTCCCTATCTGCCCATAATTTCCATTTAAGTCTTGTGAAAAAATATTTTTCTTTCTCTAGAAGGACAGTGTCTTTTCAATGATGACATCGTATAAAAGCTTTAAAAATGAAACCAATATGCATCATGAAATTTCTGATTCTAGTGTTAGCATTGTACATAAGCATGGAGAAATTATTTTACATGAAAAATGGTTTGAGGTTGTGGGAGCCAAGATTTGCCAGCCATGGAAAAATGTCATTGGTTTGGAAATAGTTATATTCAGCTTTATTAATACACAGTTATCATCTCTTACAAAATTAGGGAAATATGTTTTAGACAGGCCAAATCAAGTATTCATATTTAGAATTATGTTGAACTATAAACTATTTAACTATTAACCATTTTAAAAATCATGGTATTACATACAATTTAACCTAGAATTTCTTATCTATCTCAATAGCATCCATAGAAAGGATTTCTGTTTATACAAATGTTCCTTTATGATTACAAAGTCACTTTCTAGCAAATATTTTCCTATTATAAAAATAATCTCAACAACCAAATAACTTCAGCAGGTTATGTGTAATTAGATGAAGTTTATACTACAAATATGATTTCTTAACATAAACTAAATCCTGGAGAGGATACAATAGAAATTGATTTTGTCAACCAGCACAATTACTGTTAATATGTTCATTGTATTGGAAAAACAATACTAGATTCTTGACACAAAATACAGATACAAAGTAATCAGTTAATTAAATGGCATTTTTAACTTTACTCTTCATTTTCTCGGTTAAATGTTTGAAAATGTGATCATGAAATAAAATAGAGCCCCTATTTTTTAGAATTTAACAATAATAATTTCTGACAATAATATGCATCATTGATTTCCTAATTCAAATCCTAAAATTCAAGCAATTTAAAATTCTTTAATCCATTGATCATCAGAACGACCAAGACTTTTTTCTTAAATGAATTGTTTTGAATTCCATTTCTTTTATTCCTCTTTCTGGTTATGTTTATCAATGCAAAGGTGAATTCTGATAATTGATACATTTCCAAACCTGGCAGGGGGTGGGACTGAGGAATAAAGTTGAGTATCACAGCCACTAGGTAACTGTGAGTTGGAGGTGTTTACTTCAGAAACTAATCGGGAAGGTTACTTTCTCTGTTTCATTGCTCAGACCTTTATGTGTGGCATCAAAGAGAGGGAGTTTATATCAGAACCTGTTAATGTAGCACCATACCTCATGATATTGCAAACTGGGAAACATAATTTTGAGAGATGGCTATTGCTACAGAGCTTCAGAACATGATACATCTGAGATCTATTTGGAATGAGGGCATTTTGATTAGAAAAGCCAGCTGCACCTAATAAAGTTTAGAGCGGTGACAAGTAAAAGTATGAGACCTACGGATTCTGTCAGAAGAGCTCTCGGTCCGGGCCGGGGAGCTGGACACGCTGCTGCTGCGGTGTGATGAAGGGTGGCTGCCAGGCCTCCGGCCCTCCTCCAGAGAGGGGGCAGGCGAAGGGCTGTCTGGGACGCGCTCCTGCGGCACCACGGGAAGCAATTGGGGGAGAAAAGATGTAAATACATGGGAACTGTACTTAATGAATGTTGATTTCCTGCTCATGCAGTACAAAAGAAATGTAAAGGAAATAAATTCATCTTTCATTGGCATTTTCACCTTTTTATCTCCTGCGAAGCTAAAGGAGGGAAAGGCTAGTTAGGACACTGGTTCTATGGGCATGCAGTAACAGCAAATGTCGATTCCCCTCTCTGGATACAAAGAGAGGCCAAGGGAGACAACCCTTTTAGAACCCATTAGACAACAACAAAGTAACAGAACAGGGCAGGTTCCAATTCTAGACGATTATCAACTTAAAGAAATCTCTATGTTCTATTGCTTCAGCTAGTGTCTAAGGATCATTTAACACACAAATTATCAATGTGACCATAATAATAACACTAGAGGGGTTATTAACAGCTTTTTCATCATGGCACTGCTCTGGACACACCTGGATGGTCACATTTTAAGGCATCCTAGAAATCGATTATTATTTCACATTGGAATAATTTTGTTGATTCTAATAATTTGCAGACCACCTGCTTCTCCAAGCTCCAATTCAGCCACATATATGTATTAGGGGAAATTCATGAAATATATATTAGTTGTATCCCAGGGAAACTTGGTATCATGTTTCCTGATACTATTGTTAACACTTAGGTCCCACTCCACATCTCTCCTGCCAAGCCCTGAACCTTCCCCATTAGACTAATGTGCAAATATATCATATAACTGTCTCCAATGAACTTCTATAAATGGAGTTACAGATTAAGAAATAAGATACTCCACTTATTAACATTTTCTTCTTTGAGCAACAAGATATTTATACCTTCAGATATCAAGGCACATAGGCCTCGAAGGACTGTCTTTTCAATAATTAATATTTGAAAGGTTAGAAGTAAACTAAATGATATGGAATAAATCAATAAGTAATTCCTTATTCAGGTGAAAAAATGCAAGTATTAAAAAAGCAGACTTTAAAAACTTTAAAGGAAAAAAGTTCTAAGATCTAATTGACTTGTGGGACATCAATTGACCAGTGAGAATGAAGGTGATACGTATCATTGGTGTCAGAGCTTTGAATAGCCTGGTGATGGTTCCCAGTCCTGTTCTGCATTAGAATCACCAGGGAAGTTCGTAACATGCCTACACCTGGGCTTTCCTCCCAGAGATTCTGGTTTACTGAGTATTAGCGGTTGAATTGTGTCCCCAAGAGGAATGAAGTCCTGATCCTCAGTACCTGTAAATGCGACTTCATAGGGAAAAAGAGTCTTGGCAGCTGAAATTAGTTAAAATGAGGTGATACTAGAGTGGGTTTTTATTACAACAAAAACTGGTGTCCTTACAAGAAGACATTGTGAAGATACGAGAGACAATGTCATGTACTGAGGTAGAGATTGCAGCTATGCAGCTGCCAGCCAACAATGCCAAGGATTTTCAGCCACCACCAGAAGCTGTGGAGGGGCAAAGGAGGATTTTACCTAGAGGCTCAAAGAGAGCATGTGGCATGTCTGACCTCTTGATTACAGACCTCTAGTCTCTAGAAATGTGAGACATCTGTGTAGTTGTGTAAAATAACTGTGATATTATCAGTTATTTATCCCAACTAAATAAATCAAAGAAGGTAACTTCTTTTTTAATAGATTTTAATTATTTATTTGAGAGAGAGAATGAGCAGGGTGAAGGACAGAGAGAGCCCAATGTGGGGCTCGATCCCTGAACCCTGAGATCAGGATCTGAGCTGATGGCTGCTTAACCAACTAAGCCACCCAGGTGCCCCAAAGGAAGTATACTTTTAAATGATATGAGTTCTTTAGTCTACATGAAAAACAAATGACCTAAGTTTCTAAGAAATACACATTTGATTTAAAAGAATAGAGAAGTCACATCTGGATGCTGAAAGTTACTTCCTATCTTATAATTTTAAAAGCAGCTGGTATTATAAATCCTTTTTCTTAACATTCACCTCTACCCTAAACTATGAAGCACACTATGCATTTATTATGTGTTCAGTTTAACGAGTCTGTCAAGATCTAGAACATTCTCATAACCCCAGAAAGATTTCTCCTGTTCCTTTCCATTCAATTCCTCCCAGTTCCCATAAGCAACCACTTTCTGAATTCTATTACCATAAAATAGATTTGCTGGTTCTAGAATTTCATAAAAATGAAACCATACAGAACACACTTCGTGCCGGCTTCTTCTTCACAATTTTTTTTTTGAGATTCATCCATGTTACTACATATGTCGTTAGTTTATTCTTTTCTACTGCTGAATATATTCAACTGCACAAATATCCCACAATTTGTTAATCCTCTCACTGCCCCCCACCCCCAAATGGCAATTAGGTCATGTTCTTAACTACTTGAAACAACAGTGCGCTTAATGTGTCTTTCAAGTAGCTGCTCAGATATGTCTTGAAGGAAGTGTTCTTAATCGCTTGTGTATAATACTGTATAGAATTCTTTTAAAGTCTGCATAGATGTATTAAGTTAAGCTAATGCTAACTGCATAAATGACCAGAGATATACTATAAGGAGTCTAACCTTGATTTCTAAAAATCTAATAAATAGGCACATAAATTTGTCTAAACTTGAAAGGTAATTCCTAGTACATCTGGTTCTCAATATTTGGATTACACAAAAGTACATGGTATGTTTTTGAAAACAAACATTTTATATTTTTAACTGACAAATAAATTTTCTAACTTAACCATTCTATTTTCTTCAAAAAGTCAGTGATATCAATGTTTATTCATCACTGCATTTTAATATTTCTCATAATAGTTATGTATGTGATCATATATGCAGTGGCACATGTTTGGATGCACAGAGATAAAGTGCAATCTTGAAATAAATCAATCCCTCTGAAGTCATTTTGTAAGTCTTGAGTTTCCTGTCATAATATATTTCTTACTGGTGCTAATGGAAAGCATGAGAAACTGATTTTTCCTGAGATATTTAACTCATAAAATACTAGCAACAATGATTATGCCATTAAAAACAATTAGTCGTTTTATTTTCCACAAAGTATAAAAATTATTTCATTAGTCAATATATTTAACTGTCAAAGCTTTCCTTGATGATTCTTTGCATTCATGCATTATTCACTTATTCATTTATACATTCAAAATACTCTAAAACATCATATAATAAACCAGCTAAAAAATAAACTGGATTTAAATCTAATGTATAATACATCTTGAAAGCATAATTTAAGGTTTATAAAATGTAGGTGAAATTGTATTTAATATAGCTTTAGTCTATTTTTCCTTTAGTTATAATTGTTTGTCTAAGAACAAAGGACAAAGACAATACTTAATACTTTCGTTTAAAGAAAATATTTTAATTTATGCAAATTTTATTATTTAAAAGCCAAGTATTCAATTGAAACTTTCTATAAATTGAGACACAACATATTCAGTCATTTCACTTAATGTATAATTTCAATCTTTGGAACGTGATGTATTGTTCTTTGAAGAATTTCATTAAAGTAAAATCCACTGAGCAAGTAAGATTTGAATACATTGTTGCACAATAAATTAATTTATTTCAACAGCTTAATTCTTTTATCATATTTATATGCTTGCCTTTCCAGAGTATGCTATAAGATGGAGAATAATGGAGACAGTAAAGAATTGCTTAGGAGAGAATCTCATAATTATTACTGAAACAAAATAGATAATGAGTTTTATTCAGACATAATAAGAAAGAAGCAGTTCAATGTCTATAGGGAAACTATGTAAACTGGATTTATCATTTCATTTGTGTAATACCCTTTAACCTCCAAGATGGGCCTGAAGTAGGACAAAGGGGAAGAATATTTAATTTAATACTTCAACACACTGCTTTATAGTCCTGCATCATAACTCAATCAATAAAACACAATCCTTTGCAATGTTCCATCTTTATAAAACCAGCCACAATAATAAATGAAAATTTAAGAGGAATACCCTCTCACAAAAAAAAGGTCATACTAATAAACTAATGGTAGCAGAATAACAATAAAGAAAAAGCTGCATTTATTGCCTCTGGGCAGAACAAGAAGTATTAGTCTCTCAGATAATTCAGAATCAAAGGTAGAATTCCAAACAATGTATTCCAAAATTCTAAACTAAAAAGTATAAAATGTTCAGTATTACATATGTGCAGTTGAATGTTTAAAAATTACATTGTCTTAGCTGCCTCCTCTCCATCACAAAATGCATTATATTTTATCAAATTAAAATTTCTTTTAGTGAAGTCAAAATAATCACAACTCAATTGCAATTGATTTCTCTAAAGAATTATTTCATTTAGCTTTACTTTATGTTACTATCTTTTTAATCATCTGAATTTTCATGTTTATCAGTCAGAGATTCCATCACTGAATATGTTATAGAAGTGGGGAGAAGATATTTCTAACATTAAATGTTATCTTGATATACTTTTAACTCACAAAATTGAAGTTGCCTAGTACTTTTTTTAACCCAAACTCATGAGCTTTAAGACAACTCAGACTTAAATTCATTTATTTACAGACTATTTACTGAACATCTAATACATGTTGGTGTCCCAGGTTCTGGTTATATGTAAGTAAACAGAACTGATGAAAATCCTTTCCCTCATGGAGCGTCTATCATAAAACAGAAAATGTTAGTGGAGTCCAGAATCTTATGTATACACTGATTAAGCATGACTTCTAAATTCCCTTGTTCTGGAAAAAAAATGCTCAGAGGAAACAAATAGTAGAAATGGGATTCTGGATTTGGGAAAATGTTAAAAAGTAATTCTGGAAGACATAGTAAATGATGCTAATAATACTTACATCTGATAGAGAATCAGGCAGGCACCATCAAAACTCCATGACTCAAAGTTCTAATGTGAGGCTTCAAGGGATTTTTACATAGCTCTTTTTATTTGTTTTGGTGGTGATACATAAGAAACACTTAATGTTGCTAAATGTGAAACTGGTAGGACCCATGAGTATAATCATAAACAACTTAGTATTATTCTCCTACTGTCTCTTCAAACTTATTCAGCAGCAGTAGAGGACTGTATTTTTTCCCTGCATCTATATGAAGATTCAGGAAGCCTCATGATTTCAGATTACAATTTGTTAGTATAAAGTCCTATGGTTACTTTAAACAACATACAGTTTTGACTCAGGGATTATATAATTCATCCTGGTGTAGTAATAAATACTAGTATCTTAAAGAAAAGATAGGATTTCCTCCTTTCCCATACTCAAGAAAGGGGGAGTAATCCTTAAGGGTGTAATTCATCTCTATGTTCCTCAGTACCTTGAATGTCCTACATAGTTAAATCTGGATCCTTGATTCAAGCTGAGCTTGAGGCGAGCCTACTTCATAGATAGTGTTGCATGCCTCCATGCATATAAATGTCTGCTTGGTTGCATTTTATGATGCTGGCCCCCACTGATGACCATGGCCTAAGTGCCACTTCATTAAGACTGGCAATTTGGTGACATTCTAAATATATCATTCCTTATTCTTTTTGGCTGGAAGATTTGTATGAACAGAAAGTTCCCCTAGTGAATTAATGGTAATCCTGAGGAACAGTTTGTATGGGAAAGCCAGGAAAATGCTTGATTCCACCCTTTTATTTATCCTTTGTTTAAACCTTTATTTGTCCTTTAAAATAATCAATTCCCTAGATTTCAAAGGTGAACTCAGTTCGTTTTTTTTAATATTACTATGAACTTATGGGTTTAAATATCTGTGATTTGTTTAAACACACTGCTGTAGGGTATACTTAGTGTTGGTTATGTTTTAATACCTTCTTTTTCTTGTGAGCATCCTTTTCACATTTAATATCAACACCCAAATAAACATTAAGAGAATATACTTTACTTTTATTCTAATCCAATTAAAATTATATGAAGTCTTTTTTGTGAAAAATGTCTAAAATTAATGCATGCATCTAGAGTTATTTATGATTGCCCCAAAATAAACTATTCTGTACCTAAAAACAAACATAAGGGACATGACTTTGCTCTAGGATTTTCATGTACTTTGAGAATCAGGTCACTCTGGTTCTAGTTTTTATAATATTTAAACATTTTAAACTTCCTGCACAAAAAGTCCTATTTACCAATATAGTACATTAGGACCTACTTTGAGGGAAAGTATTAGAGAGTGGAAATTTATACATTGTATTTAATTTTTTTCAATGTTTAATTTTTTTAAATTAGAATGTCATAAAGTGTCTCTGCTTCTATCTCTCTCTCT
This sequence comes from Canis lupus baileyi, assembly GCF_048164855.1. NCBI lineage: Eukaryota > Metazoa > Chordata > Mammalia > Carnivora > Canidae > Canis > Canis lupus. The sequence goes on along the minus strand of NC_132854.1, from coordinate 35,620,533 downwards.
CTCTCTCTCTCTCTCTCACACACACACACACAGACACAAGAGTGTGGTGGAGAAGACTAAAAAATTTAAGTCATATTCCTTGTTCTCAGAAAACCCTGTAATATTGCATAAGAGAAAGATGTTTACTCAAGAATGTAGAATAACTTGAATATTGCCAAATTTCTTGAAAACAGTTCTATACTATCCCTAAAAAAAAATGACATCTGAAAAAAATGCATTTAAAAATCTGCTTTGTATACCACTGCACTATAGCCCCCACCCCCTACTCCCCAAAGAAACAAACTGCAGTGCTTTTATTAGGTGAAGAGGGCTGAACAAGAAAAAAAAGTACTTACTTTACAATTCTGACTCTATTTCAAAAGCTTGACACACATTTCTTATAAGATTCTAGAACTTATTTTTAAATAGATGATTATGAATATTTGGGGAGATAATAGGAGATGATAATGTCAGTGTACAGAAACTTCTAATGTTATTTATAAACACTAATTTAATCAGTGCAACAACCTGATGAAGAAGGAATGTCATTAAGCCCATTGTGCAGGAAAAAACAAAACAAAACAAACAAACAAACAAAAAACAAAGACAGAGATATTAAGTAACTTGTCTAAGGTCACATGACTAGCAGGTGGCAAAACCCAAGAAGTCTTCCTCCATAATCTATTCTAAACCACTGAAACATATTGCCTTTCTTTTTTTAATTTTATTTTTTTCAACAAGAACCATTTTTTTCTAAGTCCTTATAATATCATTGTGAATTTATTAAATAAAATGTGAGAAAATTATTGATTCATTCAGGGAGATTTGGGGTTACTTGATGAATGATACCTAAAGAGAATCAATTAGTAGAACATTTCAGCCTATTAGGAATTCTCTAATGACAAGAGGAATTGATCTCTTGATTTATACTGTTTATTTTCATCAGTGATTTAAGGTAGTACAAGTAATACATCCTTTTACAATTTGGAAATGATACAAAGATTATATAAATAGCTAAGATGATAGTTTAGAATGTTAAGATTCAAAAGTATCTGAAGAGGAGGCTTCAAGTTATGGATTGAATATGTCATGGGAATAAAAGCCACAGTATTCGGAATATAGTCAATGATATTGTAATATTGTTGTATGGTGACAGATGGTGGCTACACTTGTGATTGTAGCATGATGTATAGAGAAGTTGAATACCACGTGTACTGAAACTAATATAACACTGTGGCCAACTATACTCAAATAAAAAAATAAGCATATAAGGAGCCTAAATCAGTAGACTGTGGAATATACTTAATGTGGATAAATGCAAATTCCTAGTAAAACTAAAAGTAAAAAAAAAAAAAAAAAGAACTGGCTCAGTAAAATTTTGTGTTGAAAGGCATGAAATTATACTGAGTCATGTATTCAACTAGTAAAATAGTTTTATGAATTATGACTACATTTATAAACTATTATCCAAATTGAGGCATATGTTAGTTCCAGTGTCTACTCACTGGCCTATTCAGTTCTAGAAGATTGTATGGGAGAGGTTGGAGAAAAGAGGGTGATTTAAAAAAGATCAACCAAGAAGCTTGATGAGGAATGGTCAAAGTAAATTAGAATATTTGGTCTGGAAGGAAGAAACACTATAGATACTAGAGCAGAGATTTATTTAAATGGCTAGCACACAGAAGAATTAGCAGACCTTTTTTCTTCCAAGAGAATGCAATAAAGTTAAGGTAGATGCTAATGTGGACAATCCTTACTCTTGAATTTACTGAAAATAGAAGAGACTTCCCACAAAAGCTTAGATAAATAAAAGTGGGTAGGAAGTAGGCAAGAATAATTTGTCCACCATGGGGAAAGCTGGATTATATGCCATCTGACATCTCAAGTCTATGTCTCTTCATTCATAACATTAAACAGCAAAAATACATGAGTCTCACTGATACGTAATAGACTAATACAGAGCCTATAGTAATTTAACTTACAGGCAATTGGCTATTAGGGATTTAAATTAGAATGACTGTCTAAACATTATATGACCATTTCCTCCTCAAAGTTATCTTACTAAATTATTTCCAGTAGTCCAAACCAATCAGCAGGAGAAAATCTAAATTTAACACTTTGGCAGATTCTATCATGAAGGCTTGCATTTAAAGCAAGAAACAGGGGCAGCCCAGGTGGCTCAGTGGTTTGATGCCTGCCTTTAGCCCAGGGTGTGATCCTGGAGACCCAGGATCAAGTCCCACGTTGGGTCCCAGCATGGAGCCTGCTTCTCCCTCTGCCTGTGTTTCTGCCTCTTCTCTGTGTGTCTCTCATGAATAAATAAATAAAATGTTTAAAAAAATGTAAATTTCCCTTACAAAAAGGTAACTTCTTAAAAAAAAAAAGCAAGGAACAATGCTATAGTGGTACTGTCTTCCATCTATGTAATTTTCTTTTCTTCAATCCTTTTATTTTTCAACATCAAATCCTGGGGCTCCATCATGTTGAGAGTTTAGTTTTAGCTGTCTCAATTATCCACAGCCTGATTCAATGTGTTTGAGTTAATAGGAGCTCTAATGCAGGTATCAGCAATTTTTTTCGGTAAAAAGTCAGCTAGTAAATACTTTATTTAACTTTGCTTTGTATGTAAAAGTAGCCATAGACATTATATAAAGAGTGTAGCTAAGTTCAGACATATTTTATTTATGGACACTAAAATTTGACTTTCATATAATTTTCATGTGTCACAAAAGATTCTCCTTCCTATATGTTTTCCCCACCCACTTAAAAGTGTAAAACCAGTCTTAACTCACAATCCATGCCCAAAACTGGGGATATGGGGTGAATTTCGGACCCTGCTCCACTGAATGTACTGGTATCTACATTCTCATAAATAGGTTTATGAGAAAGTCATTGAAGCTCCTTTACCTCCTAGAAACAAGTAAGGACAGAATGCTTTAAAATAGGTAACTCTGAGTGCATTGTTTTCACTTCTCTTCTGTCCTATGAATTCTTATTGCCATTCTCATGGAGGTTGATTTACCATTTTAATTCTTGTCATTACTCTCAAAAAATGTAAATGGTACATTCCAGCACATGAAAACCCCTCAAACTTCTATTTTTCTCTTCAAAGGCTATTTCTCTTGTTTTATGATTCCTACAGATGGGGGTAAATCTTTGGTATTTAACATTTCACTTTTAATCAGCCTTCATAATTAGAACCTTTTCAGGCAAACAAAGTTGCAGGCACTATTCTAATTGCCCACTTGGGCCCCATACTATTTAATGTGACATAGGAGTCAAACATTTCCTTTGGGGAAAATACAACTTCCCCCAAATTAAGTTTAACTAATATATATCATGGGAGTTTACAAAACACTGTGCTATAAAGTCTACTATATATAAATTTAGGCAGGCTGATGTATTAAATTGTTTTTTCTAATATTTGGAATTCTTTAAGAACCTATTCCTCATCCTTATTCTCTGAGGCCATACCCTCAATTTTTCCCAGGCCTAAATATTTTTTTAACCAAAAATTATTAGCATTGTCTCATGCTTTTCTTGAAACATGTTTCTTCTCTGTGATTTTTACCTCTCAGCATCAAATCCGAAAATATATAGGTGGCCAGCCTCAGAGGTAAGGGGCAGATAGGCTCTTCAGAACTTCCACAATGGCCGACGGAGCTTCACTCTGATGTTGTCAATTAAAACTACCAGCTTTTTTTTTTTTTAATTAATGATACATACAACTGAAAAATTATCAGCCTTTATTTTCTCTAATTATTCTTAATTAGAGCCATTGTTTCTTATTTAGCCGCTATGATCATTTATACCACCACTGTATTCAAAAGTCCAGAATTTCCTCTAATCTATCCATAGCCAAGTTTTTGAAAATATTTGCCCCAAGAGACTAGGAAATGGGATATCACTATAATGTAGGAGGGGCTGGCACACATTTCAAGTCACAGAGCTCCATCCCTTTCTTATTACCTTTTTGCATATTTCCTTCCTTTCTCCCTATCTTTCTCCTTTCCACTCCTAACCTTAATTTAAGAAACCACAGGAATGTTGCTGACTTTTCAATAATCCACACTGTTTTCTAAAGATGCCTTCCAGAGGAAACCCAACTGCTTCCTCCTACTTACCTAAACTGACAACCGAGGATTTATTAAAGGAAGTTTCAGTATTTAAGTATTCTAATTAACATTCAATACAACACAAACTCTTTTAAAAATATATCTGTATTGAAAAAATAAAATAAATCAAGTTTCCTAATGTAACTAGAGTCTTTCAAATCCATATATATAATGTATATCTATTATAATTATAAAATTATATAATTATAAAAATTCCCAGTTTCAAGAGTGAAAATTATAACTACTAAATTAAAAAAATGAGAATAATCACATTCTACTAATACTTAATACCTTTTGTTTTCCTTTTAAATAACTATTGAGTACAATGGTAGGAACATTTAGGCTTTTTATTTCAGTCAAAAATCTCCCTCTCATTCACTACAGTGAATGAGGCAATAAGAATGTCGAATTCTGTAATAAGTATTACCAAAATGATCATAAATTGAATTATGCAGTGACACTGATTAACAAATTCTTTGGTAACAAAGAAACTCTCTTAAAGTCACTTAGAGTAAAGAAGAATTTTAAAAAGTTATCTGCTCAGTTCTTGGCTGATGACAATGTAGCATTCATTGACATTTTCTCAGCTAAAGATTTTTAAGAAGTTGATTAGGGTGTTCTGTGATATACATATATATAAAATCTTCCTGGTATGGATACTTAGAAATATGATATGAAGGACTAATACACATCTTTTTTATAGAACATTATAAGAAAAATTGCTATTAGCATATTATTCAATATTCTATATAAGTAGTCACAAGGCCTTTATTTTTTTAATGTATAATGACATTATCCATCATTATAGTATCATACAGAGCATTTTCATTACCCTAAAAATTCCTTGTGCTCTCCCTATTCATCCCTGCCCTACCCCCTGACAACCACTGATCTTTTTAGTATCTCTAATAGTTTTGCCTTTTTTAGAGTGTCATACACTTGGAATCATATACTGTGTAGTATTTTCAACTTGGTACTTCCTCCATGACTCATGAGTAATAAAGTTCTCTATTTTAGTTTTTCTTATGGTCTGTTATTAGGGCATGGCTTACCATTAGGTACCCTATATTCCACTTAATAAATATTAATTTAACAAAGTCATAACATATGGAGGTACCACTTTTTCAGCCTTTCACTTACTGAAAGACATCTTGAAAGACATCTTGCTTCCAAACATGGGCAATTATTTTAAAAAATAGCTGCTATAAATATCCATGTGCAAGTTTTTGTATAGACATAAATTTTCTACTCCTTTGAGTAAATACCAAGGAGCTAGCAAAACACACAATTCTATGGTGAGAGTATGTTTAGTTTTGTAAGAAACCACAAAACTGTCTCCCAAAATGGCTATATTTGTTTGCATATTTATCAGTAATGAATGAGAACTGTTAACAGGTCCTTTTATGTAAGACACATTCCAGAGGCTCCCTTAAACTCAAGTGTATTATATTCAGAAAAAAGGAAGTAATGATTATGTCAGATAAGGTTGAGCATAAGGTATCTTTTACTTAGTTTAAAAATTAATAATATATTCTAACAATGCACTTGAAGTAATTTGATTTCAGTACACATATAAGTGAAAAGTATACACATACACATTTCACATGTGTATATATGTATACACATATACATATACCCCACAAGGGTGTACACAAACACTCCCCAAAGGAAGAGAGAGAGAGAAAATTGTGTATACACACGTGATTTCTGTACAACAATAATGTTATCTTCACATGTAGTGTATTTTTGAATGTATAAAAAACATTGAATTTTTATCATTTTGTTTAGTTTTTACACCTACATTGCATTACCTATTTTTTGTATATTGAATAGAATCAGAAAGATTGAGTCACACACCCAAGGCAACACAGCTATTAAGTGGCAGAATCATAATTTAATACTTCTTGTCTTCTAAAAACAGATCAAGTACTTTTCCACACCTTGAGGCTCACAACACCACATGCACTTATACACACACACACATGCCCTCATACACACAGCCATACATTTAAATATATGTGCAATTTGAAATATATCAATTAATGTCCCATGTCCATCTCTCTCTTAGTAGAGACAATACAGACCTTAAGATTAGCCTAACCTAATATTGTACCCCTGGTTTTACCCGGTTTCTAATTACTATGTGTGGTTTTTCTCATAATTTATTCACTATCACCTAGCTGTTTTGAAGTTAGAATTGTAGAATAAAAACACAGATTGATAGATGGTAGTTTAAGATGATGTTTGTTTAAGCCAAAACAATCATCTAAGAAAACAATTACCTTAATAACAGATGTCTCAACCCTGGATGGGGGACTCTGAACTTGAGCTGCCGCCGCCATGTTTGCAATGGTGCTGAGATGGTTCATCTGGCTCATTGCCATGGTGACAGACGCTGGAGGTAGGCTGACAGGAATTAGAGGGTGGGGCATCATCATAAAAGGAAGTTCCAGTCCTATAAAAAATACACATATATCATCATTGCTCTTTTCAAATAAAACTGTGAAACATGGTGTATCTCATTTATTAAAATGGCAAAGAACATAAATCATTGAAAATTTAAGCATTACAAAATGTTCTAATAATGATTGCCAAAGGAAAAATTATTTGTCCCTCTTTATGCAACAATATCCACTCACCACTCAGGGAAATTAGTTTTAATGCTAACCAGTTTGGTACCATGTTTATCATATCACCACGCTTCATAAGTTTAGTACAAATGGTCAATTTGTTCCTGTATTATTCTTCTGATCAGTCTAATTCTTGTTTAAAATATGAGGGTTTTTTTTTAACTTATCACAATTAGTTATCTAAATGTAATATCTCTATTATGTCCTATATTCTGCTATCCAATAATTAGATTTTTTTCTCTCCAACTACTCTTTTTAATGCTAAAAAATGCCATTATACAATTTGGTTGAAGGTGGCTCTGCTGAAGGTGGTGGAGAGGATAACTAAATGGAAGGCTGTGAGGTCCAGGCATGCAGAAGAGGGTAATAGAAGTGTGAGATCTCTGCGGTGGGCAAGGGTAAGGTGTTTCCTTATGCCAAGAACCATCACTGCTGCTTGTGGGGAATGAATATAAATAATTTGGATACAATATTATTCCAAATCTTCTAATGATTAGCTTGAAATGAAGTTTTAAAAAGTATATCACATATGGAGATTGGCCAAGTTATTTGTGGGGAATTAACCTCAAGTAAGTAAATTTCCCCCAAACCATATTTTCTTTTTTGTTTTTCTATTTCTTACATAGCTCCTCAATTTAAAGAAATTCTACAATATTTAGCCTATTTCTTGCAGTCTAACTAACTTGACTAACCAAAGTAAGATAAAATGGGCTCTGTTATCTACCTAGGTAATTAATTACTTTGTGGAACTTAAGTCCGCTGGTAGATGTAGAGTCATACTTGTATTTTTTTTTTTAAAGTATTTTTTTTTCAATTTTTTTTTTAATTTATTTATGATAGTCACAGAGAGAGAGAGAGAGAGGCAGAGACACAGGCCGAGGGAGAAGCAGGCTCCATGCACCGGGAGCCCGACGTGGGATTCGATCCCGGGTCTCCAGGATCGCGCCCTGGGCCAAAGGCAGGCGCCAAACCGCTGCGCCACCCAGGGATCCCTGAGTCATACTTGTATTAAGCAATATTCTAGCCACCATTCAGAGTTGAAGTTCCTCACTTCATTCCACCACAAATCCTAAACATGCAATCATTAAATGCCCAATTGGTTAGACACAGTACCCAACTGGTTAGACAAAGACCCTAAAAGATCACTTTACAAAGATTTATAATACCATAGCAATAAATGAAATGTGTGTGTATCCCTTTTTTCAACTACAATGAAACAAAAGTTGATGATTATGGCAATATAGTGTCAAAGTCAAAACAGTACATTTAAGGGCTTGTATTTTCATAATGGTGGCATGCCCTGGATTTCAGTAGATCCTAAAACACCTTTTTTAAAAAAAAAAAAAAAGATTTTATTTATTTTTTTATGAGAGACACACATAGAGAGAGAGAGGCAGAGACACAGGCAGAGGGGGAAGCAGGCCCCACACAGGAAGCCCGACATGGGACTTTATCCCAGGACTCCAGGATTATGCCCTGGGCCGAAGACAGGCGCTAAACTGCTGAGCCACCCAGGGATCCCCAATCCTGAAACATCTTAATAAGATATATCTTGAAAGTAGTTTATGAATAATTTCAATTTAGACATGTCCCCAAAATAAATCAACATTAACTTATTGTTTAATTGAATTTGTTGAATACACAAACTAGCCACTTGAAGAAAATATCTGTAATGTCCCCACCAGTTTTTGAGTTTTCATTTCTTAAAAAAAGAAATCATATTTTCTTATTATATGCTTAGAAACAGCAAAGTTGGTAAAACTCCAATTTAAATGCTTTAGCTCTATTAAAAGCCTCATTGTAAAATCTCTACGACATAGTTTTTAATGAAGAATACTTAGTTACTGCCATGATTTTTTTCCATTTACTTCATGAAGACAGTTAAGGTTCAATATAAATTCAAACTCATTAGCTCAATACTGTCTGGATCTTAGAGTAAATTGTTCAGAAGTGGGTAATGAAAACTCAATTCAAATTCTTTAGCAATCAAACAAAGCAATTTTATTAAACAATGAAAAGAATCAATTAAAATGGATATCTTTATTATCTTTATTATTTTACAAGAAACCATGACAGCTTTTGGCTAAAAAAAGTTTATAGCTTCATCCAGAAATGGCTCACATAAAAGAAATTTCTCCAGCTTGTTCCTACACTGTAATATAAAAGTTCACTTCCATATTCACAAATTTATGTACTTTATTTTTCTACTCCTGCCTTTTTGGAGACTTATACCAAGGTACTAGTCAAGCCTGCAAAAATTAGAAGTATGAATTTTTCAAGGGTATGATGTCTTGAAAATATTCAATGACAAAACATTTTTAAAATCTCCACTCTACAATGCCTTTATCAATGTATGTGCAATTTTTTAATTTATATTTTTACAGTATCAGTTAAAATAAGAATTGAAGTATAACCACTGACAGTTGGCATAGAAATAACACTTTGGAATAGATGCTATTTGAATATGAAAACTGGATTGGGAATTTGTAACTGATAATTTCTCTACGTATTTCATTTAAAATATCCAATAAATGCAAGCATTATACTTTTATAGTATGTTGCTTATTTGAGCAATTAATATGTGGAGTGTAGAAAAATATTCACATTCATTATTTTAGGTTCAGTTTGAGTTCTGTTTAAATCTGTTATCTACTTTTATTTTTCTGTTCACTTGAAACAATTTCTTCTTTTATTTGAGTTCTGATTGCCAGCTAATAAATTGGATAAAGTCATTTTTTCAAAATAAATTTCAATTTTTCTCTCATAGTAGAGAAGGACTATAACTGTTTTTTCACATTATATAAAATATTAAGCCAAAATTCTGATTGAATCATTCTGAAACAGATTATAGACATAATACTATCTATTTTCACACCTCTTTTGCATAACAGGATATTAGTCCCTTGTGTAAGGTAAATATCAATCATCCACATGTGAATTTTCCATAGCAAGTTTATAACACTAGATTGGGTTTCCCACTACATAAAATGCTTCTAGCCATCTCCGCCAATCAACATTTGTTAAATACTCATGATGTTAGCTCATTTGGGTAATAAATAGAGCAAACAATTAAGAAACTAAGTCTGATGAAAAATATATAATATATAACTAAGTCAGCTGTAAGTGATTTTTGCATTATTTATAACATCCTTTTCCTCTATTAGCATGAATAAATAAGAATTGAAAATAGTCCACTTCAGATGAGGACATACCCATAGCTATTAAATGTTTAGGTGCTTTGTTTTAAAACAATATATTTAGTGACTGATATAAGTCAGTATATGTATACTATGCCTACAAACATATATAAACATATATACCTTTAAAATTAAAGTGTACTATTATGCCCACATGAAATCTTGCAAGAGACAGATTAAATATGTAAGAAAAATCCTAATATTTGGTAAGGAGAGTTAGATACGGAAAAGAAATGATTCATGTATCCTTCCCCATTCTTATAGACTCACATAGTATCTTGACTTTATAGTGGAAGAACAAGATGAAGTTAATATAGCCCTAGTATCCTTAAAGAACACATACTGTAATAGGTTATTGAGGCAGGTATGCAAAAACTTGTAAAATAAAACTATAAAATAGTTTGAGCCAAGAAAAATGGTCATGAGTTCGTGAAAAGACTGAAATAGTGTATCTAGCAGTTGATTACTTGGGATCTGTGTCACATTTTAATGTTAGGGGGAGGGAACTGAAGGGAGAGAGACTTCCCATACCCAGTCCTACACACAGACCATGTGAGAAGTTCAGAAACTGTCTGTGGTTAGACATCTTCTTACATAGGTTCAGCTGAGAGTAGAACAAAATAGGCAGGTGCTATATGCTGAAACTGAGAGTATAACCACAAACACAATGAATGCCAGCTACTAAAGCCACGGCATGATTTTAGTGGAGTGAAAAAAATTTTTTTCAAAGATTTTATTGATTTATTCATGAGACACAGAGAGAAATAGGCAGAGACACAGGAGGAGGGAAAAACAGGCTCCATGCAGGGAGCTCGACGTGGGACTCGATCCTGCGTCTGCAGGATCATACCCTGGGCTGAAGTTGGCGCTAAACCTCTGAGCCACCCGGGTTGCCCTGGTGGAGTGAAAATTAACAAATGTGCAGTCTTGCAACAGCCAGAAGTAAGTGAGGACATAAGTTTAAGAAAGAAAATGGAAATTAATGCCTGATTACCAATTCTATCTCTAGCTAAAAACTATTAATAATGCATTTTATATAATGTGAAACAATTCACTTACCCTGCCTAATCATACTGATGCTAAGAATTCATCAACAGTTATGTATACAAATGTATGGAACTTACATATAAAAAAAAGTGATTGCGTGTGTTTAGTTTTCCTTTGTGTAAAAAAGATGTATATTCTTCAGGGACAAGTAGATGATCTTCAGATTTAGTGTAACTGAAATTTGAATTTGTAAAGACAAGGTATGGGAGATTCTCTCCCCCTTATATTCTCCCCACCCCTCCATTAAAACATAGTTACAGATTCTGAAAAAAAGCAAACCGTTTGATGCACTGTCTTGGTCTTTTTATGAACTCAAACTACTTTTTTTGGCTAGCCCCTATTTTATATTTTATCATATTTTGTGATGTGTATTTTATGATGGATCAAATTTTGAATGTAGAAATATACTGCTTTAGGAGAAACTTAAATTTTGAAAGCTATCCCTACTCTAAAGGTAACCAGATTATGGGACGGTCAGAACTGATGGGTTTCAAATATAAAATGGTTTTATTTTTCCTCATATTACAGCCTTCAAACATGTTTTGTCAAGTCTCCTTTTTCTACCCCTTAATAACCTTGAGTATTAAAAGAACATCCACTCTAGGGGCACCTGGGTGGCTCAGTGGACTCAGCAACTGGCTCTTGATTTTGGCTCAAGTCATGATCTCAGGGGCATGGGCTGGAGCCCCAAGCTTAGTGCAGAGTTAGCTTGAGAGTCTCTCTTTCCCTCTCCCTCTGCCCTTCCCCCATTGGTGCACATGTGCTCTCTCTCTCTCTCTCTCTCTCTCTCTAAAGAACAACAACAACAAAACACAAAAACAAAACAAAAACAAGCAAAAAAATCCATTCCAGTTAACACTCAACTCTGTTTCCTCATCCCCATCAGCACTGGCCAACCTTAGAGCCTAGGTAGCCTGGGCTTGGTTAGTTTTTCATCTATCCTTCTGCCCTTCCCCTGGACAGTAGGCTAAAGGTCTCCTACCCAACCAGTTCCTACTCAAGTCTTCCCTACACTGTAGCTTCTATGACTATACCTACTGGCCATTTTCATCTTGTACATGGCAGGTGCCTAAATGCTAAGTATCTCCTAAGTCATGTTTGAATCTTTAAGAGGAGCCCTTCCAGAAGAGCTTCCTAGCAGCACGGGTCCCTGACAATGGAAATCTCCCTCAGCTTCCTGCTCTTCTAAGCTCCTGAAACTGCCATTGCCCTTGAAACCAAGGTCCTTCTTTTGGTGTGGATCCTCTTACTCTGATGAGGTCCACACTATACCCTGCCACTTCTCAATTCTTTGCCCCCATTCTCAAACATGTACAGAAAACAGATCAACAGTTCACACCAAAACAGAAATGCAGTTTTGAAATGAGGTGGAAGCACCTGTAATCCTTGAATAATTTTCTTGGAACTCTCTCTCCCTTCATTTGGTGGTGAGGAAATGCTATCAAAAAGGGATCAGTGAACCTCAGCCTTCCCCCATTAGATGCTATCTCTTCACTACAAGGATTTCTGCAAATTCCCTCCTCTCTATGGTTCCTCTTATAATGGAAGAGGAGGATATTTGTGGAGTCTGGGGTGGTAGGATTGGCTGGTTCAGGTGCTATTAATAAGAGGCAGTTGCTTGTTACTTTCTTTAAAGTGAGGCGTGCCTGGTTCCTTTTGTTCTTGTGTAGGACCACAGGAAAACTTTGATTCTATATCTTGTTACATGGTATATTCATTAGAACCAGTGACAAATATGGCTAGGTTAGAAATAAATTTTAGGAACTGATTCTTGCAAATAAACTGAAATAAAGGGACAGAAATGTGCATGTTCAGCATTTGGAATGTTATTTTACAAATCAGCTGAAACATTAAATTATCAAGTAAGACAGATGTTCAAAAAAAAGATGACCACGAAAAAAAGTAAAGAATGATTAAATGTGGAGATAATCATTAGCAATGAAGAGAAGATCACTTTGGTTTTTGGCACACAATTTTTTAAGTAGAAAAAGAAATGGAAAATGTTTTGGGTAAGGATATTATTACTGTTTCTCTTTAATTAAAACAACAACAACAACAACATTGTGTATGTGTGTGAGTGGCACCAAATATCCTAATCCAGATAATTATATTTAATAGTGAATCCTGAATATATCAAATAAGTCAGATTCCAAAAGGGAAGGTCATAGTATTTTTTTAATGAATTTTGGAAGAATACACATAAAATAATCACCCACAAAATTAAAGTGATCTGTAAAAAACAAATGCCTTTAAACTACTATGCATTAAGATAGTAAAAGCACATGTAAATGTTATTACCCTTTATAACTAGGTAACATGTAACTATTCATTCAGATTTTCCCACTGGCTGACCCTGATAAAGGAGGCAAATCTCAGAGGGACTAACGGTCACACCACTGCTTAGTGAGTGACACTGATACACTGTGACGGGAACCTGACATTGTCAAGATTCGTTTACAATGAAAATGATGGCAAGAGCAGGCATTTACTCCATACCATTGGAGACCACTTAGAAGGATGTCAACGCCATCTTAACAAAGGAGACGAGACTATTCAGTATGAGTAAATACTAGTCACAGACACTATGGATGGTCAGTTGTTATTTCAAAGGTAAGTGAGAATAAACAAGTTATTATCTGTTAGAGGATTAACTTCACCCTAATAAAAAATGAGATATAAAATGTCAGCAGTACTACTAGTGCTAATGCTTTGTATAGAAGGGAGAAACTGTCCTCTCATGAATTAATGTAATGTAATCTTTAAATCTTTTTTCTGGATAATAATCTGAGCACAGTTGATCTACATTAGCATATAAAAACATGAAAACTTTCAGTGTTTTGGTTTAACTTCATCAAATTACTGTATTTCTAAATGAAGAAGAAGTAATCTTTTACAGGTACAATTAATTAGGGGCACCATTTAAAAAATAAAACAAATCAAAATAAAATATTCCAGTTTAGGATAAAACAAAACAAAATAAAATATCTCAGTGGTTTAGCGAAGAAGACTACAAATGCCTTGTTTGGTATTATAAAATAATGCCCATACAAAAGTCCATTACCAGAGTCTAAACCTCATCTTTGATTCTGGATTTGCTGGGGAGAAACAAAACTGGTTAGCTGTCATGTAACCAATCCTGCTTAGCTGATGTTCTGACATCAACTAACTTTTTTTCTTAGAGAGAAATAATAGAATTTTCATGAATTCTAAATATCCTGCTACCAATAAATATGAGTCATTTAGGTAAACATGTTACTCTACTAGAAATACTTAGACATATTTTCTTTAGCTATCTATCATTAACTAACGTTACTCTGTGTTACCTGAGTGGTAAATATTTGTTATTTAGGAGAAAACTTTTGCCGTACAAGAAAGCTTTTATTTTATGATGATACTGTAATATCAGTATCAGTTATTAAAGTCCATGGACTCATCAGAACCAAGTTGAAATATTTCCATTTCCTTACATGTTCTGCAATGTTGCTGAAAGTGGCATAGTTAACAAGCTACAAAAGTAACATACAAAATACTGAAAATCAGAGCTGCTTATTCTTTTTTATTTTAGTTGAATGTTCTTCATTATGGCTGATGATTATTGAACTAGAAAGAATAAGAAACAAATTGTAAAATCAGAGCTGAAGTTCAAGTCACTACATAAAAGGATCCTTAGAGAACACGGAAACACATAAAAAACAATTATCCCAAGAATCCTTAAGGAATCATGGAAAACCAGAACGGCATTAGGTAACGTAAGATATGGCTTATGTTTTAAAAGCCTTGATTTTAAACTCAGAAAAATTATTAGACTGAATTGTTATACACAGAATGCAATACTTTATATTTTCCTTTATTTCATACCAAATTTCAGAAAGTTTTGATACAACTGAAAATAAAAGAAGGAAGTCCATTACTATAAAGATAAAGGTTAAATATTTTATGTGGAGAAGACAGAGATAATTATATCCGAAAACACTTTGCTTTTTTGATGCTGTTGTTTTCTTTGGGCTCATTAACACCATGCTCTAAGTGTTAACCAGGTAAAATAGATCCACAAAACAAAACAAAACAAAACAAAACAAAAGCAGACTCAGACTGAGTAAATAGTTACATAGGACTCAATACAAGGAAAGAAATTGTAGCCAGATTAATAATTTATAGACTTAATATTTAGATGTGTTTTGTTAATATGGACTATACGATGATTGGAAGCAAGAGCCAAATGTTTTTACTCAGTGGAAATGATCATATTGCAACAGATTGGTTAATTTTCACAGCTAAAGCATAATGCTATTACGGACCGTGTAGAAATAACAATACTAAAAACATATGTCAACTTTCCAATCTAAAACATATTCATGAAATTCTTCAAAATAAAGCAGTTGGGTATAATGTATCCATGTTAATTTAACTGCATCTTTTAACCTTTCTCATTGCCAATGTCAATGAATTTCTACCTTTTCCCACTTTAACTCATCAAATTATTTTTCCATTAGGCAAACAAATGAACTAGAAATTCTCCTCTCTAAGGATATTGTAATTTCCCTATAGATTTACAATTACATCAAATAAAATTTCAAGTTAATATACTTTATATACTGTTAGTAGAGTAATCAATGTCATGGTATATAATATTAACCATTTTATGTTTATGGTTAAGTGTTGCTTGTCGTCAGTTGAAATCTGTTTTAATTTCCATTGTTTTATACAATGTTTTCAGTTTTAAATTACTTATGTTGAACTTAAAAAATCTTCTCACTAAGTTTTCCAAAAAAGTATAAAACCCTCATAGGTAGAATGGCATACTCATGGAAATTACCTCAATATTTCTCATTTGTATGGATCTAGGTCTTAAATTATCTTCTCCCCAAACCTGCTTGGCCTTAAAGAATGACGTCATCAGCTAGTTTATAAGCCAGAAACCAAGGGATCATTTTTATCTCTTCCTCTCTCACTCTGTGCCACAAATGTCCAATTCCATTTCATGTCCTGTTGATTTCATCTATGTAATTTATCTCTACTTCTATATCTGCCCCTGTAATCAGATTCAAGGATCATCATTACTTTTAAGCACAAATCTTACACTGTCACTCCCCTGCTTAGAGGACTTCAGTTGTTTCCTATTTTTATTAAAGAAAGATCCAACATTTCTTATCTTAATATAAGCACCACATGGTCAGGCCCGTTTCTTTTGTTCACCATTGTATCTCCGCATATAGCAAAGTAAGAGTAATTTTCAGTCAGTTTTTGAGTTGAGAACTGCAATTCTCAGATCATTTCTTTACATTCATATGAGGTAAACTTCAGTGTGGCTTCTTAAAATGCTAAGCTGTAGCCTTTGTTCTTGAGCGGCGAAAGTGTGGGAGAGAGATACACAAGTATAGAACATGCACCTAATTTTATTCCTTGGAATAAAAGAGAAGATGGAAAAAGAGAAAGTATGTTTGATATTTTGGAAATAAACCTGATAGAACTTGGTAACCATCTGGGTACAAAAGGGGATGAAGAGAGGAAAATGAAAGATGATAGTATCTAGACAACAAAAGGGTGTATGGTGAGATCATTAATGAGGCGATGATGGTGATGATTTCTACTGTGTATCATCTACTTTCAATGTGGCAGGCATTGTGGTTTTTATATGCACTATCCAACAAATCTTTGGAAACCCTGAGGTAGATCCATATTACTGTTATAAATGTTGATTTAATTACCCCAGGATTTAGGTTCTGGAATTCTGAACATTAAATCCAAACTTCTAATTGCCCAGTGAGGAGGATTTAACAATAAATAAAAATAAAAATAAATCAGTTGGACTTACTAAATATGAGATATTTCAGGAACAGTCAAATAGAGATTGACAGCAAGCAATTAGAAATACGGAATTGAAAATTAGAGGAAAAGTAGATACCCAATGAGGTAGGTTTTGATGTCTTTGATTTGTAGGTGGGAGATTAAGCACGATGCTTGAAGAGGGTATAGAAAGTATAAAGGCATAGCTACTAAAAAGTGTATTTTTACTATAAGTCCTAGAATAAATCCCAAATAAGACAGCTGAATGATTTCAAAACAAAACAAGAAAAAGAAACCTGAGAAGCTAAACAGACTAAGCAAATATTGGTGTATGACTCCTACAATAAATTTTTAGCACAAGAGTACCAATGCCTGTTTATAATATTCAAGTGTCTCCACTTACTTCTAGGCTATAATAATCTTTTTAATAAGGAAATCAACATGAATACCTGATAGCTCTTGGGTCCTCAATTAGTACTGAATAAATAAGTGTAGGACATTATGATTGAACATAAAGATTTAACAATCCTAACTACTATTTAAATAAACAGACTAAAGACAAAAAAAAAAAAAAAAAGAAAGGAAAAGAAAAGAAATAGGCACAGTTAAGCATAGCTTGAAAAGGTATCATTTTTCCAATTTGTAATATGATAAATAATTACAATATCCAGCAATTACAAGATCTTCTTAAAAACACTACAGAGAGAGGCAGCTTTAAATCAAAAGACTACATATCACAAATAACTCAGCACATTTGAAGGACCATTGAAATAATATTATATTATAGTGGTAGATTACATGCAGATGGCAGGCCTGTTGAAAGCTACTGTTTATATGAAACCAAATCATTCTTTCCATAGCTTTTATTATATGTAGTGAAGACATACTATTCAAAGCACTTTTCATCAGTTTTTCATGGGCGGACATGGCAGGTGATTTTCAAGGTCAAAATGACCACTAAAATTTCAGTTGCTAGCAATGAAAAGAATACTTAAGAAGATCAGCATTAACGTGGATAATTTCATTTCTACATTTTAACTCCAATTCAGGAATTAAATATAAGCACTTCATTTTTCTCCCAAGAATAAATGTATACAATATGCTTTCTTAGATTGTTGTGACAATGTGAATTAGAATAAGAAAAATGGTTAGAAAATGTGTTTTGAAATGAGGATTGATTTTCTGATAAAAAAATCCTTAGATCAATATAAAGTAAAATTTAAACATCATATTCACTTTTTATTTAAAAAGTATCTAGTGTAACTATTATAACCATAGTATGACCAATGAAGAATATAAGGGTGAATACAACCAGCCTAAGGTCACACAATGATTCTGTGTCAGAATCAAGTGCGAAACTCAGGTTTCACGTTAATTTAAACAAATACACATACACAGGGTAGTATTTGGATAAGTCATATTATTTTTCTTCAATAATATTTTCTCAATATCAATATTAAAAAAGATGTATGCCTTGTGAAAAAAATAAATAATGAATGGTGAAATTACCATCTTTTCTAAGTGCTCAAATGGAGAAACAGAATTTTTAAAAATCTTAAACTGATAAAACAAGCATCTATACAAATTGTCTTTATAATAAAGATATATTTCACATGTTTTCAGCGTAAGATATCTTCTAGGGAGGGGTCTGTAATTACTGAATACTAACTAGCTATCTAAATGTAGAAAATACTCTCTGTAATAAAAAATATTATGATGTAATTTTCCCTTGTGATCAGAAAATCTGTCTTAAATAATTTCAATATCTCTTCCACTTTTAAAATATTGCACCATTTCTCTTCTTCTCTGTTCTACCACATATGTGCTCTCACATCATTACACAGGGAATGTTAGAACCATTCTCAGCAGTACATGGTGTACCTGGCCTAACACCTGAGTAAATACACTTTGTTAAATGTTGCTCTTAATTAAAATAATTTATATTAAGTAACTAAGACTTCAGTTATTAGGCTAAAACACAATTTTTCAAAGCAAATTAAATACCTCAAGAATTTCTTTAGCTTCAATGGTCTGTACAGAAAGTGTTTTTCCTCTTTGGTAAATTTTGAAATTTTGTTCTATGAACCTTCTATAAATAGTTGCTTTTCACAAAGAAGCCTCTCAAGTATAATTTGTACCTTATCATGTATTTGAATCATTTTCACAAAGAATTATAATTCTGTTATGGACACACCAATAAACAAAAATTCAAAAAGAATTTCTTGTTTAGTGGCTTATGTGCGTAATCCCACTATGTGGGATTTTTTGTATACTTATATATTAGCTATTTTAAACTTAACAAATCTACAAAAGTATTAAGAGTTAAAGAATAGAAGTCTTAATTTTTGAATGTGTCAAACTTCTAGGTAGAGTGGAAATAATTTTTGAAAATCGCTCTTACATGCATTTGCTCAGATTCATATTAAGATATGTTTAAATTCTGGCTTTGCAGGTTTCACATTCTTGTTTATCTAAAAGTCAAGTTAATACTGCATTTTGAAAATCTTGGAAAGGAAACAGGAAGAAACCAGCAGACTATTAAGATTATGACATAGCCATATCAAATAGAAAAGAAAATAGAAATAGGATAGAAAACACAAATAAATTTTTAAAATATCAATATATAATCATATAAAGAGAACCAGATGCCAAGAATGTTACAGTATATAGGACGAGGAGCAAGAAATTATACTTAAAACACCTTTACATAATAAATAATTTATTTTTATGTATATATTTGCATAGAACTGAATATACAGAGTGTTAGAGTAAAAAGACACAGAAATCATTCATTCATTTTTTTGAACATATATCAAACACCTATTATATATTAGGCATTGTTGTAAGCAGTAGAACTACAGCAGTAAAGAAAGCAGATAAAAATCTATATCCCTGTGGAGTTTATATTCTAGTTGGGAGGCGGGTAGAGAAAATAATGAGCAAATAAATAAATAAAGTGACATATTACATTAAATGAAATGCCAGTCCAAAAGGTTGGAAGAATTTTTGCACATATGTGATGTATATGTGCACATGTTAGCATGTGCATTAGGAGAGCATGTTGGAAAGACTTCTCTGAGAAGACCTCACCATCAAGCACAATCCTCTCATTTTGCCTCAGTGACATGGGTTCAGAATGATTAAATGAAACTCTTGAGTCCACATAAGTCTCCAGGAAAAGATCTGGACTGAGAATACATTTATTGCCTGACCTTTGGTCCTAAATCCCTTCTACTGCACAACAGACCACACTAAGTTGAAGAGAATTTCCTGGACTGTTCCACAAGGCAAAGACAAACATGAATGGTGGGTCTGGATGACAGCTGGTAGTTCCACTGATGGAGGAGAAAGTACATATTAGGAAAGCATCAGAAGTCAGGAAGAATTAGGTAGGCTAGGGCCAGATTATGAAAGTTCTCAGATGTCAAGATGATGAGTTTGGTCATCATCTTAGGCAGGAGAGAGATATGATTAAAGCAATGTATCAGATGGTCAGAAGGAGGAGAAGGAACTCATCATCAGGAATAATCATCACAAGTTCTGTCATCCACTACATTGACAATGATGTGACCAGGGCAGGAATCCTGATTCTCATATTTCATGCCACTGGTAAATTGATAAAATAGGGGAAAAAAATCTTGTGTTCTCCATCAGAGTTTTCTAAGATGATGATTGAAGAACAAAATTGGTTTCCAGAGCCAGACATGACAAAACAATTATGCTGAATGAGAACATACTGCATATTCTTCCCTATATCTAAATCCCATGGCTTGTAAACTAATTCCTTCTATGTATGCACCAAATATTTCCCCCAACATGTGTATCTTATATGGAAGCCCTCACATAAAAAGATAAAATTTACTCTTTCTTGACAGAGGGCAACAGCTCACAGTGGATATGAATTCAACAATGTAGAGTTCCTAACAGAAAAGCAGGAGGATGGTCAGTAGATTTATACTTGATGGACTTTTTTTAGACCCTCCCAAAGTGACACAATTAGAGAAGGCAAAAAGGAGATATTCCCCTAAACGCTAGAAACCAACCAAAAGTAAAATGTTCATATTCAATACCTTTAGTGAATACAATTAAGACTAGTCCAAGGCAATTTGAGTTTCCCCAATATACTTAATAATTGTATTAGAAAATGTAAAGTATTACAAAGAAAAGGACTCAACAGTGTTTTCCCAGGCATATCTGTTATAAAAGGTAATGCAATATTCTACTAATCTGAAATAATTAAAAGTGATCTTATTTGGATTTTTGTTTTTATGGCTTGTCAATAATAAATCTATTAGGTTTAGGAAATGCAAACGCAAAGAGAGAAAGAGAGAGAGAGACTGAGAGACAGAAAGAAAGAAAAAGAAATATTCCCCTAAAAATCATGATTTAATAATAAGATTTCTTATGAAATTGGACAAGTTTGACACTAACATTTTATTGAAAAATTAAATCTGGAAATGTGTTTTAATATAGCTATTTCTATTCCATGCAGAGTATATATTACTGTTCTGTAGTACCTCAAATAACTGTTATCATACAGAATATTATACATATCAGCAGTGTTTACTATCCTGACATAGAAAAATATGCAGCAGTGAAATAAACATTCCAACCTTAGCCACTATTTTTGCTATTCTTCAGTTTTTGTCACTATTCACATTTCATAGGTTTACTAGAATTCCTCAAAAATAACAACATATAATATATATCATGTAGGTAATAATGTCTAAATTATGCCACAAAAATCTGATTTCTAATACTATATATAATGTCTTATTGGGATTGTATAATCAAATGTATGCATACAAAAAGTACTCACTTTCTTTAGCATGATAAAATCATAGGGCATGATAAGCCTTTATTTGCCTGGGAAGATTTTTATTTTTCTTACTAAAACCATAAAATGATCATATTATATTAAAGTGTGCACATGTAAACTAAAGCATGTGATTTTTTTATATGTACAAGATATCTTTATAAAGTATATCGTTTACTTGAGCGATTTTTGTTTTTGTACCCCAAAATTTTCAAGTTAAGTTCTATTTTTATCTGAATGATTTAAAACCTGGTACCATTTAGTGTGCTAAAATAACTTTTCAAGCAGCTTACTATGTATAGACTGCTTTTAAAAATTCAAAACAGTCTCCGTAGCAAATGTCATTTCTTTCATAGTTACAAAATGCAAACTCCAAGTGTTTTATACTAATGAATAAATGAGTTTGTCCTTTATGTATAAAATATAGTTTGTGTTTGTTGCACAAGTTTTTAATAATAGATGAATTTTAGGTTTGCTCCAACGTATTCAATAAAGTGTGATTAATTTGGTTTTTCAAAAATGCAAACTAGACATTACTATATTACTTTGCAAAATGCACAGCTTGCAACATTATTGTCTCAGTGGGATCTTAAATTGAATTGTAAAATGTGTCTTATTTCCAGTTTGATTTATGTAAGAGATAGCACTGGATAACGTCCCTTTTGAAGTTTCACTGCTTTGTGTGAACAAACAATATAAACCTAAAATTCATAATACAGTTTATTAGAACCCAAAGCAAACTTTCGAGTTATATCAGGTTTGACTGAAATGAAAACTTATGAGGGACTCAGAATACCACATTTCTAATAAAACAACTTCTTGAAGGTTCCTATTATGACAGATTATACATTTTTGACATTTTCTGTGATTTTTATTATGATATTTCAAGTAATTACCAAATCATGTTTTTCTCTAAAAAAGCTTCCCTGTGCCCTGAGAATTAATCTATGATACCATTTAACTTGGCTTTTTGAAGTAAATATCACCAGATAAAAGCCAGCTGGATCTGAATAATAGGCTACTTGAATGAATGTATTAGTGTTTGAAAAAGAGAGTACAAATCTTCTAAAAAGATTAATTTCCATAAAAAAGATAGCTCCCAGATCTACAAAAGAATAAATTCAAAAACATAATAAACTCTCAGAAAGAAAGGTAGATGAAAGTAAAACGCTGCAGCACCTTGTTACTGCAGCTGTTGTGTGGCAATGATTCTGTATCAGTTACATTCGGTGGGTCCTGTAGGGCTCTTCAAAGCTTTGTGTGGAAAGCCCGAGTATGGGATACAAGTGACACCATAAGTAATAACTTCAGCGATTAATTTTGATGCAACGCCACTTCCATTCTGATCTTACTCTCAATATTTACAGTTGAGAGAAGCTACAAAGGTTCTGATGGGAATATATAAATCCAGTAAGGATTTTGTTTTCCCCCTTCATTTATTAAAGATGTGGATATGAATTTTTCTTTGTCATGAAAATATTGCAGCTTTATCACACAGCATAGCTGCTGACATCATCATGTAAAAAGACCTGAGTTGGCCAATGGACTTTATTTTCAATATCCTGTTTCAAAACATGTTCTCTAAAAAGGGCCATGCATTCTGTTCACACAACTTCTCTATTTTAGTTTGTATAGTTACTAATAAAAACGAAGTTTGGCCATGCAGAAATTCCTCTGGGAGGTAAAATGTACCCTTCCATCTGGAATGATTCTTATGCTATTATTACCTTTAAGGAAACAACCGGAAGCAAATGTGGAGACAAATTAACTTTTTACTTAGATTAAATCCTATAAAACTATAAACCTGGTAAAAGAATTGATGTTCGAATGCTATGTCAATATTACATAATTTCATGAGATATACAAAATAATGAATAAAAAAGGCAAATCCCACCAAACAACAAGAGAAGAAAAATCAACTGAAGGAGATTAAAGAGTTATTTTGGCAACTATATTTTGAAATTAATTTTAATATATGGAGTAAAACAAACTGCTAATTTCCCTCACTTCCCTCCATTAAAAAAAATTTTTTTTTACAATACATTTTCAAGATCAACCCCAAATGAAATGTACTCTAGTAATTGCATATGTCTATTTAAACTGGGCAAGCTGTTTAAGTATAGTGAGATGTTTAAGTATGAAGTAAATGTCCATCATAATGAACACATAAAAAACATATTGCCATTATCAGAAAAACAGTAATATGTGAGAAAGGCTATAATGTCTATCTGGAAAATATTTTAAAAAGAAAGGTTGCCTTCTCTGCACTCATATTAACTATTAAATGGTTATGACAGTTTTTAACAGTAGCTCAAGAATTTCTTTATCA
Organism: Canis lupus baileyi; assembly: GCF_048164855.1. Taxonomy (NCBI): domain Eukaryota; kingdom Metazoa; phylum Chordata; class Mammalia; order Carnivora; family Canidae; genus Canis; species Canis lupus. The sequence goes on along the minus strand of NC_132854.1, from coordinate 35,596,633 downwards.
TACTTCTTCAAGAAAGCTGCTTTTAGTTAAAACATAAAAATGGTAGTTACAAGGTTTCTGCAAACATAACTGCCATTCCATTAAGGAAATGGTGCAGCAAACAGTAAATAGTGGCCTCAAGGGAAATGTAAGTATTGATTTTATTACTGTGTTGGTTGGTTTGTATTTGCAATTGTCAACTCTAATTTTGGACTATGCTTTAAGTATCCTTAAAACTGCTTAAGGAAAGGCCAAATATTAATTGGAAAATATTGATAATTATTATGCTTATGCTTTAAATATCATAAGAGATTATTTCTTTCCAGCTTTTGCTAGACTGTCTTTTAAAAATAGGAAATTTCAATTTTGCTATATACATAGTGCATGAACAACCAAAACATTTTCATTAAGTCAAATTATATACTCATTTTGTGTACTATAAATCAGTATTTGACGCTAAGAATAAAATCAATTACTATGAAATGTGTAAACATGGTTACATACTTCCTTAATGTAGTTTGGAAATTTAGCTTTGAAATTCATTGATATGGAAGTTTTCATTCACCTAAAAGACATAAAATAGCTATGAAACTAATGATAAGTCTAAAATTTTCATCATATTCAAATAAACTTCAACTCATAGTCTCGTTAAATATAAAAAGATCATTTACTAAAAAAACTCACAAAATTTGCCAACTTAATATAATTAATACGTTTTACATTATCATCATCATTATCTTCATCATCACAGATTTCCTCTTTACATTTCAGTAAATGACATTCACACATTTATGCTAAAGGTGTAATTAAGAACACAGATCATTTTCTTAAACCATGCCAGAGAGCATCTCTGTTTAACATGTAAATTTTCAACTATACCTACGGGGCTGTAAATATAGTCAGTGTTAAACTTCTACAATTAACTAAAAGAAGTGTTTATGCTACACATAAATTTTAGAAATGTCCTCTGTGGAAATCTAAAGAGGTGCAAATTAATATTAAAAAAAACATTATGGCTGTTCTTCAGATTAAAAAACATAAAGTATTCTTAGGTTCATAAGCCATACAGTACACTTTAAAAACCTCATATCAAAAAGAGAAAGAAACCTTTTATAAATACACACAGAATCTTCAATATCACTAAATGCCACATCCCTATATGAATCGATGAAGAGGGTCAAAGGAATATGGTTTTCTTAGTTTTAGCATTAAAGTCGTACTTAAAATATTTAGACAGGAAAAATTCTAAATGAAGTAAAACCTTGCTTTGACTGGAAAAACGGGAATTCTTTGGGCATAAAACATGTCCAATAGGTGTTTATTGAATTACATTTCTCAGTTTCAAGTAATTAAAATTTAATAGATAAATAAATATATAAACTGGCCTCATTGGTTGCACTATAGAGTTGAATCTTAGCTCTGTCATTTACTCCACAGTTCAGAATAAAAGTCATGAGTATTTTTTCATACTCACTTTGGAATTCACCATACACTAGAAAGCCTTGCACAGAGACTACTCTCCCCAAATGCTAACTGAATGAATGAGATGCACAGAAAAATTTTAGCAAGACATCTGGCAGGACTGGAGTTTTATTTACAAAAACTAGGAAGAATAAATTTGGAGATAAAGAATAATAATTTCAAAATCAACAGAGACTTTGAAAATAAGTTTTTGTTCATCTTCATTGTCAGCCTTCCTGAGACCATCACATCGCTTCACCATGTCTAAAACTTTTAAGTTTATCATTTGAAACTACACTCTCCTTCTCACTATCACCACTGACTACAAGCATTTTTAAAGAAAACTCTGGGGACTCCTGGGTGGCTCAGTGATTGAGCATCTGCCTTTGTCTCAGGGCATGATCTGGGAGTTCCTGTGTTGGGCTCCCTGCATGGAGCCTGCTTCTCCCTCTGCCTATGTCTCTCCCTCTCTGTGTCTGTCATGAATAAATAAATAAAGTCTTTAAAAAAATAAAGAAAACTCTGGAGAATGTACATATCAAGGTTTCTTAATATAGATTCCAAAAATTTATAATATATAGCTGTAGATAGCAGTGAATCCCAAACACGTTGGTTTCAGGATCTCTCTACACACATTGGTCGTATCTCAATATAGACCATATCTGAAAAGAAAGTTAGGAATAAAAATATTTATTCTTATCATGAATTAAAAATAACTACAAATTCATTGCATATTAGCAAAAATGCCATGTTTTAAAAAGAAATAAATATTTTCCACAAAAATATACACTTCTACAAAATTCTTCAACGTCTAGCTTAAAAGAAGTCATTTGGATTTTCCTGTAACTTCTATATTCAGTCTGTTGCAATGTACAAAACATGTAGCCTTTAAAGGCTCCAGTACTCATGAGAGAATGAGAATTTTAAAAGGTAAAGAAGGTCTTAGTATTATTATGAAAAATATTTTGACCTCTTGGACTCCCTGAAAGTGTTTTGAGAGCCCCCCCTTCCATAGGCCATGGACCACACTGCTGCTACCTCTGGTAACATTTTAGGACATTTTAGAATATTTGGACATGTATTAATTTAGTAAATCAAGTAATATCCTAATATTACCTCAGTTATAAAAACAAGATTAGAAAACTTGCTCTAAAATTTCTTTTAGAAAAGTCATTACTTCCATGCCAACCATGAAATTTTTTAAAAAGAAATAAGAAGGGGAACTTGTTCCTCTAGACTTAATTTTACCTCACAGGGAATAACTCTTAGTTAGTATTCACGGTGAAGTGGTAGATGAAGCATAGAAGTTGGTAAAATTTAGAGGTGTCTTTAAATATTGCCGTTGCTGTCCTGGGCACAGAGACTCACTCTGTACCTAAAACACTTCATCTGAAAGTGGAGATAACACCTATTCAAGGGCCAGCACAGAATTAAGTGAGATATTATACGTGAAGCATAAAGTACACGGAACTAGGTAATTAATAAAGAGAGCTATTATTAAGTAGAAAAATCAAGGCAGAGATCACAGGTGTTGAGGCCAGACAGAAATGAGACAAGGACAAGATGTTCAAGAAGCTTTGTGATCTCAGTTTTTTATGTGAAACTTACCAATAATCAAGGGTAAGTATAAAATTAGCATTCTAAGTAGATAATAAGCATATACAATGTACCTGTCATATAACTAATATGAGGAAGAGGAGAGGGAAGAGGAAGTGCCTAAAAAAGGGGATAATTTTGCCATGTCAGTTTATAAAATTATAGAAAGTAAGGCTATCCTTTTTTTTAAATTATTTATTTATTTATTTATTTATTTATTTATTTATGAGAGACACAGATAGAGGGGAAGAGACATAGGCTGAGGGAGCCTGATGTGGAACTTGATCCCAGGACTCCAGGATCACAACCTGAGCCTAAGGCAGATGCTCAACCACTGAGCCACCCAGGCACCTAAAAGTATGACTATCCTTAAGAGATATTAGACCTAAGAGGGACACATTTCAAAACAAATACAGAAACTGTGAATACACAATGAATATTAAAAGTAAAAGGGAATGCAATTTGAAACTAGAAAGTTCTTGACCATGTCAGTTTTACCAAGGGAAAGTGCAACATTTTTCCAAGGGTTCCTTGAGTTCCTCAAAGGGAAAGCCTCCACCTTTAGTCACTGCATTGTCTAAGCTTATGCAGTACAGGGCTCAGGATGGGCATTCAGTGAACTAGCATCCAGAAAGAAGGCAACATATTATAATTAACATTTGTATGATGCTTTGGGGTTTAGGAAACATCAGCAGACTTTAACAACAAAACGAACTTGCTAGGGAGCTGACAGTTTAGAATTTTAGTAACAAGAATAGAGCACAGGACGGATGGTGCCTGGGTGGCTCAGTTGGTTAGGCTTCTGATTCCTGATTAGAGCTCAAGTCAAGATCTCAGGGTCCGGGGATCAAATCCCACATCAGGCTCCCTGAGGGGAGCCTGATTTTCCCTCTGCCTATGTCTAAGATATATTTATTGAAGTATAGTTGATACACAAAGTCACATTAATTTCAAGTGTACACCATAGTGTTTTTGACAACTCTATACATTATGCGACGTTCACCACATGTGTAGCTGCTGTCTGTCACAATATAGTGATCATGCAATGCTTTTACGATACCATTTACTATATTCTCTATGCTAGACGTTTCATATCTATGACTTATTCATTCCATAACTGGAAGCCTGCACCTCTCACTCCCCTTGTCCAATGTTTCCCATCCCTCTGCTCCCTCCTTTCTGGCTAGAATCAGTTTATTCTTTATATTTATGGATCGGTTTCTAGCAGGGGATTTTAAATATAATGTTGGATTGACAACAAGCAGGGATTAGGTTGAGATGATATAAAAAATTATTTTTTTGACTTAGCAGTTAACAAAGGACAGGAATCCTCTTTTATTAAAGATAGCATAAATGTTCAAACCAATCTTTTGTGACTACCCATTTTAAAATTCAGAGATGTTGATACACTCTGAAAACATTTTTCTAATTGTCTAAATTCTACAAAATTAATGAGATTTTTTATATTCTAATATCTTAAGATCATCTGAAAGCTTTTATAAACAACTGATCTAAATTATCTATTATATCAATGATTGAAAAAATAGATACCAATCCACTTCCAGATGACTTGGCTAATATGTTTTAATTGGTAAATGAAAGCCACACATTCCAGGTAATCAATAATATTCCCAGTGGCGTTTTTATTTCTATCAAAATTTCATTTCTAGTTTCCCAGATGCATTCAAAGCAAGCATGAAAATTTAATTTTTAGACTGCCAAATGTCAAATGAATGTTATCCATTTTAAAATTCAGGAAAGTGCTGTTGCGTGGGAATATATAAAAGAAAAAGAAAATAGCAAGATTATGTATGCTTTCAGCCAAAAGTATTCATAATCCTTAACTTAAGAGATTTTAAAGGTCAATAATAATGGAACATTCCCATTTTTCATCATCGTTTCCCATGGTGAAATGAGTAAAATATCTTGAATAACTATTACTAACTATGAAAAAGAACCAGTTTGAGTTCACATTAAATTTGATTAAGGCATATGCTTTTTGAAAATATGAAATTTGAAATGTTCCTAAGGAAAAAAGAGTTTTCAAATTTTCAGTTAATTATTTTATTACTTTAATAATATAATTTCTTATTTAAAAACCTATTTTACCATTTTTTAAAAAGCTGAATAAAAGATAATAACCTAAATTTGACCATTTTAGATATCTCATATAAATCGAATCATGTAGTATTTGTCTTTCTGAGCTGGCTTATTTCACTTATCTGGGGTGAGGAAACAATAGGCAGTTGCTAATTAACGGGCATAAAATTTTAGTTAAGCAAGATGAATAAGCACTAGAGAATTTCTGCACACCACTATACCTAGAGTCAATAATACTGTGTTGTACACTTAAAAACTAAAAAGGGTAAATCTCATGTTAAGTGGTTCTACCAAATTAAGGTAAAATTGTTTTAAAAAGACAATAACATGAAAATATATAACTACAGCTTTTCATAACTCTCTTGATGCACTAAGTAAAATTCAACTGATAAAGCTTAAATATTAAATATATTTTAAGATGCCATAGTTAAAATAATCTGCTTGATTATGGATAGTATCAGCAAGGAAATTTGGAGGAAGTTTTGGGTTCTTACCTGTCAATATATTACTATGGTACTTTGAAAAAACAAGAGAATTTCTTAAAATATGTATTTTCTATGTTAAAGATTAGGAATATATCATTAATTCTTATTGTTTTAAAGAAAGTTATTTAATTTACTATATATTCATTCTCAAAATGCATTTTTTATAATCGAATGCTCAGAGATTCAGAGATATATAAAATAACTACCTACTAAGGAAATACCATTTTGCTTTTATAGATATTTTATTACATCAATGGAAATTTCTCTATATTCTTCTATTACTAAACTCATAAGCTATAACATAAAAATTACTATCAACAATGTAGGCCAGCCATAAAATTCAATTAAAAATCCCTACATTTTAAGCAGTTATAGTAGCATAATGTGTAAACATGAGCTGAAGTGATGTGTAGCTCCTAGAGCATGTCACATTTAGAAAATAAATGTCTTAACTGTTTCATCATCACTTTCTCAGTGCAGAGAATTGTGAAGGCTTCTTTTTTAATTCTTAGAACTCACTGGAAAAGTTAGTGCTTTTGTTAAAGAACAACTGACACGCTCATAATTTTTTTTCTTGGTTAAATCTGGTTGGCAGTATTGTTTCTAATATATTTTTGGACTCCAAAACCTATATGCTTTGTTAAGTCACTCAACAAATATTGGTCACAAGCACTGTTCTAGACACAGAGATTAGCAATGAGCAAACTGAACCACAAAATCCCAGGCCCCATGGGGCTGACATTCTAATAATTACATGCTCAATAAACTACATGACTTGTCAGATTGTGATAAGTACTATGGAGAAAAAAATAAAGCTGAGAAAGAAGATAGGGAATATTTATATATTGAGGAGGTAGGGTGCAATATAAAATAGGGTTGTTGATTAATCTTTAAAAGAAGATAACATTTGAAGATGAGATAACAAGATCTATGAATCTCTGGAAGAAGAGGATTCCAAGAAGAGGGGAGAGCAATGCAAAGACTGAGTGCCTGCAGTATTTCAGAAATAGCCAGGGTGGCTAAAGGCGAATGTGTGAAAGTGAGCATAGGAGGAAAGTGAAGAATCCAGGAGCCCACTGTGCAGTATTACAGGTTATCAAAGGGTTTTATTATTTTACTCTACATGAAATGGGAAGAATTAGGATGGTATACAAAGAGTGACCTGGTCTGATCAGCATAGGCATTCAAAGGACTACTCTGACATCTGTATGGAGAAAGGCAGGAAGCAAGAATCAAGTTAGAACATTTTTACAATGATCAAGGCAAGAGATGATTAAAGGGCAAGAGGTGAGTAGATCTGTGGATACATCAGATGTGGGTATATGAGAGGGAAGAGTCTGCAACAGCTCTAGGGTTTGGGGAATGAGCAAGGGAGTACCAAAATGGAGTTACCGATAACAGAGATGAGAAGACTGAGGAATATGGAGGTTTGGGGTTAAGACCACCAATTCTTTTTAGAAATTTTAAATTTGAGATGTCCTAAACTGAGCTCCTAGTCAAAGAACAGTTTTGAGAGATAAAGTCCACAGGCAGAGATACTGACCCTGAAATATATTTTTCTCATTTATAGAGTAACCAAATGGCTAATGAGTGGATGGTCTCAAATTATATATACCTCTTTCATACCTTGTTGTTTAGGTTTTCGTTGGAAATAGTATATTTTAAAAATATAAAACAGTTTAATATTTCTTTGTTTTCAGGATTCACAATCATTAATTTATTTATTAATTTCATTTCATTTACTGAGTGGACACTGAATGGGAGTCACTGCTCCAAATACTGGGGACTATGTAGAGGATTTAGTTCTTCCCTCGAGGTGCTCATAGATGACCAACAAAGGAAGAAGATATTTTAGTGTTTATACATTTTTAGGATCTGAGAATTAAAGTGGAATGTATGGCCTCTATGCACTGTATTAATCTATATGCCTTCATGTGCCATGGTTGTAATAACTGTACTAAAAATATATGTGACTTTTAGAAAGCATACAAAGATGATATAAGGAAAACTACTTACTGTTTTAAGAAACTTAAGACAATGGCATCAAAAAGCTCAGAGAGTTAAATTATCTTATGTTGTGTTACAGATGCATCTCTATTTGATATTTTACAGATATAAAGAAAGCACCATAGATCATACATGCTTGCTCATGTGGGGAAAGAATATAGAAAAGGAAACTTTGGAAATGTAGATTAATGAAGGAAAAACTACATTTTTTGACAGAAGGAACAAACAGCAAGTTTAAATTTATAGAAACACGTGCATGTGCATGCATGTGCGCATGCGCACGCACGCACACACACACACACACACATTCTCTCTCTCTCTCTCTCTCTCTCTCTCTCTCTCTCTCTCTCTCTTTGTGGGGCAAATAATTACAGCCAGTGCTTTTAAGGAAAAGTTGGGGCACTGGGAGTGGGACATAAAAGGAGAGTCCAACAACAATGCATTTAAATTTAACTTTTAATTCCAAAAGATTGAAGTTAAATTTAAGTCAAGCTTAATGAAAACCAGTATTTTGAATGATAAATGCCACTCAAATAAACTAATCGTCTCAAATTTATTTATTGGTTTACTTCTCAAATTAGTATTATAAGGTTTTATTTTTGTGGTATAGCATGCATGAATTGAAGGTCCTTCCAACCTAAAATCTTTTGCACTTGTTTGAGGTATTATTTTCTATTTTGTGTTCGTTTGCTAATGTGTAATACCTAATATTTGGTCCATGGATTTAAATATATATATATATAAATATTAATTTGTATTTATTCATTTTTCCCAGAAAAGACAAACATTACTAGAAAAGCCCTCTACCAAAATCTCTTCCCCACCTCCCTTATTGTGATTTCAGTGCCAGGCTCTCAAGAGCTTACCCTGTGGTTTGGGCTGCCTGCTTTGGCATCCAATCAGGATTCAAATCCTAGTCTAACCATGTCAAAGTGCACAATCTTGAGGGCATTTATCTCTTTTCCTCTAGATCAGGAGAGAATAATCATTGTCCCTGCCTCCTTATTACATTGTTAGATTGAATGGCTTAACATATGTAAACAGATTGGCTTGTCCGTCCATAGTAAGTGCTCAGTAAATTGTAGGCACTATTATTAACATGAATAGAATTGTTCTGTTGAAAGAGGAGGACACGGCCGCCTGGGTGGCTCAGTTCGTTAAGCCTCTGCCTTCAGCTCAGGTCATGATCCCAGTGTCCTGGGATTGAGTGCTGCATGGGGCTCCCTGCTCAGTGGGGAGCCTGCTTCTTCCTCTCCTTTGCTCCTCTCCCTGCTGTTTTTCTCTTTCTCTTTCTTCCTCTCTCTCAAATAAATAAACAAGTAAAATCTTAAAAAAGAGAGAGAGAGAGAAAAGGACAGAAAAAGCTAAACACTTTATAACAATATGCACTAGCTGATATTTGGTTTCACTGTACTGTAGTCATTGGGTACTTGGAAAGAACTAAAACTGGAGTCGTGATGTAAACATTGTGATAACTTTTACCATTTAAAATTTATTATTGTTTACTTATCTAATCTGTAAACTGCTTTTGTTCTGTGGGAAGTGTATAGAAATAACTCTATTTATAAATGGCTTACATCATAAATTTCCCCTAAAATAATGTTCAATGTGATTCCAATTGAGATGTCAATCTCAAAAGCCTAGTCAAACTACTATGTACATAGAAAATGGTATTTGCAGTCCTGTTTCAACTTTAACTATCATTCACTATATATTTAAAACAGAAAACCTATTTTCATAGTTCTACTCCCTACTCAACAGAGAATCTCCCTCAGCAGTAATGAAAATTATGTGGGAACGATACTGAGCACAAGAAATTTGTTAATTTTCCACATTTGTAAAGGAAAACAACCTCAGTACAAATTTACCTCTGGTTATTCTTATAAATTATTCATCCTCAATCAAGGGTGGCACTTATCCTTTGAAAGTGCCTTAGTCTCAGAGTTCTCCTTATTTCTATTTGGATAACACTCTTATTTATATCAAGATATAGCTTAAAATCTTGAACCTCAAAACTCTATTATTAAAATCTAAAGATAAAAGAAGTCAAAACCTCACAATATTGGTATAATTTCAAGCTTCATGCTGATGATATAAATAAAGAGACATATGAGCTTTCATTACAAAAATGAGTTTTAATAGGATGACAGAACTGCACTATTCACATATTTAAAAGAATCCAATAGCACTTCAGACAAAATTGCTGAAATTCTCTGACCCACAAATTAGAGGCAAGCAAGTAGCTAAATCAAATGAATTAGGAGTAAAATTTCATTAAATGTAATGTAATTTGGGCATTAAAGAGATTTATGAACTATGCAACCCAAATGGCAAAAATACTGTTAAACAATTCCTGGGCTTCCGGGGCTGGAAAAAAGATAGCCCTCCCCCGTTCTGAGCAGAAGCAATAGAGAGAACTTCTGTATCCATCTACTCATGTACCATCTTCAGAGTTAAATTTAAAAGAGTATTTGACAAAGACTTCTGTATTTGATTTGGAAAGGTAGAGCAGGAAACATAAATAGATATGCTTCTCCAGGTGTGTACTATTATGTGTGCATGTAAATAAAAGTGATCCCAACTCCCCTGAAAAATATGCCTTCTTACTTTCCGTATTTATATTATTTTGAATCAGTAACTTTATTAACTTGGGGACAGTTACAGTCTCATTAATTCCATACTAATTATGCTAATATTGAACATTTCCTTTGTGTGTATAACAAAAACAACTTTCAGGGGTTTTCTTTTTTTTTGCATTAATTCTTTATATACACAAACTCATTTACACACATATATACACATACAAGGAAATTTAGAGAACTGAGATCTAATGTGAGAATGTGTTTGAAATAATAAATATATAAAATATCTGAAGTGAAAAAGCAGAACAAGAATCTTTACTATAATTTCAATTCTTAGTATCAAATCATGATCACTCGCATTAAGAGGTAGGGCCAAAAAATCATATGATGGTATCTCAAGATTGTAATCATTTATTTGAAATTCCCAGAAAAGGAAACTATGGTTGTTTGTGTATTTGTCACCGAATATAATGTAGCTAAAAGATTCAGATACACTTGTTTACCATGACCAATGAGAAAGACATTGATGTTGTAGAAAGAACTTAGATTTTGAAATAAAAATTAGTGGATTCAGATGTTTCAATGCACTAAGTTGGCCAATTCAAAACAACTTTCAGAACCTTAGTTCCTTTCTTCAAACTACTGCAGAGCATATGCAAAAGATATTCATTCAGAAATAACTATATAAGCTAATTTGACTAAAAAGTTTTTCCAGTTTTTCAAACTATGTATGTCCAAACCTTGAGATATAGGCAGATATTCATAATTTAATAAAGACTCTCCATATGACATTGTTTTGTCTGCACTTAAAACTATAAGCCATAAAATAAGGATCCAGGAAACCATGATATACAAAAAGGAAGGAAAGGAAAATAAAAATGAAGGATCCCCTATAGTTCCTTCAAATACCTGAAGGACTCCCATAGTCTAAGCAGTCATTGTGTATAATTCACGCAAATACTTTCTAAGTTTTCCACAGATGGAATTGTATAATGGATATGAAATAACTAGCGGTTTTCAAGTTTATCTTGACAAAAACATGTAAATGAGACTCAAATCAAGAAAAGTTAATTAGACTAGAATTCAGTGGTTCTCAAAACTGGATTTCCATCGGCAGTACCTGGAACTTAAAAAAAAAAAAACAAAAAACAATACACAGATCCTACTCATACTGATTATGATTTTGTTGGTGAAACATAAATCTAGATTTTTTTTAAAGCTACCTCCTCTCTTCTGTGTGTTTGAAGAGTCAGTTATGTCTCCTGCTCCTGAAAATAATGGTCTTATGAAGAAGAGGTCAATGCCTAGAGCACCCAGAGCCCAGTGCTTTAGGGAGTGTCTCTACTATGTGCTGCATGTGCTCTGATATTGTGTATTGGGACTTCGTTAAAACAAAAAGCTTCTTTACAGCGAAGGAAACAACAAAACTAAAAGGTAACCTATGGAATAGGAGAAGATATTTGCAAATCACGTATCTGATAAAGGGTTTGTATCCAAAATATATAAATAACATAAAACTCAACACCCTAAAAACAAATCATCCAGTTAAAAATGGGCAGAAGACATGAATAGACATTTTTCCAAAGAAGACATATAGATGGCCAATAGACATGTGAAAAGATGCTCAACATCACTGATCATCAGGGAGATACAAATCAAAATTACAATGAGCTATCACTTCACACCTGTCAGAATGGCTAAAATCAACAAGAAACAGCAGGTGCAGGCAAGGATGTGGAGAAAGGGGAATCCTCTGGCACTGTTGGTGGGCATGCAAACTGGTGTAGCCACTGTGGAAATCAGTATGGAAGTTACTCAGAAAGTTAAAAATAGAGCTACTCCATGATACAGCAATTACATTACTAGGTATTGCCCAAAGAATACAAAAACACTAATTCAAAGGGATACATGTACCCCGATGTTTATAGCAACATTATCTACAACAGCCAGATTATAGAAACAGCCCAAGTGTCCATCAACTGATGAATGGATAAAGAAGATGTGGTATACAAAGGAGTATTACTTTGCCATAAAAAAGAAAACTTGCCATTTGCAATGACATGGATGGAACTAGAGAGTATTGTGTTAAGCAAAATAAGAGAAAAAGGCTGTAAGATTTCACTCATACGTGGAATTTAAGAAACAAGACAAATAAGCAAAAGGAGGAAAAAGAGAGGGAGGCAAAACAAGAAACAAATTGTCAACTATAGAGAACAAACTTACCAGAGGGGTGGCAAGTGGGGGGACAAGTAAAATAGGTGATGGGGATTAAGGAGTACAGCTATTGTGATGAGCACTGGATGATATATGAAAGTGATGAATCACTATATTGTATACCTGAAACTAATATTACACTGTATGTTAACTACCTGGAATTTAAATAAAAACTTAAAAAAATATAAAGTTCCCTGGAAGATTCTAACATGCAATTAGGGTTAAAAAGCCCTAAACTAGCTGAACTATATAGCCCCTTTTGACTCACAGTTCATGATTCCAGGAAAAGTACAACTTAAATAATCATGTATGTGCCAAAGTAGAATTTTTCCTGTACCCTCTATTAACCCAATAAAATTCAAAGAATTAGTAGACAAATAACATCATGCTACTTTGTGGCACTTATCTTCTGGAAATGGTTTATTTACATATGGCCCTGACCCTGCAACTTTTTGCCTGCCTGAGGCAAGCTGGATAAGAATTTCTGGTGTCCATGGAGAGATGGTGAAACCTCTCAGGCATTATTAGAGTGATTAATATAGTTAAGCTGCTATTTATGCGGAAAAAATTTCTTATAGAACAGAAATATTTTGTCTTTCTTCAACGGGAAAAAGTATTATGAGAATATATTATTTTAAAATTATTTATGCTGCATTGCATAGTTTATCTTTCAAATTGTCCTTCAACACACACAGACTATATCGTAATTTATCACTTAGTACTGCTTTCTGGATTTATTTTTTGTGTTTGTATAGTGATTCAGTTGATATGTGAGTTTTATGCTTTAGATATAGAATGAAACAAAAAGTATGTTTTGATTCTTTCACCCATTTTATGCTATTGGATGAATACCTATAAGTTCAGAATCTCCTTTATCCATCTTTGTTTCCTAAACAAAACAAAAACAGATTATTACTTTATTTATAGACTCTTGTGGACTTTTTCTGATACAAATAAGATAAGTACCAACTTTGTACCCTATTAACACTTCAGAATATTTTATGATTTGTAGTCAAAAAGTGAAAGACGAGGAAAATTACATTTCACATCTATGAATCTAATGTAATCCTTGATCATAGAGCATATTTTGAAAAACTGTACAACAAATTACATTGTCAGTCACCAAAACACACCATTTCAACATTGACATTTTTCATATTTGGTGCTTATTACATAATACTTTCACATAATTTGTGTAATGCTAAACAATGAGGCACATTTAGTCAGATATTTAATAGAGTGAAGAGTTCCGAATTTAACATGAATCTAATATGGAGGGAATACTACTGACTTATGCAAATATATTGACTAATAGTTGTTTGGAGGGACAGTGAAATTGGACTATCAGGCTATAAAACCTGACAAGCTGGCTTCAGTGAGGTAACTTATTCTATAAAGGTGTTATTATCTTTTTAAAAAGTATTTTATACTCTGGGAAACTGACCACAAAACCTCCTGTATGTTTTCAACATTCCTCTAATAATTAAATTTCATGTATATGTAGCCAAATGCGCCTGTTTCTTAAAGTGTTTTCTACAGAAATACTAAATAAACTATATCACTGCCAGTCACTAAACTATTTGCCCAAATAGGAGACATTGTTAAAAGAAAAATCTGTGTGTGTTTTCTTTAATTACAAAGACCATATCTAATTTTAACTGCCTCTTTTTTTTCCTAATAATGAGCTGACCTTCTATTCTCCTTAACCCTTTTTTATCAAAGCCATCTACACCCACTTTGCCTTCTGTTTCTCTAATCTGCAATTATTTATGTTTTCTTCATGCTGCTTTGTCCGCCATGGGAGCAAAATTGTATTTGGTGAAATATAGAGCTAATTATACCATGAACCCAGCAACAAAAAGACAGAGCAGATGTTACTTCAGACGTGCTAAAAGTCCTCATGCTTAATGTGCATATAGTAAAACACTGAGCAGAGTCGTCAAAAACAATATCTAATCAAGGCAGTTTTAGACATGCAAATCTTTTTAACACCAGAGTTAAATGGAGAAATTCTGTCAATAATATTTTCAGTACTCACCATGTGCTTGCCAGAATAATTATATTAGGTAGTGATTTCTAATTAATATAATAAATGTGTGAGTCCACATTGTTTCTATCCCAGGGGGGTAGAAATCTAGGGAGGCAGAAATGGAGATCATATGCTGTGAGTTAATAATACAACACACAATGTTTTCATTGAGAACGTGTTTCCATGATGCCAAAATAAGCAGTTTTAATATTTTTAAGTTAACCAATAAAACATATTGTATTCTATGTTTTCATTCATATTGCATCATTTAAATTATCTATTTAATTGGGTTTTGAACTGATAAAAGTTGAGATAAATTTCTCTTTGCTTAACATATTTCCATTTATGACTCAGTTTCATTTTTGTTTTGTAAATATATGGGTACATAAATATGTGAGTGTAACTATCATGGTATAATGGTTACCTTTCTTTCTTTCTTTCTTTCTTTCTTTCTTTCTTTCTTTCTTCTTTTTTGCAAAAATTGAAAATGATTCTCGACATATTGGATTTAAGTCAATATCGCTTGTCATGAAGAAACTGATTTCCCCCCATTGTGACCTGTATACAAATGGTAAATTACTTCAGGAAAATACCAAAATGCTTTTCATGCTGTGTAGTGACTAAAAACAATTCCATCTACACTAGTGTGAAGTCACTGCAAGAGGGCAGTATTTTAATGACATACTTTCTGCTGAAAGAAGTGTGCCTACACCACAGGGTGTAAAGCCCCTTCTGAGATCTAAAACTTAGTGGGCTCAGCACACCAAACCTCCCTCCTGGTGAGTGTTAAATGTGTGCATTGAGTGGCTGGGCTGGGCATCGCTTTCAATGTTTATTTTAGGAAAATAAAGCACCTCTCTGTAAAGCTGTGATAGTCAAGCTAAAGAATTCCATCATATTAAGAGTGCATAAATTGTTCTCTTTTCTCTATTATATGCAAAGTCTAAAATACAATAGTATCTGGTTTCTACAAATGGCCACTTTTAAAACATTATATGTTCGCCAGTTATAAATGGGATAAGTGTTCTAACAGCTAATATTTTAACAAATTACCTATAGAGAAATATTTATTTATATGCTGGAAACATTAGTCCAAAAATTATGTTTTTATTAAAGTAAGTTACATGATATATGTGTGTGTGATATATATGTGTGTGTGTGATTACCCTACATATAATACTGAATGTAAATAAAACTATGAAAAGTGATTATTTATTATGAAAGAGAATAAAGGTCTATTTGTATTTTCAAAAGAATATGAGAGTAACTTTGATATTTCTATCAGTGTTAACTGTTGAGATGACATGTCTACTTAGTCTCCTCTAGTGTAAGTTATTATGTCAGATATGAAGACACTGATATGATACATTCACAAAAATTATCTGGTATAATAAATGTATTTTTAAAACTCTACTTATGAAATTTAATGTTAGCATATTCAATGAATAGTAAAGTGCAATATAAAACCACTTCATGTAATTGAACAATCTTCAGTGATTACTGATGTCTTCAAATCTTATTTTCCAATTTGTTAATTTTTCATTTATTTTATATTTCAAAAAGTACTTAAAAACCTAAATGCACAGTTACCATAAAAATATTTACGGAATCAAGAAACATCAAATCAAAAGATTAAGTGAAAAATGAACTAAATATTCTAAAAGACAAAACAAACAAGGTAAATCCCTCAACTTTCCACAGTGGAACATAACTACTTTGATGTTCAAGAGGCCAAACAGAACCATTGCGGATGGAGTACTAATTATAACTCTACCAACTTTGTCATGTATGTGCTCAGAAGCATGAACAATTTCTCAGGAGGCCAAACTATTAAACATTACTTTTGAAAAGTAAAATATCCAAGCACAGGGATTCTGGCTTTATACTTTCCAATAATTGGGGCCCTTTTAGGAATTAAGACTAATCAAGGTGATATAACAGAAACAGAAAAATGAAAACATATTTTTGTCCCAGCTTGTCCTTGATATCTAAATAGAAACTATCTCAACCAGTAGATGATGAGAGGTATGAGAGTAAACCCCATACCTTAGAGAACCCTGGTGCCAAACAGTAATGGAACTATTCACTCATTTAGCTCCTCCTACATCAAAGGCACTATCTTATCATCTCTAGCATCATATCCTGTTAATAAGTCAAAACAAAGTGATTTTCAAAGGCGGTATTTGGCCTACTAGTATTTTAATCAAAATAATAAACAGGAATACTTCATTAGATCTCTTTTAGCTTTTTTCTCCCATTGGCAAAGTAGTCTATAAACATATACATGTATGAAGCAGTATTTATGCAAAATAGTTTGAATTCCAGAACCACTATAGATACAGCTCACTTTAATAAAATGCATTATATTGAAGTGTTTCCTAAGTAGTGGATTGATTTAAGACTTCATTAGATAAAACTCCTGATTTACATGGAACGTTCCAGAAAAAAAGAATACATAGCTCTCTATGACTGTATATTAAAAGAATCTAATGTTTTACATATTTAATATATTAGTTTACTGAATCAATAACAATATTTTAAAAATACTAACCTTCTACTACTTCTATATATTCTTTATAACAGGAATACAATCCCTCACTTGACTCATACACGATTTTAATGCAATATACTGTTTATTTTATATTAAAATAACAGGGTTTGATTTTTAATGTCAAAGAAAATATCTGAATATGACTAATTTCTCTTTCTGAAATCACAAGATCAGTAATTAGAAATATCTTAAAATTCAAGGATGTAAGACATTTAGTGTAGTGTAAATATGACACTAACCTTTAATGAAATGAATTTTAAATAATATAGCTATTCAATATATTAAATGCAATAAAATAATGTTTCATAGCATAAATATTTAGAAACTCATTCCTTCCCATGCAAAGAAAATTATGTATTCATGTAACATTTTTAAGCCTACACCAAATAAATTTTTTCAACAAAAAAAGTAGGCTCACAGTAATTTAAAGAGAGAGATTTGTATGATGTGAAAATTACGTTGTGATTCTCTCTGTTCATCAACTAACTCTAAGCTATGTTTCCATTAAAAATAAAATAAAAAAAATTACAGTGTCCCTTTCCCTCCTCATGTAGTCTAGAAAAGAGTATGGAGAAGAGGAGAAGCAAAGACAAACGTTGTCTGACAGATGCTCACTCTGTAAGCAAAAGTGATTTTGAACATTGTTGATGAAGACGAGATGTGATGTACCAAACGAAACAATAACTTACACTTTGTAGGGTTTGCAAATGACCTCACTATGTTTGGTAGCACTTTGTAGCTATTCTCTGTTGGTCTGGCAAAATTGACATACCTACTCTGAAGCTGCATTACTGTGACTCTATGATCATTAATGGTGTTCCTCCAACTTCACACTCACTTCCTCTGCTAGTTTACAGAGGTGATAAGTTTTCTTCTGTTGGTATCAAAATAAATGATACTGTATAGCATGATTAAATTTGCAATGATGCTTAATACATCACAGGCCTTATGATACTTATATGCATCTATATATACAGAGAGAGGCAGAAGAGAGAATAAAATCGAGGGTAACCAAGATTTTATTTAAGCTGTCCATTTAAAACCTCTTTTATCATGTTTCTTACATAGTAAGAATTGATTCTTACTAAGTCAGTTTGATAACTGACAATGCAATTAATTCACACTTATTTAAAAAATAGTAAACGTGAATCTTAAATTTATTCTCAGGAAATAATCTAAAAATGTTTTCAAGGATTGGGGAATTCAAAATAGGAGTATTAAAATGATTATGATACGACAGATACAAAAAACCTTGGTAGTTTGAATACAAAGGTATCAAGAGGTAGAATGAGTGTTGAATTTATGTTGTGGAAAATTGGTCCCAAGTTGGTTTTCCACTTCATCAGAAAGCACTTTTGTCTTGTATGCAAACAGTTAATGAAGCATGCCAACACTGAATTGTTTTAACTAGTGTTAGAAATACTTCACCTTTTTTCTTCTCTTTTTCTTTTAGGAAGTTTCAATACCTAACATAGAGAGAGACTCAGTTTCAGAGCCTGATTCTATTTTTTAGGTAGGACGAAAGAATAATTATTCATGACTTAAACATTTTCATTTTTATTTATGAATTATTCTCTAGTGAAAGGTAGCAAAAGATCCATCATTTCTGTTCACAATAATAAGTGTATGATGAGAATGATCTAGTCATTACATTTTCATCCAGAAGCCTACCTTTGGTTTGAGTATTTTAAAGCAGTGAGCCTTTTGATTTAATTTTTAAAGCCCCTGGCAGGTGGCAAAATTTTGTTCCAACAACATTCATGTGATTGGGAACAAAGGAATTCTTTCAAGAGGTTTGTGGTTTTACCTTTATACCACTTTCAAAGAAAATGGGATGATCATTTCTTTCATATTAAAATTAAAATAAACATAAGGGCAGGAAAAATTACACATTATAGCAAATAATTGCATGTAAAAAAAGAGCTTTTCATAGATTTATTCAGACTATACTTTATACTCATAAAAACATAGTGTTCACCTGCCTAACTTTTTCACAATATGATAATTTAATCCTTACACTGCATGTCTTCTATTTGATATTAAAAATTCCCACTTTAAATTCAATTGTACAGGCTCATTATTATTTTGTATAAAATGTTATACCTTATATGCTATGATCTTAATATTAAGAGAGTTAGGTTGTAAAGTTACTAACCCATGTAATTCTAAAATAGTTTTTCTAAGTGCCTCAAATAAATGCATTTGATATCATTGTTACTTGAAAAAAAGACAGTGTGGTAAAAAAAAAATATTGCACTAAAGTAGGTGTGACTTTAAAAGCCAGGTTTAAACTTCAATTATCATCAAATATGAACAGTGTTTGTCTCTTAGAGTTCAGTTGTTGGCATTTTAATTCTAAGAAAAAAACACTCGAAAAAAGTAACTAGTAGGTCATGATAAACTTATTTCACTAAGTATATACAAAGATTTTCATTGGCAATAATACATATATTCCTATTGCAGGGCTGGTACCTTATGGAGAGTAACTAAAACATAATAAAATGCAAGATATCAATAAAATTCAGAAAGCACGTCAGGCATATCATTTTCAAAGGAACAGGGGTTATATAAAATCAGAGAGTTTTTAAATAAGAAATTTTGAAAATTACTTTCCCTCCTTCATTTTATAAGCAACAACACTGATGCCCAGAACTATTAAGTGATGAGTGGTAACTCATCATCATGCCACTCTATCAGAATTTTCAAATTCATGGACAAAATTTGTATCATGAATTAGAAATAACTTTAATATTTTTGTAATAGAGATATTAGTTTATTTTATGGGTAAGACATAGTTATTTTATGAATTTATCCTTAAGAGAGATAAAGTGATAAAGCTGAACTGAGAATTCAGTCATTAATAAATCAGTCTTATATGTACAGAAGGAAAATGTTCTTCCTGAAATATAGAACTGGTTGATATCATGTATGTGTATTCAAGTCATCTGAATAATGACAATATCCACAGGCATCTCAGGGGCATCCACATAAAGCAAAGAGATTTCAGAAGATTTTCATACACATTAAAAATATTTCGCTCATCAAACCTATTAACCAAATGTTACTGTGTCCATCCTACAGAAGAGAAAATGAAAAATGTGGGCTTGGCTATGAACACAAGTAGTACTGCAACAGAAGTAAAATTCAAAATCAGAACTTCTGACTTTATAGACTGTGATGGCTCCTAGATGACACTTTCGCTCCAAATTAAACTCATAAATGGTATTTATTACAATATGGGTACTGGAACATTCTTAATAGTAAACTTTATTCTCAAGTCCTCAAACATAAACAAATTGATTAAAATATACACTTTAAAAAAATGTCTCAGATTAGTTCAATATTAAATAATGTCCCAAATGAGGAATATGATGTCTGTTCATTTAACTTAAAACTAAATTGCTCTACAGGAAATAAGGACTAACATATAATGGTACTCCAAAAGGAAAATACATGAACCTGAGTATATCAAAATCATTCTCACTATTATTTTTCTATAATAATTGGTTAGCAATCTGTGCCAATGAGAGAACAGGAGTCTTTGTAAACTTTAGATGTATAATCCACAGTGAATTTACTGAATACATGTCAGAGAACATACAGATCTAGTTTGGGGAAATAAAGTTATAAAGATATGGGAGATATAACTGTATCTGCCTGTAAGTAGATGCTGTGTAATTGAGTAAGACATGAAAGAAGTTCTAAGTCACATGGGAATTTGGACAACAAGAAAAATGAATTGAGTTTTTTGTTTTTCTTTTGCTTCCTCTTATACTTTGAGAGAAAAAAAGTAGAAATTCTCTCTTTAAAGCAAGTAACATTTTATAAGAGATGTTAAGCAACATTAATACTATAATAAAATTTACTCTAAACCACTAATAAATAATATAGAGTAAGTAATATGAAATGGATTATTTGTGCCCAGCCCTCGGATAGAAACTATGAAGACTAAAAAATAGAAGTAGAAAATCTGCATCATTCATAAACCTAGAACAGAAAACTTACCTGTTTTGTCACCATGGCAGGTTATCACTGCATTTATCTTAATGCATACACATGGAGACATACATATGTATATGCATGCATACATACATACCTATGTATTTGTATACATATGTGTGTATCACAATGATATATACATATAGATCTAGGCTGATATTTTCCTAGTGCTATAAAGAGGGAGCCATGTTTCTTTATTCTAGATTGAAAGCCGAAATGGACTTTTATAAAATTAGCTATTGTTCTAGCAAACACAACTAGCTAAATGCAATGTGCAAAAAAATGTACATTGTTAAAAACTATTCTTGATATTAAGTTAGTAAAAGATAAAATACATTCTCATCTTAATAAATATACTTTCAGATGCCTTCAGAGAATATTATATACAAGGGAGAGAAAAGAAACACATTTCTATAAATCTAATAGCAGAAAACCAATATTCAACTTTGTTTTTGAAGTCTGTACTGTACAATCCACTCAGTTGAGATATCAGAATACAAATGAAAAAGAAAAAGTACTTGGAAAGAAGAGGAAAAAAAAGTATTCTTATTCGCAGTTGATATGGTTGTCTTTCTAGAATTTTCAAGTTGAAAAGATAGAGTTTAGACAGCATAATAGGAATCCATAACCCGTTTTAACTACTAAGCATAATCAAAAGGTAATACCTACCTGCTCTGATATGAAATGAGAAGTAGACAACAAAGCAGGAATACTAGTATGGCTTTAGAGGCTTATAGAAATTATATTCTAGGTTATATTTTTATTCTATAAGGCAAAATTCTACTGTCCTAAACATGAAAGTGATAGTGATCATATACCTCCATTTCAAGGCCATGCTTATACCCCTTTATTCAGATATTAAAGATGTGGCAAAAATTGTTATTGTTTTGAGTAACTGGACGCTATTGTATACAAGAAAAAACTAAAAAGCATCTCGTAGTCACCAAACATGAATCTTAAAGAGAGGCCAGCCATGTAAGTCATAGAAACATACATACATACACACACATATATATGTATGTATTTCTGCATACACATGCACTGATAAAAATCCAACATATGACTATAACACAAAGACATAAAGTCTTAATGTAATTGTAATTTGGCAACAATGTTTCCAGATACAGGTATTTTAAACTGATTAGAAATATTCTTGGGTTTTGTTTGTTTGATAGATACTTTCATTAAGCTTGTTATGGTATCGATAGTTTACTTATTCAATAACTCTTAGTAAACAAGAAGCAAAAATATATCAAAAGCTCTCTTAACTGTCTCTAGAAATTCTGCTGCTAAATATACCTGCATGGCACATACCAAAAAATGTCATATGCACATAAACTTCAGAGAAGTTTTAAATTTCTGAAATATTTGATACATTAACATGTTTTTCTGATCATTTGTTTAATGTAAAATAGGAGAGAAATCTAACCTGACAATAGCTCTCGTCTCTCTCTCGCTCACTCTCTCTTTCTCTCTCTGACATTTGAGCCCCCTACACACAAAGCAAATCACAGCCAGAATGAGATTATGACGCAATGATCTCGTTGTGAATGTTGCATTATGGCTCAGGCAGTGCCTAAGCGGTCCCTCGGTACTTGTGCTTACAGCAATTTGAATTTCTCTGGTAGCTCAGTATGATTTATGGCATATTTCAGACTTTCTCTTCATCAAGGGAGAACACTGTCAAGTTCATGAGAGTTTTGCAACTAAGATGAAGGAGAGAAAGGAGAGCATTTTGAGTAAACAGGAATTTGTGGTTTGTTATAATTTTGGGCGTTTAAAACTGAATTGGTTGCAAAATTATCTTTGACAGTTGTATTCAATATCATCTTGTGTACTGAATAGAAAAGCCCGTGGTGTTTATTAGTGAATCATCCTGGGCTTATTCAGACTTCCATTCACATGCAAAGCACCTGTTTGAAGAGCAAGTGCTAAGGTTTTAGTATTAATAGTAGAATAGACCTTCAACAGGGACTCATATAAAATTCTGCTGTTTATCTTTTTTGAAACTCCTGTTCTGGCAAACAGGTGGTTTCTTATACCTGCAGTATTTCATTTCCTCATGCACAGCTGTGTTAGAAAATGTTTGGTTTTTATGAACCACATGCCAGACTTGGCAATATTTTTATAATGGACAGGAAAAAGCAAATTGTATTGCTTCATTTATTTTTCCTTTACCAGCAATGTAAATGTTCAGATTTAATATCACATGCTTTCTTCATAGTCAACTTTTGTAGTATAAGCAGCTGTTTCTCTAGAAATATGGACAATTGTATAAATTCATCCCTAAATTCACATGCAAAATAAAACACTGCTGATGAAAGCTTTTTTTTTTTTTTTGGCCTCCTTTTTTTATTGTTATTCATAAAATTCCCTAGGTATGCATGGTACTTTATAGAGCATATAAAAAGACAAGGTCCCTGCCACAAAGAGTTTATAGCATAATCCAAGGAACATATCATATAAACAGCTCAGATTTAGAGAATACATATTATTTGGTGGACAATCATAGGAGGATGACTTAAAAATAGTTATTAAACAAGGATATAGAGTCACAAAAAATATTTTTGTTGTTATATATTTTAGAGAAATTTGTTGGTCAAGGGTAAAAACCTGTAAAGTGATAAATAATAAAGCTGACAGGATACCAACTCAAATTTTATTTTCAAATTCTCCATAGTCTATGAATTATGTCCAAGGAATCTAAATGCCTTACTATATTGCTCTCGAATCACTGTAGTAACAGCCTACTTCTCTTCTCCACAAAGGGGGGTTGATTTGAGTGACTTCATGATACCATTTGCTTATGTGATATTACACTATATAATCACAGAATTAATATAAATTGAAAGCTTTTAATTCTAAGCCCTGCAACTAACCCATCTTAGTAAAGTAAGATACATAAAGGTTACATTATATCCTCAAGTTCACCTGGATAGGTGCTAACAAAATTAAACTGGAAATCAACTTCCTGGATTTCTAATTTATTATATATTTTTTAAAAAGAATGAACCTTCACTTCCCTATTATAATTACCTGGAATAAACACTAAAGGAGCAGACCAAACAGTGGGCACTGCCTTCAGTTATACTATCTTAAAAGTCACAAAATGTCAGACAAGAAATTATGTCCTTTGAGATTCAATTTACTCATCTGTAAAATGGAAATGCCAACAATATTAACATTTTATGTCTCAGATTAAATGAAAAAAAAGATGTGAAAATGAGAATAAAAACTTTCATGGCAAAATCCTAGAATGCTGACACTGAACAAAGTGCAGCTTGAACTTATCTCTCAAATGAGGGAAATATTCTAATTGGTAAGATCATAGAGGAATTTCATGAGTAAAGAAAAAGTAGCAGTAACATGGATATTTAACAAAGGTATTCTTGCATAGCATTCATTAAACATTCATTCAGGAATTTTTAAAGTTTTGAATATTTATAACCATTGTTTATTTTATTTCTAAATTTATATAATTTAATTTAACTTAATTTTTTTAACAATTAGCTTGTGAATTCTTTAACAATTTAACAACTAACTTTTGTAAGCCAGCTCCAATGTACTACCACCTGCTGCTGAAATACAGAGGTGTACATACCAAATGCTAGCTCAAGGCTTCTTCTAGTTCCAAAATCCCACCACTTCCCTCCTGGGATATTTGCTGAACAACCATATACTGACAACACATGTAAGTCAATGTAGAGAAGCCTGCCCTGGCCTCAGCAACCTGACTGTCTGGTGGTCAGGAGGATTGTCAGGAAACAAAGAGACTTGCAAATAAAGGTTATAAATTCTTTAAAATGCTACAGAAAGCACAGCATGTATGGTACGCAACAGGTTGAGAGAACAAGAGAACTAACAAATTTCACATTTAGGAAGGGACATTAGGCAGAGACTGTGCAATGAGTAGGAGTTTCACTGCCCAGATTTAGTTAAAAACTAGCAGAACAAAGGTTTGTGGTGCATCTGGGGAACTAAAGAAATATGAGGAGAATATCAGGGGAAGTGTAGCTCACAGGGTTTTGAAAGCTGAGGGAGAGCTCATTCCTTATTGTGCAGGGTCTTCCAGACCATGCTAAAGAAGTTGAATTTTCTCCTTGGCACAATAAAAAGTCATTGAAGGCTTTTTAAAAGGAAAATTTCATGACTTAATGTATGCTTTACAATCACCACGGTTAACTGTTGTAAGGAAAAGATATAAAAGACAAAGAGTACAATCAGGCAGACTGGATTAGGCTAACCTGGGTTACCACACTGGTAGTGGAGGCAATGGAGTGAGGAATATTAATCCTACATATGGTTTGGAAGAAGAATAAACAGAGAGACAGAAGTTTTATAAATGAAGGTAGATACAGGATAGGGGAAGAGAGACTTATCAAGGACGATTCTAAACTTTCTAAACTGGGCATGTGGGTTTTTTTTAAAAAAGGTTGATATTTACTGAGTTTGGGAAAGACTGTCTTTCCCAATGCTGGGGCAAGAGATTATATTTATTTATTGTTCATTTTGCTTGAGACCATACAAAAAGCCTTGTTAAGGATATTTATTTATTTATTTATTTATTTAATTTGAGAAAGTGTGCACACAGGGAGGAGGGTGGGAGAGAAAGAAAGAGAGAGAGAATCTTTTTTTTTTTTAATTTTTATTTATTTATGATAGTCACAGAGAGAGAAAGAGAGAGAGGCAGAGACATAGGCAGAGGGAGAAGCAGGCTCCATGCACCAGAAGCCCGATGTGGGATTCAATCCCGGGTCTCCAGGATCACACCCTGGGCCAAAGGCAGGCGCCAAACCGCTGCGCCACCCAGGGATCCCGAGAGAGAGAATCTTAAGAAGGCTCCATGCCCAGCATAGAGCTGAGATCATGACCTGAGTTGAAAATAAGAGGCTTGGGGGCGGGGGGGCGGGGGGGGGGCAGAAAATAAGAGGCTCAACCGCCTGAGCCACCCAGGCGATGTTACGGATTTTTAAATGGAAGAGGATAGTCTATATCATTTAGAGGAGAGGAGGATATAAACACCATGAAATTTAATTACTGGATTGTGCAATTTTCTGTAGAATGAAAGCTACATGAATTCCATTGGTCCAATCAGTCTAGAGCTCACCGTTGGTTGATCTGCTTTGAATAACGTTAAATATTGTGAATATTTTACTAGAGCCATTTCAAGGAAATAGGGGTGACAATGGGTGGCACAGAAACTACTTGAGGAATCCTAAGAAATACCTTCACTTGATGTAATGTGCAACAACTGGTACACGGAGGGGAAAGAATTGCTGAATTCAAATTATTAGTAACCCCAAATATGATAAGGAAAACAGACAGCCAGCGTAGCTATAAACAAAAAAGATAGCATTAACATAAAATTACCACAATCATAAAAATCCTTTCAAGATGGAAGAAACCATTTGGATCTATCAGTTACTAAAAAGGAAATAACTATGTCTTTTGAAGATAATCTATAACTAAGAAACTCATTTGTAACTAACTAAAATCACATATCATAAATCATGAAAGTAAATGTAAACATTTCCATACATTAATTTAAGAAATTATCCAAAATGATATTTTAAGGTTATCTTCAATTCAGAGTAAATCTAAAGAAGTTGTAAAACTTAAACCATGAAATCATGTGTCCTATCCTATTGTTATGCCTACGTGTACGGAAGTCAATACTCAATTTTAAAGTATAAACAAAATATAGCTTCCATTTAAAAGCTTCAAACCTATTTTCAATTCATAAGTATAGGAATAATTTAAAACATTTTTGCACGTTATTTTATCTATCAATAGTAATTAACACAGTCTTAATCTGGCTAATGTTAATGACCACTGTTCTTCCATAAATCCCAGTTAAACCAAGCTTATTAAGGGCTAATTAAAGGAAGTCTTATGTGCACTGAATAAAGTAATGTCAGTTTTTAGAGTTGGAGTACGTATTTGTCTGATAACATGAGACAAAACTTTTCAATTAAAAGTTTACAGGCTGATTATCAATTTCTAAAAAAAAAAAAAATGTGCCAATGAAATAACTGGCCATTTCTTTCCACTTCCTGTTGTGTATGTGCCTTTTAAAAGTAGCTATGTCATCTCAAAATGGTAGCAGATTTCCTGAGCTACTGAGATTACCAGGCTCAGACTGCAGCAAATCACCACCACCACCATCAACAACAAAAAAACACCATTTGGGGCAGCCCGGATGGCTCAGTGGTTTAGTGCCGCCTTCAGCCCAGGACCTGACCCTGGAGACCTGGGATCAAGTCCTAAGTCCTACATCAGGCTCCCTGCATGGAGCCTGCTTCTCCCTCTGCTTGTGCCTCTGCCTGCCCCCCTCTCTCCTCTCTTCTCTCTCCCTCTCTCTCTCATTGTCTCTCATAAATATATAAATACAATGCTTAAAAAAGAACACCATTTGGATAAATATTAAATCAGAATCAACTAGTAAGGATTTTGGATAAGTAAGGAATATTGAGGGCATGTAGAGGAAAATATTATATACAGTTTCAAATAATATTGAAACATTAGGGACACCAGAAACTATCAACCTTTTAGGAGACATTTGTGAGTGTGTATATGTATGTGCGCATGTGTGTGTCTGTACACTTTATTATTTTATTTTTATTTTCTATTTAATAAACTTCCATACTGTGTGTTACTGCTTCCAATGTGCCAGGTTGTGTTCTGAGAATGACTTTAACCCAAATAATCTCCAAAGAGCTGATGAGATATGTATTATTATACCTGTGACAGAGATAAGGAGACTGAGACACAGGCTATGTTTGCCCCAAAAAGTTTGCCCCCAAAAGGTCACACAGAACAGATCCACATTACATCCACACAGTTAGGCACCAGGTATGCATTCTCACTCAACACAGAACCACAAAGTTGTACTGTCTTTGAGTTTTAATTTACAAAGTTCTTATTTTTCTCCCTTCTTTCCTCTTTCTCCCTCCACACCAACACTCCCAACCAAAAACTTCTGTGGAGGACAGCACTAAATATTAGAATACTTACAAAGTTTGAAGGAGCCTAAGAGGAACAGAAAAGGAATTGGCATATCAGTGGCAAGCTGGAGACACTGAGATTGAAATATGTGAATTTTAGAATTTGGAATCAAATAGGACTACACGGAGAGAGAACTGGTGGCTGTGAGAAAGTGGAAATGATGTATGTAAGTAAGTATGTATGTAAGTATGTTCAAGGTTTTCATCATGTTTTGTTTTTGTTTTCCTTTCTTCTAATCTAAATCAGGGTTGAAAATAGGCCAGTAGGTTCTGAATAATGTAAACGTATACAGATGGATATGTACATACATGCTTGCAAAGTATGATGACATTTAAATGTTTGTTTCTAATACAGTTTTAGAGTTCAGACTTGGAGAAAGCCAGACATGATTTTGATACTGAGATTTTCATGCAAACCTTTTTCTCAGAACTGCAATTTGTATTAGGTAATGGATTATTTTGACAAATTAAGTAACATCGTCGACTAGATGACTTCCTTACCCATTTTTATTGATTTCTTTCTTTTTTATTCATTATTTTTGTCACCTTTATTTCTCATCATTAGTGATTTATATATAACTAATCAGAATTTCTGGCTATTGACTAGATGTAATACTGCCTGTATTGTATAAGTTTATGATAGGAAAATTTCAAACCACAAATCACTCCAGATTCCTGGGGAAATAAATAGGTGTTATACAATTACGGTACAATTTTCATCTCAAAAAGAAATGTTTACAAATAAGTGACTCCTTCTAGCTCATCATACTTTGAAATATCACATTATTGTGATATTTCATCTGAGAAAATCACACGCAACAATAAAAGATCTGGAAGAGTAAAAGTTGGAAAGTTTCTGATGACTCGACGACTTAGTTTCAGAGAAACCTGACACTACAAAATTATTATTAGAAAGTAGAGATCTAAATAAACTTTATATCCATTGTGTGTAAATTTATTTCTTATCAATCACAGGAAGTAGGGTCGGCACTATAAAGAGAAGATATTACCAGCAACATTTTCAATCATGGGGCTATATATTCAAAAGCAATCAATAAAAAAAGTACAGGAACTGACAAACAACTAGTCAACAGAATCATTTTTCCTGAAATACTTAGCAGTAGCCTTTTAAAGTAATTGCTTGTGGTCAATGTTCCTCATATTTTGGTCTGCTTGCTTGTTAAAATAGAATGGATGTCATATCCATTAATTTTTTTAGCTGTCTGAGGAAGTTTTTTATACCTACAATCAACCATAAGAAAGGCTATAATATTAACATATCTTCAAAAAATCACCTTTTTGTCAGGACAATATATTTAAAAAAAAAAAAGGTGCATGTGAAGAAAATGTATAATTTCAGAATATAAAAGGTATCCATGCTTTGCTCATCCATAACTTTCTTTTTAAAAATGTCTCTCCGATGGGTGCAAGTAAAGATACTTCTTATTTTGAAGTAATCATTTTTAAATTTATGTCTTAAAAAAAAGTCTCTGTGGGGTGGGGGGTTCAATATCGACATGGATTAAGCCAATTATAGGACACATCTTTCTTAGTTGATGAGAGAACTCAGAAACTGCTGAGTTACACTTTGTGGTAAACATTTTGGAATATTGCCAAAGCCGTTATAAACATTTCTGAGCTCACATTTCTAGGGAACTCTTTTAAAAATCAATTAGAAGTGAAAGTCTTTCAATGCTGGTGTTTTAAAATGTCAAGCTTGTACTACTTTTTTTCCTTGTTGTGCATCAATGGCAATATTTCAAAACTTGTATATTAAATTGATTATATTCTATAATTAAGCTATTAAAAGGGATAGAATGTACAAGTGTTCTAAAATTCATACCACAGCAGAACTTGATGGGGGGGGAGGGGTGTTTAATGAAAATAAACCCAATTAGGTAAAAAATGGAGAAAGCAAAGGAGAAAGTACAAAGTAAGAAGTATAAATGGCTACTCATATGTTATTTTAAGAGCATACTCGAGTATACTCAGTGATTCTGAACAATATTTTTTGACATTACAGGTCAACAGGTTAAAACACTAAAGGCTTTATTTATGATTCCTGAATCAGGATTTTCAGGAAAAAATCTAAATCCACTCTATGGACAATGGAAAGGATCAGTTATGAGTCTAAATTTACAAAATAGAGGCCTATTCAAGAATTTGCTATAATCAGGGTTACAATATTTATTTAAAAACATATAATATGAATGTAGATGAATATCCTACTTGCATATGTTTGAATATATATATGTATATAGCTGTTTTCTTATTAAAAAGGGATACAGGGATCCCTGGGTGGCGCAGCGGTTTGGCGCCTGCCTTTGGCCCAGGGCGCGATCCTGGAGACCCGGGATCGAATCCCACATCGGGCTCCCGGTGCATGGAGCCTGCTTCTCCCTCTGCCTGTGTCTCTGCCTCTCTCTCTCTCACTGTGTGCCTATCATAAATAAATAAATTAAAAAAAAAATTTAAAAAATAAAAAAAAAAAAAAAATAAAAAAAAAAAAATAAAAAGGGATACTGTCACACCTTTTATGGCAGTACCAATATTCAAGCACTAAAAAAACCTTAATTGTGTGTCAAATACACAATGTCATATGAAACTATATATTTTTGGAAAAAATAAGATTAAAAGCTGTAACTGCCAAAAAGTGTGCTCCTTTACTCAACAAATGAATCACATATTTACTGTAGAGAGCAAAGGATTAAAATTCCTCCTGTATGTGTAACAAACACATTGATATTAATTGGTTTGTCCTTTCAAGTTGTGTTTATCTCTTCATTTCCATCACAGTTTCAAAGGTCACTCCATTCCATTTATAAATCCAATATGACAGAGATTAGTAAAAGCAAAAAGCAACAACTAAATGAGTACATCATCATGCAATCACACATCTCACAATTCATTTATCCAATTAATAAAAAATACCATCAAATGCTTCGTGGTGGGTTTTTTCAAAGCATCAAAATGGTTCTTGTCAAGATAACTTAATCATCAACATTTAGTTTCCACTGTATAGCCAATGTAGAAAGCAGTGAAATTACACCTCAGTGGAAAGACTGCCAAATAAGTATGTCTATATTTTTATAAAATAAAATAATTAAGGAAACGTATTTAGTAAATCTAGTTTATGCCTATAAAAAGTTAACAAGAGATTCTTGAAAGCTGAAATACTGGGATACAAGTATGAATGACTGAATATTTGTGTATGTGTATGTGTGTGAGAGAGAGAAAGAGAGAGATTTAGCTATTTAATTGCTAAGCTCATATATTATCATGAAGAGGAATTTAAGGAAATGAAAATAGTGCTATTATTTACTAAGAGAAATAAGAAATTTTATAGTCCTGATGCTCATTTGATATCATAATTTTTAAAAATTCTAGACTATGACCTTTTCTCTTGATATAGGCACAGGTTTGGACAATGATAGGTATATGAAAAAACAAGAAGTCAACACATACCTGTGTGCATTAAAACTGCAAGTCTAGAAGGCTGAAATTTAGGTTGTTAAAGAAAAACAATTTGACCATATTGATAAGATTAGTATTTTTTAACCTCAATATTTTTACATAAAATAAACATTGGACTTACATTGCCAATATATATATATATACCCATTGTTTTAACAAGCCCTCTTCCAAAAATGTAATTGGGTTATCCAACAGTGAAGAATGAGAGAGGAAAAACAGAACATAAGCAAAAGCAAGATAATCCAGAAAGAAGAAGCTCAGAAGACCCTGTAATACAATTTCAGCACTGAGATAAATTATAGTGAAATAAAGAAAATGGAACCTATTTCCAAAAAAAAACAGATTAAAACACATAGAACTAATTAACCAATTAATGGATTATTTATAAATTATAGACTTTTTGTTTCTAACATAAACACAAATGAAATTAAAACAACTGAAACTGGCTTCAGAAATCCCTTTTTTCTCCCATCTGTGGGATCTGTATCTCATAAAACATTAGACACTTAGAATCCTAAGGCAGAACCAAGAATGTTCACAAGGCCATTGGGTTTGAAAGTACCCTTGAATCACTCAAATAGCATAGATAGTGCCTGAGTAGAAATGATTAATCACCACATTATATTTGATAAAGTCATATCACCTTTCTATTCGTTTATTAATTTATGCTTTCTTACAGAATTGTGTGTGTGGAGTTTGTTTTGAACCTAAGCTATCTTTTTAAGTGAAATATACTTTCTGGGGGAACAGTTTAAGTAAAAATACCATTATTAAATGTTCCATTAAGATGGTGAAGTTTTCTTTCCCTGGATATCCTGAAATGTAATATATTGTATAAAACAGATTTTCCCAAAGATCTCAATTGTTGCAGTTGTATATGTAAAATTTCAGATGAATAACTTCTCTTATGAAGTTTCATTTAGAAAAAAAATGGAAAACTTTCCTGTGAATTCCTGAAATGCTGTAATTCTGCAAGGACTCAGTTGACGAAAAGACTTAAATAGGTGCCATAAAAACATGCACAGTGTTGATAAAAACACAGAGCTCACATTTTCTTATAATTTGTCTTAATTTTCCAACACCTGCATATATATATATATATATATATATATATATATATATATATATATATATAAAACTGGATATACACACATAGCCTCTCTTCTTTGTCCCTATGCAGATTATTGCTCCTAGACTACAAATGACCCCAAGGAAGTAAGTACACTTCTTGGCTGAACAATTTATCAACAGCTTGAAGTGACAGGAATGGTGATTCAGTCCTGTGCCCCCACATATCAGATGTAGGCCACATTCTCCAGTCGGCAGAACCAGAAAGGGAAAAAGTCCCTGTCGCATTTGCCCTTTCATAGAGATGGAAATATTATTAGAAAGGACATAAACAGACTAATTAAATCACAGCAGTATGGCTGGGATGACAGCTGGTACAGCGTGTGACTGAGAAGATCCATATCTGTGAGCAGGAGGTACTTCACTTCCAATCCATTCGCTATTAGGTGCTTTCAAGCTTGCTGTGCAGACATTAAATAATAACATCTCATTTCCAAGACTAAAATGAGTAAAGAAATAAAAAAGGCTTTCTAACCAAGAAATCTTTTGTGCAACAGAGAAAAAAAAATCATTTACCACTCAGTTCTGCTTTTGAGATAAAGATGTAATAATGCCATTACCTTTCATCAGCGGGATCCTTGGAAATCAACACTCTTTGCTTATCATGCTGTGAAATACAAATAGAGCTAAAGGCAGGGTCTGCGAGGCACTGCTGCAGCGATATTAACTCACAGATCTGCCCTTTGTGAAGGAAACCGTATCCGTTTCATTAGTGCACACTCTAATTCAAAACTGTTGAAAATGAACTGCACATACTGTTTTAATAACAACATTCCTAATCATTATCAAACTGGTAATTCTCTCAGCACTGAATGTAAGGGTCTGTGTTTCCATTATAACCTGCTGTTAAAGAAAACCATATTTAAGTCCTCTCTTCTTTCCTCTTTTCCAAATGATCGAGGTTCATGGGGGTTGAGGGGAGGAGGGGGCATCAAGAATGTGCAAGATTATGTATGTCACATTATTTCATCATAAGTGAATTGACACTTTCAGGCATTTATGTCAACGATAATATTATTTACTTATTATCATTTAGTTATGCCATTGTATATTCAATTTGACAGGCCAGGATTCATACGGATGACTTTGTACAATTTTGGAATATTGGACAATTTGGAGAAGAATCAAAGTTACACGAATATGAAACACTACGTCTGGTGACGGGGCATTGGGCTCAGAGTTATAAACTTGTAGGCTCACACTCACAGTAATGTTGGACCATGAACACCCTAGTGACATCTCAAAGAATAAACTTTCTAATAGCAGGTCATCCTGAGGTATCTGAAAACTTATATCACTAAACATTATAATTTATGGATCACAAAGTTGAAGATTTATTTTAATTGTATATCATCACAGGAAGTCAAAATCTAAAACAGATACAATAATCTTACTCATGAATAACATCAGTTATCTGATACTAAAGGAGTTGAAGAAGGTCTGAGGTTATTTTAAACTGAAATGTTTGCTCCTACTATATTTTTGGAAGTTTCTATGAACATTATGGCATGTTGGTGTAGATTGCCAAAGATCATTTTTAGGGCTCTCCTCAATGAAAATCGTATTTCCAAGTCTGTCATAAATGCTCTCAATCTCCTGGAATGTGATAGAGTCTATCATATAACATATCTGAATGGATATATCTTACATTTCCTTGTTTTACGATTACAGGAATAGAACATCTTTAATTTACATTTCTTAATATGAAATGCTTGAATTATCAGGCTTAGTTCATTATCCTGTCATTAGTAGGAATAAGCAATATTAAAACTGAAACAAAAACATTAGGCTAATATTTCCTCATTATGTTCTTCAACGTCCATATAAACTAAAAAAAATCATGAAAATGAACCAGACACTAAATAAAAAGTGAAAACATTCTCTGCATTCCACTTATCTATACCATGAAATACATTTAATAATTCACACAGGAAACTAGTTTATGTCACTGATCAAACTCTGGTGATTTTCTTAATGTATAAGCATGGGTTTAGAAATACGTGCTCAAAAATTTTTAAGCGAGAAAAAAGTTCTTTTAAAAATACAAATGTATTTTTTCCATAAATGGTCACTGTTATGATCACTGGTGTTCCTCTTCTTTTATATAACCAATAAAGTTAAAAAATGTCATGAGAGAAAATGCAAAATGATGCACTTGCTAGATAATCACAAAAACGGGCCTAATAAAATGACCAGTTTTTAACATACTCATGTGTCATTTAAAAATGATCTAATTTGAAGCTATATTATATTTTTTGACAAATATTCATAATTTTACCACAATGAGATAACAACATAGATTCTTGTCTAGTTCCTTCTAACTCTAATGAAAAGAACATATATATTATAAAAGTATAAAATTTTTATCATCTTTTTTCTTATATTCAAAATAAATATTTTCTACCCTTACCTCTCATGTGTAATGGCTGCAGAATTATGTGAAATTATGTATTAAAGTATACTTAATGGTGCCTTGTTTTGGACATTTATATTATTTCATATTTGTATTTTATTTTAGAAATCACCATAAAAGCACACCTTCTTGCCTTTTATCCTCTAGGAGTTTTCAAAAATCAAAGAATCTTAAAGCTAAGAGGGTAACTGAGCATCAAGCTGCTTATTTATTAATAAGAAAGCTGAGAAATTAAGAGACTTATCTCAGTAGCTAAGTTATTTATTAGCTATGTTACTACTAGAAGCTAAATTTTCTTTTTTTTTTTTCAAAGATTTATTTATTTATTCATTCAGAGAGAGCAAAGAGAGAGGCAGAGGCACAGGCAGAGGGAGAAGCAGGCTCAATGCAGGGAGCCAGACGTGGGACTCGATCCCGGGTCTCCAGGATCACACCCCGGGCTGCAGGCGGCGCTAAACCACTGCACCACTGGGGCTGCCCCAGAAGCTAAATCTTCTGACATATTTTGCTCTCTGCTCTCCCATTTCAGTTTGTGGATGCATCTAAAAGGACTTATCTTGGTCATGCTAGAAGATGTCTAAATCTTAATAATTTTTGATAATTTTAAGTTAGCAGTTTATTCCTTATATTTTCATATTAGAATGCCATATTTAGAAATATTTAATGTGGAAAAATGCCAGAAATACTAAATATCTACAAATTCATTAAAATTTATGAAAGAGTGGCTTACTACTTCTTAGATTTTTAATGTTGGGGTAAGCAATTTTGTGTGAAATGTCAGGATATGAAGACATCTTTTGCATAGGGAATGATGTGAACCATATGGCTTATTCACAATCGATTGAATTACAAACCATGGCAGTTCCTACACTTTCAAGAGATTCTTATGTGGTCTTTCCATTAAAATTCCACTAATGTGACATTTGTGAAAAGGTTTATGTTTGGGCATACTTTCCTCACCATATGTGAAGTCACAGAGCAAAAGCATCGATTTAAAGTGTTTATATATAAATTGACAGCTATCAGTTCTAAAGTATTTCTCATTTCATTTGTCAGAATCTTTTTGGCCTTTTAGGGTAGTCTTATGTGTGTTTCCGTGTTTACAAGACTCTGACTGTTAATATTGTTAAATTTACTCATCAGACAGGAAGAAGGATCTTACAAATCATTGTTAGGCAGAGAAACATTAAGAAAGTTCGAAAAAAAAACTTTCCACATTTAATCTGTTAAACAATGGCAAATTTCTTATGAATCAGTGATACTGTAATTGAACTGGAGACATTTTTAGAGCAAGCTTGCTTTGGCTTTTTCACCCTCCGATTTGGAATCTGCTCACAGTACTGCCAGCTTAACCAAAAAGGATTAACTCTCATATCCAACTGAGAACACAGATAATTCTCAGTAATTGGTAAAAAATGAAGATGAATGGGGCTGAGAGATAAGGAGCAATTAGCTCATCAGCAGTTACAGCTGTGCACTCAATCCGGATCCATCTCTTGAGCCTCGGCCCCTTTTAAAGAACCTAAGCAGAATAAGCATAGGACACCCCTCCCCAAAAAATTGCTGTACCTGCCCATCATTTCTCTAGTCTTCCATTTTATTTCCTTACTATACAAAGACACCTGTCATAGCATGCTATGTAAATTACTACCTCTCTCAGGACCTATGTCTAAAGCCAATCTTCTTTTTAAACTTTTTTTTTTTATAACAGAAACCAAATGACTACTGTAGACACTCTTAAATTCCCTGTCAATCGTTTCATTATAGCAGCATCATCTGTTTGAAAATATAAGCAATTCCCTCATCTAATTATAGGAAGGATTTGAGGTTCATTAACATTGCCAAGGCAGAGGATCCAATGTGCAACTGCAGAGCTCTGCTTGGTGGCCTGTGTTCTCAGTTTCCTTTTATTTGCTTTCTCAAGGTCTCCAAGACTTTTTCCTGAGATCATAAAATTAATTTTTCTTCCAAATACACACGTGAGTTAGAAGAAAGGAAATGACTACAGTATAAACTATTATATTTCTTCAGGAATGGTTTTTTTGTTTTTTTCCAAGAAAAAAAAAGATAAGAGGATGGTCAGCTGGGTAAGATAATTTTATCTCCTATCTGCCTGGCTTTTCTTCCTTTTTTTTTTTTTTTTTTTTTGTTATTGTTGTTGGCTGATGGACAGAAATAAGGAGTAAGGAATATTATGGAAGAACACAGCCATTCATCCCAAACTCAAGTTCTGGTGTTTACTTGAAATTCTTACATCCTCGTTAACTATTGCAAGCTTAAGAAAATGAAAAGGAATCATACATTTCAGGCATGTGAGATGTGTGCAGTTTGTGGGTCACTGCATCGGTATACTCTTGCTTGGGTTCCACAGTGTTCAGGAGACATTCTGAAGTCTTAAGATTACTTCACTTCCTTAAAGAAATAACAGCAGTTAGGGGGTTCTGACTATAGTTTAAACAATGAGATTTTCTTGGGACATCTGTTTTGAGATCACATTTTGAATAGATATGAACTCATTTCCTACTAAGCAAGCAATCTACTATTGTTGATAGCTGTTTACCAGTTCTATGAGTCAGATATTAGCTAGTGGCAAAGGTCCCTCTTAAATCCTCCGAGTATTCTTTAAACTGTGTACATAGTGTTTTCCTTAAATAAAATGTTAAGAGAAGGTAAAAATGCAGTCTTTTCCTGCCTCCTGGTAAATTATAGTGCACAAAGTCTTGCACTTGGGAATAATATTTAATGTATTTATCTTTAAAGAGTCATTTCCTTTGTTGTCATTAGTTAAGGGAATACGATATTAGGTTTAACAAGTATTTAAATAACATAGAAACTACTGAGATGCTCACTATGTCAATATTTATATAGCATTTAAAAACTAGAAGTAAAAATAAGTTTCCTTTATTTAGATTAAATCGACTGTGATTAACTTAGTATCCTCAAAAATGTGCATGATGCCTCCCCCCAAAAAAAGATAAGCAGATAAAAACACAGCTATAGATACTGTGGGATTGACCTTGGGTTCACCGGTTTTAAATTCTGCTTTTCCAATATCCCAGTCCCAATTTCCAAGCAGCATTTTTTTTTAAGCTGGTTATGTAGATCAGTCCTTAAAGCAAAAAAATAGCAATTTATCTGGCCTGTATGTTGTGGATAGTGTTGCCACTAAAAAGAATCCAGGACATTTTTCCTTCTTATCTGCAATGTAGCTCATATCAGCCAACCTGTCACAAGATAGTACTTGATATAAACAAGAGATTGCAAAGACATCTCAGTAATCAATATCAGGATGGCTACAGTATGGAAACCCCAACCAGTGCATATCATTTGTCTCAGCATCTATTTCTATGGCCAAATGAAGCATTAATTCAAATCATAAATCTACGGTGATTTAAATCTGGGAATGAGCACCTGCCTGCTTTAATGATTTATTTTGTACATTTCAGTAAGCAGGAGATTTGTCCATATGAACTGACAGGTCACCTTCAGATGCCAGGAGCAGACTGTTTATCACCATGCAGACTAGCATCTCATCTTAGCAAGTAAATATTAAACTAAAAGAATCCAATTGATTGTGGATGAGGGAGAATGGAGACACGGCCATATATTTTACTCAGCGTGCTGATGCCTCACTCGGATCTATCCTGAAGTCCTCACTTCTTCCTAAAGTGATCATTCTGTTGGAAAGATGTGAGCTCAAGGTTACCATGCAAAATTGGGATAAAAAATAATTATTTGTCAGTGTCATAGATTTCTCTAAACACCTTTTTTGGGGGCTAATTTTGACAATTCATTGTTAAGAACTGGAAGGAGTCATGTGTAATAAAAATGCCTCTTCGCCTCACTAAGTCAAATCAAACCAAACCAAACAAACACAAAATCTGTTTCCAGAGGCAGTAAGGATTTACTTACAACCGGGGTGGGGGGCGGGGGTAGGGGGTGCAGTGTTCCTATACAGGAGAGCCTAAAATGTTTAAGATAACTTGTGAGCCAGATGAGTACAAGAAAAAGAAGAAAACCTGAATTGATTTCAAAAATGTCACTGTATTTGGGCAGGGCTGAGCAGCAACAATACATCATGTAAGTAGCACCTCTCTGAGGGGTTTCACTCCTTCAAAGAGACAATTGATAGATTCATGAGAGCAGTAAGTTTGTATTCTGAAATATAGGCCTTTGAGATTCTTGGGATTCCTTCTGGAATTCATATGCTTCAGTGCCACTTCCTAAGCACCTTGTGCTAGCTGAAGCTCCTGGATCTAGCATATCCTGTTTTGACTGCCTGCTTACATAGCCATCCCTCCCATGGACTGTATGGCCCCTGAATTCTGGGACTAGATTACAGTTATTTTGTGTAACTAGAATGGGTTAAAATCAAAGGCACAACAAAAGCCAAGTGATACAATAACTCCCCCCAAATTTACTCACAGGCCTGCAGTGTAACAAATAGGAAAATAGAGAATAGGAAAACAGAAAAGGAAATAGTTAATG
Organism: Canis lupus baileyi; assembly: GCF_048164855.1. Lineage (NCBI taxonomy): Eukaryota > Metazoa > Chordata > Mammalia > Carnivora > Canidae > Canis > Canis lupus. The sequence continues at coordinate 35,557,123 of NC_132854.1, read as the reverse complement.
ATTGTAAAAAAAAAAAAAAAGGTCATTTTCAGGAGGCAAATGTGGAAACATAATAATAATAGCAAAAGCAGTACCAATATGACTAACCTTACTGGTGACCAAACAATGTGATAAGCAGACATTGTAGTAAATAAACACTTGACAAATAGGATCTTCTTTCATTCTCATGATTTGATATTATTATGCCATTTTCCAGACATGCAATGTTAGGCTCAGAAAGTTTAGATAACTTCTCAAAGTCACAGAGCAGGTAATTGCTGAACACTTACCAAGAGGCAGGCACTACTGTCAGAATGAAAAAAGAAGGGGGGTGCGGATGCATATAAAGCGACTGCCCAATTCAACAACTACTTCGGTTTGTGCAAGCTCAACCCCAATACCCACCAGTCCCCTATACCTTCCTTACCCAACCCTTCCACCAAACCTTCTTTCCCTGATCTCTAGCAAAAGAAGGGGGGTGCTCTGGAAAGATGATAAATCATAAATTCTTATGTGGCATGTGAGAATAGAATAAAAATGACAATGATAACATGTATCCCCAAACTAGTTACTGACATCTAACAGAAATGATTTACTTGCCTCAAGGACTGGCAATGACATCAATGTTAATGCACTCTAAAAATATTAAGACTCTGTAGGAAAATTCAAATAAATTTCTGCTCCTGATTCAAACTGGTGTCAGTTGGTGGGGGTCAAAACCAAAAAGCAATATAAATTGCCAACTAAATACCTTGATGGAAGAAAAGTGATTTCTGCCAACTAGAACACAAAAGAAAAATCAAATTGTTTCTTTTTTAAGTCATTATGGTAGCCTATGTACCAAAAACAATTAAGGTAAACCTCAATTTGGTCAACAGGCAAATATTATTCTATAATAGCAAATATGAAATGTATGTCAATGCCTAATTATGAGCCATGTTCTCCTTATCTTATACCTATTGGATTTTCCAAAGTCAACTTCTGCTCTGCTGCTCAGGAAATTCAAAGAGAGATATCATGTTTTAATATCTTTTGTTTTCAATGTTATTAAATTGCCTAATTTAAATATTCCTCCTCTTAACACCAACTATTAAGAACAGTCTGCATTAAACTCTTATCCTTCTAAAATTATGAAAACAACCCAGACTGTTGTACAATGGTCACTAAAATTTATAGTAGCCAATTACTTGTTTTTAAAAGTGTCTAATTTTGTTCTACTTTATAGGTCAAAGAAAAAGACTGCTTATTTAAAACAAACAAACAAACATGTACTTAATAGTTCTAATAGGAATATTATAATTCATTCATTTACTTCAAAACTGTTTTTAATTTTCAAAAGTCTGAATTTATGTGTGTGAACCATGACCTTAACAACCCACAGCCCTCCATCCTCCCCCTAGGATCACCAGAAATGCAAGCACTCATGTTTTCCTTCATCCCGTCCAGCTGTAGAGCCATAGCTTTGGCTCTTTTTCATATCTTTTCATCCTTCTAAGAATTGCCACCATCTTCTTTATAACCTATTCTCAAACTGAACCCCTTATTGCCACCCCTCTTCTATTTCCCTTGTGTAGTGCTATGGAAAAATTCTGCTTTCCCCTTTTCTACTCTATTAGAAACTACCCTTTGGCATCACTGAAGCAATGGTATTTTGTGTATTGTACATATATTTGACAATTACTCCCTACTCTATCATTCATATCTAGTGTGTGCTCCCATGGAAGATGTATCCCATTGTAAGAATGATGATTACTACAATCCATAGTATTTTTTCAAATACCCTTAACTATATGTCATATTGGACAGAAAGGAGAGAGCTGCTTTTTATCTAAAGAAATAATCTATTAAAACACTGCATGGAAAAGAAAATTTAATTGAACTGCCCTGAATTACTGTGTCCTTCATGAACATATGTTGGATATAGTATCTTACACTATCTTAGAATAGCTAAATTTCTCTTGCTAAATATATTTTGAGCATGGTTTCTACATTTTAAAGAGAAACAATACAGTGTAGTAGCAGAATACAATGTTTTATCTTACCAACACACAGATGCTTGAGATACCATCAATATTAAAGTTAAACCATATATGTGAAGTTGTTTTTGAAAAAACGAACTACTCAAATGAATTCTGCAAAGAGAAAGCTGTTGGTTTTGGTTTAAACAGTGACTATTAAATTTCATCTCTTTTTCCACATTTCAAGAACGGAAAAAAAAATCAACAGAAATTAAAGTAGTACATTTACAATGAGAGAAATTGGTAATGGTTATATACAGAAAGAATTCTCAACATAATTCTTATTCTCGGCAGCACATGAAAAAATTGAGTTTATATGTTCTGTTGCTGATGCAAACTTATTTGATAACAAATCCATGAGGAATTAAAAAGATAAAGTATGGGTTTGTCTGTAAATATTTTTGTCACCTTACCTTTCCCCCCAATGTAACAAGATCTTCAAAATGGATCTTTGAGTAAAAAACTGATAACTACCCTCTAAAAAGACACTGATATAATCAATATTTTAAATTTCTGATTATTGGGGCACCTGGGTAGCTCAGTGGGTTAAGTGTCTAACTCTTGATTTTGGCTCAGGTCACAATCTCAGAGTCCTGAGGTAGAGCCCCATGTGGGGCTTTGCACTGGGAGTGAGGCCTGCTTAAGATCTTCTCTCTCCCTCTGCTCTTCCCCACCTACTTACACACACTCTCTATGAAAGCAAAACTACACTAAATCAAAATTCTGTTTTTAAAACTTGATTGTATTATGAAAGATGCTAACTGAATGCTGTTAGAAGTTGCATATATAAAGTTGGTCCTATATTTAAAAATTATGTTGTTAATTATTTAGAGTGCATGTTGTTAGAGGTGCAAATGGTATATACACTGTTTTCTAAGCTAAAAGTACCAGCTTCTTAAATGGGGACCCAATAGTTTTGTCCTGAAAAGAAAGTAATTTGGTAGCCACATGATCACAAAAGTTTCCGTGAATATACAACTTACCAACACTTGAATTCATATCCCCATTTTCAGAATCTGCTCCATGTTGGTTATTACTGGCATGATAGTTGCTCATGGCTTCCAATTTGATTTTTTTCACCTTCATTGCTTCGGCAATGGCTGCGTTGGTAGCAGCGGCAGCTGCTGCGGCTGCTGCTGTCAGACCTTAAAAGAATAAATTAAAAACAAGGTAATTCAAATGCAGATCTTTCATGTAATAGTCCATGTACTTTATAGAGCACACATACAAACATATTAGAATATCTGATTCCTCTATGCAACACTCTGATAACCTATGTTCATTCCTGACTAGCCAATGAAACAAAATTGATATGATAGGTAGAAAGCACTCTCAACTCCCAAATTAAATATTAGCAGAAACATAATTCGTACATAGGAGGACAGAGGTAGAAAAGCATCCAGGATTCCCTCTCAAACAAACCAATTTGAGTATGTTACTCCCTGCTTCAAATCATCTGCAACTACCTGGGGTGTGGGGTGTGGGTGGGGGTTCTGAACTGTTTAGCTTAATACACAAAGCCTTTTATTGGAAAGTGCAAACCTACCTACTTGCTCCATTTCCTCATCCTCAGGCCACCCTCCAGCTACCTGAACATGCCACCAAAACGCATGCGTGCCCTGCCTCTTGAAGCTTGTGCTTTCACACATTCATTTCCTTTGGAATAACCTTGCCCCACAGCTCCCGTCCCTAACTTCTCATCCCACAGCATTCTAGTCCCAGAGCGAACACTTTAAACCACTGTGCCATGTTTGTCTGGAAACAATTCACATCTATTCATCCAGAGAACAGGAGGTAGGAGCGGACCTGAGGATTAGAAATAGAATTTGAGGCCAGATTACGGTAGAACAGAAAGCTAGAGCCATGCTTTAGGTACAGGCTATAGATAGCAGAGCTTCTGGGGCATGAGAGTGGTTTGTTTTTCTTAAATGTGTGAACTTTTACCAGGTCAGTTCACTTCATCCTGGCATCCCTCATCTGCAAAATGACAGACACTGCAATATCTGGATAATTTCTCCTAATTCTAAAACTTTTACATTCTAGGAAAGGATATAGATCCCCACTCTCCATACTCTTTTTGCTATGGCTGCTACAGAGTTTCTAACTATAGTGCTTCAACTCGGGTTGAATTTATCTGTGTGATTTATTTCCACTCCCAGCTGGTGGATTAGAGACTGAACACCTCTCTCTTCTTTTCCTCCCCACTAATCATCACTTCTGGTTACTACGGCAAATAAGTTACAACCTCAGAAAGTCTTTTTTTCCTCCCTAGAAATCTCTGCTATTTTTTAGAGGCTAGAAGAGCTCACCTCTCCTTCAGATCAGACCAAAGAGGCCTTGACAACTTTCACCCCAATGCAACAAGACTTTCAGAATGGATCTTTGAGTGAAAAACTGATAACTACCCTCTAAAAAGGCAGTGATGTAAATTCAAATAATTCATCAGGGTCTAGACTGTACATTTGTTGCCTTTTAAGTCCCAACTTGAACTGATTCTCTCATCTTCCTATGATTGAATTTACTCCCCAGTTACTCATTTCCTTCAAAGGTGTTTCAGAACATTTTCTTTCCTGTTAAAATTCTCCTTGTCCTTGTACTTCCCAGCAACTCTCTCTTCCTCAATTTTGTTTCGTCAAAAATTTAACCATCCCACATGCCCCATCCCGTCATTGCCTGGTGTGGTCCCATCTCTAATTTATGACATTTGCAAGGCCTTTATCTTTGCTTTTATGCAGCAGGTAAATCTTGTTCATAGCATTAAATAAGGAAGATAAAACTACAACTTGAGATGTGATTGTTATTACTATACAGATCTGAATCAAATTCAGTAGCATGAAATATAACTATATATGGTGTAGCCTTAAGCCATAAAGTCTTTTTGAGTATGGTTTCTTCATCTGTAAAGTCATTCTACTCACAAAGGGATAACATGAGGATTAAATGAGATAGATCATGCAAATAAGTTTTGTTTTGAGTGAGGGAGAGCATAGGATAGAGGAAGAAGGAGAGGGAGAGAGAATCTTAGGTGGGCTCTGACTGAGCCCACGTGGGGCTCGATCTCAGGACTCTGAGATCATGACCTAAGCTAAAATCAGGAGTCAGACACTCAATGAACTGACTAAGCTACCCAGGCATCCCTAGCCATATCATGTTGTTAAACATTAGGCATGCCCTACATTCTACTTCCTCAAAAAGTCCATTCATATTTATGATTCCTGCAGGATTTGGCAGGCTAGCCATAGCCCCCTTAGCTAAAAGAATCTTACTTCTCCTTACCTGATGACATGAACCCTTACTTCTAAAAATATTTTTCATAATTTTATTTATCTGCTTTTTAAAAGATTTTAGTTATTTATTCATTAGAGACAGAGAGAGAGAGAGGCAGAGACACAGGCAAGGGAGAAGCAGGCTCTACTCAGGGAGCCTGATGTGGGACTCGATCCCAGGACTCCAGGATCACACCCTGGGCCAAAGATAGGCACTAAACCACTGAGCCACCCAGACGTCCCTTATCTAATCTTATTTATGCTACTCTCCTATGTATCCACTTGACAATCTATCCCCATAGCTTTACATTTCTAATAAAAATTTCAAAAGATACACAGTGGTTCCCCCCTTACCCACGGAAGATATGTTCCAAGACCTCCAACGGATACCTGAAACCATAGATAGTGCAGAACCTTATACATACTGTGTTTTTTCTATACTTATGTACCAATGTCAAAGTTTAATGTATCGATTAGGAAGTAAGAGATTAACAATAAAATAGAACAGTTATAACGAACATACCATAATAAAAGGTGAATGTCATCTCTGTCTTTCTCCCTCAAAATATCTCATCATACTGCACTCACCCTTCTTGTGATGATGTGAGATGATAAATAGCCACGTGATGAGACAGAGTGAGGGGAATGACATAGGCACTATGACATAGTGTTGGTTACTATGGACCTTCGATGATTTGCCAGAAGGAGGATCATCTGCTTCCAGACAGTGGCTGACCAAACTGGGAGAAGGAGACTGCAGATGAGAGGGGGCGGGGAGACACGACTACTGGAAGCACATGACTCATATGTGCTATAACCAAACTATATAATACTTACACTGATTTTTTAGTCTACTTTAATGAAGACAGGAAAAAACCTCTGACATTTTCAGCAGTTGCTGATTTTAGTCCCTAACTCACCTGGCTCACAATTCTAATTCTAGCTTTTAAATTCGGGCCATTTTTTTCCATTTCCTCAACTCCTTCTTGTGCCAGCTGCCATCTTTCTTTCAATGGAGTCCTGCAGCAGCCTCTCAAGAGTTTCCACTTTCTCCACTTCCAATCTCACCACAACACAGTAACCATAATCTCGTGGGAAGAGGGATATCTGGGTGGCTCAATCGTTGAGCATCTGCCTTTGGCTCAGGTTGTGATCCCAAGAACCTGGGATCTGGGATCAAGTCCCACATCGGGCTCCCCAGAGGGAGCCTGCTTCTCCATCTGCCTATGTCTCTGTCTCTCTCTGTGTCTCTCATGTATAAATAAATAAAATCTTTTAAAAAAAATCTTGTAGGAAGGAAAATCCAATCATGAAATTCAATGCCGGCTCTTAGGAGGAAGCAAGGTGCTCAACACAGCTGTCAGGCCTGTCATGCTCAGTCCCTCTCCTACCTGTGTAGCATCATCCATTCCTCAGGTCCCACTTGCTGTCTGTGCTCTAGACACTCAGCCTTCTCCCACTTCCTCTAAGGGACTATATTCCTTCTTTCAAGCCAGATTTTGCATGTGTTCCCATTTCTAGAAAAGCTCTCCTATCCCTGCCACAGACCGGCCAGGATATCCATTATCTGATGGCTTAAAAATTATGCTCTAGGAGCAGCAGGCTCAAGCTCCTGACTCTTCAATCTACCTGGGAAACAGCAATCAACATTTCAAGAATCAGCTCAAAATTCATTTCTCAAGATATGACCTTACCTACTCCTCTAGAGAAAAGCTAGCCATCCACTCGTTTGTGTTCTCAACCTGCTCTACGTGAGTTTGCCATCCTTTGTGCAGCAGAATCACCTATGGAGCTTTTGACCCATGCAAATTGCTGAGTCCTACCATAGGACATTCTGTCGGGGACTCCTGCATCTGTATGTTTTGGGGTTCATTTCATTGTTCCCCAAGTCATTTCAGTGTGCCATCTGAGAAGAGAAACTCAGTCCCTTGAATTCTTTAATGCTTCTTAGGTGGGGGGCAGGGAGGTGGAAGGGTGGTTACCATAGGGGGAAGGGTAGGTTTAAGACTAGCTCCTATAAAAAAAAAAAAAAAAAAAAAAAAAAAAATAAGACTAGCTCCTATAACTAGGTTATAACACCAAAAGGACAGAAATACACCCCTAATATATGTATCGCAAACACCTACCACAGTGCCTGCCACAAACTCTCACTGAATGAAAAAACACTTCTGAAACTAGATCACTTGGACAGCCATAGGAGAAATATGGTCACTATTTTAACAATATCTATGTAAGTAATTTAAAGCATTATGTTGATGTTACAATTAATGTGAATATACTAGGAGTAGCAAATTTCATGAATTTAATGCAACACATGGACTCTCCCAAGCCACATCTGCCTCAGGCTGGAAAAAAAATCACAAAAGGTTCACCCACCCTCTGTATTTATTGTACTTTCTGTTGGCCTCTCAATGGCCCTTTCAAATCTCTGATGTAATTCTCAAATCCCCTCCAACTTGCTCTTAGAAAGAGGTATCATTGTATATTTTGTTCCAAAATGAAGTTGTCTTTGAAAGAAAGTATAAGTTCAAAAAATACCTCTAGCTTTTGTTCTACTTATAGAGAACTCAGACTGTGAAAACATTTTCATGTAACCAAGAATTGTCTGCTTGCTGTCTGTGCTCTAGACACTTCAGCCTTCTCCCACTTCCTCTAAGGGACTATATTCCTTCTTTCAAGCCAGATTTTGTACATGACATTTACCATGTACGTTTACCTCCCTGCCTCATCCTTTTCTCAGAGCGCTTTTCCCCTTGCCTCAGATTCATGGAGATTTTTTTTTTAAGATTTTATTTATTCCTGAGAGACAAACAAAGAGAGGCAGAGACATAGGCAGAGGAAGAAGCAGGCTCTCTGCAGGGAGCCCAACTAGGGATTCAATCCCAGGACCCTGGGATCATTCGCTGAGCTAAAGGCAGATGCTCAACCACTGAGCCATCAAAGCATCCCCACAGAGATTTTTGTTATGTCCTCCTTCAGTATCCTACCCCCAAGTACATTATACTGCAAATCTGCTATTGTTCTAACTCTTCCCAATCAAGACGAACCATTTTTACCTCAGAACTAGGTAATTTAGTGTTTCTCAAAGTGATAGTCAACATCAAATCCAGGTGCCTTGCATGGTAAAGTTTGAGATTATCTTTCCCAGGGACGTATTCAGAGACAATGTCTGGGATGGATTGAGGAATCAGTGTTTTTACCTTTACAGCTAACAAACAGGTTGATACACTGCCCTTAGATTATTGGATGACAGTAATTTACACTAAAGTATGTCTGCATCTTACAATAAAAGTTTACTAACCAAGCAGATCATCATTGCAGTTGTTTTCAGAAGTGAGTATGCTTGAGAATCAACAAGGGAACTTGTTAAAACATAAAATCAGGTTCAACCAAGGAATCAGAATGTGAGAGATACTGCTCTAGTAGGATGCAGACTTTTGTCAAAATGAGTCTTCTTGTGCCTTAAGCCTGCCACAGCAGAAGCAGAAAGGCCAGCCAGGTAATGTGCCACTTCGGTGTGTTACTGATGCAGCAATCCTGCCCATTATTAGCTCCAGCAACCACTTACATGTATGAATCTATTCGGCATGTACAGCAACTGTTCCTGAAACAGCTTGGGTTATCACTCCTGGTTCTTTAACTGATAAGAGTTTCACCAGATTTCCTTCTCTCATTGAGAGAAAAATTACAAATATGTGTGTGTGTTTGATTATATGATGAAGGAAAAAATAAATAATCTCTTATACTAAGGAATGATTAACCCACCTATTTTACCTCACCAAACTTACTTTTTTACACTCTCAAAGAACATTTAAATATCTCATATGCCAAAACAAAAACATATACTAAACTTGAAGTTAAACATTATATAATTTCATTTTCTTCACAAGATCTTAAATCCAATGTAATTAACAGGGGAGAAACTTACAGGTATACTTAACACTCATTTCACACTAATAGAATAATGGATTGAGAAATATTTTGTTTTAAAAAGACATTTTTCTTCAGAGGAAGGATAGTAAGTCATAGTTTGTATACTCCGAGACCTCCAATTGGCCCTCAGGAAAGGGATTGTACATCAAAATTAGGTTAAAGACCATAAGCCTTATATTTAGGTTTCTTCTTCTTCCCTGTTAAATGTCTATAAGCTCTACATTTATATTATAAAAGAATAAATAGATTTTTACAAAGAATTTTAAAACATAGCCTTTCATATTATTGTCTGAATTATAATACAAACACATGCTGAGAGCTTCATTCTGCTCTGCTCCTTCAGAGAAAATTCTATATTATTTTATTAACTGCATATTGTTAGAAGTTTATTTTATTCTTAACTTGGCTCATATATTTCTTTTACTTTTATTTTTTGACGCTCTACTAAAATCTTTAAAGTTCTAGTTGAGGTCAGGCCCCGTGGACCAGCAGTTTAGCACCGCCTTCAGCCCAGGGTGTGATCCTGGAGACCTGGGATCGAGTCCCACATCAGGCTCCCTGCATGGAGCCTGCTTCTCCCTCCGCCTGTGTCTCTGCCTCTCTCTCTCTCTCTGTCTCTCGTGAATAAGTAAATAAAATCTTTAAAAAAATAAAATAAAGTTCTAGTTGAATAAGTGACTGTCATGGAAATTACTAGTTATCTAAACTCACTATCATATAGGGAGTAAATACATGATGCTTAAAAAACAATACGCGCTCTAAAAAGCCATATAAACTTTGGACAATATGCATCAAATTTATCTGGGATACTGCTGCAAGTTATATAATTCCCAAGGCTTCAAAATTCCCATCTTTAAAACAGAGATATCAATTCTGACATGATAGGGATGTTGTAGAGAATAAAGGCAAAATAATATATGCAACAGCATGAGCACATACTAAGCCTCCGCAAAATGGTAGTAAATATTATCAAGTAACCAGAATATCCATAATGCCCTTGTTTAGTTTTACCTTTGTTCAGTTACTCACAAAAATACAACTATGACAAAAGCTACCTAACAGCGTAGAGTGAGAATTTAGCCATTTGACAAATGGAAATCTAAAATCCATGTTTCTATCTAAACATTTCATTTAGTAGTCTACATTGATCATATTTATCTTAAAATCACTAAATCTCCACTCTGTGCTATATTGATACAAAGCCTTCCCTACTTCAAATTCAATATCCTAAAACCAATCCATGGGTTTATCTTTGGAAGAGAAGCAGGCATTGCCACCACTTAAGAGTTTTATTTTACTTTGCAAAGATAGCATTTTTCTTCTGCTTTCAACTTTTATCAATATAGCCTTTAAATCTTTCAAATGCTGTATACGATCCTGATCACACTTTCTAAAACAAAAGAAAAGTATCCTCATTCTATTTATTTCAAATAAGTTAGTACCCCCTGTGATAAAGAGTAGATTACAACTATAGATTATAAATATCAATAAAAGAGACATATTGCTGTCAAATTCTTTCTCTGATCTGTTTGTTTGCTCATTAACTTGAAAGGTCCAATCTTTGATCTTTGGTTTCAAAGACATCAAGATGACTTCCAAATGTTTGATATGTTGTCTACTTTTACATCACATTCCATATAAAACGTATTTCCTAAAACATAATGGTTAAATAAAATGAGTTATATGCAAGAGATAGTAAGCAGTCAAAGCTTCCATATGACAGACTTTTTTATTAGTCTATGTCACTTTACCCAAATTTAGAAGAAACCATTTTAAAGATGTAGTAGATTATAGCCAATGGTAGTTATTATTAATATTCTGGAATTGATAAGTTATTTATGTCTGGCATTCTTCCTACTGATTATTCAGGGAGACAGGAGGCTTATAAATATCTCATCACTCCACCGTCACAGAAATTTCATCGACAGTGCTCATGCACAGCTATTAGCAATATGAATCTAACCATTACAAGAAGGAGGAAAATCGAACATGTGGCATTAATACGCAGTCCTGGTTCCTAACCATCTGATAGGCAGATGGTGTGAAGCGGATTCTCCAGCTGAAATGAAGGGGCACATCATTTAAAACCTTGTTTGCATTCTAACTGATAACAGTGCCATATTGATATACATGATACATCATGGCAGTATTTGAACAATCTAGTTTGTTTCAGTCATAAATGTTTACTGCCTTGTTTTTTTTTAATCTTATAAGCATGTTCAGAAGAGTGTATTTTTAATTTATGAAACCTATTGTTTACTTCTGTTGAACTAGAAGATTAGTGGAAAGCAGGAATATTAAATTACTTCAACCACTGCAATATAACCAAGACAGATGAATAAAGTGGGTTTCTATTTTCAATAAAGGATGTTAGTAAAGGAGTTTTAAAATTAGCCCAGGCATTTTGTGCATTAAATGCATTTATTCATTTAAACCTTCTGGCTTTTTTCCCCCCAAGTGGCATACAGAGAAACTTAATGCTTTACATGGCCATTCATTTAAAACTCTCACTGTGTGCAATTAATCTTGTCCAACAATTCAATTCAGAAAGTAAAACATCAAAAAGCATAGTTCAATTCAACAGTCATTACTGTGAAGTAATCTTTCTGCTCCTGACAGTTCTTATAGACTCTTTGCAAAACTCTGTTGAAGGTGCATTGTAAGCTCCATATAAGTTTGAATTACAACTCAGTTGAAATCACTCCAAGTCTTAGAAGAACTTTTGGCTCAATATAACAACTTGAAAATACCAGTACCTTATTCCCCCCACCCAACCCCCCATTTTCTTCCTATCTTTAGTTAAATACCAGCTGTCTAAAAAACTGACACTAATTTTCACCGTTATTTATTTTTTCAATACTTTCTAAATAAAGGAAGATTGTGATTGAAATATACCTGTCCTCACCCTTGAATGGTTAAACAACAGGAATTATAAGGAACAAGAATAAGTAATTTAATTGTGAATCAGGGTAGACTGAAGATTTTGAATGTGAATTTGTCTCCCAATGTCCATTAGACTGACTTTCCCTGCCCTTTAAAACACATTTATATTCTGCAGAGAAAAGAAAATTGATCTTTGAGGCCATTAATGGAAACACTCTCTATACCAGTTTTCAGTTTTTCAATTGATTTAATTAGATTTTAAAAATGTTTGGATTAACAAAAACAACCACTAATTTGAAGAAATATATGGAAAGGGTTTATTATAATATTGATAATGCTAATAAATCAAATAGGCATCAACTTTAGTCTTTTTGTTCTGAACAGCCTAAAATCAGTCTCTTTGAGTGAAGGAAGTAACAGCAGTAGTAAGTTGATGGAGGGAATATCATGGGTATGTCATTTGGCCATGTGTTAAATCACTGAGGAATTTCCATGGAAGTTTTTGAAACACTCAACTTCTGACCACTAACACAGAATCACGCTGAAACACAATTAATTAAAATTTTTAAATTACTATCATTTAAAATAAGAAAATAGGTAATTTATGAAAAGTGAACTTGGCACAAAAAGGTCTTGAATATGTAACTCTCACTTTTATTCCATCTGTTAACATTACTGCCTTTAGAAAAATAGTTAACAGCCACTTGGGGTCTAGAATTCTAAAGCATGAAGATGAGAAAGACTAACTAATGTGACCCTTTTATTTTACTGAAGATGAAACTTAGGGGCAGTGAGGTTAATCATTTCTATAAAGTCACACCATTAAATAATGATAGAGTAATCCCAATTCCCTTAACTCCCAGTTCAGCATTGACCACACTGACTCTGTCAATAAATGTAAAAAGAAAAGTACAGAATACAGTAAACTACAAAATCATTGAAAGAAAAAGAATCCCCTTTGCTCAAGGAGCTTATAGATTGCATAGGGAGGCGAGGTTATAGACAACCAGATGTCACAAGTATAAGCTGATTTCACTTAGAAACCTGACCAAAATGTTTGTAAATCAGTTTCATAGAACTTAAAATATATCTGCCACAGAAACAATGGTCTTTCTATTTTAGCTGTGCACAAAACTTTTAACCTAGACTATGGGTAAAATACATTGTTTATATTAGGTTGGGTCCTATATTTTAAATATAGCACAAGAGAAAAGAGAAGAGCAAACACTTATTTTCCCTCTATACTGAAATACGTAAACTTTGACTCTATCTTTAAAGAACTCTTCTCATTATTATTATTCCATCTCCAATAAACTGCTCATTAGATGTCCTCGTGTTTGTCTAAGGCCCAATTCTTTTTTACTACTCACATGACTCATCACCCCAAATTACTCAGTGCATTGACTCCAAGCAGGTGCCTCTTACTAGCCTGAGAATAACTGACAGTGTGTGACATTCTGAAAGGATGTTTTTTAAAAAGGCTACTTGTCAATATATTGGTGACAGTTCAGGCAGTATAATAAGTGAAAAGAAAAAATGGTGTCATAAATTTAATTTCCTGCAAGGGAGTCACCTCATTGGCATCTTAGCCTAAGAATAATCTCCCCAAATGTTCACCTATGTTTCTCAACACCATGTAAATCCTCTCCTAAATCCTTTGATACTTCAATAAGTCTCTCTCTTTTTTCCTTTTTCTAGAATTCACATAGCATGTGGTTGTTGGTGAAAAGGGGAGAGGAAATAAGAAAAAAAAGTGTCACAGAGGTGGCCATTTTTTACAGGAAAGTCTCGCATGGGGGCAGTTACCCAATAGGATAGAAGTAACCAGAAAGGATGTGGCCACAAACTTTTTCTGATATGGGAGTATAAACTTTTTTTCAAGGAAAAGACTCAAGAAAGAAATGTAATACAAACATTATTTGTAACACATACAAACACGCAAATACTTCATAAACAGTGGTCAAGGTCTGGGTTGGGAACAATAGACAGCCATATTCACTGAATAACAACAGGAAAAGAGGGGCTAGTTGAGGCAATAAATTCTTCACCCTTTTGTCATTAGGTTCTAGCATTTATATCAACATCTCTGAATCTCCATAATCAGCCTAAAAGGTAGGTATTTTCCTCATTTGGTTACAAGAAAAATGTGAACAGTGATAGGCCAATTGTAGTATTTGGAAAAATAAGATTTTGGTTGAAGTTTTAAAGTTGGATTACAGGAAAGAACAATCTTAATTAATTTAGAAGAATATATACTGCCATGTGATAGGGAAGATGCAAAAGAAATATAGGTTATAGTTCATAGTCTAATGGGGTTGCCATTGCCTAGACGGTGGCATGTTAAACAGATGAAGACCTTATGTTGGCACATCTCTGTAATCATAGGAAAGTTATTTTTTGTGTGATAGACAAATTAAGTTGTCTGATTTTGAGGCAACCTTATACTTTATCTCTCAAGAAACAAAGGCTATCTATCCTTAAAATTATTCCCCTTTTGAGGTTTCATTAGTATATTCAACCCAGCTCACCTAGAAACAGAGCAGGTGGATATCAAGGAACAACTACCAATGGTTGTTATTACTCATTTCTCCTTTTTTGCTGCAAAAATCATTATAACAGAAAGAACCATTTAATTTCTAACATGGCAAGAAATGTGAGTCTTTTGTGTATTCTGATAGAACCTTTTACCTTATTTCAAAACAATAGTAAATCATAGCAAATCCTCAATTTTCCTTACATTCCTTCATTTTAGGAGCAAAGTCTGCAGTTACACTGATCCAGTGGCTTCTCTTGACCTAATTTATGTTGTATCATGAGATTCTATTAAAAGAAACTAAATCACTGCAGTAGATTTATTCACCTTAAATAATTTAAGCTAATTGAAAAAGAACCAAACTAAAACTAAAACACTTCTCTCAAGCATTCAACTCCTGCATGTCAATTAGTAATTTAAACAACCAGCTAATCACAACAGCTTTATGAGAAACACGGACCTGTGCTATGTACACATTTCTCTACCTTCCCTGAGCTGAAGACAGAAACAAATATCAATTCTGAGTCTGAAAGTATGTGTATATATATTCTGTAGTAATTAGGCAAGCCCAATGAAATATTTTCACAGATAGAACTGAGATTTTTCTCAGTTTTCCCAAACTGAGAAATTTCTAAAATTTTGAAAACAACACATAGAAAAATGAGAGAAATATCTGGAGAAGCATATCCAATCACTCTTTTGGCAATGAGTTATGGCATTCCAAATTTACAACATGACTTAAGCAAAACCAAATTAAAAACATTATTGTTATTCACAAAGATTACCACATTATGATAACCAGAAACCGAATTCCTAATGGGTTGATTTCAAAATTAAGAACCTGGTCTCCTATTATTATTATTATTATTATTATTATTATTATTATAGTTTATTATTGTAATATTGCTTGTTAAAAGTTACTAAATATATTGTTAAAAGTTACTAAATATCATTTTGGTTTAAGATATGCTATTAAGGTAGTGGCCTCTAATGTTATCTCAAATTATATAATATTCTGATTGTCCCCTCATTACAGAACTCCATTTGTGAAATCAGTGCTCATTTTTCTCATGTGATTATTTAATTTTATAATTCAGCCTTTGTAATACCTGGAATGTGTGGCATAATCATTCATATGACAGTCCTACAAAGAGTTACAAAGCTTTTTGCAGCATTTTTACCATACATCTTTCTTAAGAGAATTAGAAAATTCAAACATAACTTTGTCTTGGAAGTAAAGCCTTTTGAAATATGGCTAAAGTGCACACTGCATAAAGACAACACACTTAAGCAGACTTTCCCCCCTTTAAACAGCATTCAAATTTTCAAAAGCAATAGATTCTCAGTCCACACGGAGTCTATTGCATTATTCATTTCATGTGCAACCTCATGCTGGACCATAAATTGTTACTTTATCTAATCAAAGGAGACTTAACTCTACAGAAGGTCAAAGGTTTAATTTTGTGAAGTATTATCTTACGCTATGAGTTTAACCGAAAAATAGAAGAAGAAAAACAGCCAAGAAACTGGTAATAAATGAACCTTTATTGCCTCAGGCATTGGCCTAGTTAATAAACTTTCATTGAAGGTTTCTTTCAACTGTTACGGACAATGAGAGGAAAAAAATCTTAAATTACAGCCATGTGTGACTTTTAAAGCAGTCATTCTTTTTTATCTCAACCTCCTTAGCTCAGGAAAAAAAAAAAAAAAAGACAAAGAGAGATTGTCTTCGATCTTTTAACCAAAAATGTATGTTTCTAAACAGATGAAAAAGTACAGATAAACTTTTCTAAAAGCAGAGGTCAGCTTTGAACAATATAAAAAAATGCATTCTTTAGGTGTTGAATCTTAGAGAACAATCTCTCTAGTTAAATGTAAAAGTACAAAAGGGAGGAGGAAGGCATGTTGTATTCTCCACAAATCTAACTCTTAAATTATAGTCTCTTGCTTAGCAAAACACGAAGCCTTATAATCTCCACATTACCACACTAAGTCCATTGTAGCCTTAATATCCATTAAATGCATTGTAAATAAGTACATTATTTGCGTACTGTTTGCCCCATTTTAGGCAAAAAAAAAAAAATCATTTTATTTTCAAAACCGAACTCTAGTAGCAAAATAATTTGTTTTATTGTCATGCAATTAAAATCTTTAGGAGAAACAAGTCCTTTTAGCTGATACTCTCAACTCAAAATTGCCTGTAGGTAGTACCTCTTCCCCCCAGTATTTTTCAGTAAAGAAAATAAACTAAGTTGTTCTATCTAAACTAATATGCTTTTTTTTTTTTTTTTTTTTCCAGGAGGCACTGTGTTGAGTACAAAAGTTACTGTGGACTCAATTCCAACATCTTTATCTCCACACCACAGCATAAATAAGGTAGATCCTTGCACCACCAACAGAGTTCGCATAAGCTGTGAGAAAAGAAGCCATGTTCTGCATCTTTCTTTAGATATTCTCAAACAGAAAAGGAAAGAGGCTCTGTGCTCCTAAGGGGACCCCCTGCCAGATTCCACCCACAAATCACAATGCACTCAGCAGGGCACCGAACCCTCTTCCCACCTGGCAGCATTTGGACAGAAGTGGGCTTTACTTCATTCCAGGGACATGTCCTCAGGATGCTATCTTGGCCACCTTTGAATCTGAACATGATAGCTGCTTATACCAGCAACATCAGGTGAAAGCAAGACCAGGCTCCCTACTAAGAAATACACTCCTCACAGCTGGGAAGCAATGAGTTCTCCTGGGGTCAAGGATGAAGCACGTTTATACCAGTAGCTCTACTTCTTTTCTATATTTGCCAAGAGCAGTGAGAGAGACTTAGGAGAAAGTGGAAAATACAGAGATTAAAGACAATTTAATGTGAATTCTGAGTGGGGGGAGGGAAAGTCAAGTTCTATGCACTAAATATTGAGGATACAAACACAAATCATTGTCAAAACAGCAATTGATAAACATGATTTGTATTGCCCTACCTTAGTTTTTTTCTTGATTTATACACATGGTACCATTGGGGAGCAGAAGAATGAAAAGCGGAGGAAAAATGAAGAAACATCAACTAATTTCTAGAAAAGAAACACTATATTTGAATATATATAGTGAATGGTTAGTTACAATACAACTGTGAATAAATGATTTTGAATAAGCAACGATGGTAATGCTTTATAATTTCAGGGGCTTTTACTTACCATTTCTAAGAAAGGCTGTGATACATCTAGAAAGTAACCCAAATGGCAGAGAAGCATGGAAGAGTAACAAAAACAGGTATCTTGAATCTAATTCTTTATTCCATTAATCAACGTTTTATGGGTTTAGGAAAGTTGTACTACAGTACACAGAGAGGATAAGAAGAAAGAAAGATCAAGGGAATTCAAAGGATTTATTAAAAGTGCAGACTGTAACTCCGACTAGTGTTTTAGCTAGATAGACACAATTAATTAATTGTAACATTGTGAAACTCTAAAACACTGAAGGAACGTGCTCATGCCTGCAATGCAGTAATGTAGCAAAATACTTATAATCTTTCAACCACCAGGAGCTTTTGTTGGTTTTTTAACCTAATCCACAGCTTGACATAGATCCTAGGGTAATGGAACACAGTTCTTTGATTGAAATAATATCTAAACATTGCTGTGCTAGCCCGGTGGCCTAATAGAAGTCTGTCTCTCTGGAACTCGAGAAATTCAAGTCTGGAAACAAACTCATACATTGAGCTCTGGCTTGTAAGTCCTTCAAAAAAAAAGTCTTTTTGAGACTGGAGTGTGCCCTTTCCAGTTTGACAGAACCAAAACAGGTATAAAACCTCTATAATCGCTTTTCTTTCAAACAGTGAGACAGTCAAAGCAAATCATTTTCTTCAGCCACTAAAAAGCTCCTAATAAGACAACAGTGTAGTGTTGATAATTGCAGTCTAATACATGTCATGAAATAGTAAAGAATTTCAGGAGGGATCCATTCCCCCAGCTTTCTCCTCTTTGATGCAAAAATCTACAAGAATATCTACAAGTTTTTTAGTCATTGTTACATATATTTTGTCAATTTTAGTCATGTGGAAAATTTCAGTGTTCAAAAGCACACTAAAAATACCTGAAAAAGAATTTGTATATACTACATTTAGTGAAAAAACAACCTCTATATTATTTTGCTTTATTTAATGTATCTCAATTTGTCAATTTGCCACATTAGCCCATTTGAACATTTTACCTAGAGCAGAATAATTTCTAGGTCTGCATGTGCAGCAATAAAGTTTGATTAATCTCTGAAAAATAATTGCAATAAAATCTCCATTGCATTGAGTATTCTGACCAAATTCAAAAAGCAGAGAAAATACACTATTAAGATTTATCCATACCCAGGCATCTTATAAAAACTGCCTAGCAAAAATATAGGTGAATAGAAAACAGTAAACACAAGGGTAGCATTAAATATACCCGAGGCTTTACCCAAATTATGATTTTATGTTTGGATGTCGTGCTTATAATACTAAGTAATGAAAATGATTTTTATACTTAGTGTCTGTCATCTGACACTATCAAGTCACTTTATAAACATGCTAATAAAAATGATACTTAGATGACAACTGAAACAGTCTGCACACTGTCACAAATGTGAAATCTTGACATATTTTATCATTACATTGTAAAGCATGAGCTGTGAAGCTGGGTGGGAAGTAGAGCACAAGTAAGAAAAATCCTCAAATTAAGTAAGTATATAATCCTAAAAACATAGTAGTCCTTCTAAAAAGAATTCCAGGAGTACAACTAGAGTTAGTTTAATCAGTAGATCAACAATGTCTAGGACCCAAATTCTTTCCATATTTCCTTTTTGCTATCCTCAATATACTGGGAACACTTCCATGTTTTAGGAAGTGAGCTACAACAATTCTAGGAACCCAAACAAAAAAGTGAGGAGCTATATATTACATATATTTCCTTTGATTCCCTGAAGAAATCTTTCACAAGGGAAGTCCTAAAGACTTGCCACTCAGAGCTCATTAGCATAAATTGCATCACCTGATCATGCCTGACCACTCCTAGGCAAAGAGGATGGGTGCACCATGACTCACATCTGGAAAAGAACATGGGGCTGGGTCCTCTTAAAGCACACGGTTGGAGGAAAAATGTGGAATTCCTCAATAAATTATGTTTTGTTATAAAGAAAAGACGTGATAATGGTTATTGGCTAGCAACTAACAAAGACTGCAATAAAAGCTTACAGGGGAATATAAGAAAATAGCTAACAGACTCAAATAGAAGCCCAAATGCATTGCTATTCCAAATCTTCCGTCATTTGAAATCATTCCCATGCTGGCTCATAAGTTAAGTACCTAGATGCAGAGGATAATATCACTGTTTCTCTCAAGGTACTTTTTACTCCTCATAATAAAGGCCTTGTAAAGAAAAGTTCCATAAAATTATAATACTGACCTTGATTTTTATATTTAGAGCTACCAGGAACAGAAACATGAAATAGCACTCAATTGCTTTGAATTTCTTTCTACACCTCTAGCTGGAGATATCTATAGAATAAATAATAAGATGGCACACCTATGGAATAAATGATAAGATGGTGTCCTTCATTTGATTCCTGGACAATACAATATATATAAGACAACTGTTATGGAATGTGACACCAAGGAACTGGTCATGTTTGAGCTGTATCAAATAAACACTTAAACATTTCCTGTGATAGTGAGCTGGCTAAAACTGGTAGTGATGTTACTCAGTGCTTTGATACAGTACTAGAAATCTTGGCCATGTGTTCATCCTTCTTAAGGATGTGAACTGGTATAGAAAACTTGAAAGACCAACCACAGAGCTCAAGGGAGAGGGGAAAACACATGCTCATTGCTTTACCAGTGCTGTTTATTCTCTTCTTTCCATCTATGGTACCATTGATAGTAAAAAAGAACTTCTTAATAAACTTTTAAAATGGGGAGCAATAGCAGAAATCTGATGTAGGACAAAGAATACAGATTTTGCAGTCCGAAGTCTGCATGGTGGTCTACTATGGCTAGGTAAGAAGGCCTCTGTTCACAAGATCTAATTTCTCTCAGCTTCAGTGAACTCATCCTCAGCTATAATAAAGAGAACCATGTTGCCTGTGTCTCACAGAATTGGTGAGAACATTAAATCACATAGGATGTGTGAAAAACGTACATGTTTCATAATGACAGTTTCCTTCCTTCCTTTGTTTTGCGATCATTCCATCAATAGTGGATCCTTCCCTTTCTTTCTTTTTTTTTCTTTTCTTTTTTTTTTTTTTTTAGTACTGTCCTCACTACTTAAACAGCTGCCACTACTTGTTCAGAATGCATGGCAGAGCCAGGGCCATGACATCACTCCCATAAATCTGTTCCTTCAACTGTATTTCCCAGGATCAATAATGGAACTTGGTAGAAAGATGTATTCCTCATGAAGAATTTTGTTTTATAAATACTTGCATGGATGAACTCTAGATCAAATTTGAAGATTTTATGAAATTTGAATCCACTACTTACTAACTGGCCTTAGACACTTCGCTTAACCACTCTGGAAATGGGACTGATAAAGTACCTGCATGTTAAAAAAAAAAAAAAAGAAGGTACCTACATGTTATGGTGATTATGAAAATCAATGAAGGAGTACACACAATGAGCTGCAACTGTGTGTAGTACAACGTAAGCACTCAATATATGTAGACTATCACTACTGTTCTCTCACATAGGAGAAACTAATATTCACAATTCAATATCATATGGAAACTAATTTTAAGATGATGGAAACTGAATTTTAATTTATGTTCTAATCAAAAGGAACATAAATTTTTCAAAGATACATAAGAATTCACATTATTATTACACACACATCTTGATTCCAAGGATATTTTATTATAAAAAATATAATAAAGACACATCAGTAAAGAGATCCACTTGCATAGATATGAGCAACATGAAGCAAACTCTGTGCTGTGTGCAGAGCCCGACACGGGGATAGATCCCATGACTATGAAACCAAGAGTCAGACAGTCAACTGACTGAGCCCTCCAGGCACCCCTCAAAGTTATGATTTTAAATAGATAGTCACTAAATTATCAGATTCAGACATAATAAGAGTTGGAGATATCTTGGAAATCATCTTCTCTAACCCAGACTCACATTGTGAGTAGAGGGCATATACATGGTCAACAAACACATGAAAAAATGCTCCACATCACTTGTCATCAGGGAAATACAAATCAAAACCACAATGAGTTACCACTTTACACCAGTGAGAATGACTAAAATTAACAAGACCAGAAATTACAAATGTTGGTGAGGATGTGGAGAGAGGCGAACCCTCTTACACTGTTGGTGGGAATGCGAGCAGGTACAGCCACTTTGGAAAACAGTGTGGATGTTCCTCAAGAAGTTAAAAATTTAGCTACCCTATGACCCAGCAATTGCACTGCTTTGTATTTACCCCAAAGATACAGATGTAGTGAAATGAAGGGACAGATACACCCCAATGTACATAGCAGCAATGTCCACAATAGCCAAACTGTGCAAGGGGCTGAGATGTCCTTCAGCAGAGGAATGGTGATATATATATATATATATATATATATATATATATATATATATATATAAATATACACACACACATATCAGAATACCACTGACATGGATAAAACTGGAGGGTATTATGATGAGTAAAATAAGTCAATCAGAGAAAGACAACTATCATATGGTTTTACTCATATGTGGAATATAAGAAATAGTGAAAGGGACCATAAAGGAAAGGGGGGAAACTGAGTGGAGGAAAATTAGTGAGGAAAACAAAAGATGAGAGATTCCTAACTCTGGGAAACAAAGGGTTGCAGAAGAGGAGGTGAGGTGGGGAAATGGGGTAACTGGGTGATATGCAATACGGAGGGCATGGGATGTGATGAGTATTGAGTGTTATACTTACTATATGTTGGCATATTGAATTTAAATTTAAAAATTAATTAGGGACACCTGAGTGGTTCAGCAGTTAAGCGTGTCTTTTGGCCCAGGGTGTGATCCTGGAGTCCCAGGATTGAGTCCCACAGCGGGCTCCCTGTGTCTTGGCCTCTGTGTGTGTGTGTGTGTGTGTGTGTGTGTCTCTGTATGTCTGTCTGTCTCATGAATAAATAAATAAAATCTTAAAAAATTAAATTAAAAAGGGATGCCAGGGTGATTCAGTGGCTGAGTGCCTGCCTTTAGCTCAAGGTATGATCCCAGGGTCTGGGATTGAGTCTCACATTGGAGTCCTTGCAGGGAGCCTGCTTCTCCCTTTGTCTATGTCTCTGGCTTGCTCTTTCTCTCTCTGTCTGTTTCTCATGAATAAATAAAATTAAAATCTTTAAGAAAAAAAATAAGTCCAAAAAATTATATTAAAAAAAATTAGTAAGGTCAGACCCAAGCTAAGATCTCTCTCTCCACTGATAGGCCTAGTACTTTTACCTTTATAAAAAGCTACCCTACCACACAGATTCTTTAAGCATAGTTTTGACTCCTTAAATATATTCACTCTTTTTGTATACCTACTCTTTATTCACAAAGAAATATCCATGGATAGTGGAAGATAAATAAAAGAAGATCCAGATGGCTAATAATAACATAGCTATTTCTCCATTATGCCATGAGAAAAACCAAATCAATACAAACTAACTTCACATCAGCAATGTTACATCTACCATTGCATAGGTTTCATTGTCAATGGCTAGTTCTCTTACATGAGAAATTTCAAATTATCAAGTATTATGGTATTATAGCAACAGTTCACTAGAGGGGTTTCTATTATCTAAAAAAAAAAAAAAAAAAGTGTGTCTGTTCTCAGAAAGGTGTAATTTGTTTCCCATTTCCTTACATTATTTCCTCTCAATATCAAGCTTCAGCGACACATATCCATAGGTATCATTTACTGAATAGAAGTCAAAATATTTAATTTTTAACTTTTAAGTGCAATTTAAATCAGATAATAAATTTATTACTCTAATAGATAACATGATATTTGAATTTTCAGAGCACATGGCAAATGGATCTAATTTAAACACACTTATAAAGAAGGAATACCCCTACCTTTCTCTCTGAGTGATCATGGGAAACCAAATTAACTTGTAAAACAGGAAATCAGGGACTTGTAGAATTCTAAGAGATTCTAAACTCTATCTTCCTGAATTCTAATTATTATCAAGGAATTCTGATAAAAGTTGACAGCTACATTTAATCTTTCAAGACATTTATTTACATACCACAACTAAAATTTATAGTGCATCTTTATCATAATAAATTTGTAAGAATTATTTAATGTTGATAATTATTATTATAAATATTTTTTTAATTTTTATTTATTTATGATAGTCACAGAGAGAGAGAGAGGCAGAGACACAGGCAGAGGGAGAAGCAGGCTCCATGCACCGGGAGCCTGATGTGGGATTCGATCCCGGGTCGCCAGGATCACGCCCTGGGCCAAAGGCAGGCGCCAAACCGCTGCGCCACCCAGGGATCCCGTATAAATACTTTAATTCAAGTTTTAGGATCCACTTATAAAATACTAACAAAACCAGCTCTGATATTCACTTATAAAGTAATTCACTTATAAATAAAGTAAAATTCATTGTCAATTTCTTAAGTATATCACTATTTTCCATTGTTACTAAAAACCTACAAGGTCATTTGAACAAACTGCTTTATGATATGTATAATACTTTTTCCTATAAGCAAAATATAGTTTTGATAATCATTGTAATACAAAATATGTAATCTCAGTAGGAAAATAAAAAGTGTAATGAAAACATGGGCAATTCAAAGAAGTATTTCTTGATTTCAATAAAGAACATAGATAGGTCTTTAGAAACTCTATGATTAGGCATGACTCTGGGAGTTTCTAGTAAAATTTCAATTCTTATTGATATTGAACTCAAATCATAATGTATTAAGTTTGTACTATGTTCCAGGGATTAAAAAGATTAAAAAAAAAAGATGGGTACAACATAGGTCTTTCCCTTAAAATTGTAAATTCAGTGATAGTAGAGGAGAAATTATGTCTGGCTTGTTCATGGATACAAAATCAGCAATGAAAACACGGATCAACATGAAGAAGATGTGCTTAATTTATGTTGAAGAAAGTTATGAAGAAAGAAAAGAGGGAAATAAAGACCAGAAGGAAAAAAGAAAAGGAAGAAAAAAGGAAGAGATGACAGGGAAGGAAGAAAGAGAGGGAGAGAGGTAAGAACAAACTTACCCTTTAGTTGGGGAGACAGACCCCGTATACAATCATCCGCAACACAAAACAGAATGTGTAAGTTGTATCAGAAGTACACAGCGCTGTTATTATAACTCAGATCACAAAGATTTATTTGGGCGAGGGGATCCCCAGAAAAGCTTCAGGTAGGAGGTAGCGTTTGAGATGACTCATAATATATGGAGAGAGACTTGGTTGATAGAACTGAGGGAAAAGAATATTTCAAGGGAAAAAGAGAAGAGAATTAAAAAAAATAGTGAACAACAGGACAAAGCTGGGAACATATTGGACTTGTCTGGATAATATAATGTATATAGGGTAAGAAACATTGGATAGGGAGATTAGAACATAGACCTGAAAAGGAATATTGATGTCATTTCATAAATGTGTTTAAATGCCATTGCAATAGAACATGCTCTGGGAAGCTGATGATACTTAAGGCAGGAAGCATCTTGGTTAGAACAGTGCTGACCCATAATTCCCCAGACACCCAGCTTCCCTCTTAATCTGTGTGGACCTCATTAGAGCACTTTATGTTGCTTTGTCCATGTGCTTTACTCACAGCCCTAAAAATTAGACATATACCTACACGATTTTATTGTTTGCTATAGCTATATCCCCCAACACCTAATACAGTTCTCAACACAATTAATTTGGCAGTTGCATAGAAGCCATGTAGTGGACCTCAGTTCAGATCCTACAATGTGTAACTTATTCAGGAGGACTTCACTCCTCTGAACTTCAGTTCTATCATAGGACATGTTAACTATTTTTTAAGTTGTTTTGAGTCTTATTATGAGAGAAAAGATGACGTGCACCCCTACCTGATAATAAAGATATCCTAAATCTTGGAACACATAAATATGTTATCTTACACGGCAGATGGAATTTTGTAGATGCAATTAAGAGTCTTGTGATGGGAAATTTGTCCTGGGTTATTCTAGTAGGCCTAATATAATCCCAAAAATCCTTAGAAGAGGGCAGCAAGAGATCAAAGTCAGAAAAAAAAAATGTGATAATGGAAGCAGAGGCTGGAGTGGTATGTGTGAATGATGAAGAAAAGGGCCAACAAGCCAAGAAATGCGGGTGGTCTCTTCAAAATTGGAAAAGACAAGAATATCAATTTTCTCCTAACCTCCAGAAAGAACATAGCCCTGCCATTACTTTGATTTTAGTGAGAAGGAATCATTTCAGACTTCTGAACTTCAGAATGTAAGATAGTAAATTTATGTTGCCTTAAGCCACTAAATTTGTGGTAATTTGTTATAGCAGCAATAGGAAACTTATATACACACATAACTGGAACAGAGTAGGTATTAACAAATAACATATTTTCTTATTGGATCAATAAATATTTCCAATCTAAGCTGATTTTTTTTTTGCATCTTCCAGATAAAATGAGAGTAAATTGAGAGATCGAGAGGCCATCATAACAGGGACACATTGTACAAACACAAGTTTAACTTGTCCAAACACAAGTTAAGAGTGCCAGAGCTAGGGAGGAAGAGAAGAGAGACATGTGAAAGAAGGAACAAGTGTCAGACCATTTCAGAAAGAAAGTTTGATCTATAAGTAGACCAAAGGTATGAAAAAGAGGACTTATAAATGATCATTATAGTTTAGAGTGGAAGGCTATACAATAAACTAACTCCAACACTAGAAATAGCAACTGGAGAAAATATAAGTTTGGGAGCTCACATTTTGAACATGCATTTGAAGCGAGGAGTGAATGCTTAAGAGTAGATTTTAGCAACATATATTTTAAGAAATTGCTAAGGGTCAATAAGTTTCCAAAGGAGAAAAATGAGAGGCCATTGCAAAAACCTGTAAAACCACCTGGGTTTACACACATCTATATGGGTAGGTGGAGACATAGGAGTGAGAAGGCAGGATCAGAGGCAACTTTAAAGAGAACAGTGCTGGGGATCCCTGGGTGGCTCAGTGGTTTAGCAACTGCCTTCAGCCCAGGGCGTGATCCTGGAGTCCCAGGATCCAGTCTCACATCAGGATCCCTACATAGATCCCGCTTCTCCCTCTGTCTGTGTCTTTGCCAACCCCCTCTCTGTCTCTCATGAATAAATAAATAAATCTTTAAAAAATAAAGAGAACAGTGCCATGGGAAAGATGAGGCAAAAGCTAGATTGGGAGGGTTCAAGAACAAATGAAGAAGGGAGGAAACAAATGCACATTATTCTTTCTTTCTTTTAAAGATTTTATTTATTTGAGAGAGAGAGAGAGAGAGAGCAAAGGAAGTGGCAAAGGGAGAAGGGAAAGCAGGTTCTCTGCTGAGTATATGCATGTGAGCATAATGCAGGGCTCCATCCCAGGACCCTGGGATCATGACCTGAGCCGAAGGCAGACGATTAACCCACTGAGCCACCCAGGTGCCCCTACATTATTCTTTCAAGAAGCTTGATGAAAAGAACTGGACAGCTTCCCTGAGGTATATATTTCTTTAAGTAATGAAGGCTAGAGTGTATTGATGGGAAGAAGGAAGGTATTAACTGTGAATAAAGACTTGAGGTAGCCTAAAGGAGAGGGGAGAATTAGTGAAGGAAGAGAATGCATGAGAAGTACAGGTGAAGGAAAAGGAAAAACATTCTGTGTAAAAATAAATATTTTTTTAAAGATTTTATTTATTTATTCATGAGAGACAGAGAGGCAGAGACACAGACAGAGGAAGAAGCAGGCTCCATGCAGGGAGCCTGATGTGGGACTCGATCCTGGGTCTCCAGCATCACACCCTGGGCTGAAGGCAGACGCTCAACCGCTGAGCCATCCAGGCATCTCATTCTGTGTAAGAATAATGATTGGCTATGGGTCTTGGTATTATTGGGAATTATTGGTATTTTTAATTTTATTTTCATTTATTTATTTTTTTAGAGAGTGTGCATGAGTAAAGGGAGGGACAGAAGGGGAGAGAATCTTAAGCAGGCTCTATGTCTAGTGCAGAGCCTGCAGCCAGGCTCAATGTTATGACCCTGAGAAAATGACCCAAGCAGAAATTAAGAGTCAGAAACTCAAAATGACTTGAGCCACGCAGGTGCCCCTGGAATTACTGATATTTAAACAGGGCATAAATTAAACTAATGTGATTCCATTTCTTTAATACAATGCAATAAAAAATAAATTGCATTTAAGAATGAAAATGAGGGGTGCCTATGTGGCTCAGTGGGTTAAATGTTGACTCTCGATTTGGGCTCAGGTGATGATCTCAGGGTCATGAGATCCAACCTTGGGGTGGGCTCCGCACTGAGCATGGAGCCTGCTTAAGATTCCCTCTCTCCATCTTCCTCTGCTGCCCCTCTCTCCTTCCCGGCATGCTCCTCCCCATCTAAAAAAAAAAAAAAAGAAAAGAAAAAGAAAGAAAGAAAAACTGGAATCTTATATAAAAATGCATTTTTTGGCTTGAGATATCTTTGCATTATATGATTCTGAATATATGATAAACATATTTGAAATAAAATTTTAGGAACATGAAAGCTATTTCTATTAGTATCTTACACACACACACACATGCACACAGATATAAATACAGATATTCAGTGTTCACAAAGGTTATACCTATAATGAATATTCATAACGTAGACACCTGGTCTTAGTCAATATTTCATTAGTAGCTCCTAGCACTATCTCCGGTATATAACAGACTTTCAGTAAATGAATGAACCTTAAGTGAGTTTTACCCTGAAGTTCTAAGGAACTACTTAATTGGCATTTTTCACACTACATTGTATTATAATTTATGCTTCATATGACATAGGCACCTAATAAATACACGATTGTAGAAATTATGTGTGATATCATTGACAGGACTTTATAACCAGAAGGCTCTAAGCCTCACAAATGGAAAAGTAAGGCTAGTACCTCTTCATCTAGATGGTTAGAAAGCAAGGGTGAACGCTAGTACAAATTTCAATTCTTTGTCACACTCTGATAAACAGTTGCTCTCTTTCTCTCTGACTGCAGGCTGTCTCCTCTTTCTGGAACAAAAAACCAAGCCACTCTATTCCTCTGTTTTAGCAGTTTGACATTGCTCATTGCCTACAACACAAGATCCAAATACCTTATGCACAACGACATTAAAGCTTTCATAATCTATCCTTCATCTACCTTTCTAGATGAATCACCAACCGGTCACTGTTCTGACCCTACTTTATATTCTCTGTAAAACCACAAAGAACTATCCTTCATCTTTTGGTGTCTGATACCTTTTTTGCCGAGAAAACCCTTTCTTTTCCTTTTTTGCATAAGCGCCAACATCAATTATGACCTCCTAAGAAAAGTTTTATTGATTCATCAAGACAGAGTTGATTACGTCTTTCTCTACATCACTCTCTCAATTTTGTAGACACCTCAACTATTAGCTATTACTGAATTATAGTGTAACTATCTTTTTGCCAGTTTGTCCAAATATACGAAGTTCCTTGAAGCAGAGGCCATGACTCATTAAATCTTTTGCTCTCTTGTGCCCTCCACAGAGTAAGCATTCTGTTTTCAAACAAATAAATATAAACACTCCAAGAAAAAAAAATCTAGAAAATGTAGAAAAGTGGACTGAGATGGTCACTACGACACATAATTGAAGAAGATAGTTTAAAAGGGCAACAATTTACCCAAATATTCTCACAAATCGAAATGAATGAGACTCAATTGTGCTACATATTCTACATCCAGAGTCTTAACAAAATCACATATTTAGTTGAACCATAAGAAATTGCTGATATTTGACCAAATTTAACCTATAGAATGACAGTTTTATATGGTCAGCTTAATACCCATCATCTGACGACAAAATTCACCTTCATTAACCACATCCTCTGGGGAAAACAACAGCACAATAAAACCAGCCTCTTAAATTCATGCTCAAGGAATGGACTCTTCCATGTTTACTTCCAAGTAAAAAACATTTGTCCCAGCACCTACAAACATCAGCTGGTTCTAAAAGTCAACACATTGCATTTACTGACGTACTGAAAGTAAACTCTAACAAAAGAACAACAAAAACAACCTAAGCCTGAGTGAAGCATGATTGTCAGTGAGTTCAGTGTCAGCCCTGCTCCCTGATCTGTCATTTCCTCTTATCTCAGAAGGCTAGTTCACTTTGCAGATGCAGAGCAAAGGTGGGCACAGAGCTACCTGAGTCCCACAGGCTCTTACCTACGGTAATGGCTACACCTGACACCTGCTCTTATCTCACTCACTAGGATGGCGTTGCCTTCCAAAAGCTTCTCCTTCTAGTGCTTTCTTCCTGATATACTTGAAATATTGGCACATTAAGGCTGCAAAAACAAAGCTATAGGTTGACTATCCCTCTCCCTATATATCTTCTATTTATCTACTTACACATACGAAGAGGTTATTTGTCTTAAAAAGAACACATTTCTGAAATAGTATCATTTATTCAAAATACTACTTTCCCAAAATTAAAAAAATATTTCAAAACTGACAAATTACATTAAGTTTTCAGAAAACATGAAAAGAGCCACCGTTTAGAAAGTACCGTGTGCCTGAAACTATAGTAAACACTGTATTAACAACTGGACTCCATCTATAGAATGTATAGCATGCGTGTGTATGCACAAACCTACATACACACAGGCTCTTCAAGATGAGGAAAACGAAGTGCAAAGGGGACAAAGAACAACCTAAAATTATACAACTGATAAATGGGGCAGTCAGAATTTATACTAGATTTGTCCAACTCCAAAGTTTGCCCTCTTAACTACTGTGCTTCAGATGGGCCACAATGAACGTAAAAGATTGACTCCTGAGTACAGCCATGATGTGCAAGTACATAGGGAGGTTTGGAAATTTAAGGGATCACAATGTCGAATTTCACAAATGATGAATTCACTTCAGCCTCTAAGTCTGAAATGCCAATATTCTGGCCATGATATCACAAAGTGATTCCAAATATATAAAGATTAAAGTCAGGAATGTTAAGAAAACAAAAGTCGCTCTGACATAGTATAAAATAATAAAATGTTTATTGATAGGGAGATAGAAAGAAAATATAGGAAGATGGGAATAGCAGCTTATCTGCTGTTAAGGAATACCTCTTACATTGCCGTGTATACAGACATCTGATTCTTGCTGGGTCTGTATTTCAACATTGATTTTTTTTTGTGAAATACAATCTCAATCATAGCTTAGTCTACTTTAACAAGAGTTAAAGTTGCAAAACTAGAAATTTTCCAAATTGATCATTTGGGACAATTGAAAACAACCTGTTTCACTTCCTGTACAAAGTCTTCCCTACTGACCACAGCTCTGACAATTACAGTCTCTGCACATCTTAGCCCTCACTGCCCACCCTACCCTGCAGCACACAGATAAAGATGCTATGCCATCTTATTGTATTATTATTACTGTTAATTATTCCATGAGTAAAATTTGTCTGCCAATTAGATATTGATACCATGAATGTAGAAAGGAAGATAAAATTTGCTAAACTCTTCACTGAGGTATACCATGTTGATATTGATGAAACCTCCCTCTTTATTAAAAAAAAAACAAACCCGAAGTTAGAAATGACATTTAAGTTCTTTCATACTCCAAAGAGCAGCAGCCTTGAATAAGAATACGATTTCATTCTTTTCCTCCTCTCTTGCATGTGCTTTAGTGTGTTGAGATTTGACTTTCATTCACAATCCCCAAAAAAACTTTATTAACTGTCACCTTGGTCTAAATTAGTCAAAGGAGAAAAAGGTATTAAAGGGAAAATCTGGAAGGGGTTACGATTTTTATGAAAGCACACAAATAAGGTACGATTTTTGTGAAAGCACACACACAAATAAGGAAGAAAATTTTAAAGTAATTTTCATTGGCCAATAGTTTAAAGAGCTTGACACTTCCATGATACACTTCAAAGTTCATCATCAAACTTTCTAAAAGTAAGCTATTTGGCATCTAGGATACGGGTCTTCTTTTAGAAGCATACTGTTTTTGCCTCTTTCGGTTTCTCACTTAATTCAGTTGGTTTTGTATTATCTTTGACCTCACTGGTAAACTACTATAGTCCAGCCTTGAGTGGGGACTTCATTAGCCATGTCGATCCTCGTTCATTCCCTCTTCATTCCGTATTCTTTCTCACTGTATGCTCTAATGACACGTCTGTTCAACCAACATTTGTGGTGACAATTTGGGCAACTATCTCTATCTTTTTTTTCCTTCATTTAATCATTGTTTGTGACCTTTTTTCCTGCATACTAAATAGAGATCTGGGCAAAACTTCTGTTTGTCAGTAGATAGCACCTTACTTACTCCTGGGAAAATAGCTAATGGAACTATTTTTTTAACTACCAGTCTAGGACTAGTCTAAGTCATCTCTGTCTGATTTATCTTACCAATAATTTGAACACATTTTGTTGATTCTTCTCTAATAAACCTTGTTTTTCTTTCAATTTTTTCTCTTTTATTTGTCCTTCCCAAATACTGTTTTTAAATTATAGATGTTAGTTCCCTTATATAAACTGTCACCCTAGGTCTTTCATGCTGACAAATTAGCTCTCCCTTAAAAAGCAAAACATCTTTCTATCCCCCAAACATATCTGAACAGTCAGCATATTTACGGGAAAGAAGATGAGCTTACAAGTCATACATACAAGATCAAATGCTGCCTCTACTACTTCTTAGTTATGGATCCTTGAGCAAGTTACTACCTTGAGATTTGGATTCCTCATGTTAAAATGGGGTTCATTGCATGCACTGTAGAGGATTCTCATGAGAAGTGAATGACAGGCAGGATATAACATGCCTCCTAGTCCAGTGCCTTGTATATAGCTGGCATTCAAACGATGTGTCTCCTTATCATTTTTCACAGTTTCCTGTAATGCTCATTTGACTTTCTGGCACACACAGACACACACATATACAGTAAAAAATGTTATTATGCACAAAATCTCAAAATAATTAACATACAGGTCTACCTCTTGGGTTTAATTTAGTTTCAAAAGCACACTTATGAACAAATAATTCTAGACAAAGTCAATAAAAATGTATTTAGATATCCAGTCCTAAGGGGAAAAAAAAGACTAACTTCCATTAAATACTGTACCACTAAAATGAGTATGTTCAATGGCTCAAAATAAATATTTCCAAATCCTAACTCTGCAGTCTGAAAAATGGTATATCTATGATATAAGTCAATGAAAGGTACGGTGTTTGAAAATATTGTTTGATAATAAGAATCATTGATTTATCCTATCAAGTAATACAATTAAACTATATAAATAGTTCTTAGGAGGCAAGAATAGAATATTTGTATTGTTTTCATTGCATATTATATGCATCATATGTTTCTTATGACAGCATCATAAGGATTTGGGAGTTGAATAATCAAAATTTTAGTGCATATTTATAAAATGCCTATCAAATAATAGGTACTTATTTTAACCTCCTTCACTTGGCCTGAATATTCTCATCATGTATGAAATAATAGCAGCAATATATTTTAATTGGATTATTAAAATGTCTAAAACTTACACATTGTTTTATAAAACCTGGAAATTCTGTATTCTGAAAAATAAATTTGGCTGGCATATTTTCACTTTCTAAAGGACTAAAACCAAAAAAAGTATATATCATTTCAAAGATTTGGGAGTCTCTAAAGACATCTCTGTGAAACAAGCACACAAATGTTTCTTTGATAAATGCTCGCAATTTTAATTTTTTTAAATATTATTTCAGATTCAAAAACTTTATTTTTCTTAATAGACAAATCTGAATTTTAGCCCAATTTTTCAATTAGCATGTCAAAAATTTCAGGAAAGTTCACTAATATCTTGGCAATATAAGCAATGCTTTTAACCAGAGTATGAGCTTCTCAGAGCCAAAAATAAAGGAAGTTACTAAATTTCTGTGTAATCAAAATCAGAAAACAAAGTACGTATTTAGAACTTAACTGAGTCAGAAATTAATTTACACGATGAATATCCAAAGGTTGAGAGAAAGGGAGAGGAAGAGAGGAGGGAGAGAGACCAGAAGGAAAGAGAGAGAGAGAAAGAGAGAAAAGGGGAGAGAGAGAGAGCCAGCCAAAGAAAGAAAGAAAGAAAGAAAGAAAGAAAGAAAGAAAGAAAGAAAGAAAGAAAGATCTATATATCACTTTTTAAAAACTTGGAATACAAAGATGGAATATAATCATATTTTTTACTTACTAGGGAGGGGCAGCACACAAACTTACAAGGAGATATTGTTACATTAAGGCGATTTCAATGCTCTAATGAAAGGTTATATATTTGCAATGGAAAGTTACTTGAATTTCACACTGTAGAGCTGTTAGTGGTAAGTAATTATACAACTGTATTTCCAATGATGGAGTCCCATTGCTGTACTTGTTCCCTTCCCAGTGGAAAATATCTTGTGAAGCAAAGAGTGGCTAAGGGATTCAAGAGGAGGAAAACACATACCATAAAATATAATTAAAAATTGTGGAGGCTGCATATGACAAGAATAACCATAAAAAACAGATACAAACCAGCTGGCTGTTAACAACTTCTGAGTTATAAAAATCTTAAACCTGCTGTAAAGCACTCAATTCGATTTACATAACCACAGAGCTGACATTCCTTTTAGGCTCCTCTGTTGGGGATTATTTTGACATGTTTTAAAGCAACATAAAAAGCAACTGTGAAAGGAAGACATGTATCATCTTACACAGGAATTCATTCCTGCCTTAAGACTGGACTTTCATACTTTAATCTGAACCTCTTTCCTTGAACTGGAAAATATCTTTAATGGACACTGGCTGTCTGATTTTACAGCATTATTTTTTGGATGCTCATATTTCTAATAACATTGATGTCTTCTCTGTGTGTGTTGTGTATTTGAGTCACTGGGCTTACACAATTTCAGCTCAGTGGTATCCATCCAAGAACTAATATCTGTGGTCTATAAGAAAGGAATAATATTTTGGTCAACCATGACTGAAACAACTATAATTTCTTAGGAACCTAATGATGCAGACAGCATTCTACAAAACTAACATAGCTTGCTGTAGGGAATTAAAAATAAACAAAATAAAATAAAATCAATCGTACATTGAGTGAAGTTTTGATGTATAAGTGCTGGCAGCCGAAATTGCCCAGAGCACAAAATGAGCTCTGCCGTTTGATAATTTGCTTGATTCACTATGTTGCTACATGCAGGGCATTTTATGCCTGACTTATATTTAGTCCAGTCACCTGCTTAATGTTAGAAGGGTTATAATTATATACAAGGGTTCTGACCATATAGCATGTCAATATTTCAGATCTGACATAAAATATGTATATTCATTTGAGGTTTAACCATTAGAAATATTTTTAGTAATAATTTAATCTACAGTTATAAATCACAAACTATTCTATTTTTACTAAGAATAAGGTAAGCAAGCGTTTGGGGCATGAGAAAATAGTGGCCCCTTAAGTGAATACAGTAGAAAAAGCAGAGGCATGGAGTTATGGTTTCCAATTTCTACCCTGCCATTTCCTAGATGTTCTGACTCTGAACAGCAAACCTGAGGCCTGCTTCTCTCAACTGTGAATTAACATTTTGTTAGATACTATTAAAAGTTGTTGGGAGTTAATATATAATATATGAATGTTTGAAAAATAAGTATAACTTTAAATGGATCTTTAAAATAATTTTCTATTTTATGTGTCAGCTGCTTTTTGTTATGTTGAATAACCTTAGCAGTTATAGTAACCCTCTTAGTTCCTTAGCTGGTGGGATTATTAAAAAAACAGAAATGACCATTAAGAAAAACAGAGAAATCATATGAATTTGGTATGTAAGAAGTAATAATGGACTCAATTTTAGTCATTGATAAGTTTGTAATGACAAAAGGAAATTCAAGTGCAAATATCTAATACCTAGTGATGGGTGTAAAGTGGTTTGGGGAAAATTATGGATGACAGTGATGATAATAATGAAAAAGGACATAAGATCAATATAGAATAGAATCTTAACAGTAAAAAAAAGATTTAAAAATCTCTCAAGTTTTTACTAGTTGTTTATTATAAAGTATAACATACTTTTGCTACATTGTTGTATCTTGAGTAAATATGATCTTAATCACTGGAAAATGTCTTAGCACATTACAAAACGGACTTCCTGGGACCTGTTAAATTTAATTTATTAAGTGAAATATACAGTTTTTATTCTTTTGTTGCCTGGATCTGCCAAAGAATGAGTTATCAGGAAAGTAGAATGAACATTACTTAAATTGTGCCCTGGTATGTTACAGCTATTTCTGCACAATAGAATGATCAATGAAATATTACTCAAATAGACAGTCATGTATAAAATTACTCAAATTAATACATCCAATCATGATTTAATCAAACCTGTGTATTTCAGATTTCAAACAACTAACTCAACAACTCTAATATTTGTATATAATACTGAAAAGGAATATAAATCTGTGCAATTTGCTAGACTATATTTCCAGAATAATATATCAAATGAAAAGTTTTAGGCAAAATGATTCCTTAAAATTAAGTTTATTTTTATTTTGTCATAATATTGAATCTTAGAACTGATGATGATAATAATAATAATAATAATAATAATAACAAAAGTATCCTAAATGTAAAAATAAAAAAGAATCCCTCTATAACACACCTGGGAAAGAGTAGTGAAGGAATTTAAATAAGGCATTTAAGGGTATCAAAGTTAGGTCCACACAGGTTTTCAATGAGCTGATGTATGGAACTTACTTTTTTACCCCATAAGCCTTTCTTTTCCATGAATGAGAGTCATTTGTCCAGTCCTACCTTCTAAAACAAAAGAGAATTAATCTGTATCCTTTGTTAAATATCCAGAGATAGTGACTGTGCTTCCCCTGAGCCCCATTTCTTCTCTAAATATTTTAATTTCCTCCAACCAATCTTAATAAAAATAATTTCCAGTTCTGATTACACAATTTGGGCCAGTTGTTTTCTATCATGACCGCTTAAGACAAAATAACCATAAATAGACACAATACTGTTGAAATGGTCTAGGCAAGCAAGGCTGATGTCAAAACAGTGCGATATTTAGACTCATTAGCACCCACATAATTTGTCAAATTTAAAATGGACTTAAGTGAATCACCATATTGGTAATAGTACATTGAGGTTTTACTAGCAAATGCAAAAAAAAAAAAAATGTACTTCGGTTAAAAATATCAAATGTTATTGTTGAAATATCTGGAGTGGAATGGACCAGTGAATATGTTGTTTCTTTTTTATTAAATCGTGATCAAATATAATTACCTACATGGACACAATGCTGCTGGTAAGCATGCAAAGCTGTTGCATAAGTGATTTAGGAGATAGGCTTAGCAGTCAAGTTAATGGTCTAGAGCAAGAAAAATCAGTGCCAAGATTTACTCATCTGTAAAATGGAAACCATAATAACTACCAAAGACATATTCTAGAGATTAAATAAACTAATATATGTAAAAGGACTTAGTAACTAAAATACAATAAATCCCAATAGGTGATAACAATTACTAATACTCTAAAGATCTAAAAGTTACACACTAATTAATCAGCCAATGATTGATTTGAATCTTCAGTCACATCACTCTTTATGAACAATGTAAAACCCCATCTTTATTTTTTCATTAAAAAAATGCTATCAAATTTATTTTTCAGGGCAGCCTGGGTGGCTTAGCGGTTTAGCGATGCCTTCAGCCCAGGGTGTGATCCTGGAGACTCAGGATCGAGTCTGGCATCGGGCTCCCTGCATGGAGCCTGCTTCTCCCTCTGCCTCTCTCTCTCTCTCACTCTCTCTCTCTGTCTCTCATGAATAAATAAACAAAATCTAAAAAAATTATTTTTCACACAATGTGATATACAAATGAATTTTTGAGCCAAATTAAAGCCACTTTCCACAATGATGACAATGATCATCCCCTTAACCTCTGGTTTTCCCTTCCTTTTTAGAAAACCTATAGTACTTTTATATAACTAACTATTTTATATAACTGTATAATTGTACCTTCAATTACAGTTTATTGCGTGGTAATATCATTCATCCTCATAACTCCTAAAATTCATGATAGAGATCTGTTGATTATATTAATGATCATTTCTAAAGTGTACATTACACAAATGACTTCTGATATAGTGATGATTATATTTTATGATAACAAATATAACAAAAATTCACTTTAGATTAGCTGTGAGTTTAAGATACTTTATTCAAAGACTATATATCCCTTTCTTACTTAGAAATTAGCAATATCTGGGCACCTGGGTGGCTCAGTGGTTGAGCATCAGCCTCTGGCTCAGATTGGGATCCTGGGATCCTGGGATCGAGTCCCGCATCAGGCTCCCCATAGGGAGCCTGCCTTTCCCTTTACCTATGTCTCTGCCTCTCTCTGTGTTCTCTCATGAATAAATAAATAAATCTTTAAAAATAGATTAGCAATCTCTGTGAGAGAGTGTGTGTGTGTGTAATCTACAACTGAGAAAAGTAGATGGAAGAATTAAAATCAGAGACAGCAGAGACAATAATTCAAGAACATTAATTGGTTATTTTTTGCTACTTTGTTTCTCTAATCAGATTTTAGCCTCTGCTAAACACAAGGTTTTATTAATAACCTTGACATTTAAATTGTTTTAAATAAAACTTAAGAAAGAAAAGGGAGGGGCACCTAAGTACCTCAGTCAGTTGAGCATCTGCTTTCTGCTCAGGTCATGACCTCAGGGGTCCTGGGATTGAGCCCCACATTGGGCTCCCTGCTCAGCAAAAAGTCTGCTGCTCCCTCTCCCTTTGCCCTCCCCCCAGTTGTGCACGCACACTTGTTCTCTCATAAATACATGCAATCTTTTTTTAAAAAAGAAAGAAAAGGGAGAAATGGAAGAGGAAGAAGCAAAAACAAGGTTGAGGCTAACAATTCAAGTTTGGGAATCAGACTCGGGTTCATATGAAAAAACATGGACAGATTAATGCATTAAATGACTTCTAGTTATAAGGCTACTGAAAAAAGGATTCAAGGGTTAAAAATGAAACAAATAAACATAAACTCTTATGTCATTTAAATATAGGGAAATAGTGGCTCAGAAATTTACAGGAATTGCCCATGTCATACATATGTTTAGCAGTTAGGTTAATCAAAGACCCACGTCCCCTTAATTTAGAGCCTAGTTTTATAGATTCCAAACTATTGATACTCTAACTCTGCAAGGCTTTTAGAGTGAATATAGATAAGAAATAGAGATTCCAGAGACTTTACTTACTTATTTTTTTAAAACAATTCATCATTCGTTAATACTCAACATGATTTTCATGGCCATCTCAAATAATGTAGCCATGCAGACTTCCAAAGAGAGCAATACGTAAAATTCATTAATACTCATATAATTCTTAAAATCTAAAAGGGATTTAAGTGAATTGCTTATTGGCAATAGCACATTGAGGTTTGATTTCCAGACGTAAAATCTTAGGTAAGTTGCAAATACCAAATGCTATTGTTAAAAGTCTCCTGTGTGAAGTAGATTGGTGAATACATGTCAAAAAAAATCATGATCAAACCTGGCACTTTTGTTGACAGACTTTGTAGCGAGGTCGAAGGTGTAATTAGGCCAGAAAATTACTTTCTCACTACTAGAATTGTTCCCTTCAGGTCTTGAGTTATCAGTCCAGAAAATTTCATTAAACACTAAATTCACTTTAAGACAACTGTCAAAATTAAGCAGAGGTGAGTCAAGTCAAGGTCCTAATATTCAAATCTTTCATTTGGATTTTGAGATTCAATGTAAAATAAAAAATTCTGTAGTTTCCTTTTTTCTGTGAAGACTAAACTTTTTGTGAATTTCAGAAACAACTTCCCCCCCTTTGCAAACAGGATGAAGCAGATTAACAAAATAAACATAGAATTGAAATGTTTAATAGCCATAAATTATTGAAATGATTTCTATTCTTTGTTCACTGAGGTATTAATGTGAAATTGTAAAAATTATTACAATTGTATGCCCACAATTATTATGGCTACAATGCAAAGAGGAAAAATAAAGAATCAGAAACTAGATTCTGAAGATTGTCATACTTGTAGTGATACTAATAATGGAATTGTGTGTTCATCGTATTTGCTTTAAAATAATTCTGAGATGGTTACAGAATATTTTTTTAACAACTAGTTTACTGCATTTTGAAAACTAGCAAGATATAGGATATTCTGGTCCATAGTAAGTAGCTGAGCAAGAACTCGGTATCAAAAACAAAAAGGAGGGATCCCTGGGTGGCGCAGCGGTTTGGCGCCTGCCTTTGGCCCAGGGCGCGATCCTGGAGACCCGGGATCGAATCCCACGTCGGGCTCCCGGTGCATGGAGCCTGCTTCTCCCTCTGCCTGTGTCTCTGCGCCTCTCTCTCTCTCTCTCTCTCTCTCTCTCTCTCTCTCACTGCGTGTCTATCATAAATTAAAAAAAAAAAAAAAAAAAAAGAGGGCAACCCGGGTGGCTCAGCGGTTTAGCGCTGCCTTCAGCCCAGGGCCTGATCCTGGAGACCCGGGATCGAGTCCCACGTCGGGCTCTCTGCATGGAGCGTGCTTCTCCCTCTGCCTGTGTCTCTCCCTCTCTCTCTCTCTTTGTGTGTCTCTCATGAATAAATAAATAAAATATTTTAAAAAATTAAAACAAAAAGGAAATCCATGTCACATGACATAATGGAATTATACTTTCCATAATAATAGCTTAAGAATTAAGTCATTGAAATATAGCTTCAATGATTTTGCCAATTATGTCAAACAGTTTTGTGTTTGATAAAATATAGTGAGAAGTATTTCTTTGCTATTTGGAGCTAGAGTGTAGTTAACTGCCCTTGGATGCCAATTGCTACATTACTTCAACCAGGTGATTTATCAATTGTATAAATAAGTAATAACACAGAGATTTACTTCAAATAAAGAATAAGGCAAGTGAAGACTCACCAGAGTGAATGATTATAAAAGTTAAGAGATTATTTTTTAATTATTTAGGGTAAAATAGCATGCTTGGTACTTCAGGCAATACTATATACCATGCATAAGTATTTATGAAGTTCAGAAACAATTTTAATAGCATAAACAATTTGTGAGGCAGTTAACATTATATTATTTAGCAAAGTTCAATGTCAAAAAAAGGATTAATAGGTTTTTCCACAAACACTTAATAAAGGGATAGCTAGGTTCTAATTATCATTCATAATTATGTTTGAATTAAAATTCTAACATTGTGGCTTATGAAGCAATTAAATTTGATCATGAGTTTTGAAATATAATTTTCATCATCTCACTTTATCTTTTTGAATACCTCCTATACTAAGATTCCAAATCATCGCACTGAATATTTCAACTCTTTAAAATATAACTATTTTATTTTGTTTGTTTGTTTTTGAGAGAGAGAGGCAGGGGAAGAGAAAGGAGAATCTTAAGTAGCCTCCATGCCCAGTGCAGATACACTGCTCCATCTCAGACCCTGAGATCATTACCTGAGCAGAAATCAAGAGTGAACACTTAACCAACTGAACCACCCAAGTGCCCCATAACTTTTTTTTAAATAGTGCATAAGCTTCCACCCAAATTTAACAGAGAAATTTCATCAAAGGCTATATTATAACTTACACTAGTAAGTAGAATGCCTACAATAATTTGATTCATGCCCAATATGTTGGACACGAAAAATTACTGTGCTGTGCTGTATTGTGAAAGTTTTTTCAAATCAAGCATGCTAATGAAAATTTGAAGTGTTCTGTAAAGACTTGAGTCTATCCTTTAAAAAAAAAAAAAACAGGAACATTCTTTCTCTCTCTTTTTTTTTTTTAAGATTTTATTCATTCATTCATGAGAGACACAGAGAGAGAGAGAGGCAAAGACACAGGCAGAGGGAGAAGCAGGCTCCACACAGAGAGCCTGACGTGGGACTCGATCCCAGGTCTCCAGGATCATTCCCCAGGCCTTAGGCGGTGCTAACCCGCAGAGCCACCCAGGCTGCCCCAGAAACTTTATTTCAATTCATCTTGTTTCAACTGTGCTCAAAATATAGGTGGTATCTAAAGAGATTATTGCATTCCCCAGAAATAGTATGGATAGAACAGTGAAAATAGGGTTTATAATTATCCATCTCTGAGTTCAATCCCCTAGTGAGTTCTTCTCTTCAATTTGAGCACGTTTTTAAAATCATGTGTGCTTTAGTTTACTTATATAAAAATGAGACAAACAATACTTCTGGCGTAATTTGACACAAGAAATAAATATTTAGTCATTACCAGAGTTCCTATCATGCATTAGTTACTCAATAAACATTTGCACACCTCCTTATTTTAACCAATTAACTATTTTGATTAAATTATTTTTAATTTAACAATGTTTGACCAGATACCAAGTTAATAACTGAAGATACAGGAGTGAAAATTCTAGATGTATATATTGATTCCATGTATAAAAATACTTGAGATTTCTCAGCAAAATGTATAAAATGTATATGTATTTGAAAAGTTGGATTTGGGGATCCCTGGGTGGCGCAGCGGTTTGGCGTCTGCCTTTGGCCCAGGGCGCGATCCTGGGGACCCGGGATCGAGTCCCACATCAGGCTCCCGGTGCATGGAGCCTGCTTCCCCCTCTGCCTGTGTCTCTGCCTCTGTCTCTCTCTCTCTGTGACTATCATAAATAAATAAAAATTTAAAAAAAATAAAAAATAAAATAAAATAATAAAAAAAAGAAAAGTTGGATTTGTTTCTTTCCATTGGATAGTATGCACAAAGTCTTACAGTACACCTATATTTTACTTGCAATTATACCTATAAAAGAAACATGTAGCAAGAAGTAACATGTAGGTCGGCAGCCCTGGTGGCTCAGCGGTTTAGCCCCGCCTTCAGCCCAGGGCATGATCCTGGAGACCCGGGATGGAGTCCCATGTCGGGCTCCCTGCATGGAGCCTGCTTCTCCCTCTGCCTATGTTTCTGCCTCTCTCTCTCTCTCTCTCTGTGTGTGTCTCATGAATAAATAAATATTATCTTAAAAAAAAAGAAGTATCATGTAGGTAAATTCAAGCAACCATTTTGAAAAAAATTTCAGGTATTTTTTCACATGCAAAAACATTCTTTTTGTGTGTGTTTTACATCTGCAATATGGCCATGGCTCTTCTAAGTCACATGATTAAGAGAAAATTAGCATAAGCTTTTAAAAATGTTTTCCAAAAAGTAAAGCTCTCTTTGAATGTATTCATAGGATTTCCAAATATGTTACTTAACAAATGAATATTTCACTTTAAGAAATCCTATGCTAACTTACAGAGGAAACTAAAAATCAGTTAAAAATGTAATGATCAGTAATGAAAAGTTGACGTTAAAAAATGTCATATTAATGAAGAATTACACATACTTATTAATGTGGTGTTTTAGGAACAAAATTTATTGAGATTAGGTAAAAAAATGAAGTAGCTGCTGAGGGCAAATTCTAGGTACAGATTTTTTTTCATATAGAATGGGAATAAATATTTACTTGTAGAAGACTATAACTCAAGGTATTTTCAGTAATATTTTGTGAAGACACACTAAAGAAACAGCAGAGCAACACACTCAATTCCATATATTGCTAAAATCTCACTTTAAATATTTCTGATTCTTATAGATAAAAGAAACATGGACTGGTAATGGTAGTCCATGTCACATGTGTTTAATTATAATCCTGAAATTCAAGACATTAATGCCTAGGAACCCCAGAAGCAATAGATTTCCTTGAATTCAGGCCAAGAACAACAGCAGTCTAGGCAAAATTAGCTGGATGGACAGTTGACACATTCAAGGGAAAATGAATATTACTGTTGAGAGTATGAGATAGTGCACTAATGGAAGGGATGATGCTGACCATTTTTATGATCAATTTAGAGAATTTCAAAAGCAGCAGCCCGCCTGTTTCATTAAAATAACAATATTGGTATTTCAGGAAGTTCGTATTTCTAAGATGTTTACCTTCCAATAGTCATCTCTCATTGATACATACAGTATTTTATTATAGATGATTGATGTGAAGCTCACTGTAATTTCAAAAATTCATAGAATATTATTATGTCATGAAATCCATGCCGAGAAAGCAATTGCCGTTATAAATCAAAGAGACAACTCATATGGACAGGTCATATGGTAACGGGTTCTCTTGGAATGGTAACCTTAAATGTAATTTATTCAATAAGTAACTTAAAGGTTATATTGGATAAGATGAATCTCATGCTTAAATAACTTCAAAATATTGTTATATTGCAATATTAAGAAATTAATTTTCT
Organism: Canis lupus baileyi; assembly: GCF_048164855.1. Lineage (NCBI taxonomy): Eukaryota > Metazoa > Chordata > Mammalia > Carnivora > Canidae > Canis > Canis lupus. The sequence goes on along the minus strand of NC_132854.1, from coordinate 35,513,059 downwards.
TGAAATTTAGAGATATTTGCATTTATATTCATTTGAATCAACATGGTTCTGTGCTATTCTTAAATGTCCTCCCCCAAATATAATTCCCTAGAAGCATTTCATTAAGCGACATTAGATAATAGGTAATACAAAAGGCATTTACCACTTTCATAGATGAATGGGGGTACCCAAAGAGAAGAGCAGATTTCAAAAACCTTCACAATGCTACATTTTCACATTTAGAAAATAATTTCCAACTAGGTGTTTTAATAAAGGAAAGAATACCTCAAAAATTGACATCCAGGGAGTCATGCATTACTAAAGGATTAAACATTTGATCTTAATAATGAATAGTAGAGATGTTTAAAGAGAATATTGGTGATATAGAATCACATTTCTAACTCTAAACCAAAATAGCAACTTATAATTTCATAGCACTTTGGAATAGACAAAGAGCTTTACACTCCTTTTAATTCTTATCAACTCAACAGTTTCTTTAAGTCCTAGCCTTACCTTACCTCCCAGGAAGTAGACTCAAATCATTAGAAAATACCTATTTAGAAAAATAGTCTTTCCACATATCACTGCATTTCTTAAATGAAAACTAATGGGAATATGTTTGATAAAATGATTTCCATCAAAGGACTGACATAAAAGGCATTTCAGTAAATTAAATATGAACCATAAAATTCTGTATATCATGATGGTCAAAAAGTAATCTTGACATAAGAGGATTTTATTGGGAGACAAATATTTTTATTTGAACTAATTGGAAAATACAAAGAAATTTTTTTAAAAAACTGAGGAAATGATTATAATCTGGTGCCATAAATATTGGGAAAGGACCTATTATTCCCTGAACTGTTATTCTCAGAGAGATATATAACTTGTATACTATTTGGAATAAGGCATAAATCCTGTTTTGAAAATCATCATAATAAAGTGAAATATCAGATGACATCTTGCTATATAAGACTTTGCAAAGCAGTTTGTGCTACATTAGCTTCTTCACAAAGTCCTATCAAGTAGGAGATTCAGCAGATCTTATGTTTGGTTTATGGATGATAAAGTATTTCAGAAGGCAGCTTGATATAGGAAAATAATGAGTAAACTGGAATCAGAAAACTTGAACTGAAAACTAACTTTATCACATAACAGTGAAACTCTGAACAAGTCTCTTAGCACTTTTTTCTCTTCTAAAATGATGTCTGAGGTACCTGTACCTACCTTGTGATAATTGAACAATGAGGCCAAATAGTATTAGTCAAGGTCACAGGGCTAGGAAGTGTTGAAGAGAAGGAAAGCCCAAATTGAACACCAATAAAAAATAAATTTATTATAAACAAAAACAAAAAAAAAAGAGAGAGAGAGAGAAGGAAAGCCAGGCTTTTTAGTTCTAGGTTAGGAGGAGCTACATCACAATACCATGTTATTTGGAAAGTGTGTCCTTAAAAAGAATCAAAACCTACTCAATGTATTCTAAAATCAACAAAGATCACAGAATTGAATCCATGATTGTCTTCTCTAGGAAACAGGCTTCTGGCAGCTTTAGTTAAAATGTAAAATGGTACAAAGATCTTGAAAGAGTTTAGTCTACTGTACATACATCCTTAGCCATATATCAACAAGTGAACATGATAAAAAGCTCTCACATTAATTATACTGACTACTTCCTTAATGAAGTGCAAAAGTGTTTGTGTAATCTGATTCAATTTATTGAATTAGGTTACAGTTTTATCATTTTGAAAACCAGCTTCATTGTTGACTTTACAGTATATGTCAATTCCTTTCCAACAATTAAATAGCACAGCATACAGCTGTAATCAATTCAAAGTAATCTCCATTTTTAAGGTCTACTACCATTTGTAGTATGCATATTTCTGGAAGCAAAATAGGACAGTTTAAACATATAACTATAACAATGACATCTCATATCCATTAAGCTTATTCTGCTCACATATGAAAATTTAGAAAAAGAATTCCTTGTCATTAAGTCCTGAAAAGTAAACATATAATGACAAATTTTAGTGTACTCTATAGAGTACATTTATATGGTTTGAATAAATCGTCAAACTGAGACTTTCTAAGCCTTAGCCCTACATTTTTTTAAGTTATTGATTTTTTTTTTTTCTTAAATCCAATGAGCACAGAAAGTCAGCAATAGGGGGCATCTAGGTGGCTCAGTCAGTTAAGCAATCAACTATTGATTTCAGCATAGGTCATGATCTCAGTGTCGTGAAGCCAAGCCCCATGTCAGGCTCTATGCTGGGCATGGAGACTGCTCAAGATTCTCTCCCTTCTTCTCCCTCTGCTCCCCTCCACCCCACCCACCACTTGTGTGCACTCTCTCTAGAAACAAAACAGAAACAAAAACAAAAACAAAAACAAAAAAAAACACAAAGAGAGTCACAATAATAATAACACCTGGATCAGCTTGTTCAATTATAACACTTTATCTTTCTTTAATTTCATCATTTTCAGAATGTTACTACAAATTGTATCATTTGATATTCATGCAATTCAATGAGAAAAATAATTTTGAAATAATGAAAACATTATTTTTTATCAATGAAGAAATGAAGGATCAAAACATTTGACTTAATTATTACACATCTAAAAACTGGTGTGGTTGGAAGATTCCTGATTTTTAAGAACTGACTTCTTTCTTGGGGACTTTATTTTTTAAATTGGAAAGTCAAATCAAAGTAATCTATGGTAAAGGTCAAAGTCTCTCATTTAAATCTCTTTAAGAGTTCATGTCTTTCTATCATTTGTAATGATCTTTACTGGATAAAATACTATTTTTTTTTTTTTTACCACTGGCTCCAAATCTTACCATGGCTTATAGGATCGCCATTTCCTCCTATCTATTAATTTTGCAGCTATGTACCCCTTCATGGAGTACTTGTGAAAGAAGGGCAAAGAGAACAAAGGAGGTAAGGGCATTTAAAAATTTATTTCAACTGAAAAAAATGTGTTTGTTAGCTTACCATAGTCATAGTTCTAACCATGAGTTAACTATTCCATCCATGAATGGACATGTCACAAAGGGTATGATAGCCTATAAATATGAAGCATTAATCTCAAAAGTAGTTTTTTAAAACAACAAAAATATATAAGAATACAGACCCAGAGGATGGATATCCTTTAACTAGAAAGGCTCCATGTCAAATTTGGAAGAATAATTCAAAATAAGATGAAATAGAATCATCAAGTTTTATAATTAGAAGGGAGCAAGACAATCTTATCCAATTTACCTCTCTCCAATGCAAAATTATCTTCACATTTCCCTAACAGTGATTACTAAGTTAGGAGATGGATGGCTGAGGTCAAGGAGGGAGATAATTTCTTTTTAAAACTATTACTCTTTGGTATCATGAACAATATGGCCTATAAAGATTAATTAAATATAAAAACTGTGGCTAACAACTTTTCATCCCTCTTTCTGCTTGAACACTTCTGTCAGTAGGGAAAGTTAAGGCTTTATAAGTAATAGGTTCTACTCTTAGATAGTTCTCCACCTCGCAAGGCTCTTTTATATGGAAGCCGATACAGACCTCTCTTCATTATTGTGCATCAGTTAGATTTCTGTCTTTAGAAGAGCACAGTGGGGAGTCTACTCTATCATCTACTTTCAGACACTCTGTGAGTCTTCCTGAGACTCACTTCTTTAGATTAAGCATCACCAACATTTCCAAATCTCTAGTCTATTCTCATAATGCTAAACAGTTTGTCAAGGTCCTATTAAAACTGTGGTGTCATGACTGACAGTGATATCCCAGACATCATCTGAAGTGTTGAGAAAAATAGTCTTGTTGTTTCCCTCTATCTAGATGTTATATTCCTATCCAGTTAAGCTTAGGTTTATATTAGTGCTTTCAGAAGTTTCATCACAATGTTGGTTTATATAATTACATAATCAAATAAAATCCTTACGTGTTATCATGCAGAATGTTTTCAAATCAGATCTCATTCATGACCATGAATGTTTTAGGAAGCTGAATGGAAGGCTTTATTAATACTGCTGTCTTTCTGACATTTATCAAGTTCTCTTGAAATATTTGGTCCTGTCAATACTTTCAATAAACAATTCTACTTCTTTACAAAGAAGAGTGTGAAGTTGTAAAACTTCTCCCCAAAATGCTTGTAAAAAATATTTTCAACAAGCCAAGAGGACATCATTTTGGGAAGGAGTTGAAGCTTTGAAGTTAGTCTCAGAAAGGAGAGTCTACCAAAGACATAGAAGGAGACCGCACAAATAATTGTTTATCTGGTTTTACATGACTTTGTTCTATATCATCTTTAGGAATATTCAAAGTATATCTATAGCAGAATAGGTTGTTTTTCCTGAATGAACAATATTTTTATTTCTCGGTTTTCTTACTAGGGAGGGAACCAGGATAGTAACAGCACCTCCTACTGGTCAAGATAATGCAGTGAGCAATAAAAGACGTCATACTGTATAACCAAGGGATTATTAGAAGACTGTCTGAGAATCTCACAATAAATGGATAGTCCACAGAGCCCCAGCTAATCCACACACCATCCACTATCATAATCAAAAGTTAACTCAAATCTGATTTGCTTTTCTTAATGTAAATAAACTTCTCTTCTGTCAAAGGAGGCATCATATTACTAAAAAGGAAGCAAATAATACCTTGCAATTAGTCAATTAAGAATATTAGCAACCTTATTACTTCGAATCTACTGAGAGAGAAGTGTAAGTAGATTATAACTCATACTATGGCCCAGTGTAAGCATGTAAGAACACAGAACTCAGAAACTTGGAAGAGAGAAACAAATGAGGGAAGAAAGGACTGTAATTTTCCTCTAAATTAAGTAGATGGGAGGCCTGTCCAGAAGTCTACTATTATATAGTTAATTAAACCTAAAAATAACAGATCTTTGCTCTAAAAGCTCAGAAAAAAAGACATTTATGAATTTCTATTACACAAGTAATAGAGCCAGGGCATATTGTGATTGGGCTGAAATGCTTGATTCTAATGCATACTGCATATTTAATAAAGTAAATATATTTATTATGCAGTTCCTCATACCAAAGCTGTATGTACACTTAGTTAAATTATTAGCTATATTTTATTCACATATGTATTAAATTTAGTTCTATATCAAGATACTGTGGGCACAATGAAGATTCCAATCCTTAAGGACAGTATAATATAGTATATAATATGCAGGAATTTTAGGAATGCCTGGGTGGCTCAGTGGTTGAGTGTCTGCCTTTGGCTCAGGGCGTGATCCTGGAGTCCTGGGATTTGAGTCCTGCATCGGGCTTCCTGCATAGAACCTGCTTCTCCTTCTGCCTGTGTCTCTGCCTCTCTCTCTGTGTCTTTCATGAATAAATAAATAAAATGCAGGAATTTTAAAGACTAATGAGTTCTATATTGCCATTTTATTCCTATAGATATTGCTTTCTCTAGAGTATCAATCTGGAGATATAAATTTCATCAACTGTTCATGATAATACTTAATGTAGCCATCATAACCTATAAACAAACAAATAAAGGCCCTCCATTTACTTATTACATCTCTGTTAGTCTCTACCCTCTGAGTCTTTAATCTGGAATCTAACCATGCTTAATGGGAATTTTAAGTTAAATTATATTACACCACTGTTTAAATTTGATAACTTGGAAGCATAATAATTCCCTTCAGAAATCCTTTACTAAACATATATTAGCCATATTCATTGAACAAATATTTATTTTGAGTATCTACTCTGTGGCAAGCAATATTCTACACACTCGGATACCACAGTGAATAAAAATCACAAAAATCTCCAAATGCATGTCTACCACACCATGCTTAAGCCCCTCATAGTAGCTGGCCCAGCCAGGGACGCGCTGGATTGGTAAACTAATATGACCCCCAAATTATGCCCATATTCTAATGTAGGGAAATTATGAATGCCACTTTTCATGGAAGATGTTTTGCAGGTGTGATTATGCTAAGGATCTTGAGATGAGAATATTTTCCTGGATTATCTAATGAGCTCTAAATACGATCACAGATGTCTTACAAGAGAGGCAGAAGTAAATTTTATACACCTGTGCCTGCGCAGGCGCACCCACACATACACACAGGAAAAGGCAGAAATTAGTGTGAGGGAACCACAAGCCAAGAAGAAATGCTGGCAGTTACCAGACACTCAGAGTCCAGGAACAAAGGCTCCCCAAGAGCCGCCAGAGGCAGTGTGACCCTGCCTACACCTTGATTCGGCCAAGTGATACCAAATTTGGACTTCTACAGAATTATGAGAGAATAAATTTCCATTTATTTAATAGGATAATTTGTTATAGCAGCCACAGGTAATTAACACAGTATTCAGTAAAAATGTTAAAACTAAGTAAGTTATATGATGAAGTCTAGGGTTTAGGCTGGCCTTTCAAAAAGGAAAATAAAAAAGGTATTTTCTTTTTCTCTTCAAGAAGACTATGAGGGAACATGCATTAAGTACTGGTAAGTTAAATGCACTACCCTCAAAATACCTAGTGATTTAACTTCACAAATGTTCCCTACATATAAATGAATGAAAATGCATACATACACATACTACATAACACTAATACTTTATAAATCGTTTATATCATATTTACTCTTTGAGCAAAACATTCAGTAGATTGTTAGGTTTATTTGTGAAGACAATCAATCCACTTGTGGCTGTTTTACTTGTGCATATTTCTATTATCCTTACTTGTGAGTTTCCCCAGGGAATGCAATCCATTTGTTTTAATAAACTTCTCAATATACAATATACAATACACCATGAGCTTTCTCCCCAGAAGTTGAATGTTTAATGCATTTAAAGTATTACAAATGCTGATATTGCAAAAAGAGGTAGTTCAAATGTTGTTGCTGGTTAGTAGCATTTAGCCAGAAAAGTAAAAATACATAAACTTTGAATATAATCCTTTGAATTCTAAATACACATGAGAATACTTTCCTATAATCTTTTTTTGTTTCTTTAAGAAAAGAATGTTTCTATGGGATTAATTCTGGATTAACATTGTCCTGCTCTAGTATTTTTTCCAAAATGATAAAATTGTGCTTAGAAGTTCTTACCTTTTAAGCATAGTGCATGTGTATTTACAATTGCTTTCTTTATCTTGAATGCATATTGGTTATGCGCCCACAAGGTCACAGTGAAGGAAAATGTATGTCCAAGACACAAAACTAAAAGTCATTCATTCAATTTGCATATATTTAAATTTTTTCCTTCTAAGTCAAATGCAAATATTTGGGACTCACTGAGTTACTTCTTAATACTTATATAAAATTGTATTTCAAAACTAGTTTGCATTCTGCCCTAAAGATAAATTCAGGAAGTTGGCCAAATACACTAGCCAAATTGCACTCCTGGCACAAGAGGGAAATATTTAGAATTCCTAAATAACTCTTTCCTTAATTGTAAAATACACACAATTCTATAAAAAGTATGAATGTTGTTAGAACTCTGTTGCTAGGATAAATTTATTCCAAACTGGTATTTGTTATCAAAAATGATTTATGACATGTACTCAGTCCAAGTAAATGTAGAGAGCACTACAGGAGGCATTGCGTTGTAAGACTCTACAAAGAGCCTTCTTTCTTTCATTAACTTCCACTTCTGGTTGCTATGGCATCCTGTGACAACCATAAATTTTGGAAATTATCACCATCTGCCCACGCCCCCTTCTAAGGTTACACACAAGCCCACTCAAGCAACCAAAATAACAAATAAGCTTGATAAGCAATCTCAAGTTTTTCTTATAATTATAAATACCTAAGTACATAATATTAGGAGTAGAGAAATACTTTTTTTTTAAATATAGATTTTTTTTTCCTGAGAAAACAGATGCCTCCAGGAAAGACTGTTATTTAATTCCAGTGTTCAATTGTTGAAAAGAAAACATGAGGGAATGATTACAAACAAATTGATAGATTTTTATAAATTTGTCAAAATTAGTAAATTTTCTCTTTCACAGGACCAATTTTGGCAACTTCTAAGGTAAATTTGCATTGTTTATACTTTTCAAATTGTAATACTGGAAGTCCAAAGTACAGATCAATGTTCAGGTAGGTTACAATTTAAATCTTAGAAAGGATTTGAAATTTTGAGGGTGTTTTTTTTTCTTTTTTTTTTCTTTTTTACTTCCGTTGTTTTCTTGAGGATTAAATGTTTGTTTTACTAGTTTTAGAAACATGACTTTCAAGTCTTTTAAAGATACTGATATAACTATAGACTCTTGGAAATAATTTTTTAATTGCAAACCCACAGGTTAAAAACATAGTAGAAATATCATCAAACTAGTTTGCCTAATACCAATGATACTGATATATAACTTTTTCATTAGTTGTCTTTAAAAAGACAACTAACACACCTCACCTTCCCCATCTTAAGAAGAAAAAAATGATGTTTTATTTTTTAAAGAAAGTCACAAATATTGAAAAGTAGCAAATATAAATAAAGTCCAGAGACATAAAAGTCTGTGTATTCATAGTAAATCATATTCCCTGTATACACCAAGGTCTCCTTGAGAGAAAAGTGTTACACTCTTTTGAGAACTATAAGATTTCTTTAAAGCCATTAAATTTTCCAGTTAATGTTTAAAGTGAGTAAATAATCCAAGGGATGGAGACATTAGTCTGTGTTCAACTAAAATCTAAACTTCTCCATCTAGAATTTTATGCAAAAGACCAATCACATTGAATATATTATGATAACACCCCCTCATGTGCAACAGTCAACTCCCTGGCAGGTACAAATCTTTGAAAGATCTCTGAAAGTTTAAAGTAAATGAAATATACGTGGAATTTAAGAAATAAAGGAGACGTACATAGAAGAAAGGAAAAGAGGGAGGGAGAGAGAGAGAGAGAGAGAGAGAGAGACAAACCATAAGAGATTGTTAACTACAGAGTAAACAGAGGGGTGCTGGAGGAGACCTGGGTGGAGGGATGTGCTAACGCAGGGGTGGGTGTTAAGGGGGCACTTGTGATAAGTATTGGGTGTTATATGTAAGTGATGACACATAAATTCTACTCCTGAAACTAATATTACATTATATGTTAACTAACTAAAATTTAAATAAAAACTTAAACAAAAAAAAGAAAGTAAGTGAAATAGGTAATAGTGAGCTCATGCTCCCCATGTCTTAGAGTCATGGGGACTCTACAGAGCACTGAGCTGTTCAAAACCTACTTTTCAATCCATTTTACTACCTGATGAGCCTCTATTCATCTTTTTCTAGAATATGACTCTTTAAGGTCTTTTTTCAGAAAAATGTTTAATAAGCTTGAAAAATTCTGGTTACTAGGTTCATGACACACTAGGAAGAACAAAAGTAAACAAAAAACAAACAAACAAAAACATCTCTGAGGAGAACAGCACAGCAACTTAAATACATGAAATTGATCCTACTTTAAAAATGAATGTCTATCGTAATGAGTCACATTTCAATTACCTTTGGTGTCTCTGTTCACCAAGCCAGGAAAATATGTAATAAATTTCAGAAAAGGGTCTATTGAAAATAACTTAATATTTTGATTTTCCATTTTGGCATATGATCATCAACTATCTAGAAATTTCACTTACCCTAAAGTGACTTGATGATGTTAACTATGTGAGGCGTTGCTATGCTTAGACTGTCATAAAATCATCTTATTTCATCACTGCTTTGGTAATGAACTACTTACTATCTTTCCCTTAAAAAAAATTAAATATTGATAGACGATTTGGAACCAGGTTAATATGAATCCAATCTTGAATACTTTTCACCCACAAGATAACTGCAACACAAACTTTTCAAATAAAGAATGATTATTAAAATGATTTTTTAAAATCCCCATAACACAGTTCATTGAAAAGTTAATTAAGTCAACAATTCTTAGGCCTTTCTTCTAGCACACCTGAGTCTTTCAAACATAAAACATGAACAGTTAAGGTTTTAGTTACATCTAGCCTATGTGGTACAGAAAAAAAAAATGCCAAATGTTCGGAACAGGAAATTTTATCTTGTTAAATAAAAACAGTTAAGTTTAATATGGCACTGCCTATTTCTTTTCTGAATCTCAAATTTGGCATTAGAATTTCAGCCAGTAGGATTCAATCACTTGAGAAACACGACTAATTAAACAAATGGAAATGATGATACTCGTTCTGTAATTGGGTCATTTTCAGCTGTTGATTTCATTTTTCTATGTTTCAAATTTTCATCTGCAAAATTAGCATAAAAATACAACTCTCCATAGCATTTTCAATAACTTACTGTTAAGTATATACCGTGGTATCTCACTGGGAAAAAAAAAATATATATAAAAAGGAACAAATAGTTTCAATTCAACTCTACAAATGTTTGATAAAGGTCCACAAAGGTGAATGAATTGTTCAGATGTTCTCATAAAAATAAAAGTGAATTAAAGTAGTTATGCTTTCAAAGAGCTTCCTACCAAATATGGCATATGAAATCAGATTATCCATGATGGTATCAAAGCACAGAGAAAGAGAAATGTTACAAAATAAAAAAGAAAACACTGATATGGGAATTCAGAGAAAAGATAAAAACTCTCTTCATCTTGCCAGATTATCCTTCCTGTATCAGTTGTGTTACATGGCAATTGTTTATATGTATATCTCCTCAATAAACTCCTGTGATGGTAAGAATTAATACAAATAAAATCATCATCATTATTATTTTAATTTGCTCATAGGTAGATGAAAAATGGAAAGTGGGAAAATGTGTATAAGTAAATAAAAGACTCAACGAATACACCCAATTACTAGAAATCAAATGAGTTATTTTCATATCTAGTGCATTATTAGAGTTGTTTATGGAATGGAGCTTGTGAAGTCAAGGCTATTCTTTTTTTTGCACATTTTTTAAATTCCAGAAATGAACATCTTTCAGATGTTTCTAATGAAAATGTATTCACATTACAGTTTGAAAAAATAGGAGATATTTTATTGATGTAGTTACTGTCTTGTTTGGATGCATTTCAATCTATTTCAGAGTTCTTATGAACAAAAGCATAAATTTCAAATTCTGAGACCTGGAATTGAATAACCAACCGCTAACAGTTATAAGCTAATTGACCTTGGGAGAGTCACTTGATTCTCTCCTAGCTTCAGTTACTTACCAGGAAAATAGAGATAATAATTTGTAGTTTGAAATTAGTGAGAGGATTAATTAGAATAACTCCTAGCACTATTCTCAGTTTAGCTTCTTTCATTTTATTTTAAATAAAGAAATGGTGATAACCACAATGCAGTTTTGCAAGAAATTCTCATTGGTAGCATTACGTCAGTGTGCACAAGACACATTTGATGGGTATAAATTTCTATGTAAACATATACATATATAAAAACTATGTCATTGACTGAATCTTAATGTTTTGGCATAAATGGGTAGTATTCTTACCTGTTGGTGGGATTATCCCAGGAGACATGAGGCCAGGAACAGAATGTGGCATGATATGAGAGTTCTCTGGGGAGGTGACACTTTGAGTCCTCTTAGGAGGCCTTCCAGGTCTAGAACTGAAACAAACAAACAAAAAATTTTTACAATTAAGCTGTTGTCTTACACATCATTTCAAAGTTGTTTCAAGTGGTAACATGGACTGTAAATAAATTTGTTTCAAGGACGGTTGCTTTTGCAGTTAGATGTAATAGACTTCCATCACTAATTAGATTACATGCTGAATTCATTTTCCTCATTGAAGATCAGCCACTCTTGATGCATAATTCATAGCCTGCACCTCGTTACCTGCTTCTTCATATTAATATCTATACACAGTTTGAATTGCCTCGTTTGCATATGCTAAAGTTCTGCATGCAGCCTTCAGCACGAAAATTATGCACTAACTTGTAATAATTATTACAGTCAGCCTGCTATTGATTTATGAGACTTTTAAAAACCAAATATGTGTAGTACTTGTAATGAATGATATTTTAAGGTTCTTCAGGAAATTAAAAGGCAATGGCTGCCTAAGGAAATGTTCTGCTTGTTTGATTTAATACTACAGTTAGCTGGGAGGTGGAATGAAAGAGTGATTCAGACCTATAGCACATTTTTCGATGATATGTTTTATTACTTCGCACTGCTAGCCTGATATCTAGATGATAAATGACAATACATATCTAATGTGTGAAAAGGTCTTGCAATTTCTTTATTTTTTGTCATTTAAAAGATAAGTCAAGTTATCATTTAACCCTATTCTATTTAAATGAACAGCCCCACTAGGTTGCTTTACTTTTAATACACTAAAATAAATTGGAAAGGCTTAGGATTATTTGCAGGACATTGTTGAGAAACTGCCAGTATAGCCTCTTATATCTGCCTTTAGGATAAATAAAAACACATTGTGTTTGTGTTTTAGCGGTACTTCTCCTTTATATGCCTATTGCATGCGATTAACTTTTAAAATTACAAAAGCAGAAGGTGAAAAGGAGGTAAAGGCTTACTATTTTTGCAAGAGAATAACATGAAGAATATAATTTTAGTAATTCTTGAAACAAATACACTTAGAATTATGTTTTTCCTTTCTGCTTCTGTATCATGAATGTGCTGTTATGAAAGGCTTTCCCATCATCTGGCCAGTAGGTGCCTAGACATCTCAGAACTTCCAGAAAGAGCCTTCATAAGTTCACATTTCCATGTTAGCCTCAACTAAGATCCTTTGCCTATTCAGAAAATTCAAAGATCTTACCTTTACGATTTAGTGTAAGTGATATATGTGATCATTTAACAAACAATTATTAAGCACTTGCTGTTTTCAGAGCAATACACTGTGGAGATTAATTTGGGAGAATGGGTTCTTTAGTCTTCAGAAGCTTATGCTCTTGCCTAAGGGGGGAAATCTGGTGCATAAATAACCATGGCACACACCAGAATGTGCTAAGTGTCATAAGAAAGTTACAATCTGAATATTAATCGGAGGTTAATCTGGATGATGAGACTTCCATGTTAGGGAAGAGAGATAAGATTTCCTGACAGTAGAAGCATTAGAAAACAATTCTGCAGGACAGAGAGAAAAAGAATGGAGGGAAAGTGCACTCCAGTGAGAATATGAGAGAGGAAGGAAACATGACAATTAATGGATGTACAGAATTATCTCCAGTGAGCCAAAACAGGCCAAGGAAGATGAGAAGCAAAGGTGGATAATGCTAGATTTACAACTTGGGGCCAGATCCTGAAGGCCAGATCCTTTGAACCAAAAGCAAGGAGACTGTGAGTTTGTTTTGCTATTCCATAAGGACACCCTCCCTCATACTGTAGTATCTGTATAGCTACTTATTTTGATTTGTCATTATTATTCTTCATCTTCAACCGTTTCGTTAACTCTTGTTATTTGCCTAGGATTAATCAAGCATCTGATAGCCTCCAGTCTTCCTGAGTTATCCTGCTATTGACATCCCTGAGATGCTAAGGAATAATGGCTAAATGTATATCTGTAGCCTAGGTCTTCCTCCTGGGATTTAGATAGATTAATGCCTGTTTAGTGGAAATCTCTGCTTAGATGTTCTTTAATAATCTAAGACTCAGCTTATCCAAATCTGAACTCAGCATCTTATCCATTAAAACCTATTTCTCTTTCCTTGGTTCAGCAAAATGGCACCTAACTGACTAAGCTAAAAATCCAGGACTCAGCTATGTCTTTTCCTCCCCTTGTATACTCAGATATCATCTCAATGAAGATGTCTCTCTGATCCATTTTCCTTTCTCTATTCCTACTTTCATCTTCCAGGTCAGTACCTCATTTCTTATTTGATCTACTGTTACAGTCTTCTGAACTCTTCTAAATCTATCTCCCAACTTTGTTCCACTGTAAAGTCTAGAGTTGAGAGTCAAAATAATTTTCCATACTGATCTCAGAAAGATTTTTCTAAAATTCAAATTTGATCATGTTTTCCATTTGCTTAAGATATCAGTAGTTCTCTATAAGATTCACACTCCTTATCACAGCACCAAAGCCTTCCAACGCTCCTGCCTACTATTCCAATCTCACCATTTTATTCTTACATTCATGGCCCCCTGAATGAAGAGTGTCACAAGTTGCTTTAGTGTCCTATTGCACTACCTTTATAAATGCTGCTTCCCTTGCCACCAAGATCTTTTCTACACCAACTCACCCTCATCTCCATTTCACCTGGCTAACTTGAGTAAACTTTAATCATCCTTCTTACCAACCAGCATACTATATACAACAGCATCCTTATACTAACCAGCATACTAAGTAGGTATGCTTCCTATGCACTATGATAATCTATGGTGTACAACTCTTTCTGCACGGATCATGGTAATCTGTGCATTTGTTTTAATTTCCAGCATATTTAGCAAGAAAGTATATAAAATATATCTTTATATCCTTTAAACTTAACTCAATGCCTGGATTATTATATATTTACTTTCCTTTTTCTTTTTTTCACTCTATGTATTGAAATAAGTTTTAATCCATTTTAAGAAGTCGTTTCCCCCCAAAATTCCTCAAGTATCCTACTTTATCCATTCCAGTGCTCTGGAATTTTCCAAGAAATGAAAAGTAAGTCTTGACAAAAGTTTGGAATTTTGAGTCTAAGGATTATCCTAAATATGCATCAGAAGTCCAGAGAAAGAGCACAGAGATATTGAGAGACCTCAAGCAAGATGCCATGGAGAAAGTGAAAAAGGAAAAGGAAACTAACATTTGAAAGTTTTAGCAGTTTAATTTGTTTTGCTTTTAAAGAAAATGCAACTGTTTAAGAGTACTTTATTACTCAGGCCACAGGAGCTGTCCTCACTGCCCTCACTCGGGAAGTAGAAGTCAGGCTACTAAGTAGGAACAGGTTAGTTCATGCTGTGATTAGAATAGACCCAGTGGGCTCCTTTCACCCCAGATCTCTCCCGCCCAATCTATCACACTGCCTCCAATGCCACCAATAGAGATTTAGTGCTTTCAGTATTGAAGCTTTAAGGTCTTTTAAAGCCTTCCATTAAAATACCCCTGGTGGTAGCAACACCCTAAAGCCATCAACTAATACCCAACTGAGAATTACTTTACAATTAGAAGAGAGCACAATTTTGAGATGTCTACTCAAAGGATAGAGGGGACCAGAAAGAAGAAAATATTTAAAGGATAGTCAAATCACTTATCCTTGAATAAGAATTTTCAAGAATAAGAATAAGACCACTAGAACTTCTCCTTGGAGTTTTACATAATGTCCTGGCAGAGGGAAAGTTAGAAGGTTTATTTATTGACAAGACTTTCCTCCATCCTTCATGACCTACAGTTCGATTAGATCCTCTTATTGATGGGTTTGGTATTTTACCTTTACTGTGGTCTTAGTCACTAACTACCAGAGGGTTCATCTCTAGAGAAGATAACTGAATTGTAAAATACTTGAATATTTAAATTACCTTCCACAGAGCTGTAGGGAAATTCCAAGAGAACCTGTGTAGTACTCCGCCCCTCTGGCCACACATGTATTGTCTTGATAACTCTATTTTCAAATACCAGCACTACCAATTTACTAGAAAATACAGCTTTGATCAAGACACAGGTTAGGTGTAAGTTATCTGAAAACATCTGATTAAATCAGGATTTTTTTTTTTAAGTGGATCTGTTTACTTTGTAAGAAATAAGTTATTCTTGGAAAGAAAAATAAAAACAACTGAAAAGATGAAATGAAACAATTAGCAAAAGCATTTCTTGTTGGAATGATCAGTAGCCTCAATAGTAGCCACCTTCAAGCCTCCTTATCTATAATAGTAACCCAGATCTACCCCAGAGGATTAGAATAGCTGAACTTTCTTAGTTCTAACCAAAGCAGAAGACCTCACTTAAATAAATTATTACCCTTAACAGCTTGAATGAAATCAAATTTATGACTTTGGTAATTGTTTTTGCCAGCTTTACACATGAGCCATAGTACAGCCTTTGGTATTTTCAACCATCTGCATTCAAAGAAGAGAGAAATGGCTTAGAGGTGTCCAAATCCACACTTAATGACTCACTTACTTGGGAATCCACCCAGGTACACTCTTTCCTGAAGTTCTGAATGAAAATGCTTTCTTTTCTAGATAGATCACTGGGCAGATGTCTGCCTTAGTTCACACCATTAAATCTGTCTCATGCTAATTTCTGTCTCTCTCTCGCATAACTGTGTTTAGCAACTTTTCCTAGTCCTTTATTGTACTTATTCAGGGTGAAGTCAAAATTAAACTTAAAAAGAGAAAACTGAATTGATATAAATTAATAAGAAGCTAGGTGCATCCAAAGACTGGATCATTTAAAATGTTAGGGGAGGGTACAGCACAGACTTTTCAATCCCCCACCTTCACTGTGCACATCTTCTGCTAATCTTTTCAGTAGTCTTTGAGATATTAAGTTCAATTTTCCTCCTGAGAGTCAGAGCAGAGAAACATGTAAAATCCAGGAAGAGACTGTGATGCCTGTAAGTCAGGAAATGCAAAAGTAGCTACCTAGCAAAAATTTTTTTCCAAATCCTACCATCTTAAAGAAGAGTCCCATTCAAATATTCAGTCCATTCATCCATCTATTTGACAGAAAGGAGCTCCTGTACAAGCAATGGGCTAGACATTACTTTGAAGAAGAAAACAAAATGAAATAGTCTGTGGGATAGTAGTGCAGAACTAAAACACATGGCAGCAAGTGAGCATTGATTTTAGTCTTGGAATACAAACAAGCATTTAGAAGTGAAAGTAGCTTGCTCCATGAATTTCCAAGAGTTCATTTGCTTTCTCCCCAGAAAAGTTCCAATTGTGTGTTTATATTCTGCATATTTTTTCTAGCAAACTACTTCTACAAAGCCAAGCCAAAATATATGAGAACTATGACTAAATACATAGTCAAATATATGACATAGGCACACACACATACACATACACATTCTTATTTCTAACTGGAAAGGAACAATTTCTTTAATGATTTACATATCCACTTGAACATTTTGAAGTCATGAATAATGTTTATAAAGAGACTATGAGAAAATGCTTATGTTCCAAGTAAGATGAAAATGATGGAATCTATAGATATGTACATAATGGAGCACAGGAGCGATAGAGAAATTAAGTAAAACAAGTAATATACATAGAAAAAAGACTGGAAGGAAACATACTAAAATATTAGAAGGGATAATCATTGGTTGAGGAAATACATATTTTTTCTATATCTGAAGATTTTTAATTGTCAAAAACATATCTTAATTTAAAATATAAAAACAAACCTTTAACATTAATTTGTTTGACACTTTAATGACTGACCATATTTTTTAGATAATTCATTGTGGAAAAACTATGATCCTGGCTAAACTTGATCAATGCCTGAAATTTACCTCTACACATACCAAAAACTAGATATAATTTATCCTCTTAATCTTTATGTTCAGTTCTAAAATATCTAATAAAAAGCAGATAACTATATGTAAAAATATTAACCTGTAAGAACTATAAAACTAATCTAAAATATGAAAAGTACAATCACTGATATCTTCCAAATTAAACCAGCCTCATAAAATTGATCTATCAACATAAAAAATGCAAAGAACCTCTTAAGATTAATGTATGTTATGTATTTCACTAAAAGAAACAGCTGATTTATAATCCTCAGTTTATAAATGGGTCCTTTTCCTTTAGAAATATCTCCTTAACTTGCTAGTTGAATTTTTTTCAGCTCTCTAAAAGACAACAATATAAATAATTCAGATAGTATACGATTACCATGTATTCCCTTTGCATGGAACTTTATTTTTTCTATAGACAGTAAAATTTTGAAGGATACAATACTTTTTTCAATGATGACAAAAGAGAGCACTTTCCCAAACTCATACCTTTCATTTGTTTGGATTTTCTGTGTTCTCTGTATAGGCAGGTGTCTCCAGCCATGTGTATTTCTCAGTACAAACAGATTATGAACTAACTCATCAAAGAGATGATTTTCCATAGTCACCAAAATACCAAGTTCCACAAGGCAGGCACTTAAAATGACACCAGCTCTGAGGAGACACCCTCAGATTACTACTCATGAGCACAAAGCAACCAATATTCCTTCAGCTCTTATAGGGTAGGTATCATAAATAATTGTATGCCCCTAAAATTCATACATTGAGACCCTAAACCTAATTGTGATGGTATTTGGAGATAGGGCCTTTGGAAAGTAATTAGGCTTAGATGAGGACATATCAGTGTGGACCTCATGATAAGATCAGTGCCCATGTAACTAGAGACACCAGAAAGCTTGTTTGCTTTCTTTCCACTATGTGAGGACACAGTAAGAAGGCCATCTACAACCAATGAAGAGAAATACTACCAAAAATCAACTATGCTGGTACCCTGATCTCAGACTTCCACCTCCAGAACTATAAGAAAATAATTTTCTGTTGTTCACATCATCCAGTCTATGATATTTTGTTATGGCGACCTGAGCTAGACTAAGAGAGCAGAAAATTCTGTATATAACTGAACAAATACATATACAAACACAAAATTTCCCTTGAAAAAGAATTAAAAATAATTTGTGAAAAATGATCTGTGCTCAAATTAATTTGGGAAATGCCCAGTCAATCCTATTTTAAGTACATGTATTTTGTGGAAGAACCTCACAAATTCCCAAAACTTTTAATATTTTTTTTGTAGGACAGTTTCTCAGAGTTTTCCTATGCTGATATGTATTATAAATCTCTAAGAATGTGGTAAAATAGGCATTCATGAAACTTAGTTTATCATGAAAACTGTTATTTCCAGTGAGTTTGTTTAGAGACTAGTGTTCTAGTGGAATAAGTTCTTCCTAACAGTATGCTTATATTTAATTATGAAAATCCCTCATGCCTCAACATTACCAAACCATTCTGTGTCAAGGTCACGTGACAATTGTCACATGCAAATTATTCTCTAGAAACAAGAAAAGCAGGAATTCACATATTCTACAAAGTTGATGTAAGACTTGATAATTACTCAAAATAGAAGGTTAACATAATTAAACTAAAATCATCACTAACAAAAAATAAATAGGAGTTAGAATTAGCTACTCTGGTGAGGAAGAATTATTGTCACCCCTGACTTCATAACTCATGCTATCTAGGCCTGAAATTGTACCAGAAACTTACCTAACACAAAACCTGTTGCACAGGTCATTGACAAAATATCTGGGTCTCCAGCTTAGTTAGAGTTATTAATACTGAATAAGAAATTATCCCCAGAAGAGTTATAATATATCAGAATGTAACTAAGTTATTCTTAAGCATCTGTATATTGAGTTAACAAATAATGACAGCCAAAATACTAAAGAGAGTCCCTGTTGGACAGATTACATACTTGGGATAATCTAGTCCTTAACATTGACAAGCCCTTCTCCCTTTTTTTACAATCTATACATAAATACCACATTAAAAAATTCTTCAAAATTCATATAATATATTTAGTTATATTAATCACAGAATTGATATAATAATCTTAGTTTAGATTCCTTTATTTATGGAATATGTTTTTTAAGATTAACCTTTAACAAAGCAAAGGTCTTAATATTATATCATTCTATTAAATTATTATTATTGTATTATTTGCAATGTCATTTAGGAACATGCTTGTCTAGAAAGCTAAATATTTTTAACTTTTTAGTCACCTTATAATTTTCTCTTCTTCTCATAAGCCTTCCAAGACACAGATGAATCTACCACAAAACATATTTTTTTACATTCTTATCTACAAAGAATGACTACTCCTAAAATAATTAGAAACAATAGTGCATGGCTTTCTTGAGGTTTTGAGATGATTTAATACTTTATCAGCTCATTTTTCACAGTTCCTGTCATATCTTAAAACCATATTCTACAGAAGTTAAATTTAATATTAAAAGATATTCCAACTAAAATAGGCACTATCTAAACTAATCTTTTTGCAAACACTGGGCTCTATAGTCACAAAGAAAAAGTTTTACTTTTTAACATTTTTTCAATTTCAAATGACTATATCTTCTGCAATTATTGTTGGTTATATTGTGTTTGAATCAATAGCAATGTAATCTTTTATTTCACTGGCACATACCATGACCTGTTCCTAAATGTGCAGTGGCTCTGTTTGACTATTAATGTTTTTATAGATCATCTTGAATTTGACTCCAAAATACACCCATTACTCCAATCACAAAATAATATCCAATTCTCCTCTGTAGCAGGTGCCATTTCCAACACTTGAATGCCCCCTTTCCAAATGTTTTCATTTTATTGTGGAATAGTTCATAAAATAAAATAATCACAGTTGTATTATATTATCTAATCCATAGGCACTGGGCTAAGTTCACTATATGATCTAACTCTTAATATTGGTAACAAATCTTTAAGATAGGTATTATTATTATCCTTATTTTACTGATGAGAAAACTGAGACACAAGAAAGAAAAATGCCATACTCAATATCCCATATATAAAATGTAGTAGAATGGGGTTGGGATGGGAGTTAGGATAAATAGGCAAAGCATAGAGATTTTTTAGGATAGTGAATATACTATACATGATACAATAATGGTGGATGTGGTTGATATGGACCGTTATACATTTGTCCAAACCCATGGAATGTACAACACCAAGAATGGACCTTAATGTAAACCACAGACTTTGAGTGATTATGATGTATCAGTGTAGGCTCATTAATTGTTACAAATGTACCTCTCTGGTGGGGGATACTGACAATGGAGGAGGTTGTGCATGTGTTGAAGGCAGAGGATATATGGAAATCTTTGTACCTTCTGCTCAATTCTGTTGTAACGTAAAACTTCCCTTAAAAAATAAGTCTTAAAAAAAAAAAGTTATAGAATCAGGTTGTGAATCAAGGCAATCTGGTCCAGAGGCCAAGCTCTGAGAACCATGCAATCTGCCTCTGTAGCATATTTGTTTGTTCATTTAGTCAACAAACATTAAATGTTAATGTGCATGACCTTATAATGTGTTCTGGAAATACCAATAAGATATTGTCCCTGAGTTCAAGTAGCTCAGTCTATTTTTGGAAATGGATGTATAAAGAATTGCAATAAATCATGTTAAATACTGCAGTAAAAGTTCCAAGGGAATGTTGTAGGAACATCACAGTAGGGGTACCTCTGGAAAGAAGAGATAAGAGCAAACAGGAGTCAGTAACTTGAAGAAGAGGAGAGAGGACTGAGTAAGAAAACATCCATAGCACATACCTCCCTTATACACACACACAAATACATATTTCTGTAATGAAATCCTGTATTAATCAAATCCATGCTCATCTTTTCTTCCTTATGGTAAGTTTCACATAATACAGCACATAATCTTTTTCAAATAGTTTCATAGGTCATAACTCATCTCTTCATTTGTCTCCATACTTCTGATCTTGAGAAATATGCTAGATGTGTGGTATGCATTGATTTTTGGTAAAATGTCCTTAGGATGTTATGATTCATTTATCTACTTTGAATGTATCTTTGTTGTAAATGTTTTATTTTAGGGGAATTCAAAAACAAGTTGGTGTTATATAATCAATTGTGTGGACTAAATCTAAATCTAACCAGTAATTAATCCATCTCCCTTTCAATATTTTACTCTGACAGGGGTTTGTATCCAGAACAAGGAAACTCATTAATGACTCAATTGAGTTTTATCATTTCAAAATAATTTTCACCTCAATCTTGATCACATTTGTTTCTATATTTTTTTAAGTAAGTTGTAGGCCCAATGTGGGGTTTGAACTCACAACCCCGAGATCAAGAGTTACATGTTCTATTGACTGAGCCAGGCAAGCACCCCTACTACATATTTTTAATATACAAGATGAAGATATTTTATAAAGAAAAAAATCACTATCAACAACAATAAAGATTTTTTAAAGAAAACTATAGTAAATGTGCATCAATGCACATTGCTGTTTACTGTTCTGAAGCAATTAGAATAAATTTCTGGTAAAGTAAATGTTCACACACAAAAACCATTTGGTATAAGCACCGACACTGATAAATTACAAAACTAGATGCAATAGTTATGTTTATATTAAACTATTGGTGCTTAGAGATGTAGCTTCAAATGAGGTTTAAAAACAGAGTCTATAAAATCAAAACTGAGAAAATCTTGTCTCCTTGCCTGTGAATGCAGAGGTAAGATGGCTGACTCAACCTAAAATACATGTTTTCACCTTCCACTGACAAGTTATTTGTTTGCTACAGCTGAAGAAAATGTACGTAACTAATTTATTTGAGAAACCTGTTAGAAAAAGAATACATTCACCATTCCCCTCCACCGTGTAATATATGGGGAGCTGTCAAGAAATGTAGTCATGAAGCACAGAGATTCAGATAACACCCCCAGAATTCAGACCTTCTGACAACTTTTTGATACTCCCAGGAGAATTCTAGGCCTATGAACTAATGAAAGGATTATATTAAGGCAGACAAAGGTATGCTGTTTCCAGCCTGCAGAGATTTAATAACATGCTTAATTCATTATCTGACATAGATGTTACATAAGCACCAAACATTGCTATTAATATGGTTTACATTAATTGAATTCTATTTAATACTTTATGAAAGTGTTTTCTTTAATGAATGGCCTTTTAATACTAATGCTCAATATTATTAAAAATTATGATATAAACTGCCTGTACCACAGAGTTGAAGAAGACATTGACAATTGTCCTTTCAAGCTTGAATAGACATTGTTTTATCATGGGAGTTTTTTTCTCCCAGAATACTGTGCAGAGACTGCTTTTTAAATCCCAATCATTATGTTAATTCCTATGTTTTTGCATTTATTTATCTGTACCCAAATCATAATCCAAAATGCTAAAAAAAAGTATTGCCTTAATACTGTTACTTAAATGACTAAATGATAAGAGCTTACATTGAAAGGTGACATATTTATATGTACCAGGATTTCTTCTGAGCACCTCATGTGTATCTTTTCATTTAATTCAATAATTTTGTGAGTTATAAATATTTCCATTTTCTAAATATGGAAACTGAGGCAGAGATTTGTTAAAATACAGTGCTACTATGAATTTAAAAAGATTTTTTCTTATTCATGGTTCAAATGGAAAATTGTTTTATGGTTAAGTATTGTGGCCAGCATTATTTCACAGAGAATTCTATGAAGACAACAGCTATTACACTTTATTTTTTAAAACAAATGATAGAATTCTGTATTTTAGTTGATTTATCTATTAGAAGGAGTTTCTGATATCTAGAACTCTGCCTCAGATGCATGGTCAGAAAAAATGACTCTCAAAGTCCATGAGTCTATATCTGATGACACATTCCAATGTGTTCCTTTCTTCCAACATTACCAGACCCACAGACATGTGTTGGGTAAACACTGGATACAAAGACCAGTCCTAAATACTATGACAGAGAGAAGGACAACAAAATGTAATCTTTTCTCCAAGAAGGAGTTTCTTATTGGTAGAATATGCAGTTAATTATGATAATAAGTCCCAAATAATCAAAAAATTAATTTTTCAAATACTATAAAGAGGGAATCAGCATTTGTAGTGGGTCTTGAAATGTGAGTGTGGGTTTTGACTGGTAGAGATAAGTGAGAGGCATTGAAAGTTTCAAACAGCATGATCAAGGGCTCTAAGGCAGAAAGTAAGTAGAACATGAGAAATTATAGGTAGATTAAGACTTCAATGGATGCTCCACTTCTACAGAATTTCTAGATGATCTTTATAGATTTAGTATGTCTCTTGTGTGTTTTTTAGTCCAGGCTATATGGTAAGACTTTGAGGGAATAACCAAGGCTGTTTTTTCTGTAGCCTTCCCTGACTTTCCAGTACAGAGAGCAGTTAATTGTGTGAATTCTGTAGTATCAAAACTACCAATAGGTGTGGGTGATTGAAGGACCTATTGTAAAAGGCAAGGCAAATATTGAGAGGCCAAGAGTGGGCATCCTAAAAGGGCAATGCATAATCTAATTATAACATTCATACTTAGGAAGTGATAGTATGTGAAATATGATGGCTCACAATTTTGTAGATTTTCATGATGAGATGTGAGTGAAAATTCAGCTAGCTAACTATTGTCAAGATAGAGATTAAAAATCATCAAATTTAATAATAACTGAATTTAGTATGTGACTGTCATTATGCTAATACTTTGATATGCACTGTATTATTTACTTCAAAGTAACTCTATCAGAAAAATATTGTCCTTGGGCCCATTTTACAGATGAATGGAATGATGGAGAGAGGATAAGTAATCCTAAATAGGCTATAGACTGCTAAGGTAGAAAAGCAGAATAGTATCAGGTCTGACATCCAATTCCATTCTGAATTGCCATGCTAATCAGAAATGTTTTAGCTCTAAAGAAATTTACATTAGAAGTAAAAAGCCATATGGAGATGAATTTTTGAAATTTACTTTCAAGGCTATATTTCTATTCTACAACTCCAAACGCATTTGCTATTTTGAAATACATGTACTATTTTGCCTCCATACCTTTGCACTTGCGCTTCCTGGAATGATCTTCAGCTAGAGGTCTCCATACTTCACCATCCCTAACCCTCACACATCATGTCACTGGGTCCAGTTTATAGTTCTGCTCTTTCACCCCAATGTATGTTTAGACTGACTATGGTTTAGAAATGCTAATAAGCAAGAAAATATATAGTAACTGTGATTTGTCCAGATAGGCTCCATGTGGGAAAGAATTTTTGAATATGTTTTGTTCCCTGTTCTATACTCAAAATGTAGAAAGAGTGAAAACTCAGTAGGTACTTATAAAATGAAAAAAAAAATGAATGAGTGGGTGAAAGAAGGAATAGATGCTCACTGCTGATCTATGGCCATCTGAATCTACACTGTCTTAGTAGCTATTTAAGTACCTGAGAGACTGGAGCTGTGACATGTCAAAGTGTTTTGTATGGTGTTAATTTGATAATGATGATAAAGTGAAAGACCTCTGAGTTTTTGTACTCTTTGCATTATCCTTCTTCTACCTAACTGAATACTCTGGATCTTAGTGCTTCAAAATGATATGGGTTGGAAAGAGAATACTCCAAAAATTTTAAACTAATTGCAAAATGTGAAGCTTGAAATCATCAACTAGGGTATTCTATGCCCAAACACGTACAGTTTTGAACCTGGTTTTAAAATCTGGACACTGGGACACGTGGGTGGCTCAGTGGTTGAGCATCTGCCTCTGGCTCAGGGAGTGATCCTGGAGTCCTGAGATCGAGTCCTACAGCAGACTCCCTGCATGGAGCCTGCTTCTCTATGTCTCTGCCTCTCTCTCTCTCTCTCTCTCTCTCTCTCTGTCTGTCTCTGTCTCTCATTAATAAATAAATAAAAATATTTAATATTTATTTTAAAAATAAAATCTGGACACATGTATTTGAAAATGTAATTCATACTTTCACAATAAAGTGTGCATTTCTAATCATTTGATTTAATCAATGTATCTACATAGACATCAAAAGTAAACCATCTTGAGACTAAAACTTTATTCTCATAGATTCCTCCCTACATATGCATGATTATATACAAAAAGTAAAATACTGCATTTAATAACAATTGTAAGGCTATATTATTCAAAACATGGCATCAGAATAATTCACTTGTTATTTGGAAAGCTGAGATTCCCATTTTATGCATTTAAGGAAGTAGGTTAAGTAATTACAGACTTAAAAAATTGCAAAGGACTAAAGGAGACTATACTTCAGATAATAAAGAACTTTATAAGAATGACATTTGTGACAGAAACTATTAAAAAATGATTGATAGAATTACCTGCATAGAAATTAAGAACGATTTTAGGAAAACTAATTTTGAAAGATTAGTGGCAAAACAGGAAAATTATTATATATCAAAGACAGAAGATTATTGCTTTAATTTATAAACAATAAAGAATTTGATATTAAATGGCAAAAGAATACAAATAGAATTAACACAAATATAGAGTAATAAGCATTTTTTAAAAACTACAACCTCACTAGTAAAAAGGGAATTCAAGATCAGATCAAATACAAAATATCATATTCTGTCCATCACTGACAGAGTACATACATTGCATATTTCTCAAGGACCATTGGCCTAATGTATCAAAAATACTTTATTAGTTTTTGAATCTTCTAAATATTTGGCAATGAACAAGGTTTTGCTTTGTTTTGTTTGCTTTTCATCACAAAAGTAATAAAGTAGAGCATCCAGGAGATGGAATCAGTGATATTAAAATTATTTTTCAAACACCAGGAAAAACTAACATGTAATGCTCTGAAAATATTAAAAGTAATTGTGTATGTACCGAAGAGTATTTTATTTTAGAAACATTAGCATAAAGTGATGATAAATAATTAGAAGGAGATCCTAGATTGCCTGCATATCAGGAGAATAACCTCTAGACTTTATTGACTAGAATTTATAACTTGGCTATTTGCCTTAGGTCAAGTTTAGCCTCCAAAAGTCTATATATCAAGAGGAGCTGCAAAAGCAAAGAAATGTTTTTGCCACAAAATATGTCAAAGTTAAAAAAAAAAAAAACTGATGATAAATGAAGACATGTGGATGGCTAACTACATGAAAAAAATTTCAGCTTTACTTACACCTTGAGGTGGTCAAGTTTCAAATTGTTTTTTTCTTTTTGCTAACATTTAGTCTGACTTTTCTAAAAACTACCTTTCATTTTACCAAACACAGGGCTTCTTTAGACCTCAAAAATGAATTTTATTAAATCTTGAGATCTCCCTGTTTGAGAAAAAGTAGTGAAGCAGTGTCTCCTTATTTATGAGGGGGATACATTATAAGACCCACAGTGGATGCTTGAAAGCACAGATAATACCAAACTCTCTCTATATTATGTTTTTTCTTACACGTACATACTTACGATAAAGTTTAGCTTATAAATTAGGCACAGTAAGAGATTAACAATAGTTAATAATAAAATAGAAAACCGTTAACGATGTACTATAATAAAAGTTATGTAAATGTGGTCTCTCTCACTCTCAAAATATTTTATTGTACTATACTCACCCTTCCACCTCCTGTGATGATGTGAGATGATAAAATGCCTACATGATGAGATGAAGTGAGGGGAATGACATAGGATCTGTGATGCAGCATAGGCTACTACTGGCCTACTTGATATTATGCAAGAAGGAGGATCATCTGCTTCCAGACCATGTTGACATCAGGTAACTGACCACAGATGAGGAGGGACTATTATATATCTTCCTACAAGATATGGTCTCTTTGGTATAGAAACTCCATACTCTTTTTGTTGGGTTTATTGATAAGATTTATGATACCTAAATAGGTGGTGTGTGATGAGAAGTTAATGAGCAAAGCCTAGTAGTATGTAAGGTATCAATCTGAACAGGATTAAAAAGAACAATGGTCGAATTTTGCTATAGAATACATTTTGAAGCAATCCAAGAAATTTCTCTTTTTAAGCTTCCACACAAAACTATTCATGACGTTGGAAAAAAATATTTGAAAAGAATGCCAAAACTTGTATTAACTCTCTCAACTAAATACTAAGAATATATAAAACTGTCATAGATTCACTGTATGTCAAAATATTAATTCATTTTCATTAAAAAAATTTTAAAATGATGCTCCTTTTCTTATTTTGCTGGAGTCCTATATTTGTACTGCCTAAAACAGTTGATTGCATGTTCTTAGTTTTAACTGCACCTGTTCTGTTGTTATCA
This sequence comes from Canis lupus baileyi, assembly GCF_048164855.1. Classification (NCBI taxonomy): domain Eukaryota; kingdom Metazoa; phylum Chordata; class Mammalia; order Carnivora; family Canidae; genus Canis; species Canis lupus. The sequence continues at coordinate 35,485,436 of NC_132854.1, read as the reverse complement.
CAGTTTTGCTAGACTTCCTTGACTAATGTACTCTGAAATTCTGTGAAAAGCATATATGTGCACATGTGCATGCATTCTCCACACATTGGAACATTTTCCATACATGATGAAGCCAGTGGTGATGGCAAATGGATGGAAAAATAGGAAAAAGAAAAGACAAATAAAAAAATTGATCTCAGCAAAAACTGAGAGAAATTTCTGCTGTTGAGAAAGCAAGTCCGGGAACATATGACAGGAAATAAGCCATTTTAATTTATAAAGTGACATTTACAAAAGTGCTATAGAGTACATGAAATCACTGAGACTGGACTAGCCCCAGTATGCACAGATATACTAATATTCTAATATTGTGCAAAGGAAAATGTTGTTATCTTTTTTCCCTGTTGTAGAACCAGTGTACATAATGTAAACTTCATGTTTGAAAATAACAATTAATGCATGATGATGTTTCCAGACATTTAACATCCCTCACCATGACTTAGTTTTACTTGGTTAAGAGAAGTTCAAAAAATTAACTTTTCATAAGTTTAAAGCAAAATTCATTAACTTTGACTTTAAAAGAACTGCAGTTCCTTGAAAGGCTTCTAAATTTTAACTTTAAGGATGCCTGGGTGGTTCAGTGGTTGAGTGTCTGCCTTTGGCTCAGGGTGTGGTCCTGGGGTCCTGGGAACGAGTCCCACATCAGGCTCCTCGCAGGGAGCCTGCTTCTCCCTCTGCCCATGTCTGCCTCATTCTTTGTGTCTCTCATTAATTAATTAATTAATTAATTAATTAATTCTTTAAAAAATAAATTTTAACTTTAACTAGTGGATTATTTCCTAGTAACTTTTCCTGATTTATAGATTAAAGAATACAAACCAGGCCTCAACCAACCTAAAATCTAAATTCAGACTTGCTAATAAACCTTTACCAGTCTCCTTGATCTTCAAGCATGTAATAGATATTCATAATTTGTCAGAAGGACTGATACACATATATATGCGGAATTGAGGTACACACACAAAGCTATTAAGTGACAGCAGTGTTCCTTAACAGGAACAGATTCATTACAGTAGATCTTTTTTCACAAATGGTTATGTGTATGAACCTACAAAAAACCAACAAATATGAATGTTTATTAAATTATTATATGATCAAGATATACTCTTAGGTAAGTACATATTTAAATTTGAGATATAATAAACTCAGTATGATAGTTGATCACTGTACATTTATAATTAATATATGTAACTTTAAATGCATATTTAGTTATTTTCCCCAAATGATCATACTTTATTCACTACAAAGTCTCTCCATAATATATGAATGCATATCACTCTGTATCGCATGACAAGTTATTTTCTATTTGATGACTTTTTGTTCAGATACATAAGTGAAAATCACTTAAACATCAAAGCATGGAATCCAGGAAGATCAAATGTAAAAAGAAATAGGAAATAGTGAAAGCATGAAAGGGGAATTGATATGAGGTAGTTAAGAGAGTAACTAGGGTCTGGGGAAGGAATTCAAGATACATACTACAATAATAAAGTAGAAAGAAAATAAAGAGAAATAAGGTTTTAGTGAGGTAGAAAGATAAAAATAAATATCAGAAGGGATCTTATGTGAGATGTTAAAGTGTAGGTAGGGAAACAGAATGGTATGTTAATTCCACAAAAGGAAGTATAAGGAAAAATTCAGATTTCATAACGAGATGTGAATTCAGTTCCATATTGTTTCATTGTGTTTGATTCTATAGTTGTTTTGAGAAATGGGAGCCTAAATTTCTGGTTCACTGCTCTCCTGCAACATTGTAGTAATATTTAATCTTTTATATGATGACCAAGTGCCATGAAATCATTCCACAACCCAGTCCCTCCAGCCTCATAGCTGCCATTAGCAGCACAGCCAACCCCAAATTATATAAACACATTTGCACACACACACACACACACACACACACACGAGTGCATGATACATCCATGCACACAATGGGCAAGCTTTGGTTTCGCTACTGCCTTCTCCTTTTGCTTCTCCTCCTTATCAAAAGAATGTTTTCAATATATATTTGAATGAAGCTATGCAAAATCCATGTTTTCCCCTTTCGTCCTATGCTGCAGCATTCTATTCTAAGTATCAAACAAGATGCAAGGAATGTACATGCTAAACTCAAAGTATTCACACTCAAAGTACTATTGAAAACTGTGAAAAAAGTTCTCAATTTTAAAAGGACTCTAAATTGGATATCATTTTCATATAAATTTCGCCTTTATGACAGTAAATTAAAATGAAAATCATACAGTGCATTTAAATCTACATTTCTTGCAAAATAAAAGTCTGCCACCAATGAATTATTTTCTTGATTAGCTTAAAGTACTATGAAACAGGGAAAAAAGAAAATAATTCTGGGCTTATATAAACATCTACCTTCAATAGCTTAGCAAGCAAACATTAACAAATTTTTTGCATCCTATTTACTTACAGCAGTCCTATAAAACAATAAACCTCTGAAAGCAATTACCTTAAATTTATTTTTCCTCCACATTGAAGCAGAAAATATTTGTCACGCAAAAGTTAGCATTGAACTCATATAATAATAGAGATTTATTGAGACAAGGTACAATGTTGATTAAAAAAATAAAAGCATTGAAATACACCCGAACATCTTTCCTGAAACACATGATAATAATTATCTTAGGAAAAGGTGGTGCTGACAACAGCATAAATGATGCCACCAAATGGAGAGTTAATTTTATTTTAAAGGATTAAACCATAAATTACTTCTTTAAAATTAGCGAGAAAAAAAAAGATCCCTTCTAAAGTCAATTTAATCAATTCACAAGAATTTTGTACAAGAGAAAAAATTATTAGACCATAACATTCCAAGAGGTTATATGAGAATCATATTAAAGAGCCTTGCCACTCTTATTCAGGAACTAATTTAGAATATATATGACTGGATTTTCAAATATCTGTTTAACAACCTATATCCTAACATATTTATTGCCATCTCAATCTAGATTTCAAAAGAGTAATTGGTTAGGTTTTCCTCACTTTTTAAAAATTGCTCACTTTTCAAACATTTACTTCTAAATAAGCTCTAAATAATCTTCTTACTTGTGTGAAATAATGCATGTTAGCATAGTCAAAGGACAGGAAGCATTTAGTAAATTCGTGTTGAGTAATACATGGTATTCAATTATTTGTTCACAATTGGCTGCTCTTCATTGCCCTTGCTCACCTTTCTTGAAGGTGGTATATAAGAAAAATACACTCCTCAACATATAAGGTTTCTCTGTTCTTCAGACTTGCTGCGGCCAATGGCATGTAAGCAGATGTGACATATATCCTAACTGAGCATAAGTCTAATGTGCACTTCTATAGCTCTGCCCCTTCCTGAACTTCTGTTCTTCCATGAAAACACATAGGCAAGCAGACCCCAAAGAAGCCCAATAGACTTGCCTGTGACCAGAAGTTCTAGTCTAATGTGAGCTAGAAATAAATGTTAATTGTCATTAGCCACTGAGATTTTGGTGTTATTTGCAGGTAAAGCTGACTATACAAGATGCATCATAAATACCATTATTATTTGTTGTAACTACTTAAAATGTAACAGCATATATAAGCTGCAGCTCAACTGCTGATATTATGCATCAGAAGTAAACATGTTTTGTGAAAAGAAACCAACGTCTTCAACTTCTGTGCATAGGATAAAGAATCTGTCTAGAATTAACAGTACACTCCTTTTTTTTTTTTAATTATTTATTTATTTACGATAGTCACACAGAGAGAGAGAGAGGCAGAGACACAGGCAGAGGGAGAAGCAGGCTCCATGCACCGGGAGCCCGACGTGGGATTCGATCCCAGGTCTCCAGGATCGCGCCCTGGGCCAAAGGCAGGCACCAAACCGCTGCGCCACCCAGGGATCCCAACAGTACACTCCTAATCAGAGCAAATCTGTTCCTCCCAGTGAATTCTTGATTTATTCTTATAGGAGAAGATTGGATAGAAGGTTGCATTTTGAATGATGGTACCAACTATGTGCAGTCTACACATTGAAACTGGATGTACTGATCAACTTTGACTTACTAAAGATTGCAAGATTGCAAGGTGATTATTGACAAATGGCTCAAAATGATTTCCCCAAGTGTGGGGAAAAAAAGGTAGATATAGCCTTAAAACTAAGTACAGTGCAAGACTTTTTGTTGAGTTCAAAACAGAATAATAAAAACTTACTTTCAATTTACTTAAATGATGACAATCTCTCCAAATAAGGAGAGCAGAATGAGATAGATTTTAATAAAAATTAAAATAATATATTATAAGTATGCTTCTTTGCTTCTAAAATCATTGTAGTATTTTTTTGATAAATTTTTATTTAAAAATTACTAATTTACATTGATGTTCTTATGATAGCCATGTGGGAACAAGCACTAACTTGTATGTACTAGCACATTTATAAAGAATGATCTAGGGGGGGCTCAGTGGTTGAGCGTCTGCTTTTGGCTCAGGTTGTGATCTCAGGGTCCTGGGATCGAGTCCCACATCAGGATCCCCACAGGGAGCCTGCTTCTCCCTCTGCCTATGTCTCTGCCTCTCTCTCTCTGTGTCTCTCATGAATAAATAAATAAACTCTTTAAAAAAAGAATGATCCATTGTGTTTGAAGATAATGGTAACTAAGACAGGTCTAGAATAGAATAACAAATTATTAAATAGATACAAAGTACCTGGTGAATATTATCAAGGTGAAATGCATAACTCCTGGTTTTCCTCTAGTGATAATATTTTATATTGAGATGTTGACCTTTATTTATCCAATGATTCCTTGTTTTGGAAATCAGAATAAGGGCCACAGCCAAAAGTGAGAAAAAACTGGTCCTACAGCACTATTTTAGTGACCAGAAAGCTATAGGCTACAACTCTCAGCACACTGGAGTTCATTTGAAGAAACTATCTTATATGGAAATGAGCATTTGTGGTGAGTAGATAGAAGTAGCTAAAGTGTATGGAAGTCGGTGGTTTAAACAACATTAAAAATAATCATTAAAATATCATTAAACATCATTAAAAATGAATTTATTCAAAAAATGTTTTTATGGATTCAAATTCTTCATTGAGTTCACACAGCCCAAGCGTATAACTGAATGTATAGATAGGTAACTTCTTAAATACCAAGAAATTCCTCCAATCCATTGATAACTCAGCCTTTGGGAAAATTATTTCTGCTGTCAATTTGCCATCAGGCCTGCCATCTGGATATTCGATCACAATCCACACATCAACTTTTTGCTTTTTAGAGCCAATTATATCAAGTCTATCTCTTTTCAGAATGCCATGAAGTCTCCACTATAACAATAGGTAAAGTATTATATGGTTCATAAGAATTTTGTAAATGTGTTCGATTCATATCTCCTCCATCTTTTATTCACTCCCATAGTCCACCCTTCCCAACAACTATCTTAAGTTGTACCTTAATATAATATCTTATATTTATTTCTGTCCATTTCTTTCTTGTTAGAAACAGAGCACTTTTCTCTCATCAAGAAATCTAGTGATCATAATCTTCCCATCGTAAATATCCCTTAGCCTTACCACCTGACTTTAAGTCATATATATATATTTACATATATGTATATTCAGAGTTCTTAAGTGGCATTTTAGTATGTACATCTTCATCTACAAAGACTCAGGAAAGGGTGCTGGGTAGCTCAGTTGGATGAGATCCAACTTCGGCTTAGGTCATGATCTCAGGTCCTGGGATCCAGCCCCATGCTGCAAGCTCCTAGCTTAGTGGGGAATCTGCTTATCCCTTTTTCCCTACTCTCACTCTCTCTCAAATAAATAAATAAAATCTTAGGGAAAAAAAGAATCAGGGAAACATAAAGGAGCAAAAAGTTAACAATACATGTATTATTGATCCTGATTAAATTTAAGAAGTTAATATCCAGAGACAAAATATTTGCATTTTTTTACAGTGATGAAGATGCATTTTTAAAATAACAGTTCCTTAATTAAAATCCCAATAAGATAGCATATTTGTAAATATTCAGATTTGAAATAATCAAAACTGAGACATAACTTCCCAATTTGCCTACTATTTCTTTTTTATATATGAAATTTAGCAAAAATATGTGATGTGACTACTTGGACATCTTCCATGCTCTTAACATCTTGGCTCGATGTAAAAATAAAATTGCTTCCTTCACAAATATAAACTATGATGTTTTCCTTGTGATTTCACTGGCCAAAATATTTTTTCAGAATAATTTTATTTGCTTATGGTAATTTTCCTCCATTACACATTTTTTCTATTGTTTCTGAATAAAATGGGCTTTTTTATTTGAAGTATTACATAATGTTGAATAAACTTAAAATGCATTCCATTTTGATATTAGAATCCACTTAATGCTATATATTCTAGAATTATTCTTTGCACTCTATTTCAGACTGAATTCTCACATTTATGATGAATCTGCCTCAGTTAATTATTAAGGATTTGTTTTGATTCTTGAAATTGCTTTAAAGATGTTATTGATAAATCATGATTTTCATTTTAAGTTATGCAAAAACTTTATTTCCAAATAAATAAATATATATTAATTTATCTAGTAAATTAATAAGTATTAATTCCCAATAAAATTTTATATTTCAGTCTTAGAGAAATACACATTTAGATGCTTTTCTCTCCACAAGTACCTTCCCATGCAATGCAATGCAGTTTAGGGAGCCTCTCTTTTTGTGAAAACATTTACTAGGTTACAGAACTTTAAGGAAGATTAAGATGTTGTGTGTTCCCTCATGACCTCACTAGTTCTAGTGGTGACAGACACATACACATACATGCAACAAACATTATGTAGTAGGTGCCACATAACAAGGGTGTGAATTACATGCTATGGGAGCATTTCTTGAGGAAGGGACAGCAGGGCTTGCAAGCAGTGCAGTTTCACAGGGACTGTGCTTAGAAGATATTCTTGTGCTGGATTTGGTGCTCTGCTGTCACCAATGTTGCATTCCTATCACTTTTTAATCAAGGGCCCCACATTTTCATTTTGCACTAGGCTAGTCCTGAATATGAGCCTGCATATATGGCAACCAAAGGCAGATGGTGGACACTGGGGAAATAGAGTAGCTCTAAGATTCCCAGAACCATTAACATTTGATTTTGGTCTTGAAGGTAAACTGCAATCTGGAAAGAGAGCACAAATGAGGTGAGGCAAATATTCCAGAGAGAAGATGTAGACAAAGGAACGAAATAAAACTTGCTCAGGAATAATAATTAGGCTCTCACATTGAGGCAAGATGAAGATAAAAGACTAATTTGTAATCAGATTTCCAAGGGCCTTAAAGGCCTAGCTAGAAGGTTGGATTTTATTTATATACAAGTGATAAGGAAATGAAATGAAATGTAAACTGGTGCCAAGTGTGAAGTTGTAGAGAAAGACTGGAAAGTGAAGCCTTTGCTAGAAGATAATGACAGAAATCTAGATAAAATATGATGACAGGCTGCAGAGGGCAACTGAAGTGGGGGTGAAAAGATGGACATGCAAACAGATATTTGAAGGCACATGGTTTTATAAACAGTCCCACTATCTGCCTTTTATCCTAGGAAAAAAGCACATAGGAGAATTTAACTAGGCCCATTGGAATGGGGAAAATGATAAGATACCTGAAGAATAACACAAATTTGTTTTGTTCAGAAGTAACTAATCACCTAGAAATGAAAATGAGGCCATTGAAGCTTTAGAGCAAAGAACTAGCAATTTTCACTCAAACAAAAAGTGAAAAGTAAAAAACAAAAGCTTGATCCAGAATCCATTAAGCATTCAAAATACAAACTATCTCTTCTGCATTCCTATACCGCTATGTATAGCACCAAATCACACAATCAGCATTCTATAAAGTAAAATAAAGACTAATATTAAAATTAGGTTGATATGAGAGAATCAAAGCAGTTGATACATTATTTTTTCATTTCTCATTTTATTCCTTTGAAAAAGGAATATGATCATATTAACTAAGGAAATGACCCCTCTTAGATGCCCCCAGAGAAAATCAATATATCTCTCTTTTTCCAAATACAACTATGGAGAGAGACACTGCATATTTTACTTTGGGCTACAAAATTTAATTGGAAACTACTTAGTAAGACTTCAAGAAGAAATTTTTCTGGTATTTTTTCAAATCAAACAATTATGCTTTCTTCTATGCAATTTTATAACAACCATTCAAAGAATGTGATAACTACAGAAGTGTAATAATTACAAAATAATCTTCATTGAAGATATATGATTTTCACAGTGTAATAGGATTTGCAAGACATTCAAATCAGCAAGCTAATATCTCCCCAAATATTGTCTTTTATCAACATTATTTTCTTTTAATCAACTTCTTTTCTGTAGAATCTTAAAATGTTGCTCATGATTATGATTTTGTCAATCATTTTTCTCAGAGTTCTTACATATTTTAAAAATGACTATAACAACATATTCATGGCCAAACTTTACTTTCTTTCATAGGTACTACTTTCTAATATTGTTTCATCACCAAAATCCATAAAGTTTGCTCTTGAGTAATAAAACATGTTATTTGTTTTTTAAATTATATGAATATGTTTCACTTACTGGAATTATAGTCTGCCTAATGATGTATATAATACACTCTGAGACCACATTTGTCTAAAGGGGGATAGAAAAGAAAAAAAAGTGCTGACTATAATTTTTGAATTTGAAATAATTCTGTGTAGATACATCAGTGAATTGATTGCTTTTATTTTTTTAAAAAACATACTTCACTTTATGTATTCCATTTTAGGGACTTCCCATCTTTGCCAGAAAATCCTAAGGATGAGTGGGAACTAGAATTTCTTTTTTTTTTAATTTATTTTGTATTGGTGTTCAATTTGCCAACATGTAGAATAATACAGTGCTCATCCCATCAAGTGCCCCCCTCAGTGCCCGTCACCCAATCACCCCCACCCCCCGCCCACCTGCCTTTTTACCACCCTAGCTCGTTTCCCAGAGTTAGGAGTCTCTCATGTTCTGTCTAATTTCTATGGACCCTAAATGTGAACTGTGGGCATGAAGTGGTTGTATGTGTGGTGAGTAGGATGAGAGCATTACAAGAAAATAAGGATGAAAGAGTAAACAAGAACTAATCATAAAGGACCCTGAGAGCCATACTAAGAGATTTAAATTTTTGAACTGCTCATATTTGAAAGATACCTGAATTGTTAAAGTGATAAAACAAAGTTTTGAATAAATATCATTTTAATATTGTCAGACAGAAAAACACATGACAGAGTACTTATAAAAACCTTCAACATTTCTTTCCCTGCCTCTTCTTCATATAGATTCTTATTTAAAAAATAGAACAAATGAATCCAGTGGAATATCTGCAAAGCAAACAATTTACTTAAAAATGATATTGAGTCTTTGGAGAATTTCTCTTTGGAAGAAACTCTAAGTTGACTGCTAGGGTAAATGACAGAAAACTTAAATATATTTTAACCAATCCATATTAGAGCTGCTTATTGCAATGGAGCAGGAATGAATCAAACAATTCCCCTAGATACATATTCTAAATAAAACTAAATAATTATATCCCTTTACTGATGGAGGAAGATGATTCCAAGGAGAGAGAAAACACAGTTTCAAGGCCACTGAAGTTAAGCAACATACACTTAGGTCACATACTGGGCTAGATTCTTGAAAATGCATGAGATTTATTTCTAACTCTCCATGCACTGGGAAAATCTGGCCAATAATAAATTCAGAATACACAGTAATAAAGAGGAGGAAAATAACACTAAAAATAAGTATAAACCCTTAAACTGCAACAGGAGGGATATAGATGAGATATGAAAAAATAGCTCTTCCTCTCATTAGAGCAGTTAAACATTAGAATAGGTTATCAGGTACAGTCTCTGCAGACTCTTCTCTTGAAGGTTTTTAACATCAGAGAGGCAGCCATTTATCTTGAATCATTGAGGTAAGTCCTATCTGCCAGCAGGTGAAGGACTAGATGACCTCTGAATTCATAAGTCATAAGTTACTTGTTACCAGCTGCCTGATTCAGTTATTCAAGCAGGATTTGATAGGGTTTTTTTCTTTAGAAGTGATAATTAGCAATGTTAAACATGCTACAAATTAAATATTTTCTAATTTTGACACATGAAGAAATTGTATTGAAAATGTGTAGATCACAGATTAAGATCATTTGTAATCACAGCCAGAATTAAGTTTTATAGAAACAATCCCTTAGGTGCTAAAATAATAAGTAGTGTAGAGACAATTTAAAATTTTGTCATTTAGGGTGATATTGGAAATATGAACAGACAGCTATGAGAAGAGTGCAGGAATGTTATTTTTGAATAATACAAATATGATGAAATTTTGTATGAGAAATGTTGATAGTACTTTCTACATTATAACTAATTTAAAGATACTTAAATCTCTCCATTTAAACTTCATTGCTCTCCATCTAGATCACAGAAAAGTTCAATCGTATGTTAGGCACATAAGACTTCAAGGAAAATAAATTATTTTAATCAAAACAGCAAAGGATCAATAAACATATGAGCACATAACATAGATAGTGTCATTCCAAAAAGTTACAAAGATTCATCTTACTCTGTTATCTTGATTCCCTCCCTTCATTTCTCACCTCTGGAAACTAACCATTAACATGCATGACAAGTAAAAAGTCAAACAGTATTTTCAGTAACTATATAAATTCTAAAGTGACCCATAACGTCTTTATTTGAAAAAATATCTAATATATATATATAGAATATATGTACACACAAATATTTAACAGTATATATTCAATTTTTTGGTCATTTGAATATATACTGTCAAATATTTTTTTCTGAATAAAAAACCTTTTTCCTAAGAATTTCCATTTGAAGACTTTTTTTTAAATAAAATTTTGTATTAGAAAATGAAATGTGAACAAAAATTAGATTGAAATATCATCAGGTAATGATTATGTCTTGGTTATACAAATAACATTTTACAGTATAGGTGTTTGTAAAATTAGCTTTTTTTTCAAATAAAAGACCAGATCCAACTGCACTGCTTTAACTTTAAGACTTATGGGCTCAGAGAACAAAATGTGCAATAAATTAAATTGCATTGACCTTTCTCAGAACTAACAGTTGGTAAATATTTTTAGAACAAAATTTCCACAATTTGAAAACATAGCTTAAATGTAGAAAATGAATTCGTTTTAATTTTTACCTATATTCAAAAGATACTCAGAGGTTGCTCCAAGTAAGATCATGTTGGCTCTTACATATCACAATTTCTTACCATTTAAGGTAAACAAAAAAATTTTAATGAAAGTGTTGCTTTGGTTTATAGCCAGAATAGAATAATAAATTATAATCTCTCTAAGTTAAAACAACACTTTATTTCAATAAATTTAATCAAAGTTAAATTACTTTTAAGAAGTTATGTCTCTTGACCTCCAAAACCAACAAACCTTTCATACTGTAGCAACCTTACAAATTTTTAATTTTTTTACTGAGAAAAAATGTAAATAATGTTTTCAATGAAATTAAACTAAATACTTGATGCAACGACACCAACAGTCATTGGATATATCTGGAAATCACCTACAAGCGAGAAGAAAGTATATTGCGCTTTGTATTCATTATAGATTACTATAAGTTTTAATTTTTTGTGTTGCTATGTTTAATTTACAAAAACAGAGGGAACACAGTAAAGGACTCATGGCAGTGACCGGTCAGAGACTTAAGATTTCTTCTTTTCTTCTTCTTCTTCTTTTTTTTTCCCCTTTCTGTTTTGTAACCATGGTAAAACAATAGAAGTGAACTTTCCCTGAACTTTTCTCTTTAAAGACCTGGGTCCACATTGACCCAGCAGGGCAAGCTGGAACCTGATACTATCAACCCGAGGGCTGCTAAAGCAATCAGGTTCAACAACAACCATATATGTTCCCTAATGTCATTCTGCCACAAAGCCAAAGCAAAAGCAAGCTATTTCTAGTAAAGAATGTCTTTCTATTGTTTCAGAGATTAATTCAATAGTCTAAACGTGCATAAAACATGAACTAAATGGTAGACTACAGTAAAATATTATTGTTCTCCCATAATTATATCAATACCAAAGTTTATTTGTAGATAAGGCCCAATCCCACAAAAAAAAAAAAAAGCTCCTAGAAAGATTATTAATGAACAGATGATTTGAATCATTATCAATTCAGGTGATCTTACATTTAACTAACTCATTTTACATAATTCTCATGGTAACCTGTTTTAAAAGGTAGCACTGCTTAAGAAATATTTTTCCTGCTCTTCTGCAGGCAATTAAGGAATGAAGACATAATTTATTTAATCCATTAATTAAGATATTTGCTATTTCTAAAATCACAATATGATAAATAAGAATTAGATGGGCTGTAGTAATACCATTTCTACCTCTTTCATTCAAAGGAGTATTGGCATTTCTGTTTGAAATCCAGTTTTCAAAAAATTGCAATTTTATAACCAATTATTTTTTTTAAAGTTTCTATATCCAGAAACAAGAGACAAATATAATTTCTAATATTCCCAAAAAAGCATTATGAAAGTAGTTTAGGTTCAGCCTTTCTTCAACTCCTAATGTTCAACTACAATATTAAAAAATTTAGTAAGGATGATGTAATAATAAGGAGAAGTCATTTTATCATTACATAACATCCTCCAAAAATGTCTATATGAATTCTTAAAATAAATAGAATATATCTTACATATTAACTATCATTAATGACTTTCAATTTTAATAGCAAGGCTTAAATAGATGCTCAGTGACATTATTTCCTCCTGAATATTATCCCCTATGGACTTTATACTATACTTTAATAGAAAGAGTTTAAATGGTTTCAATAGTAGCAGTAGCATCACATGGACGAGGTCTTTGCTATAGTTACAATAGATTGCAGCATATCAATGAGAAGGAATCAGAATTGTGCCCAACACATAATAGGAGTTCAAAAAAAATTAACGGAGTGAATAAATAGAGTTTCAAAAAATCCAGGGCATTAGCCACTATAAACAATTTTCCTTAAAACTGTGATTTTCTAGAATAATATAACATGATAGTCCTTTTTTGCAAAGTAAAACAATGTTTAAAACAACCTTTTTTTCATACTTTGGTTCCAGTAAGTTAATTATGAGTTATGATCCCCTTGTGTTGGTGTATGCATTTAGGTATAGTGGCATATACATTTTAACGATTGCTAGACTAAATATAGACAATGTCCCAATTTTTAAAATATATATATGATTCCTTAAAAACACAAGTTTAATATTTTATCCAACTCTCCTTAGACTGATTTTCCAAGTAATAATATGAATAATATCACTAAAAGGACAGGCTTAATTCTAAATTGATTTTTAAGAGGTCTGTTTTCAATACTTTAAACATATATATATATAGGACATCAAAAAGGGAGATTAAAATTTAAAATGTGTACCATAGGGGCACCTGGGTAGTTCAGTGGGTTAAGCATCAGACTCTTGATTTCAGGTTAGGTCATGATCTCAGGGTTGTGAGATGGATCCTCCTTGGGATCTGCAATCAGTGTGGAGTCAGCTTGGGATTTCCCTCTCCCTCTGCTCCTCCCCCACTCGCCCTTTTAATAATTAATTAATTAATTAAAATCTTTTTAAAATATTAAAAAGTAAGATATGTACTATAAAATAGAAAGGATAGAAAGAAGAAAGGAAATAAAATAGGCAGAGGGACTACTGGCCTAACAACTGTCCAACTTTTCAGGTTTTGATGGTGGGTTCATCAATTCTCCCAGTTTGAGAACATAAGAAGTTAAGAATGAATTTGCTGATGAATAAGGGAAAGTTAACATAGACGGGATGCCTACTGTGTACCAGATGAGTAGCATATCTCATTCCACTTAAATTCCAAAGGTCCTAGATGGCATATATTATCCCTGTTTCTTAGATGAGAGCTGAGTGGCCCAACAGCATGACTCATGAATTTCAGATCTTTGTGTCAGACCTATGTATCTCTGATTTCAAAGCCTATGCTTATTCCATTGTAACATGGTGCCTCTGAATAACAGAGACAATAGATCATTAGGCCACGGATCAAAAGACAAAAGCTACCACTTAGTAGATGCATAACTTGGGCAAGCCACTTAATGGTTGGAATCCACATCTTCCTTCCCTAACATGTTCAGGGGATGCTATGACAGATAAAAATTTTTAAATCTGAAGTAAAATATTCAAAGAAGCCAATATTATCATAAGGTGGCTAATAAGAATGTGAACAGTGAAAGCAAAGGAATAAGATAACTCAGTGTGTTCTGTGATTTTCAAGGATATATTCTCCCAATTTAAAAATAGCATTTGCTATATTTGTCCCATAATCTTCATCCCTGCTGTACTTTATTTTTTAAAGATTTGTTTATTTATTTTACACAGAGAGAGAGTGCACGCTTGCACCATGGAAGGGGAGGGCAGAGGGAGAGAGAAACTTAAGCAGCCTCCGCACTGAGTGCAGAGACCTACTTGGTGCTCAGTCCCATGACCCTGAGATCAGGAACTGAGCTAAGACCAGAAGCCAGATGCTTAACCAACTATGCCCCCCCAGGCGCCCCATTTCTACTTTACTGTTACTGTTCTTCCTCCTGCCCTGCCTGATTTCACTGAATAAAGAAAGGCATTATACAGGAATTCTAATAGTTTTCAACACCTACCCATTGGTGAATACAAAGTGTATAAAAAATGAAGATTATTTTCCAGTAAGAAAAAGATATTCAATAGGCTGTTGAAAGGGCAACTTTCAGTCTAATGGGAGAATTTGGGGGCTCTAATGAATAAACTTCTTTGGTTGTTTTTTTCTGAAAAGTAACAAAAATTATAGTGCTTAGACCTAAATGTTTGTACCTCACAATAATTTCTAGGTCAGCTTAGAAATGGAATTGATGTCTAACTCATCAACAAATAAAATATACTTCTGGCTAACTGGAAATGGAGGTTTTTTTTCCTTTACTCAAGTTCCAAACCTATCTTTCCATTGGTGTCCAGGACATCCGGATATTTCCCAAGCACTTCAGATTCAATGTCAAAAGTAAGCTGCTTACCTTTCAACCTAAACCTGCATCACATTACCTACTGCAACCCATATACTTGTTAATTAACCACCATGCACACAATCACTCAAAGCCAGCCCCAAGATCATCCCAATTCCTCCGTCTTTATTCGGTGGACTTTCTATTTCTCAACTCAGTGGTCACCAGCTTCCATTGATTCCATCTATGTTATTCTTTTCTTCATTCACATTGTTTCTGCCTTATCTCAGGTCCTTTCCCTTCTGTTCCTGAGTGTACAGACCTAGGTGTAATCTATACAGTACTGGCACTCCAACACCTTCAGTACACTCTGCAAATCTTCCAAAGCTCACCAAATCTCTTATCCTAGCATACAAGACCCTTTAAGATCTAATACCTCAATTGCTTTCCAGTATATTTTCTCAAAACTTTCCCACCCTCACTCAGTGCCTAATTACTTTCATACATCCATGCTTTACAGATGCTAATCCTTCTGCCAGGAATGCCCTTTCCTTCAATTGTCCATAGGAGAAACCCTAAGCCAATTCACACCAATTTCTCCTCTAATCGCCCCACATGCATGTGGCTCAGCAGCTTCCATCCATTTCCATAATACGGTGGACTTTATTATAATACATGCCATGTCAATACAATAATCTATTTATCACTTCTGACTAGGCACACAAAACCTTTAAATGTAATAATTATTTTCATTTATTTCCATTTTCCCAGAATTCAACACAGCCTGGTTACTAACAGAAAAATTAAGACTCTATTTTCTGGGTATATCAGCTGGAGAAGGAACAAAGTAATACTTTCAAAAAAGTATTTACTGTGCATTAAATTACCAGAAAAATAGTAGACTATACGAACCACTATTCCATAAAATAACCATCATTCATTAAATTAAGAGACATAATACAAGATGTTAAGGATTTATCTAAAAACAATCTTTTTATTGAATAATCAAGCATATATGTAAATATCTACAATATTTAAAATATAAGATAAACTAAAGCAAAACAGCACATAAATTTATGTTACAAAAAATTAGTTTAAAAATGCTTTTAACTGTCAATCAAATAATACAAAATATTAAGTCATCATTGCCCTTTAAAATCCTTTCAACAAGAATTCCCTAATTGTACTTTCACTTTATCTCACTGTACCAGTAAGTAAATAAATTAACAAAATAGCTTTTATCACACAGAATAACCTTTTAACTGAGGGATTATCTCTGGTTTATTTTTCATTTCTTTCACTGCAGATAGCAGTTCATGCCTCATTGATTAGTTTGCTAAGGTGGTGACCAGAAATGAAAACACAGTCTCTCAGATATTGCAAGGACCTGAGTGTGTAATCACGTACACACACACATGCACAAAAGCATAAAACACCACACACACACACACATATTCATTCTATGTCTGTATGGCATTTAGTTTCTAGGAAACAACAAGTCAAGAATTATAAATACTTCATTTCTCTCTGCCCATGTTCATGCATAACTCCAACTCTTAGATTTACTTCTCATTTATACTTTTTTATTAAGCTGCACTTAAGTTTTTTTATTTAATCATAATTTAAACTGCTCATTTCATGACAACTTTCTGGGAAGAGAAATAAAAACCAAATTATCTACTTTCTTTCAGATGCCTGCTATTTCTGAATTTGGTGTTTAGTATATTTCTTTGAAGGCACACCTACACTTGAGATTTGCTATATTGATCATTAAGCTCACTATTTCCAGGCAGATCTTTAGGTCAAACACTCATTTCCTTTATTCAGCCAAAAAATATCTGAAATTACCAATACAAAAAAAAGTCACAGAAACCAAGTATGACAGTAAGCATCAGAGGAATCAGAACTAGTGAGAATAAGCCATTTTGACCTAGTCAGCTGCCACTCAGGGTTGTTGGAATTCTGTGTCCTGACATTTGAAAAATAATCATCGATCACCTAACATACAATAGGAAAGAATAAACAAAAGTTTGAAGAGTTCAAAATCTAGAACAAAAGAAGAGGAAAGAGATGGTATGGCCTCACGTGGAAGACAAAAGCTTTGAGAAGAAATTAGGACAGAACAGAAACCTTAAAACATCTCACAAAGAGTAACCAAATAAAAGGTTAAATTTATTCTTTTCACTTCTGAGCTTAAAAAAAAAAAAAAAAAAAAAAAGGAAGAAAATTTTGGCCAAATATAAGGGAGGCCCTATTGAGAGTCAGAGGCAAAAAAAAGTACCTTGTTGAGATTCCTTGCCTCTTCAGATGTCAAGCAGAAGCTAGACAACTTAATTTATCAGTTATACTGTAAAATGGACACTAGCATCTGGTACAGGTTTTACATGTTTTAGATCACTCAATGCTGAGGACTCCTTCTAATCGGAAATTCTGTTATTCCCTTCTCCATAACCCACTCTCCATTGCCTAGTCCACCTGGCTATATATTCAAATCCATGGTTTCTTTTTTATTTCATGTGCTATTTTATTAATTGGGTGCTTATTTCCTTTGGCTCTTCTTACGTTATCCTGATAACTGGCTGATGTTCTGTCAACATTCCCAAAGACTATCTATCTTACCCTTTTTGCTTTCAGAATAAAGATAATTCTGATAAGATCAGGCAAGATAATTCTGAGAAATAGCTGAAGATGGGATGCCTGGGTGGCTCAGCGGTCAAGCCTCTGCCTTTGGCCCAAGGTGTGATCCTAGAGTACTGGAATCGAGTCCCACATCAGGCTCCCTGCATGGAGCCTGCTTCTCCCTCTGCCTATGTCTCTGCTTCTCTCTCTCTCTCTCTCTCTCTCTCTCTCTGGGTCTCTCATGAATAAATAAATAAAATCTTAAAAAAAAAAAAAAAAAAGAAGAAGAAGAAAGAAATAGCCAAAGAAAGCTTAGGACAATTCTATCTCAGAAGTCCTATGTCTCCTTTCAGTGGAGCTTTCTTTCTTAAGTTAATGCTCTTCTTTCTCCCACTGATATTTAAACCCATCACCTCTCCATCCACACTTTTCAGTATCTTACTTTCAACAAATCAACTAAACCCTGCAAGAATTTAATTGATAATTAAGGTTAAAAGCTTAAATTATGAGCATTTGCATTTAAAAGAGGCTCCTTCTTCTGTGTGAATGCAACCTCTACTGCTATTTCTTAAGAAGAAAAATAAATGAAACCTTTGAAGGCCACCTTTGAAAGGTTGCCTTTGACCTAATATTAGAATGGCTTGCTTCATCATAGAATTTGCTGCTCAAGGAACACCACAGCTCCCATACCTTACTGAAGCATCTCCTCCCCTCTTTTGGCCTTTCAGCTCTTTTACACACTTTATACCCCAGTCTCACCAACTGACTGCATTTGAGTTTGTATTACAATTTCTCATGCATATATAATAGGCACACAAAAGTTATTTGGTGCACCAGACTTCAATGCATAGGCATCTTTCAGAAGTCAAAACTGCCTGATATTTTCTGTTCTGTCCTTGCATCCTCCACACTTCATATGTTTTATGCCACCACCAGTATTCTCCTTTTGGGGAGAGGAAGAGTTAATAGCTCTCCTTCCATCAAAAATGGACTTAAAAAGCGACCACCCCAAGAAGCATCACTGCATTATATTGACTCTTTCCACCTTTATCCCTTGTTTGTCTTTGCTGTTTATTCAGTCATGTAACATTTACCAAAAGTTCGTTGGGTCCTCAGGAAGGTACCGGGCAAAGAAGGACAAAACATAAATAGATAAACAGGCTATTAAAATAGTGCCTTTAGATTAGTAGGACAGGGAAGACTTCCCTAAGAAAATGAGGCTTGAATACTATTATATTAATATTTCCAACTATGGGGATGAAAGAGGAAAATGTTCCAGCAAACAGATACTGAATGCAAGGGACCTCACATAGGACAGCCTCGGTCTGATGAGAAATCCAAAGGAAAGCCAGTATGGCTGGAATCTGTAAGTAAAGGGTAGAAAAGAAAGCGATAAACTCTGAGAGGCTAGCAGTATAAGAAGTTTGGGTTTCTATTGACCTATCAATAATATTTATTTGTGTGCTTTCTAATTAAGTCTTAAATCTTTTCCCCTGCACTGTACGCTTTTCCATTCTCCAAAAATGATATATTCTCTCTCTCAGGCAAGACACACCTTGCTGCCCTATTTTCAGCCACAATGTCTAGTTCAAGGCTCAGCTCAAAATCATGTTTAACAAACGTGTTTGACTAAGTAAATTAAAATGTAATATAAATGGAAACCATTCATTTAAAATTCCAAAGCACTCCACAGTGTTTAAATTTTCAGATTCTATAAAGAATACTATCTGTATTTTAATGAAATGTGAATCCTTTGCCTGCTAACTACTCCTTGATGTAAGGATTACACCACAGCCAAAGGTACATTATACAAATGTCCATATTTAGTCCTCCTTTGTCAATGCTTTGCTATCCATACAAAAGATCAAGATCAACATAAAGCTAATAAAATGGTACATAATAGCACACGGTTATGGTCTCTGTACTTTACTTATCAGTTCTAAGATGTCTTTATCAAAAGGTTCACTTTCCTACAGTAGTGAGTTTATATCAAACTGTTTCCCCCCACACCTGTCAGAATGTTCCTACTCCCAGATAAATGTAACTGCTATCAGATACTGAAAGGAAAATGTAAATCTGCTTTATAAAAAAACATTCCTCTTGATGATCCACAGCCACTTCCTGTTGTAAATAACTGTACAGTGAACAGTAATAATAATGCTGGCTGGAAAAATTAAGAAAAAGTAAAGTATGTATATCTAAGAAACAAATCTGGTGCCAATCCTCACAGGATGAAAGTAAAACTCTATTTCCAAATTGGCAAGTGATAAAATAGGATTCCGCTGTAGTATAAGTGCTCAGATATCAGGCCTGGAGCCCTCAATACATTTGCGTAATACCACAGTAAATTCTTCCATTGTTTTTCCCCAACTAGGATGACAACCATCTAACCTACATAATATTAAGCAGACATTTAGTTCCACTGATGTGAACAGCCAAGAGATTAATGCTGACAGAGCTAAATTACACAAGAGTCAAAAAATGTGATCCAACAATACAATTATAATTATCACTAGGGGAGGTAAAAGATGAACATATTTTCATCTACTAAGGGCTCTGGATTAAAGGGCCAAACACTTAAATGCCACTTTCACTCATTTGGTAACTAGGGGTATTCCCAATTCTATAATTGTATGACTGTGCATACGTTAAATGCAGCTTGGTATTCGAGGCTTCTTAAGACAATTTTACAATTAAGGGTCAAGCTCTACTTTTCATTTTCAACCACTATTTCAAAGGAATAATCACCAGAGTTATATGAAGATTAAAAAAGAACTATTTATGTTCTCCTAATTTTGTTCCACTAAATATGCAGTGCAATTAATTGTTTTTTAACTTAGATGATTACCTATTTTGTGATATCTTAAAATAGTTCAGAAATTCCAATAGCATTTTTCTTCCTTAAATTTTTTGGAAAAAAATATGAAATATTCATTTTAAGATTTTTTATTAAAGTTCTTAACAGTATGTTAAAGCATTTTACTTATTGAGAGGTTTAATGTAGACACTTAAAGTTATAAATATATACCTGAATGCTTTAATAATCCCTTTGAACAGTGTATCTATTATAGTGGTATTTATTATAGAGATAAAATTAGAAAATATGCTTTTTGGCAATTATAAGCCTATACCTTTAAGTTATTTTTACTCCAGTATATAAATCCTTATTCCGAATAAGTTATACAATAGAAAGAACATATCTTAGCAGTATGCAACCAGCATATGCCATTTTCTATAAATGAGTTTCTATATCATATATTGTTATACATTGGTAACACAATCAGGATGAAATTGAGGAAACTATCTTCCTTTTGGCTTTTCTTACTCACATGGTGGATGACTTTACAAAGTTCAATACTTTTTGTTTTCTCTCTGTCACACTAAATTCCCCCACCTTCAAGCTTGTTGCATTTGCTAATGAATGCAGATTTCCTACAAGATTTTATATCTTTCCATAGAGGTATAGGATTGCTTGTTTTATTTAAAAAATAATAATTCATAAAACTACATTCCCTTTTAGTAACCATGGGATGGAATCCCTTCTATGTAAAATTTCAATGGCTTCCCAATTGTAGTCTCTTGTGACCAAATCATACTAAACATCAAAGAAATTCTTTAATAGTTTTCTTAATGGAAGATGGGTTGGAAGGGGGATATTCCTGGATAACAGTTCATGAAAAGTATCATTATGGTAAGCACGGCTTATATCAATGTAAATATTTTTATTCATTTAAAATGATCCCACAACAGAGATATATCATTTTCTCATTTATTGTTTCACCTTCCTAGAAACAATAATTATAAAAACATTGATGGAGACCCAAAAGGCCAGTCATACAGTATCATTCAGCTTCAGAATATGAGGAAACAGGTTTGGGTCTTGAGGCAGGAGTTATAAATTTCAGCTTTTGGTTATTGGTATGATCTGAAAGTTTTGGCCTTGCTGTCTGCATCTACACGATGGGATTTAAATCTATTAATTCCTGGTTTTCTCCAAGTAACTGGGATGACTTTGGGGCTATGGACAGAGAAGGACGGGTTCTGATCACCCTTGGCTCAGTGCTTGGGAGCTGGAGTTAGAGACAGAATAACTGCTATTTGAAGAGTTTGTGAAGGAGTGACTGAGTACTGTCTAAACGCTTCTGTAAATGGGAAAGGCATAATGTGCTCAGAGTTCCCAGCTTTGTTTTAATCTTTTTTCCATGGATTAGGGTATCAAAATCAGAGAACAGCCATACATATATCTATCTTAAATAAAATGAAAGCTACTAAAATGTCTTAGTAAATTTGGTACCCCAAATATTTGCTGTCATGTTTTAAGATATAAGTTCAGACAGCACAAATAAACAGGTATCTGAGCAGTAATGCTGAGAAGGTCTCTTGATGTTGACTTGCAATTGAATTGACACAGTAACTAAATTTGGTTGTAATCACTACTGAACAGAAGATTCCAGTATTGATAGCTCTTTTTAACATATATGGCAGATAGACTTTGTTTTTAGCGAGGTGTATTTGTTTAAAATTTATTTTGTAACCCCACTCAGTTCTCCTTTGTTACTTAACAATTTAAATGACAAATTATTATTTTGCATTTTTTGTTTTCACTTTCCTTTCAGAATATTTAGATGGGTAACAATAATTCTTAGATTAGACTGAAGAGCCCTTTCACCATTTGAAAACAATTTGCAGGCATTTACCCAGAAATATAAATCCCTACCTAATGAGAACTATTTCAAACATTTTAATTTTCAAAGTAAAGGCAGCAAATATAAATATTTATAGCAACAAAAAATTATAAGGGGTTTATGAGTATATTTATCCTGGTTAGCTCAAGACAAAAGTAATTTGAAAACTTTCCCCAAAACAAGTATTGAAAAGTTTTCTATACTTGGACAACTCCATCTGGTGATCCTCAGCTAGGCAAATTTTTTTCTAAATAATCTTTTCATGTATGGACCAACATAATTAGTTTTACAATGATTAAAATTAATATATTAAATGCATGCCAATTTAAATCCTACATTATTCCAACTGGCCAACACAAAAGCTGGAAATCATCAAAATTTAAATAAAACCTGCCCTGTAACCTGCTGTTCAAAATAAGTGGGAAGCACGTTTAAAATGCTTTACAGACATCATATACTTCCTTTGCTAATTTTTTTGTATTTTATGCACAACCAAGTAAACAAATTATTTCAAAGTCTGTTGAATAAAGTATTAATTACCATAATCTAACAATATATAGAAAATTTGTCTTTTAAGAGCAAATGAGGGATCCCTGGGTGGCGCAGCGGTTTGGCGCCTGCCTTTGGCCCAGGGCGTGATCCTGGAGATCGGGGATCGAATCCCACGTCGGGCTCCCGGTGCATGGAGCCTGCTTCTCCCTCTGCCTGTGTCTCTGCCTCTCTCTCTCTCTCTCTCTCTCTCTCTCTCTCTGAGACTATCAGAAATAAATAAAAATTAAAAAAAAATAAGAGCAAATGAAACAAATTAACTATGTTATGCCTGGAGTTTTAAACAGAGAAAAAAATATCAAGGAATTTGCAATTAAAATTCTATATATGATTTATGGCCATTTTAATTTTTAAAAGAAAGTTCCGATTAGCTCCAATAAAGACCATTTTAGAGGAATAAAAATCTTCGAATATTTGATAGTTTAAAACATTCATTTTATAAATTTTTCTTCATCAATGAATCTTTATAATAAAGGTCAACCAAAACTGACTATAACTGCTGGATTAACCAAGGAACAATTCTCCCCAATAATTTCACCTATTGGTGAAATGCAGAACCTCTAACAAGGGCTATTATAATTGGCAAAGAATGTTATGAGTGACAAAAACATACTCAGTCTATGTGTCCTATAAAATAGTATTTAAAAACAAAATGTGAAAATAATTGTTTTGAAATGAAATTAGTATAACAAAAAAGTCTTGAAAAATTTTCCACAAAACTGTAAGAGGGTTATCTCTAAAAATCATGTTTAAACAAAAGCATCTTCATTACTACAAGCTTTTACTGTTTTAGGCCATGTAGCGTTTAAGAAAATGAAGCCAGATTCAGTTGAGTTTCAAAAAGGAAGATGAAAGAAAAATAAAATAAATGGGAATTGGCTTGAATATGAAATTCTAGCTTTTAAAACCCATCTTAGGAATCCTAATTTGATTCAAGCATGAGTTTGCCCCTTCTTTGAATCCACTGTATTATCTTACTTTTATATTAAAGTAAAATAGCTTTGTTTATTAACTCTCGGGAAGGGGAGTGCCATATTCACAGTATAGTTGATCAAACAGCATAAATATAAACTATATAATATAGTCTGAAACAGATGAGAAAAAACTGAACACACAAATTTAATATTACGTGACAATTTGCAACTCTTTATTTGCATTAAATTACATATGCTATAATATTATAGCAAATTTGATGTTAATTCTTGATGTTTTCTAAAACATTTTAAAATATGTTTTCTCCAGAAGTATTTTGCCATCTTTTTTGACTTTGGTAGTAGATATTCTTTGCATAAATTTACTAAGATAGAATTGATAATATCTATTAGAGAAATGAGCTTCTTAATTTATCACAATATTTAAGATGGCAATGGTTACTGAAAACAAAATAAAAATGCAGAATATTTTGCTTGTGTGTTGCTCTGAGAAGAAATATGTATTTTAAAAATTATTAATGAAAGATTTAAGGAAAGCATGTTTATGCATGATTGATCTTTTAGAAAGATATGATTTATAAAGCTGGATTACACGTTTTTCTCTGGTTTTAAACAGATATACTTTGCTCCATTAAATATGTATTTGCCAATATGGTTTGTATTATAGAAGTTTATCTTTTGGATAATGAATCCCTTTGAGAATCTGTTGAAGGTTATGTAGTCTTCTAGTCAGTAAACATATGGTCATATACCCAAAATTGTACATGCAATTTCAAGAGCTTCCCCAATACCCCTAACCCAGAACCTCAGCTAGTCCAGGACTCTGCCATGTTTATGCCTCTGGTCTACCCACTACATTACACACTTGCACATATACACATATTTTAAGTTAATAAACTGCATTTTCCCCCAGCTTTATTGACATATAATGTTACGTAGGTTTGAGGTGTACAACTTAATGATTTGATATATGTATATATTGTAAAATGATTACCATAATAAGGTTAACACATCTATCATCTCACAGTTACCTCTGTGTGTGTGTGTGTGTGTGTGTGTGTGTGTGCGTGATAAGAACATTTAGGACCTACCTCTTAGCAACTTTCAAGCATGTGACTACAGTCATCATGCTATACATTAGATACCCAGAATTTACTCATCTTATAATTGAAAGTATAATAAATTGCATTTGAATCTATGTAAGTTTATGTCACTTAGAGAAAAATGCACATTTTTTCAACTCATATTCACATAGTACTTGCAGTATTACTAAGGGAAAACTCAAAATAATACTTTTATATCTGAGATTTAAAAACTGATCCAGTTGGAACAACTGAGTACTAAAAGGTAGGTTCAGTGTGATGTCATAAAACACTTTATTATTTTTTTTAATTTTTATTTATTTATGATAGTCACAGAGAGAGAGAGAAAGAGAGAGAGAGGGGGGCAGAGACACAGACAGAGGGAGAAGCAGGCTCCATGCACCGGGACCCCGACGTGGGATTCGATCCCAGGTCTCCAGGATCACGCCCTGGGCCAAAGGCAGGCACCAAACCGCTACACCACCCAGGGATCCCCACAAAACACTTTAAATAGAAGAAATAAATGTCTGGATTCTAAACACCAAATCATATGTGCATTTTAATCTAAATTTTAAAATTCTAATTCAAAAAGGAGATGCCTAACAGAAAAGTAAAATGGTATTTGTCATCAAATATATAGTTAGTGAACATTTTATATTTACATTTAAGGTATTAAAGTGAACTCAGGAAGTAACTATTTCACAGGAGTATATATCACTTCAGTCTAATTTTAGTACGCAATTCTCCTTGTAAATATCATTATGAAACAGTCTTATTTATCATCTTATCTCATTAGATATTGTCTAGAGAGGCAATTTTCAAAAAGAAAAAATGGTTAGGAAGACTTTATTTTAGTCAAATTAGATTTGATACTTTAAATGTTTATCTACTTAATATAATCTTTTATTAAACAACTCCTCAGCTCTGGTGTATTTTTTGGTAAAGTTTTAATAACTTTCTTGTAATTAAAAATAGCATATGATATCAGAGACTAACAGTAATTAAAAGTAATCAGATTTGGTGAAATGTGTACAAAATAAAGAGATCTGTACATATTTTGTTAAGGATTTCTCAATTGATCTGCTGCTTTTTATGTAAAATGAAACAATGCTTATTATTAAAATAATAGGCTAAGTTCTTTGCCTTGTTTTCTGCTTTTGTGAAATGTATTGCTTGAGAAACAAGTCTTCAAAAAACAAGGCCTAAAAAAATCTACTACTCAGGGTGCCTTTGAGGATATTTAATTAAAATCTAATCCTGCATTCATTAAGGCTCACATAAATTAAGCTGTCATTCATAAGATTTATGGATTCTCATTTGCATATTGCATACAATTCATCAATTACTCAAGTATGAAAGGAGCACATTTCCCTTGGAGCTGCCTGCTACCCTGCCAACATTTGAAATGAGGGAAAGAGCAAGACTGTCAGGCATTCACACAAACTTTCTTCCAAATGTCTGCTCCTTGATTAATCTAATTTTCTAGATATTCCTTACAAGATACACCAACAGCCCTAGTGCATATTTCTATTATTTCTCCTGTCTTCATCACCAAAATCTTCTAGTCTTTGAATACTTCTTCATGTCTCAGTGATTATTATTTGTTTGCTAACAATATAGCATTGATGATTTCTTTTCATTAAAATGTGTTTGATGCAAACAAGCAAAATACAAAGAGATAGACTATATATCTATGTTCGTTGATTTTAGCATTGTTTTGTTATCAATGGTTAGCTTATATCATGTGTAATAAAAAGTTGAAAATGATGAAATGCAAGGGTGAGAGAATATTACTCTTGAATATATTTAGCATAAAACCCTAGCTTTTCAGAGAATTTTAGCATTTCAGAAGAATCTAAAGCAAAGCCACATAGTAAATCATTGATTCTCTTTTAATATAAAAATAGAACTCGCTCAATCAGCTACAGGTATATGGCTACTGCACTTTTCACAGGTCTAAGCAAAGTAGTAACCCAGATTAGTTTGTTTTCATTGTGCATAAAGCATACTGTGTTAATTCACTTGTCTTCTCTAGGGAGTAGATCTTAATTTCAGTGGCACAACTTGGAAGTAACAGTCCCTTCCAGAGCACATTCTGGAAATCTTCCAACAGGCATGTGATCAGGTGTGGAATTTAATGTAAAACACTCCTCATATCCAGCACTTCTACAATTAAAATATATGAATGTATCAGCACTCTCAAAAATCACTGTTCCTAAAAACATACTGTCTCTTTTATGTCAGCTAAATGAAAACACAGGAAGAAGTGTCTTTCATAAGCATTAATTTTCCATGGAATGCATCTCCTCCAGTACAAAAAGAAAGCATTCGATTCAATTTCAATACGTAGAAAATTTTATTTGGTAACATGACGGACACTATCTTACTGTGTAATACTTGACAAAACTATTATCATATCTCTTGGAAATGCTTACATATTTAGAACCCAAAATTATAATTCCCCAAATTAAAACCTAAACATCTCAGGTAAAATGTTAAATTATGAGGAGAGACACCTTTAGGTTAGTAAGGAGTCTAAAAAAAATGAGTAAATGGCTCTAAAGAATGTATCTGCATAATCATTATTATTATCACTTACAAAAACTGTGCTTCAAAAGAAAAAAATGTACTCAGCAATAAAAATAATTGTCACTAACCTCTTACAAATCCATTTAACACAGGAGACATAAACGCCTTTATAAATTGAATCAGAAAGATGAAATCATTAGCATGCTCAATTTATAAAGTGACTTTCAAAACTGAAAGCAAACAACAGACCAGCTCATGCTCTTTATTCATTCAAGTTGGATGGTTCCTCGTAATGTTCAGAGATCCCGGCCTGAAACACTCCTGAGTGTCTTGTCTGTCTTTTAACTCTTGCATTCTTTACATTTCAGCTTTCTCACAGCGTGAGCTGTCTACTTTATTCTACCCAAGTAATGTGTAATAAAAAAAGAATTGTTCTAGTCTCTAATAATAAAGCTTATTTTATTTCTTCAATACAAACCACCTGTTCGGGTTTTGTTTTGTTACTGAGGATTTTTTTTAACTATGTAAATTAAATATGATAATTAGTCATCTTATTCAATGGAACAGAAAGTGAATGAAAATCATATGGAAGGCTTTATTTTCTTTATTTAGTCTTTCCTATAATTCACTTCAGATTGATGAAGGATTTCCAAGTAAAAATACAAAAATATCTTAGAGTAATGGACAAGGAGGAGATTCACCAGATCACTTACGGCACTTCACTTAAATTGGAGATTCTGCATTAAACATTTGTATAGATGAAATGAAACGGTCTCATGTCCCAGAGTGCAAATTTGGTTAGAATAAATTATTCCCAAAATGAATACGCTTTCTTTTTCATACCTCTGTTTTGATTAATTATCAGGTCTGAACTGGCATTTCTGAACCAAACCCCACATTCTCGGCCACCCATATATGACATAAAATACTGATAGATTAGAATGTCAAAAGGAACAGAAAAAATCTAGGTTGCGTAAAATTTCATTTCAAGCATGTAATTTTAGAAGATAATTATTTCAAAAGCCACACACAATAATGATTAAATAAGAGGACAGTCCTCCTCTTTAGGAAAATTAAATGTATTTTCAGGAAGGAAAGCATCAACATGGCAATGACCTTGACAAGAATCTTAGGTGATGATGGTCCATCACTAGTGATCAGGATTGATATCCATCAAATGAAGACATCACAAAATTATTCTCATGCCAGCACACTGTTATTTATGTTATATCACTTAATATTATTTAAATATTACTCAGGGCTTAAGGAATCTATGCAAAACAACAACAAAGCACAATGAGAGACCTGAACACAACAGAATGAAACTTTAGCACCAGTTGACAATAAAATAGGTACATGCAGTCAGTAGTTAGTGTATTTACATACGGTGATGTAGTTTTCAGTCATACTAGAAGACCTTTAGGTAGTTAGTAATATTCAACATACAACAAAAATTAGAAAACTTCCTAATATCACTTACAAGGCTTTAAAGCAGGTTAAACCTGATAGGTATCTGTGTTCCTGAAACATACACTACTAATTCCACCTTCATGTAAAACTGCTCTGATTTAGCAATATATCTTAAATATAAGAATGTGGAATGAACATTTTGTTGCTGATCCACTCAAAATTCATCTTACCAAACTATTCTAGATATGTGTATTATTTCTTAAAAAATAATGTATAGATCAAAGGCATTTCCTTGTGATATTATGAGCACTGATCACCTTTACTTATAACAAGAAAAATAAAGCAACCAAAAGGATAGAAAGGTCCCAGGAATCGCAAGAGTCTTTACCAGGGGTTAACAGGTTTGTATCATTCTGTACAAAACTGTTCTTTGAAAAGAATCAAGTATTTAAACTATTTTTACATTGAGTAAGACATATGTTCTCAATCACATGAAGAACAAGTCCTCTAATTCTGAATTAGAATGTAACAAGCATTGGGGTTGTGTGTGCAAAGTCAAAAAATCCATTCAATCAAGAAATGTTTACTTTTCTTGGACTATGTGGTCTAATTTAAATTTGTTCTTATATGTGTTGTCTCTGTGTATATACTATACATATATATGCATGCATGTAAGGTTGTTTTAGAATAACCATCTTAGCTAATTCTCATGCTTGTAACTTTAACACCCAAATAATAAAGTGGACTCTGGTGTTATAATTACTTGGGTTTAAAACATTGGCAAGTTATGGGAATAGATGCTCAATCCAACAACATACCCTTTTATAAGAAACTTCGCCCTGAATTCCCTCAAATTATGTCCCTATGAAGAGAAAAATACATGGCTTAATTTTTCAGAAGTTACTGTAAAGATCAAATAGAATTAATCTTAGCTCTTATAATTCCAATTGGTCTTATGAGATCATTTCAGTACTCTCCCTTTTTGATGCTGCCTCCCCAAACCATTAATTCATAATTGAGCATGTAGTCAACTACAATCTCCAAATAATTCTCACACTTAATATTGCTAAATAAATCATTTTTAATTCTTTCAATGCAGGATCTTACATTCACCACCATGAAATGTATGTTACCTACATTTAGTCTATATTCCAGCCTGCCAAGATTTTGCTGATCTTGATTCCATCAGTATCTACAGCTTTATGCAGGCTCAAAAATATGAAAGACCATCTCTTGCCCTCTACCTTGAGTTTTTCATAAAATCTATCAGCTTCACTTCAAAGGTTCTATCCAACCTATCCCTCCCATTCATTATCTCTTCCACTGCCCTAGTTCAACCTTTAGTTTAATTACCCCTCTTGCTTGCTTAAAAAGCCACCATTGGCTCCCTATTCCCTGGAGCAGAGGTCAACAAATTAGTCTATAGGCCAAGTATCACCTACCTGTTTTCATAAATACAGTTTTATTGGAACACACCCAAGCTCATTTGCTTATGTATTGTCTCTGACTGCCTTCTCACTACAATGACAAAGTTGAATAGTTGTGACAAAGACCATATGGTATACAAAACCTATAATAAGCATTTACTATCTAGGTCTCTGCAGAAATAGTTTACCAACCACTCCCCTACAAGATATTTCCAAACTCCTTCGCATGCACTAGAATATCTTCATGGTCTGATCCCTATTCTAGCATCTTCTTTCATCAATTCATTCTCCTTGTTCCCACCAATATTTCCCACCTCCTACATATTTACTCATATCATTTCCTCTAACTGGAACTCCTTCCCCAGTATCACTTCCAGAATAAATTCTAAACATGTAGCAAAGTCCTTTAAAAAGAAATGATGTTTAGGGGCACCTGGGTGGCTCAATTAAGTGTTTGCCTTTGACTTAGGTCATGATCTCAGGATTCTGGGGTCTGGCCTTACAGTATGGCTCTCTTCTCATTAGAGAGTCTCCTTGTCCCTTTCCCTCTCCCTCTGGCCCTTTCCCTGCTTGTGATCTCTCTGTCTCTCTTAAATGAATAGATAAAATCTTAAAAAGAAAAAAAAAAAGGAAGAAATGACGTTCAGAAATAGTAAGTGTTGGACAATATATCATACGCGCCTAACTTTTATTTTACTTTAAATTGTTACTACTATTTGATATATTTATTCTTTGTACCCACCATGATAACTTTAATACTGCACTAGTACAAATCAGGAGTTAATGAAACTATATTTTCAACAGGAAGTGATTTGGACAACAGCAGGGAGCAAGAGTTCTTTAAATATCTAAATATTACCAAGTAGTATGAGTATCCCAACTTGTTGGCCACTTTCTAGAAGTAAGCTAGTCACTTCGCAGTTTTTCATTATAGGGTGACATTTTATTAATGACAACATTTTACAAAATTGTACATTTTCATCATAAGGATTCTCTTAAAATGAATATTTATATATAACCCAAATCATAAAATTATTTCCCATAGGCCAACCAGAACACATCTATTAAAACTCGTTTTAAAAATAAAACTCTTAAAAATAAAAATAAAAAAAAAATAAAAATAAAAATAAAACTCTTTTGAATATATATCCCTTCTTACCTGTTAAAGGCATTGCTCAGATGGGACCCTGTGGCCTGAAAGAGCTAGTGTTTACTGTATCAGTTCCTATATTTTTAAAGTAATTTAGGCCCTAAGAAAAATAAGTCCCCCTATTTTTACTTCCCATGAAGTAATCCATTTCAAAAACTTACCTTTTTTTATAATACAACAAATCTTTTTTTTTAATATATAACATCACGGAATTAAAGTTTGCTTTAGATAGTGACAAGGGTTTGCGCACATTGTGGATGTCAGTAAAATTAAAGACATCCTGCATGCCATTTTTGGCAGCTATAAATGATTGTTGGTTATTTTACTTTTTATTAAAAGGTCATATAAAATGCTTTAAAATCTATGTTTGTGGTGCTGGCCATCAGAAAGCACTGAGCTGCATCAAAAGAGTAAGGAAAATGTCAGTACAGTCACATTAGTATACATGTATTTTCTAGACATTAACCTCAAACATCTTTGAGAATTGCTGTGACTGTTGCCAATAACCAGATAATGATAATTATTGAAATAAAGCTTACAGAAAGAGGAAAGTTATTATGTATGCCTTTGTGACTCACCTTAGGGAATAAATGATCACTATGACCAATTACACATAAGATTCATTCAAAACTTTTTTTTTTTTTAGATTCATTCAAAACTTTATTGAGTGCTTATTTAGCATGTGGCACTATAGCCCAACTGAAATACAAAAAGTATAATGATAAGGGCCTCAAACACAGGAGCATTTTAATGGATGAAACCAGAAAGATACATTAAAAAACCTAGTAAGAATTTAAGAAAAAAGTAATTACATTTAATCAAATATCATAATGAGGGCTTATAGAATGAAAAATCAGATGAGGGTTACCTGGGAGGTTCAGTCAGTTAAGCATCTGCCTTTGGCTCAGGTCATGATCCCTGGGTCCTGGGATCAAGTCCCTTATCAGGTTCCCTGATCAGTGGGAGCCTGCTTCTCCTCTCCTCCCCACTTGTTATCTCTGTCGCTATCTCTGTCCTTCTCTCAAATAAATAAAATCTTTAAAAATTAATTAAAAAGAAAAATCAGATGAACATAAAACCTCATGATAGCAGGAAAACAAGTGGAATATGGTTTGGTACATTTGAGAGGGTTAGAGAACAGAAAGGAATTAAAAGCATTTTAACACACTCAAACTGCATTTCTAATTTTTCTAGGAAAGATTAAGTGAATATTATGCTTACATTTTTTTCAATAGTTAACCTAGACATAAACATAGAATAGATAATCGTAATAGGATGAGATCAGTGACAGTATGTTTTCTTAATAGATCTGATGTATAGGAGTACATTCATTCATTTAATACTGAACTTTTATAATATGTAATGTATTACATCATATGTGTTCAGCTCTGCAGTACACAAGCGGAATGAGACATGGATCCTGCTTTCTTAGAGTAAGTAAAATTTAAAACATGTTTATGGATAACTATAACACTATTACGATGTGATAAATGACATTTTTAAAAGTTGATGAGAAAAGGCTGTGGGAGTTCAGAAGAGGGAACTAGGGGCTGTGAGAAGTCCTCAGACTATTCTTGAAGGAGGTGGGCATTTGAGAGAGCTCTGGAACAGAGGAGGGATGTGCAAATGAAGAACAGAGCAGGGGCAGGACTGGGTTGGGCAGAGAAGTTTCATTTCTGGTATAGAGACAGACACCAAAGGTATATAAAAGATTAGTGAACATATCACTTAAACTGAAGTAAGAGATAAATTTAGCAGTAGTTTGAAAAAAATTCATAGTCTTAAAAACACAAGAAATTGATCTTTAACTTTATAACCAATCAGTAATTGTTGAAAGATTTTTTTTAGGGGGAAGGGGTTCATTTCTTTTGCCATTGTTGGGTTGTTTCCAAACACAAATGAGAGAGTTGTGGGCAAGGATATCATTTAAAAGGTTCATTTTTTCCCGAAATCTATGATGTTCCAAACTTTGTCATCAATATTAGACTGCAGACAATAGGAAGGGTGAAGTTGGGAGAATATGAACTGGAAAGGTACAAAGGTTATAACCAACAATGCAGAATAGTTTATGAAATATACAGGTCAAGTGAAAGACCCAAGCTGAAGGCTGACATTTAACCGACTGAGCCACCCAGCTATCTCCAAATTTAGCTATAATAGAACTATAATATATAAACTATAAACAGTTTCTTAGTGAAAAAGCCATATTTATAATATTAGTTGAGGAATAAAATTGAGGGAAAGGGAATCAGAATGATAGGATGGACAGCAATATAATGAAAATTTAAAAAGAATGCTGCTAAAAGCTGGAGAAAGAAAACACACACACACCACACACACACACACACACGCAAAAACCAGATATATTAAGAGGATAAGAACTGAGGCAATCTGGCAATTAGAAGGTTGCTGCTTACTTTCAGAGGAAGTTGAGAAATTTCAGTAGATTTTTGTGGAAGCCAACATACAAGAGGTTGTGGAGGATGTCAGGGATGGAAGACAATGAAAAGAAAAGATGAAATCATCATGGCTTGAGGCATTAATAGTATTTAAGGGAGATGAACTCATGTCTAGAACAACACTGTCCAAAAGAAATATAATGCAAGTCCTACATGAAATTTTACATTTTTCAGTAACCATCTTAAAAAACTTGAAGTTAAATTAATAGCATATTTTACATAACTCAATATGCCCATGATATTATCTTTCAACATATAATTCATGTGAAAATTATTGAGATATTTTACATTCTTTCTTCCTATTATCTTTTCTAAATCTGGCTTGTACTGTACATTTACAGCATACTTGAATTTGGACTACCGATGTTGCAATTGCTCAGGAGCTGCAGATGGGTAATGGCCACTCTGCTGGGTCTAGAAGAGAGCTAGATGCTAGGAATAGCTTGTGAAGTTGTCACTGACTGCTAAGTTTGGTTAGCTGGCAAATAAGAACTATTATGTGTGTATTTATTTTCTCTCTTCTTTGTCATAAATACAAAAGACAAAAAACAATAAGAGGGTGTTTGTATTGGGGATCACAGGATACTGTTCAAAATTCCCTTTGTAAGTAAGCAAGATTATTTGAAATGGGAACTTAAACTAAGATACTTTGAAGCTAATCACATGAGCTTTTAAAGATACAGTATAAAAGTTAAAAGTAGGAAACACTTCCAGGATTCCTGAAGTAAAAGACACATTATAAACAGAGGACTAAAATTGGTTTGAGAATTTCAAAACCATTCCTCATGAAATCATAATTATATCAACTTGTACAAATAGAAGGTCAAGAACTTTCTAAATAATTGCATCCAGACATTGTCTCATTAACTAGAATCCCACACGCAAAAGTAATTCAACATCTATTGGATTTATCCTTTGCTCCCTCTATTTTCTCAAGACTAATGAAGACAGCCAAATCACACATCTGGCATATCTTCTTCAAGCCATTTTTACTACTATAATAAATAAGATGAATTCCAAATACCACACTTTTTACCAATCAAAAGAGAATTCATGTTAAAACAGAACAAAACTACATTATTTTAAGAATGTTTTCCTTTTATAACTATTTTGCTTTATAAAGTAGGTCTACTATTTTCATTAGCATTTAAAACTAAGCAGTAGTATAGCATGTTGAATGAAAAACTAGACAACTTAGACTGTAGATATTTTTTAATTTAAAAAAATCACATGGAAAGAAACTTCAGTCTACTTTAAAAAATCTTTCAGTAAAATCCTGATTTATTTATATTCTCATGAGTGTGGTTGAAAGAAAAACTGTGCATATGCCAGGACAATTCAAATTGGTGAACCAACTGTCAGAGTTAGATGACACAGATATAAGATAGCACCAACAGTAAAGCTTGATGAAATATAATTGTATATTTAATATCTCCTAGCAGTCACTTGTCAGTACATAATAATTTCAAAGTGAAAAATTCATTTTTCATGCTGAAAAACATAAAATAAAACATTGATTTGAATATCCTATTCAATATTTTCAAAATCATTTAAAACTGAAAGCAGTTGCTACCACCATTTGCCTTTTATACTTAAATGAAGGACATGACTTATTTCAGAAGACTAAAGATAACATGAAATAGCCCACATTAGCACAATGGTAATATATTCTCAAGATAAAATGTTAGTGGGGATTAGTTTTCTTACAAAAAGTTAATACTATTATAACTCAGAGGAGAAATGGAATATATACCTCTTTTCTTAATGCTAATGCTGTTTTTATTATTTCAATGTCTTGGAGAGTTGACTTGCTATATATATTATATTCCCAGCTAAACTCAAACCAGTTCCTTGAAATGACTATGGCGTACTTGATACACTCTTCCACTATACACAGTTCCAAGGCATTCAATAACTGATTTTTGTTTAGATTACTGGAAGGAGGAAAAAAAGGCAAAACGCCCACAAGGAAGTGTTATATTAAGTGATGCTAAGGACAGATTTACACAAAAACATTGGTCAAGCATTTTGTTGAACTCATCTAGGGATAGGCTTCAATACTCATGTCTATCATCATTGGGGGGATGTTTTAAAATAAAAAAAATAAACCATTGTATTAGGAAAAAAACCCACAATTTGTTTACTTCATTTAACATTGTATGTTCATTTTCCTGTTGAAGATAAAACTGTAACAAAATTTCTTCAAAATGCCTGATAAAATTAGTGATGCATCTGAAAATATGAGATTATTTAGTCTGCTGAATTTGAAATGATTTCATTCAGTTAACATACTTAAATCTATAAAAAAATAAAAGTATGAAATAGATATAAAGCATAAAGATATAAAAATTAATAATTATCCTTCCCAAATTTCTTGGGTAAATTAATGTTTCTTCCTTATTTTTAGGCTATTCTGGCACATAAGGAAAAAATTAGCCATTCAGCCAAAGAATGAAATAGGAAATAATCTCATCTTCTAGAAACAACACCAATATATATAATCACTTAACACACACACACACAAGAATAATATAGCCTAATGAATCCATTGGAAAACTAAGTTTTACTGATAATCTATGGGAATTCAACTACCAAAAAAAAATTAGCCTTTTCCTCAGTTAAGCTTCCTAGTATCAGTGGTGATTATTAGCCTTTTATTTTTCCTTCTCATCTCACCAAATAGCATAATAATGTTGAAAGTGTAACATGCAAAGTGTGCTAATCACTATCAAGCAAAGATTTAATTTATTTAACATGAGATATTCTCAAAATGTATTCATTTCAAAATTGAAACTATACTTATCATATGTACTCTATTGTGAAAAAATAAAAAGAAGAAAAATGCAAACAAATATTTTATTTTTAGTTCTCTTAGGCAAACAGAGCTGATAACAAAAAACAAAACTATGTTTTACTATCAGTAAAGGTGCTTATTTCCACTCTGTCCAGAATCACAGGCTCTCCCACATGTCACCTTGGTTTGAATATCTCAATATAATTACCTTGTTCATTTTGTACTTTTTTTTCTAACAAGGTAGAATTGTTACAATCTTTCTTTTTACCTCAAAGGATTTTCCAAAGGTCAGTATGCAGAGGGATCAGTATATAAAACCCTTAAATAAGCAAAATTTGCCTTTGCTTTTTTCTCTTATTTTTATTTAATATCTCATCTCTAAAGATATTATAATACTTTTTACTCCAGGTGTTATCTCTCCAAAGACATTTATGGAGCTTATAGGAAAGTTCTTCCCCTGAAGTCACACAACTATGAAAACCAAAACACTGACTTCTTGATTGGTTGACTCCTTAAAAGAGATAACCATTATTGAGGCCTTAGTATTTGAACCATGGTATGCTTGACAAAGTAGAATGAGTTTTTAGTTGCATGGGGAACAAGACATACATATACATAAAACAGAAGTCAACCAAGAGTACACAGTACACTTAACTCAGTGCCAAAATTGACAAATTTAGTGTCATGTGATTTTAAAAAGGACAGATCACTAAAAAGAAGAGTAATCAGGGAATGTCCTTATGGACCCCAAAACATAAGAGGCTCCAGATTTGTGAAACAGACTGTAGAGAAAAGCCAAGGCAGGATGCACCAATAGAGTTAAGACATGGAGATGGAAATTATAACGGTATATTTGAGAAAGAGAGTAAATTGCCTGCCTCAAGTCAAGAGTCGTTGTTAAGATTATTATAAGCAAGGAACCAGATACTTTGCTATAGGTTTGACTTTTTGTACTATCCTTCCAAGAGCTCTATGATGTAGATATGCCATTTCTTGCAGATAAGCATATGAAGGAAACTATAAGTTTCTTGCCCAACTCTTCTGACATGGTAAATGGTACAGCCCAGGAATAAACCTCATTTGGAAGATATTCTATGCCAGGTAAGAGATATGGGACTTAGTTTCTTAGACAATTTACATTTCCTAAATATCTTTTTTTTTAATTTATTTTTTATTGGTGTTCAATTTACTAACATACAGAATAACACCCAGTGCCCGTCACCCATTCACTCCCACCCCCCGCCCTCCTCCCCTTCTACCACCCCTAGTTCGTTTCCCAGAGTTAGCAGTCTTTACGTTCTGTCTCCCTTTCTGATATTTCCCACACATTTCTTCTCCCTTCCCTTATATTCCCTTTCACTATTATTTATATTCCCCAAATGAATGAGAACATATAATGTTTGTCCTTCTCTGACTGACTTACTTCACTCAGCATAATACCCTCCAGTTCCATCCACGTTGAAGCAAATGGTGGGTATTTGTCATTTCTAATAGCTGAGTAATATTCCATTGTATACCATTTCCTAAATATCTTTAAAGAGTTTTTATGACTCTATAAAGTCAATAAGATTGATATGGGTATTTGATTTTTTTTAAAAAATCCTTATTTTCTAATATAGTCATGCTAGCAAAAAAGAAAATTTTATTTAAATTTTTTAAATTTTATTTATTTAATTTAAATTTATTTTAAAATTTTATTTAAATTTTATTTTAATTTAAATTTTAAACTTTATTTAAAATAAAGTTTTGGGTCTCCTTCAAATAAAATGGGTCAATCCTTGTACAGTTATATTTGTTACAGTGTGATCTCAGCTTCTCCTAATTATATCAGGAGTCAACTCGTTTACAGAAAGATTTATCAAGCTGATAGAAGCTTCAAATCTTGGAAACTAAAAGAGAAAATATAACAAAGGAATCACATGCCATTTTTTCATATTTCTCACTTCCAAAGGCTCAGCAGCACAGGGACAGATAAGGCGTGAATGGGAAAATTTTACTATCCTGACATCTGGTGAAAATGTCACTTTACTGAAAGTATTGCACTTACTAATTTTTTGTTGTGTTGATAGATTCCCTCCTAAGTGGTAGAAAAGCAGCACTAAAAGATTGAACTATTTGACAATTTGGAAATGATAATCGTTGCATAACTGCCACATTATATATTTTATTTAGCAATGAAGTTTAAAAACTTGCAAAAAATGAAGTATAGTATCCTAAACAAGGCACTGAAAATTCTCACCATCTTCTGCATTAATTAGCTCATGCTTGATATACTGTAATATAGACACAAACTAGAAAGTATCCAAGGAGGTGAAATCTGAAAGCTCTGACTGAGAAAACATAAAGGAAGGGGTGATATCATGCCAGGAAGGCAGGAGAGCCAGAAGACACAAGTTATCTCTTCAAATGTCTAGATGATCATGATGCTGATAGGAGATTAGTGTGGCCCTTCTAAATAGGAACAAGGAACAAATAGACCTTTCCAATTTACTCAAGAAAGTAGAAACTCCTACAACTAATGTGACTGAACAATAAAAATATGCTCTTAAGAATACTTTAACCACAGATTTAACAACTGCCTTTTGAAGAGTACTGTACATGGGTGTTGGCTAGGATTTAAATTTAAGTAAACTTTATGAAAACTAGAAGACAAATTTTATGTGATTTTATGAGAACACACTCACAAAAGGGGCTTCTATGACTATTTCAAATGAATAAAGCAGCACACATTAAAAGCGTATGTAAACTCAAGCAAACCCCGCAATTTTTCTTTGAGGTTCTACCATTTTTGTCTTGGTGTTGACCAATCATAGGAGCAATCCAACAAGGTTTGGTTTAAAAAACATACTAGACGTAGAATCAGGGTCTTCGTTTTATTTATTCAATTTCTTTTGGCAAATCAACATCTCTGAATCTCCTTTTTTATATATAAAGTGGCAAAAATATCATCTATATGACAGATTGAGCTGAATATCAAATTAAATCTCATTTAAACAATTTTGTTGTGAACGATATGGCACTGTGTGTTATGAAAGCTTGTTTTCATTAGCATTATTTTTTTTTCAAAATAAGTCTCTAGTATTTCTTCCCACAAATCTCTTATTTAAGAATTCATCTGTCCCACTTTAGTTTACCTCTTCTTTTCTCTTCAAGTTCTACTAGAGGTTCATTATCATGAGAACATATGTAATAGCCTCACAAATGCCTATGAAAAATGAATGTTTTGTAGTAGTGGCATCTCCAAAAGATAATTATCATACAAACTTCAGTATGCATGTCAGAAGATTTGACCTCACAGTATCAAAGGGAAGAAAAGCAATAATTTCTTGCTACTTGGTGAATATGCAAATTGGATTATACTATCATAACATATAAATCCTAATGGATGTCTAAATCGCAATGGCATGGCACAGAAGGTTTGATGAAACATAGCTTCATAGATTTCAAGTTTCCACCAACAAATCTGTTTCATCCAAATGTGTCATCCAGATTAAGAAATAATTCAGTGTGAATCTTCCTGGAGAACCAATCAGCAAGCATAAGATCATAAAACAACCTCATATAATTGTGCAATTTTGTTCCCAAAAGACAATGTTACAAAGGGAGTGGTGCTTTAAAATTCGCCAACCTGAGTGCAGCCACATTGAAAACTGCCATTAAGTAAACAAAACAATGTGCCCACTCCCTAGAAAACTGGAGGGCTCTCTAGTGTGGGGAAAATGGGGAGGTTGCCATGTTCCTCCACCACATCTCAAAACATGAGTCATCCATACTTATTAACAACTAAGACAATATCTTAAAAATAATTGTTATAAAAAAATTATTATTATAGCTAATAAATAGCATCAGAGATAAGGAAGATCCTTCCAAAATGTGCAT
The DNA here is from genome assembly GCF_048164855.1 of Canis lupus baileyi. Taxonomy (NCBI): domain Eukaryota; kingdom Metazoa; phylum Chordata; class Mammalia; order Carnivora; family Canidae; genus Canis; species Canis lupus. The sequence continues at coordinate 35,444,905 of NC_132854.1, read as the reverse complement.
TGATAAAGAAGAAATTCATACATAGGGATGGAAAAGAATGGAGATATTAAATTCTTCTCTTTATAATAGCTGAGAAAGCTGAAGCTTAGAGTAGAGGAGTAAAAAACTCAACCAATTTTTGGGCGCCATCTGATCACTGATGAAGGGAGCTCACTTCACTGCTATCATTCTTTAGAAACACAACACTAAAAAATGCATGATAATTATAATACAGTGAAATCTACTGCAAATATCCCCAGGCCAACCCGGTATCACCTTACACTAAAGACCTGTTTGGAACTCTCTTACACCTCTGTAGCACCAGCAACCCACTCCATGCAGTGCCAACCTTTAGCACCTCAGATAAAATAAATGGTAAAAGAAACCCATGGTATCTGTGGATTAGCTCTTTTACCTGATCAAGTCTTTAAGTGGTTAGTGCCAAACTTGATTGGTTGCTCATAGAAGTTTACAAACATTTCTAGGTTCTTTCACAAGATTAGTAAGACTCCTCTAATGGTCTCACTAACTACAAACTTAAGCAATGTCAACTTAGAGTCAATTTACTTATTTAAATATATTTTAAGATATACCATAAATACAGTTTGATAAATAATCCTCCCCAAAAGATTTAGCTTGGTGACATACACATTTCTTTAGGAACATATATGCATTGATGAAGGTACATATGCAAACTGTAAACAACTATTTTGGTAGTTATCTATTTATATATTTGTATATATGAATAGCTGTGATACAAAATATCTATTTTATACAAAATGAACAATAACTAGCTTTTATAAGAAAGTATTACTTACAGTACAAAATATAGCAATGAGTGTTAAAACTAAATTATGCAATTTAGTCAGCACACTCTGTAGAATTTAATACATAAGAATTATTAAAATCAAGCTTCCCTGACAAAAAAAAAGTGCTTATGCCCAAGCTGGCCCACATGGAGGGATACCCTTGGGCATTCTAGGACTTTCTTAAGGAAATGTTTGGTTTAGATAAATTCAGGATCTATATTTACCTAGAGAATATTTCTCCTGGGATCATGGGAAGAAGCAGAGAAATCTGAGTTCTGCCTTCCAACCCTCATTTCCCTAGGGATTCTAATTGAATTACATCCTAATGGGCCTTTATATAATACTGTAGCAATCTTGGAGCCAAGAGGCCATAAGTATTTCAGGTAAGAATCTCAAGACCACCCTGGACAGCTCTCACATTCCTGAGGTGTCAGAAAGGGCTTGTCCAGTATATGTATGATCTTGCCAAGTAAACAAACCAGCTATTCTGAGGAGAGGAGAAAACTAATATAAAGATCTTTTAGAGACAGCCTAGTGACTTTCAACTGTAAAAAAAAAAAAAAAAAAAAAAAAATTAAGTAAATTTAGGATACCTTTGCCATCCAAAGTAAACTTCAAATTTATCACTAACTGGCCAGCTTTACACATGCATTGCTACAGATTAGCCTGAGTAAACCATATTCCGTTAATGGGATCTCAAAAAAAAAAAAAAAAAAAAAAAAAGGCAGAAAACAATGTTGAGGTGGAAACAAAGTATGCGCTGAAGCATGAGAAAAGTGTCATTGCTTAGCAAAGAGTGGTAGGAGACATAAGGCAAAAAAGTAGACTGGAGGACAATTTTGATGAAGTTCATTAGGCCAAATGATAGCAGCCTAAGGGTTTTAGTAGTGAAAAGGCACTTGAAGATCATTTTATAGGTGAAAAAGGACAAGCACAACTCCTTAGTTTTTAAACATGAAAATCTATTTAGGAAAAGTTAGTAGGACAGGCTGTCTACTCCATTAAAATGATATTCTGGTGCTTGCTTTCCCTGCCATACCCACTATGTCCTTCACCATTGGCATCAACCTGAGAGCCCCACTGAATGAATAAAAATCAACAGATTTTCTCCGTCTACTGCTACAGCATCTCTCACTCCCAAATCCTTGATATCTCTGCCCTGTGTGAACTAATCAGAAATATGCTTCCTGGATTTTCAAAGAGCAGTGACTTTATAGTAGCTCAGATAATAATGCAAACCCCTCAAAAACACACAGGACATTTTCTTGACTAATGTATAAATTCTTTATAGCATCTTTAAATTTTGCTAATTAGTCTCTATTTTACCTGAAACGTGAAAATTACACAGACAAACCAGAATATCTAATTATTTTAAATATTTTCTATTTTTTTTCTGCTCCCATCCAAAATCTGAACACCTACATGCTGTGAAAAAGACCGAGATTTTAAGTTGTCTAAACATGTGCAATGACTAATTTCTACTTAATGTCTAACCTCAGAACACTTTTTAGATTTTATTTGGGAATTTGTTGAGAAAAGGTTGAACACATCGGATAAAGGCTAGGTGAATACACCAAATGAATGATAGGACATTCTGCGAATGCCAGCACTTACCACAGAACCTAACACAGAGTAAGCCCTCAATCAATATAAACTATTATTATTATTAACATTTTGAAAAATTTTCCTCATGTGTCATTCTTTCACATGAGAGCATTCCAAGAATGCCTTTTAAATGCACACTTAAGGAATTTAAGGATTTAAAACAAGAGGCAACAATGAAATGTAAATATTGTTGAAAGGCACAACATGTGGGAAACTGTTAGTCATCTATATCATTCTCTGAACGCAGCTAGGGGCCAAGGTTTCATAAACATTATCTCTAAGCCTCACAAAAACTCAACATCACAGTCATTATAGTCCCCCTTTTAAAAACAAGCACCATGAGGATGAGCAGTAAGAGGCAAGTAAGTGGAGAGTTGAGGATTTAGAGACTACATGGGTTTCCAAGCACCTTCTTTCCATAGGGATCCACATGTAGAGAGGGCCCAGCATTTGGTTTAATGGTCTGCTGCTGCCATCTTGAAATAATTAATAATCTTTGTCTGCAGGTTCCCATATTTTGATTTTGCACTGAGACTGGCAAATTATGTCACTAGTCCTGTCCTTCCACTTTACCACATTGTTTTCCTAAATTGAAATACAGTCAATTTTCTGAGCAAAGGAAGATAATTCACAGAAAGCAAGGGGTAGAGAAATGATGAAAGAAAGTGTTGGAAATAGTCAACTTGAAGACAAAGATAAACACCTTCCCCTATCTCAAGTTTTATGCTTTCAAACAGCTATTTATGGAACCACCATCTATGTGTGAGGAACTCCATTGGCACCAATACCACATAGAATTCATGAATTATGTCATAATCCCTCTCACTCGTGCTCTTCCTGATGCTCTTCCTCAGCTTGCAATATTCTGCTCCTTCCTCTCCTTCTTATTGTCCACTCATTCTTAGAGTCTACATTCAGTCATCTGCCCCAGGAAACTTTCCCTGATTTAGCGGGGCTTCCTGGGATACCCTGCCTCCACATGCCAATAGCAATCATTTCCACCATCATATGATAATTATTTCTTTTTTATTGTCTTTATAATCCTTGGGTTGAGGCACTGTACCTTACATTGCTGCAATGCCACACTTGTATTTGTTTAATAATAAATGCATGCATAAATGAATGCATGAAAAAAGGATTGATGATGCAAACAAAAATATGGAAAAAGTTGGCATTTCAAGGAAATGGACCACTTAAGAGCACTTGAATGTACTATTTTATTTAACGTGTCTTAACTGGAATTCATTATAAAAAGAATTGTTTAATTTTGCTATAAAATAAAAAAATGCTAAAGTAGGAAATAAAAGCACTGTTTAATTTAATCGTTCTCACTATTATTGGTATGGCTTTTTCATATTTTTAGTAATGAGCAAAAATGTAAATTGACCTTAACTCCAAGAATAAAAGAAATATCCCAAATAAATGTTGTTTGATATTTCTACACTATTTACTTTTAAGAATTCAATCATTACATTAAGAAAACAGCAATATGTAGTTTACATAATTAGCTCTTGTAATAATTAGGGGAAGGGGTGGGAGTCATCAATGAAACGCACGCATTGCTGTCCAAGTTAAACCAGAAATTCCTAATGACTAACATTAATTGAAAAAAGACGGCTCAAAAAAAAAATCTATGTGAAACATTAAACAAAGTTATCTGATGTTTATGTTTTTCTCCTTTAATAATTAATGGAATGTAAATAGTCAGGGGAGGCCACAGTTTTGCATTGTAACTAACCACCATTATAAATGGCAGTCAGATGTTTACATAATACCCAGAACCCTTCTGTATGGAAGGAGGTTACAAATCTGCCCCTTTCCCCTGTTCAAAGTCAAAAATAATGGTGCCCGGTCCCCAGAGCATTCACTGCGAGAACTGTTTGCATATTCAGTTATTGTTTCTGCTGCGTCAGTCATCTGTTGAAGTTCACTCTAATGTGGCTCTGATCAATTCTGCCAGCTGTGCTTAAGTGCTGTTTACTATAATAACATCACACCGCATTCTTATTTGGCAACAACAGCTATGACAGCACCTAAATGCATTGAGAAGCCAAGATTTTTATCATGTACACAGATCAAATTGAAACTGTTTACAGAGGACAGTGATGTTCTATTTCTGTCCATTCCAGTGAATACCAATAGTCTAATAATGGCTTTGCCAAAAGCATTACTATCCTGCCCTTTCTAATAAGTAAAGAGCTTGTTGATCTAAATCCTCGATAGGATATAAAAATTATTTTAGGATTGTACACCTTATAATCTTGACCTTATAATCTTAAACATGTTGGTTTACTCTAAATAAATAAACCTTACCTCCAGCATGCCCTAATATAAGGTGTAGTATGTGTAAATTATCCAAAAATAATTTGCTCTCCAAAATAGGTAGCAGCCAAAGGAGTACATGTGAAAGTTAAAAGGCAAACGCAAATACAATCTTACAACAGCAGATTAGGTCAACGAAATATTAAATTGAAGGCTTTGTCACCTGTTACAATCATACATTTCATCTCATATCAAGTAACAAGGGAAACTAAGCCAAATAAGTCAGTCAGATGAAAATTGGTATTTTTACACAAAACTTCACAGTCATCATGATCAACATTTGTTACTGTTTTGCTACTTTATATTTCAAGACTTTATAAGTGAATTCTACATCTATGTAACATCAAGTTTAGTGTTGTTTATTGTGAAATTTAAAATCTCATTGTTGTTTCTGTGATCCTTCCACCATTCCTTTATAATAAGTAAGATATAAATAAAAATACTGGATGGGGAAAGAACAGACAAAGTCACTGAAATGCCATCCTCTTAGAGGTTTTAGTCTTCCTAAAGCAATAGCCAATATGTGGACACTTTTAAGAATAGCATAGAAAACATATGGATAACTCCTAATATAAATTCATGTCATAGCTCATAAAGGCTCTGAAGGCTCCTTCTGAGCTATTATAGTGCATGCTGTGAATGTGTATTAACGCTAGTGCACAATCATATGTTAAATACATAATATATTCGCATATTTAGTTCTATTCAAATGCCAATTTTAAAATACACTTTTTCTGAAGTCTCGGTTTCTAGTAGCCATAATTTTTACATTAGCGTCTATCAAAATAGTCACCTACTTTGACATTATCCAACTTTTTAAATTATATGTAAACTCCTACAAACTAGGAAACTATCTTTTTCTTTTCTTGCTCACTTAGCTACAGCTGAGTGAGAATTTTAGGAGCTTACCTTTCTAAAGACGATCAACTCTTCATACATTTTATATTAACACTCTTTAGTAGATAATAATTATTTCTCCAAACAAAATCTTTCATTCCTGCTTTTGTAGAAAACATGACATTCTTTTACAATCATCACGTTGCCAGCAAGAATCCAAAACAAAAATAATTCATTCAAACTGCTTAATCTAGTCATTGAAGATTGACAGTATCTTTTTATATTTTTGAAAGCTCTTTTAACATTAACTGATATTTTAGTGTGGGAAGAAACTAAAAGCTTTCTACATATAAAAGTTCATCTTCTACTTCCTCACCACCATCAGATAAAAGCAAAGGGGGCTTGAAGCCACGCTCAAATATACTGGTCCCATAGGAACGAGCCCAGGGCATCAGGAACACACAGCAAGTGTGAGCAGCGACTAGAAGAGTCATGTTATACCAGGAAGACAAGCTAAAGAACAGTTACATGGGACCTATTAATACCACTATGCATGGGATAATAGGAAGGCCTTCTTGTTACTAAAGATGAAGCTAGCCTGGCTCGAAAAATAAGCAAACCACTGCAAATATTGTAGTGACTGTCCTGTGAATGGATTGCCACACCAAATGACAGAACTCTCTCAATTCCACTTTCCAATAACTCCAAGGCACTCGGGATGTGACAGCATGATGAATACCACAACAGACAGCTCCAATATGGTACCATTTTACCAGATCAATATCTCGCTGCAATATAAGAAGAAAGGAGCTGATATTAGTCTACACAGTGTATTACAGATGAGGTACATTTCTTCTTACTGCACTCATGCTGAACCAAAGCAATAATTCATAGATCCCTTAAAAGGTTCCTGCACCACCACATGCAAAAAAAAGGCTAATCTTTATTTTAACATCTGCTGGAAGACGTAATAGCTTAAAGCAATAAATATGCAAGTTTTTGAAAACGTCTCTCTTTATCATTTTATCTAGGTGTAGGAATAACACAGTATATCCAAAATCTGAAACAACACAAACATTCATGGATTGCTGACATTGTTCTATCATCAGTATAAAGAAAATTGTACTCAATATTTTACTACTGGGCTACCTTAATCCCTCTGCAAGTAGAAGCTTTAGAACTTTCCACATTTGGAGTGTGTGAAATATAATCAATTCTCAATTATCTGTGATGGTTTATTCTTTTTCAGATTATTCTGTATTTCGTTTTTAAAACCAAAATCACTGTGATCAGCTACTCACACTTAGCAAGACCCACAGAATAGCAAGCTGCTAAGAGCTCTTACCTACTCTACAAGAAGTATTAGTTGCTATGTATATAGAGATCATACAAAAGCAATACAACTATTCTAATGCCGTAGTCAAAGTATAAATGACTAAATGTTTTATTGTTTTAAAATATTCTAACTTGTTCAACACAGGTACAAGGAGAAGTCAGAATAACATAACATGCTAAATCGGAAGCCACCTAATTCTGACTTAATTTGACTCATGATTATCTTCTTTAATCCACTCTCTTCATTATCTACCAGTGTTTTTTTTCCCTCGTTTTCTCTTTTTTTTCATATCCTGTTTCAGTAAAATAAATATTTACTTCCTCAAACAAAGTTCTATTAAATTGAAACTGTTCTATTAATGCTTTATAGGGAAATTTCACAGCCAGCTCACCTGAGTCGTACTTCCTTTCCAATCATGCCCATTTCCGTTCTGGCAACACTCATTGATCCTAATATAGAGATTCTCAATCAACTTCTCTGAAAATCTGAGACTGGATTCCCAGCTCCTGCCCAACTGCAAGTAACAGTTTACCCCCACTTCTCTCCTTCACTGCCACCCACTGAAGTATCTGCACAATGCTAGGTGAAGTTTTGGTGACATAGGAGTTGTTAATACTTCACAAAGGGATGACTACTCCCAGTATTTTTTACTGTTGCCAACCTGAACCACAAAGTAGGTCAGCACTAATATTTTGGTTTTACAGATAAGGAAAATGAGGTTTTGGAGGTTAAGTGTCTTAGCCCATTGACCCAACAGCTGTCAGAATTTAGTAACCATTCTCTGGGCCATTGCTTTCCAGCCCAGATTTTGTAATACCCTGGGGTGTCTCACATTTCCTAAATCATTTCATGAAATTTCTCAAATAATATTCAATTAAAGACAAATATAGGCCAAATTATATATTTTAGACATAACCAGGAGAAATGGCACAAATATATAGTGCATCACAACTTGGCAAAGCATGGAAAAGTCCGCTCTCTGGTAGTCCTCTGCATTGCTAGCAAGTTTCATAAACAAGATAAAATAGAAAGGTATAATAATAAGACAAGCACGTAACCAATCATTAAATATCATTTTGCCCTTTGCAAACATCACATTTAATAAAATTCTACTTTTATCCAGTTGAAGGGTAAAAATACAAGGAAATGATATCATAAAATACTATATCTCTTAATCTTCTCTTTGAAAATTAGCAAGAAAAAAATGATTAACTTTGTCAATGAGTTTTGTTTTATCATCTTCAGGGTAATTATACACACTGAGATGTTGCCTAGACACGCTTGACTTGGCTAATATTGAGAAAGGGTGTTCAACAGAGTTACCACTAATATCTCCCCAGCTCATGTCACTTATTTCCTTAAAGCAGACACCAATCAACTATGGCATAACGAGATAGATTTGTTTATTTTATGGACATCTATTAATATACCACACATGAGCTGAGGAAATAGATATTTTAAACACTAAGACTTTTATGTAGCTAGATGCTTAAACATGGATCCTCATCATAATAACAATGCCAACTAGTCAAAGAGTATTAAAATAGCTATTTCATAGGAAATGTATTCCTCAAGTTTAAATTGCTACATGAATAGGTAAACCAAATGGGTATTAATTTTACTACTCTGACCAAGGCTAGCAATGAATCTTAACTCTCTTCTTTCTGCAGTGGAGGAAACTGAGGCCCAGAAGTATGAATCATATGCCCAAGGTCCCAATGTTAGTGGCCAAGTTGGGAAGATCTCTAAGTTAGGTCCAACTTGTCCCATTTTACAAATAGCACATCTGAAGTTCAGAGACATTCCAGTGCTACTAAGCAGTAGAACCGAGGCTAGAATGCATATATGCTAACTTTCAGTTAGATAGATAAAGAGGAAATATTATAGCCATCCATTTATACACATGTATCTTTTAAAATATTAGGTACTGTAGTTCACAAATTAATGTCTAAGAATAGAGAAAAACTTGTATATTCAGTCTTCATATTCAATTTAGTCTGTCCCTTGACTGCTTCTTCCTTTTATATGAACTTCAAAAGTATTTCTGTTAATCATAGCATTAGAAACAAATACATACAAACCCTAACTTTTTACCATGACAAAAGAACAAAGGATAATATTTACTACAGATCACTAATCCATTTGTTGAGTAGGAGGCAAAAAATAACAAAGAATGTTAAATGTTAAAGTGTTAAATTATTTCAATTCAAAAATTGCCTAAAACAAGATATTTAACACTGTACCTGGACTTCACTTACTAGTGATTCCATTTATATTTCCTAATACTTCCGGATTCAGAGAGCTGAACATCCACTTTTATCATTTGTTATCATGTTTGAACTTTCTGGGAATACTGACATGAGTTAGATTATGGTTTAGGGTTGGTTTTCCAATCAACAGGAAAAAATATTTTAAAGATATATTAAAAGTTGAATGACCACTATGTCCTACATACTGTATTAGGAACTAAAGAAATAAAGATCAAGACAGAGGAAAGGTCCCTCTAAGTGGATGAACTCATAGTCTAATGAGGAAGAGTGACAGGAAAAGAGATAATTACAGTACAAAGCCATAAGCTGTAGGGTAGAAATATAAATGAAGAACTTCAGAAGCACAGTATATATTTTTTTAAAAATCTGAAATCCATGACTGGTTTTCTAAAAGAAATAAATAATCATAACTTTCAGAGCATATTTAGAAATTTATAACATATTTAGTTTATTTTAAACTAAAAAGGACCAAATATCTGATTATCATAGAAATGTCAAATGAAAAAAAAAAAAAGAAATGTCAAATGAGGGTATATGCTTGCATGTCTGCTTTTGACCTGTGAGAATGACATCGTGAATTTGAAGCACTAGGAGAAATAATGACTCACATATCACATTTGTAACAACAAACTCATATACTGCCACTGACTGATTACTTGTTAAGTTAAATTCAGTGCTATAAACATGGGAAGTAGGTATTAAAAGTTCCAGTAACAATGTATCACACATTTGAAGATTTTTGAAAGGGCTCATTATTGACATAAAGCAAAAGTAGTTTATTTAGCTTGAGTAATTAACATAATGCCTCAGTAACTCATAATAAACATGCATTCAATTAAATGTTAAAATATCACTTAAATCAATACATAATAATTCAAGACCCAGGATCAAAAAAAATTAAGAAAAACTATTTTAATTCTCTAAATGCCATAGCCACGAGAGCAAAAGCAGTAAAAGGATATTATTTGATTTTTACAAGCATTTTCTTTGGGGCCTTAGTAAAATAACATGGACCACTGTCCAGTACTGGCTCTGTAGAGTCATTATTTGGCCTGAGCAAATCACCTACGCTCTCCAGGGATCAATTTTCCTAATCAGTGAAATGGGTGTGACAACACCAATCTCAAAGGTATATTGTTGAGAAGCCAAAATGATTGTTTAAAGTGCTCTGAAAGTAGACAATAGTAGTTGAGCATTACAAGAAAATTTTTCTATCATTATGCTTTCCAGGATTGAATCAGTGAAACAGATGTAGAAAGATGTGACCTCAATTTCTAAATGAAGAATTTAAGGGGTGCCCGGGTGGCTCAATGGTTGAGCATCTGCCTTTGGCTCAGGTAGTGATCCCAGGTTCCTGGGATGGAGTCTTGCATCAGGCTGCCCGCAGAGGGAGCCTGCTTCTCCCTCTGCCTATGTCTCTGCCTCTCTCTGTGTCTCTCATGAATAAATAAATTAAATCTTAAAAATAAATAAATAAATAAAATAAAATGAAGATTTTAATTTACAAAATACATAGCAATTAAGTATAAACAAATTTACATTTCTTTAATAAAATCATGTTTCTATTTTAGAATTATGTTTATAATTCTATTTCTATAACTAAAAGACCTATAGTTACAGAAGCTTAAGTATAAACATGACTATATGATTAAAAGGAAATCTATAACTATTGCATGCAAAATTAAGAACCAATATGAAGATGTCAAAAATTTTTTAAGTTGAGCATTAAAGACACAATCACCTGAGAGCAATAGAAAGACCCAGCACTGTGCAGTCACCATCCCTTCCTGTAAAAGTTAAGTTTGTTAAACATGGTTTAGAATAGTAGGTAACAACTGTCCAGAAAAATCGCCAGTTTTTCTGTAGAGACTGATACATACTCAGTGTGTGTCAGATGTGATATGTCTATTTCAAATAGATTAACAGAAGCAGAAATACATTTTCATGTAAAGGATTAGCAAATTTAATATTTTAAACTATTGATATTATAAAAAGACTGGGGAAAACACCTCTTCTTAGAGAAACATGAGGAGTGAGAACTGAGAAACAGAACAGACACTGTTTCCAATGTTTTTAAAAAATATCCTGTACATTTAAAGTCCTTTGATGCAATCAAGAAAGTATAACTTCAAGTGATAATAGACCTCTAAGAAATGCAGTGCAACACGGAGAAGAGCATTTAGGTCCTGAAATCTTCTTACAGTAAAACACCCCCAAATATGTCTCAATAATTATATTAAGTAATAGCCTGAAATACTTTGAAATGCACCATTTAATCAAAATACTGTATCCTCTCCTCCTGAGCATGGGATACCTCTCAACAGGAATATGTGTCTGAATTCTTAATGGGCCTCCTGAAGTTAACAACAAATAAATGAAAACAAGTAAGTATAAATATCTGCTATATTAAAAGATGACTGAGTGGCATATAATTTCTACGAGTAATTCTGTGCCCGTGTTGAAGTTTAAATTAGTACACAGTTAATGCCTGCTTTGAAGAAAGTTATTATGTACCTTCCATACTGCAAACCAATAAACTCCCCCTCCCTCCCACTATGTTGTTGCTAGCCTTTGTCTTTTTTTTCCTGTGGTCCTGTTTAAATTCTCACCTTGCTCTGCCCTTGTCATCAAGTCGTTCAAGCACAAAGCAGGGAGCATGGGGAGTGTTTACTCATTTCCCAAGTCCATTATCTTACACATTAATCACTGGTCTGGAACTTTTGGACAATGCTGAATCTGTTACCTTTTTTTTTTTCCCTTTTCTGGCTGCTTTACTCATGAATCTGACAGTTCACCAGTTTCGGGCTGAGCTTACACTTGATGACCTTTTCATCTGATTAACTATTTTTGTCCCTTAAAAAAGTAATGATTTGTCACTTATAGTCCAGGGAAACCAAAATGAACTTAAATGTGGAAGATGAAGCCCTTATTTTTCAAATAGTGCTTTTTATTCACGGAAAGACAGACTAGAGGAACTAAATATCTTAAGTATTAGTTTGTGAAAATATTTGTCTTTGTTTGTTGCAACTGAGTTCCTTCTCTTTCCCCCCACTGCTTCCCTCACTATTATTAAGTGTCATTTTCAAAACAAAACATTAATGAGAAATTCTGGTTAACTTTGGTAAGCAAATATTTTTAAATTTTAAAACAAACAAACTTTTTACTCTCTAAAATCTCCCCAGTTCTTGCATAATATGCAGGGTTGTTCTGGGAATCCAAAGTTAAGCTTCAATAATGATTACTAAACCAAGAGAAATAGATGTAAAAAAGCAGGACAGCTGGAGGCTCTTGAACTATAGTTGTCAAAAGATTTGTTTGTGAAACATGCATTTTATTGCCTTGTATGCATGTTATAATGAGGCATGGACAACTGCAACATTACACTTAATGATTGCATTTCTTGTTTCAGCCAGTTTCCTTGTCCTCTTGCAATTAACGTTTTCCCAGATCACCCAAGGCTACTTTGTCAGGAAAAAAAAAATCTGAAATTCACATAAATGAGCAATGTCAATAGTTTAGAAAGAGTTTACTTAGAGAACAAAGGGCCCTTATGAGGCACTAGTGAGAAGAAATGGGGAAAAAATGAGTCCTCACAATGTAAGCCTTTTCTTAAAGAGACTTGTTATCAAGCAGTTCGGGATAGTCCCTCAAATCTGCATTAAAATGCATTTCATTCCATTGACTCATTTGCATTAATTTCTCCCATTATATCTGAAAATGGCTGAATGTCTACCCAACACAATACCACAGCCTATCACAGGCTACCACGGCGGCCCCAGGTGCCAATTTACTCCTCTCAGTTCTTTTCATTCTGTTTGCTGATTCTGACAACTGGAGTTCTCCTCTCAGTCCAAGGGACTTTTCAATTGGATTTGCTCGTGGTGACAAAATTGTTGCTTTGCTGAGAGGAGGGGGTTCTTTGATTGAGCGTCTATCATGCTGCCATGGGAAAGCGAGAGGCGAATGATTCTCAGTGGCTTCTGATTTCCAGTATTTGTTCAGCATTAGGCCCACTTATCTCCAGAAGAAAAAGCAACATGTAGAAAGAAAGTGACAGGCAGAAACACACTCACTTGCTCGTTCATTCTCACTGCGCTCTGTATTCAAACAAGGGGGACCTATTACACTGAAAGCTCCAGATCAGCCTCACTCAATTATCACAGTTAATCCTTATAGCTCTATAAAGTAAATATTTCATTACAATTTCAAATAAACAGTCACCCAATCTAATGAAGCAAGAACTCAAAGTGGCAATGTCATAGAACTCGTTACCGTCATCAAAGGAAAGGACATAGCCTTGTCTACTAATAATGAAAAAATGGATCCTGGCATATTTATGAACTCAGGAGTGTGTGGTGGTGAGGGCTTTTTTGTTTTTTTTCCTTAGTGCCACTGACCAAGTTATCTTTCCAAATACAATTCAATTACCAAAATTCTAGTTGTCATTTTTCTTTCCTTTTATTTCTATCTTTTTCACCCTAGTCTCTTCACCGTGCTCATAATTTTCCTCACACAGTCCATCATCAGTACACAACACACTTGGCACATTCAACTAGAACTTTTTTTTTTTTTCCATGAACATCAGAGAATCCCGATATGGTGTTTCAAATTCAGGAAACTTACAGAATATAAAGTGATCATTTCATAATCCGTTGTCTCTACATCAGTGTTCCCTTAACCCTTTATCTTGTATGTCCTTTTATCCTTTGTCTTCTACTCTTATACTCAGGGGTAAGAACAGCTAAAAATAACTCTCATTTCACGAAATTTTAATAATTTGAAAAAAAGCTTGAATTGAATAAAGATAAGTAGATTAAGTCCTTAATCAAATGTTGCATTACCTCTATGCTACCCTCTCATTTTAATCCTAATCTTTAGTCCCTTGGAGAATGGTTTTCCTTAAATTATTATTTTATCCTTCTTATTAAATATTCTGATAACAGTCATTATATTTTCACATTTTTATATTTCAATCTATTGGACAGAAGAAGGTACAACATGTGTAATAGGACAATTTTGCCTGTACTTGTTAGAGCTTACTCAAACGGATCCCATGTTATACAATATGGCACAAACCTTCTCTGGTTAGATGATGACGATGACTGCTCTCTTTCTCTCAATTTAACTATGTTATGGTGAACTATCCTATAATTATTGTCTCATTGAATCATAGAAGTTAGATGAATTGTTTTGGTTTAGTGATGAATATTTGCTTCCTTTTTCTTTTCTCTGAGATTTTAAAATACTTATTCTCTTTTAAAAATTTCACCATAGGTGTGCCTGGGTGGCTCAGTTGATTGGGTGTCCAACTCTTGATTTGGGATCAGGTTACCTTCTCAGGGCTGGGAGATAGAGCCCTGGTGTGGGGCTCTGCACTCAGCAGAGAGTTTGCTTAAGATTCTCTCTCCCTCTGCCCTCTAACCTCCCCACTGCACTCTCTCTCTTTCTAAAGCAAATAAATAATTTTTTTTTAAATCACTGCTTTACAAATATTGATGAGCATACAAATCACTAGAGGAGGTAGGGTTATTAAAATACAGGTTCTGATTCAGTAGATCTGGAATGGGTTATGGGATTCTGTATTTTTAATAAAGTCACAGGTAATGCCAATGTGGCTGGTCCCAGGAGCATAAACTAAACTGCTGTGTAGCATTTATTATTTTTATAAAAAAATAAAAGTAGCAGACTATTATCAAGAGAAAACTACATGTAAAGTTTTCAACACTGTTTTGTCAATTTCGTTAATAAAAATATCTAAAACACTATTTAATAGATATTACATATATTAATAAAGTTTCTAAAATATGGATTTAAGTAAGAATGTTACTACTATTAATAATATATTGATAATTAAGTGGCTTATTATGTACACTTATTAATTCACTTTACCCACACGACAACTTTGAAAGCTTCTACGTTATGTTAATTATATTAATGACACAGACAAGAAAACTGCAACTCTGAAATAAAGGGGGCTGGCACCCAAATATTGCCTGCAAATGCATTGTCAGTTCAGTACAGTTCAAATCAACTTCACTTCCCATGTCACTGGACCACAGTCTATAGTAACACCTTCACCCAACACATTTTATTGAGAGCTGACAGTGTCCTAAGCACTCTTCTGGCCCCCATGCATTCTGGTGTGAAAGGACAAGTAAAGTTCCTGCCATCCTGGATTTATACTACAAGTGAACAGCTGAACAAATGAGTGACAAAACAAAGTAAGCAAGAAAACGTCAGATGTGGGTAAGTGCTATGAAGAAAATGATGTGATAGAAATGAGTGACAGAAAAGTATGTAGAAGTGTACATCTTAGAAATAGGCATATTTTCAAATTTTACATTTAAAATTTGGTATTATTGGGGTGTCTGGTGGTTCAGTCAGTGAAGTGTCTGCCATTGGCTCAAGTCTTGATCCCAGGGTCCTAGGTCAAACCCCACCTTTGGCTTCCTGCTCTGTAGGAAGCCTGCTTCTCTCTCTCTCTGCCACTCCCCTTGCGTGTGCTCTTTCTCTCTTTCTTTTTCTCTCTGTCAGATAAATAAGACCTTTTAAAAAAATAAAATAAAATTTGGTATTACAATTATTGGACCACATTAATATAATTTTCCCTAATAATTTCAGTTCACATAAAAATGAAATAAGCATAGATGGCTTATCACTGGTATAAAGAACTGTGCTCACCATACAGATATGGAAAGTCAAGTTTAAAGACTTTTTTTTAAATTCATTCATGAGAGACACAGAGAGAGAGAGACGCCGAGAGACACAGGCAAGGGAGAAGCAAGCTCTTTCTTTGAAGGAGCCTGACATGGGACTTGATCCTGGGTCTCCAGGATCACACCCTGGGCTACAGGCGGCGCTAAACCGCTGAGCCATCCAGGCTGCCGGGAAAGTCAAGTTTAAAGACTCATCTTTTCATATTATCTCCTATACATGTTGCTTTGATATCTTAACACTTTCTAAGCCCAGTGTCATATCTTTATTGTAAACATTAACATTTACAGATATCTTTATTGTAAACATTAACATTTACAGATCATCTTATTGTGATAGTTTTGTTTGAAAGAGTGTACATATATTAAATCATTTAATAATATGACTGCTTTGTTAAGTATTATATTATTGTACCCATTTTCCAGATTATAAAATTCAGGCACTGAATATTTAACTAGTAAGTCCAGATTTATGTGGCTAGTAAGTATCAAAGTTGATTTGAAATCCAGGAAGTTGCATTCTAACGTCTGTGCTTTAATAGTCTGCTTTCATTCTTGTTTATTAAAAAATGAAAATTAAAGTTATTTCCAAAATTCTATTTGCACACAAATGCTAAAACCCAATGACACTGATTTAAAATATAAAATCTGAGAAGTCAGGCTGTGTTTCAGCCTGTTTGGGGTTTTTTTGTTGTTGTTCTTTGGTTGGTTGGAATATTTAAGTGCTTAAAATTATGCAGACCTCTGATCAAAGTGATCCCAATCTTAATTGGAAATTCTGCATTCCTTCCTTTATGTACCTTTGCACAGAACAGTACATATAAAACTAGTAAACTTAATAATTGATCATTAAAATAGAAGTTCCGGTTTATCATTTGTAAAGGCATGTGCTCCACAGGAAATACTAGTCAGACTAGTTAGCACGTGATTCTTTAATAAAATTGTTGGATTTTTTAAAAGATTTAATTCATTTATTTGAGAGACAGAGACAGATGAGAGAGAGAACAAGTAGGGTGATGAGGGTGAAGCAGTCTCCTCATTGAGTAGGGAGCCTGATGCAGGGCTCAATTTCAGGACTCTGAGACCATGACCTGAGCCACCAGCAAATGCTTAACAGACAGAGCCACCCAGGTGCCCCAATTATTGGATTTTAAAAACAAATTAATCCTGTAATAACATTCAGGATCAAAAATGCCCTTCTTTGCTTTATTATAATGAATTTTATTCACTTATCCATTCATTTAGCAAACATTTATTGAACACCTACTTTGTATACAATAGCCTTAAGCACCACGATATAAAGATGAATGACTGTGGAGCAAATACCAATGTTTAGAAGACTAAAATGATTTAAGTAAGAATATCATTACCACTATGAATAATACTAATAATTAGTTGCCTTTATGTGCACTTAATTTTCACTGACTTTATTCTCATCACGATACTCAAAGTCTCCAGCATTAGATCATGTTATATTAATTATACATGCTCCAAATTTATCACATACACACACACCCTACTCAAAGAATTATAAAACACTTAATTGTATAAAACTAAAAATTTATCTTATAACTTAAATAGAGAAAAAGCCAAATAAAAGCACAAAAAAGATAATACAAACAGCCCACAAAATTTCTAAACTAAAAATAAGAAGTAAAGGCAGTGATGAATTCTCAAAATGTTGCTTGCCTTGAGATGTAACCCACCAGGATATAGTTTGATCTGCTTCACTCCACACATATAACTGCCTGATCTGGTTGTATTTATAGTAGGTGCTTAATATGTGCTCAACACTTGATATTCTCATTTTACTTCTTTACTTTGAAGATATGCCAACATAGTAAATATCTGACTATTCCATCTCCAGTAGGAGAATTCTTTATAGGCTGATTTCTTAGGTATCTTGATGACTTTTACATCTTGAAATATACTGATTTTATATAAAATATATTTGATTTTAGCAACAACACTGTAATTGATTTTTTTTTTTTACATCTTTACCTTCTTTTTTCACTGAATCCTGCCCTGTTCTTCGTCAAAAGTAAATACTTCTCTGAGTTTCATTCTAGCTCTTCCCTCTCTTTACATCATCTTATGCAAGAGTTCTCCTTCATTACAATTTTCAATTTCCAAGAAAGGTGCACAGTGTTCCTCTCATTAATATGAATACTGTTAACTAACTCTGGACACCACCACTCAGCTATTCCACAGTTACCACAAATACAACATTTCCATGAATTTGTCATCTTCTCCCAATCCTGCTCCTCCTTTTGTAGTCCCTTCCTGCTGCACCAACCATCAAGTCATACAAACCAGCCATTTAGAAGACATTAACTTCTGACTTCACCTGCTCCTTCCATCCCTTCTCATCAATGAACATTAATATACGATCATATTCCATTAGTTAGTTCTACCCCTTAAGCACTGTTACATCCATTTCTTCCTCTCCATTCCTATGGTCACTGTCTCAGTAAAATACCCTATTTATTTTCTACCCAGACTGTTTTAATAGCCTCCTACTTAGTCTTCTCTTCTCTGTGAAAATTAATAAAGGGAAACATCACTAGGATGGAACCAGGAGATTTGGCAGGGGGAGCTCTCGTGTTCTACCAATCACTGTCCATTACAGACCCAGACCCGACAGGAAGAGACCTACCTTGTGCCTTGCCCAGGAATACTACTTTAGTATCCCAGCACAAGTAGGAAGGCTTCCTCATCCCTGGGCAACACCCCAGCCAATGAGAAACAGTCATCACTCAGCCAGTGAAAAGCCACCATGCTTCACAATCCCAGCTTGCTCCAATGGATTTGTTCCTAACAGCTCCTCCCAATTTCCTGCTTTCCTCTGTAAGAGAGCAGTTCCTCTCCTTTGGAGGTGGACTTGCGTATGGCTTTGCTGTAGCTTGCTTGTCCTGAAATGCAATCCTCTGCTACTCTCAAATACGCTCTTCTTTTGCAGCTAAAATAACTGGCAGTTTTATTTTTAAAGTTAACACCTCCATTTGTACTTCACTTTCCAGTTTGCCCCCTACTTGGCTGCTAGCATTTTGCTTCTGCCGTGCAAAGTTTGTTACATAATGTGCTATCTTAAAAGTCTTCCTTATAAATAATATTTCCTCATTACTTTCAGAATATAATCTAAACTCCATAGTCTAAATGAGAGCCTTCATGATGAGCCACGTGCCTAACACTCCAACCCGTCTGAAAAAACAACAATAAGAGTTGTCATTGTATGCACCTAGCACTGTTAAATTGCTTTCATCTGTCATCTTATTTACTCCATGATCAACCCTAGGAAGTGGGTTTCATGACCTCCAATTTTACAAGTAATGTTCCCAGAGATAAATAGCTCATCTAAAATCACAGGATTAGGGAATAAAAGAGCCAGAGTCTAAAAGAGTTTCTTTTCTTTTTTTTTTTTTTTTTAATATTTTATTTATTTATTCATGAGAGACACAAGTAAGAGAGACAGAGCCATAGGCAGAGGGAGAAGTAGGCTCCCCACGGGGAGCCCATGCAGGACTCCAACCCAGGACCCGAGGATCATGCCCTTAGAAGGCAAACACTCAATCACTGAGCCACTCAGGTGTCCCTAAAACAATTTCTAACTGATTGTAAAGGCCTTCTTTATTCATAACCACTATTCTACAATCTCCCCCAAATTCCCTCCCCTCTCGACTCTTTTCCGTTTCTGCTCTCCATTTTCATCTAGTGGTTTTCAACCACAGAAGCATATTAGAATCTATAATTACCTAGGAATCTTTTAAAAACCCCAATGGCCTGGCTTCACTCACCCCTTGAGATTCTTATTTAGTTCGTGTGAAGTGGGGTCTGGGCATCAGCCTTTTTAAGAATAGCCCAGATTTTTGTAGAATGCAGTCCGGTTTGAGACATGAGGCCTAATGAAACTAAATTATATAGTTACACCAAAATCATGTAACCTCTCTCTATCTGATCCCAGTGACTATAATTATTTTTCCCCTTGTAATTGTCTATCCTGGTTATTTGAGCTTCCTGCAGACAGAAGTCATAGACTGCTTAACTGGTGTGAATGGTGGACAGTAAGCCCACAAGAGTAACTCGTAAAATAAATACATAAGACTTGGGAATCCCTGAGCGGCTCAGTGGTTTGGCGCCTGCCTGCAGCCTGGGGTGTGGTCCTGGAGTCCCAGGATTGAGTCCCTTTTCGGGCTTCCTGTACGGAGCCTGCTTCTCCTCTGTCTGTGTCTCTGCCTCTCTCTCTCTCTGTGTCTCTAATAAATAAATAAATAAAATCTCTTTAAAAAAATACATAAGACTTGTTGGTTGCTCTTACAAAATACTTTGTAGGAATTAATATAAGTACTGAAATTTAATATTTTGAAGTTCCTTAAATTTCTAAGAGCCTAAGAAAGAATAAAAGCCCCGAATAAAACAAATTTAATACATGAAATTATTTACACATAAGGAATGTCAGTATCTTCTTGCAAAAAGAAAAAAAATAAAAAGCTCTCACTTAGATAAGAGCCAAAAAGTTTTTTTCCCAAAGTTTTGTAGTCATTAGTATCATGCAGAATGTACGTGAAAACTTATAGGCTAGACTGATAGAGTAAGATAATAAAGTCATGGAGAGATCTTATTTTCTAGTTAACACACTCCTCCCTTCAGATAAAACAGATTGCAAACACTACACCTTTATGCAACTGCCATTTTTCCCCTAGTGACATTACATTTTCCTGATGATTAATTACTTAATCATTGGGAGATTAAAATATCATACTACTTGGCAATTGAAATATCATACTATTTAACATTGTTTAACCAGTAAACTAAATTAATTTTATTATTGATACAATGATTTAAGCTTCTATTATTTTGTAGGTTATTCATATAATTATTTTATTCATATAATTTTTAAGAAAAAAAGAAATTTAGAAACTTTAGCTTATTTCCATTATGTTTTATTAAAATTTTAATATGACCTAAAAATCCTGTGTCTCTGGTATTATATAAAAAAAATCTAAGTTATAATATTTTGAGGGGTGATTTGGTGGGGGGATAAAATACATAAGAATATAAAGAGAATCTGAATGCCCACATAATAAAAATTAATCATGGTGAATTGCTTTGGGGAGAATCATACACTTGACCCACATTGAAGACTGAAATATTAATCCATTTCTATGACAGAGATCAAGCTTCATAGTCGCTTTTTATCCTCCTCATAATAGAAGCAACAGTTGTAAACCATAATGTTATAGTTCAAACAATGCCCCCCCTAAGACTTCAAATTTATTATAGCATTCATCTCCAAGACAAAAGACCTGGTGTAGGAAAAAAGCTCTTTTTAGCAAAAAGCATGGTTGTTATTTATGGCTCAGATGCAAAGAATGAGTTTGGGGAATTTATCAGAGATGAAGGTATGAAATGTTTTAGCTTGTTCTTCTCTCTCTAATCCATAAACCATTTTCTCAGCCACCCAAGTGAATTCTAATGGAACAGGAATGATGAAATAATATTTTCCTAGCCCTTTAACACTTTTTCTTCTGTGTAAGTTTCAGTGAGATGAGAAGAATATGATTTCTTAAAATGAAGAATATTTTAAGCAGTAGATAAGCTATATTTTCCAATAATATATAATTTAGTCTCAAGGGCAAAATTCAGCATTTTTAATGATGGGTTAGTGTTTATGTGTTTAATTATGAAAATCCCTACATTACTATTAGTATTATTATGGGCTATCATATAATTAGAATTTTGAAATAAGCAAATCTTCACTAAAACTAGTTCAATAAGTCCCATCATTGCCTCTAACACCATAATGACTCAACAATGATACTCAGCTTGTTTTATTTTAGTATTCTTAATCATTAGCTATACTCACCTCAGCATTCTCCTTAAAATAAGACATGTCCATAATCAAAACAAAGATGACACTAGATTAGCTTTTGTCCATCCTTTCTTTTTGAAATGTGTATAAGGCCACAAGAGAGATGTCTATTTCTCTAATGACCAGGTCAGGGAGAAGTCCCATGCAGGTAGGAAGGTGTAGGATACACCAGGATGTAATGAAAATTAGTTCTTCATACTTACGTATTGCTTTTCTTAAGACAAAAACATATTCAATAAATGTGATTGGGAAAAAATGCAAACTGTACAGTATTTATCTTCAAGAAAGTAAAATATAGTTTACACACTTCTAAAAGTGTCATAAGAATAGTTCCATGGTCCTGAGCACAATGAATGAGCTATAAAGATGCCATTTGTTTTTTTCTTTCCTAATTCAAAAAAAGACAGGTAATTTTAGAACAAAATAAGCAGCTGGAATAAAATATGGAATAATCCTTACTCTGAAAACCTTTCCTGGCATTGTTTGATAGATGTTATACTACCTCTATTGTTTGCCAAATTCCATTTAAATTGCTCAAACAGCTCAAGGAAAATGTGGACTCTATCTGGACAGTTTTTAACATCATAATCAGTGGAATTAAGAACAACCCACTGCTGAGTTATTTGCCATAGTGCATTTCGATGGCACATTTGCTGAGTGTTGGTGCTCCTTTCCGCTAGTTTTGATACTATAATTCCTTTGCCACAATTTTCATCTGTATTAGACTACGTTAGCTTGACATAGAAATAAAAGTTAATTAGTTTCTATGGCGACCTATGCATTAAACATTGCAGTTCTTTCAGATTTGTAAATACATTCCAACTTAGTATTCAGAATGCAATGTGTATAAGCATTCAGTACAAATAGTGTGAGTTTGTTTGCAGTTAAGATAGAATAGGGGCTTGAGCCAGATGACATAATTCATTTGAGTATACAGTGTCAGTGAAAGATGTCCTAAATTTGACATCTCTGTGCCATATATTTATATTTAAAGCCACACATGTCTTTCTAATTTTTTTTCTAACTTATTTTTAAAGATTTAATACAAACACTCTACACAAAACATCTTAATTTGTTTTAGGCTCATTTTAGGTTTACAAAGTGCTCAAAGTGGGCCATTTCATTTAGTCACTTTTCTTCTAAAACAGTAGTTCTCAAGCCTTTGTGTGCAGTAGAAACACCTGTAGAACTTTGTTAAAAATATGAGTTTCTCAGGTCCACCTCCAGAATGTGAAATTCAGTACACGTAGACTCAGACCAATGCATCTACACTGTATCTGGTACCCTAGTTGATCATAATGTTTACTTTGGTAGGGTCACTTTTCTAAAAAACAGAATGTAAATCGGATATTCTTTTACCAAATGTAGTAAAAAAAAACAAAAAAAAACAAAAAAAAAACCTTTTAAGTTATCAAGTTATCAGCATATCCCGATTTTAGTACTCTTGTGAAAAATTATCCCTTATATTGCGGGTATAAAAATCACGCTTCTCACACCATTACTCTAATTTTAATTTCTTTGGAGCAATAAATAATAATCTTCATAAAGAAATCTTCCAGAAAGACCAAATATATCAGTTATTGATTGAAATTAATAACATGTGACATGATCCTATGCATAAAGACCTTTCACAAAAAGCGGATGATTTACATGAAAAAAGAGGCTAAATTTTACTATCCACTATTTTCTACAGACAATATTCTTTCTCTATCATGGGAAAGGCAAGCCGTAATACATTATGCTTTGGGATTCTAATCAGAAACCTATAAACAATGTATAACTTACAAATGCCCTTCAGTGCATTAGAATACTTTTAGTACAGCTTTAAAATTTTAAATCAATTCTGCCATTCACTCCATATTATTTATCTTCAATTTCTCCATATTTTAAATGTCACTGTGTCATATTAAGTAATAAAAAGTTTAAAAGATTATAACCTGAACTTGGCAGATATTCACTTTCATTATTAGGCCTGAAATCCTTGCCTTCTTGCATTTTCACTACCAGAAGAGTCTCACTTCTGACTTTCGTTGTTTTCATTCTTAAATGCAATGAAATCTTTGCATTTATCAAACAAACTAATGTATCATAATGTTGTTTTAAGCCCATTCTAAGTTAAAAGTAAGTTAAGTTAAAACATTTGGCTCTTAATAAGACTCTTTTCTCACCTATTTTTAACACTCTATTCTGCTGGTCTAAATCACCTTTTAATTCTATCAGTTACACCACTTATATGTCCCATAATCCAGTGACATTTCATTTGCTCCAATCTGAAGCTAAAGGAAGAAAGAACACACTCAAAAGATTGGTTTTTACATGTGCCATAGGCACAAATTATAACTATATTATATAATAGGCTTTATTGTAAGAAAATGATCCATACCAAATATGCTTGGGTGGTAAACATAATTTCTTTTCCCAAAATGTCCCCCTAAAGTGAGTGTTGTTTTCATTAACTCTGTCCCCGTTGTAATGGTGATATGAATCTTTGTTAACTAAAGCTAGTAAAATCCATGTAAATATTAGTAATTGAGGACTGAGAATTTTATGGAAACACACTATGGACAGAATATCCAGGTGCCTCTGTCCAATATAATACAGATCTTTCCTTGACTACATGGTTTTTGCTGTAACACTACTCTCATTAGATTGGAATTTGTGTTAACTTCCCTGTACCAGGGCTTACTAATAGGATTGCTAGCAATTATTATACTGAAATGAAATCAGCACAAACTATTAGATCTGTTTAAACAAGTTAAAAATAAACCTTGATTAAATGTTCTTTTATAAGAAGCTGCTCATTAGGGCTACATGGCCTTCAGAAAAATTGGTGTTTCATTAACATCAAAGAATGTATTGCATTTAAACTCCCTAGCCTAAAAAGTTACATATAAAATAAAGTTTTAAGAATATTTTAGATAATGAAATTTTAGAAAAGATCTTACTTATGGTTCTTGGTTTAGTCAGTAGAAAGAAATATACTCTTAAGATAGAGAAATATTAATGAGATTACAAAGAACACCACCACCACCAAAAGCAAAAATAAGCAAAACAAAAAAGTCCAAAACTTTGCCAGAATGATCAAATGATAAATTTCTTCTAAACCAAGATACAATTCTGCTGTGAAATATTTGAATTAGAAATTCATTTGGGCATTTAAATGTAAATAAGAATGCACTTTTGCAAAAATCAGTAACTCTTTTTTTTTTTTTTTTTTTTTTTTTTTTGAGAGAGAGAGAGAGGAGGGTCAGAGAGAGAGAGAAAGAGAATCCTAAGCAGGTTGCATGCTCAGCACTCAGCACAGAGCCTGATGCTGGGTTCAATCCTGTAACCCTGAGCTCATGACCTGAGCCAAAATCAAGAGTCCGAGGCTCAAATGACTGAGCCACCCATGCTCCCCTAGTAACTTTTGAACCATAGTAGTACTTGCATAACTCTAGAAAGTAGAAATACACCATTCTAGAAAGGAGAAATCACTTCTCCCCTTATAACAATGAATCAATAAACTGTATTGACCTGACTTGGTAGAGATTGTTCTGTTTATGATAGATGATCTAAAATAATTAAGATGTAATGTTGGTAAATGTAAGTATATGGCCTGCAAACTCACAGAGAGGATTTGGGTGAAATTTTTGTAATTTTCCATCTTCCTACGTCCACACTATTAAGCACATACATGCACACAAATAGGCACACGCACACACAACACACAGAACACACACAATTTATCCCAGTAGAATAAGAGAAATATTAGCTGCATAAAGATAAACATTGCTTGAGTAAAGGCATACATCATCTCCATGGTTGAGGATGGGTAAAGGATGAATAAACGATGCCAGAATTGAAATACCAACTAAATTGTCAAACACTAAAATTCACAGAAGTGTACTAACTAAAGTTAATCATAGCTTGATCCATATAAAGATTATAACTTACTATAGTTTTCAAAGTTTTTTAAACAAGATTTCATTTTTCTGGACAGTACATTTATTATTCTGAACAAACCATGGGGTAATTACTACTGTAATTTAATCTCTTCATATAGAATGATATCCTCTACAGTATACTTGCCCCTTGCCTACACAGTAATATGAATATGTTCTGGTTTTTTAAAGGAACAAACCTTCTAGTTTAGGTAATTAAAATTCCTTAATTAAACGTTCTAAGGCATAGACAATGAATTCTTTATAAATCTGTGAGCATGCCTAAAAGCAACAAAATCACACTTTTGTTAGAGCATTTGTGTGTATTTTGCACAATTTTTAAAAGTTTAACCTCTGTAGATCAATGTGCTTCCTTAAAAGACTTTAATAAATTAAAGTGCAGAGAGCTTTTTTTCACCAGGCAGAAAAAGCTGATGAGACAGGTTTAGTTTAATCTCAGGCAATAGAAGTCATTAACCATTCTCTCAGGGATTAAAATATAGCTTGCCCTTTTCTTCTCTCACTTATCATTAGCATCACTTTAATCTCCTAGCGTTTCACACTGCTATTTTAATCATTACTTACTGCCTTTTGACAAGTGCAGAACATGCTTTTTCTCATTGAGGCAATATCCTGGTTTTAGCTGACAAATGTAGGACATAATGTAAAAATATCAAAGTGACATCTCTTAAACACACCTTCATCATAAAAATCTCTAAAGTTACAATATTCCTTTGTCTAGTATTTCCATGAAAATTTTCATTTGAAAGGTTTATATCTTAAACAAAGAAAAAAGTTTCTTCTAAATACAACAAAAAAACTAGTTTGGAAAAAATATTAAACTCATAATGAGATCCAAAAACACACACATAAATGTTAATCTTTTGGTCCAAAATAGTCAGAAACTTCAAATTATTTACAAAAACAGTCTGATGTTTTAATATAACTTTAAACAAAATATACACTATTGAAATGGCTACTCAGTTACCGTTTGCTTTATAATCACGTTAATTAGTACATACATCCTAGATTGAACCAAAAGAAAGTACTATAATGATTATATCTAATTCTATTATTTTTTATAATACCCACCACATGTCTGCTGATCAATAAATATTAAGTAATTCTTAAGAGAAAATTTAGATGGAAATAATGATAGTTACAACTATATTCATATGGAACATCTGAAAATCTATTGAGACTGTTACAACTGAACTTTTTGCTACACTTTCTAAATTGTTATTTCAGATACAAGAAAAACCATACGACGTTTGTTAATGTTCTTTTATCTAATGACATTTAGTCTAATTTATAAAATCTTGTTAATCTAATCTTCCTAAACCTGAAGTGGATAATAAATTTGGAATAAGTCTCTTGGGATTCAGGAGTTTAAGTTTTATACTGCCCTTACATATAAGTATTATAAGATGAGTATATATCCCAGCATCTTTATAATATTCTATTTCAACTCAAAAGGTAACCATTGAAATATTTGGCAATTATAAAATCTGACTTTTAAAACCAAAGCACCAATTTTTTGGTAACGATCACTCACATTTGGCCCCAAGCCCTTTAATCTAGTCCATCTGTAATGATCTCATAGTACTTTCAACCATTATTTAACTGTTAGAAGAAAAAATATGTCGCACTATATGTTTCGACAATAAAATCCCTTCTTAAGCTTCACAAAGCAGAACAATTCATTATTTGATCCCTTTCCAGGTTCAAAGTCTGTCTTATTACAGAACTTCAAAGAAATATGTAATCAAAGACAAACAGCTGTGAAAACAATCTTTTATTACTTTATTATCATTGAGAATATATCTTTGGAATAAACCAATGGAAATGGAATACAAATAATCTCCATTAAGGTTGTTATTTTGCATTAGTTCACAAACATTTATCTTTAAGGCTTTAATTTTATTTCCTGTAAATAGAGTAATTGTACAGTCTAGTCACTCTATTGTCTATCCCAACAAACAAACAAGCAAAAAGCAAAAGAAAGACAATGGCAACAACAAAGAGTGAGCTGCTCTAATGTCAAACCAATGTTTTTAATAAACAAATTTTCAAAGTGGTATTAAGTGATGTGACTCTCTGGGTTAACATTAACCTGAAGTGAAATCATATTCTCTGATGTTCAGGCTAATCAGTGAGAATTGCAATATTGTTCAACTACAAATTGGTATATGTAACTAGAATTTACAAATCGAGTATAACACACTCTGTTCTGAAAAGAGACACAAAATCAAGCAATTACCTTTTAAGGTTGTAGCTACATTGCCAAATTATTCTCCTATTTTATTCATTACACTATAATCTGGCTACGTTTCTACTTCTTAGAATGGAGGGTTTCTATCATCAATATGCAAATAGATTGAAAAATGTAACATAAAGTGTTCTTTGGATAGGAATGACTCCCTTCACCTCCAGGCTTGTAAAACACTCTGCAGGTGTCAGAGTGGAAGTGATGATGTTCTACCCACTGCTACAATAAAGAGCATGTGGAGGCAGAACAACCAAATATCCCTTGAGTGCATATTATACAATAGAAAACTTATGCATTAGTTCATTTAATTCTGACACCATATCGCAGAGGAAAGCATTACCATCCACATTTTAAAGATGTGGAAAGTTAAGTCAAAAACCTGAATAACTTTTGTTTCATTTCTGGGTTAATCTAACTCCAAAATTGATGTGCTCTTGCATTAGACCAGGTGCCACCTGTTCTAGAGCAAACTTCCTAGGTAACATGTCCTCAAATGCTCCTGAAAGGCACTAAATTCTAACAAATCCAACTTTTTAAAATAAGATCTTAAGGCATGATTACATAAGGACAAAACAGTAAATTAAAACTTTCTACAGAACTGAATCGATGATCCATCAATACAGGCCACAATTAGAAAGACCATTGTCTCTACATCTCTACTAACATTTGGTCTGCCAAGAGCATCATGTCATTGCTCTCACCAACAGCTATGACTGAAAGATATAAATGTGTTACCTCAAACTGACAAATCAAAGAAAATGGAAAGATGAAAATAATTATCATAAGACTATGGCCATATAAGTAAACCAGGTAATTAAACTTATGACATGAATTTTGAAAAAATAATGGTATGTCCACTTCATTTGCTGATGTCTCAATATACTCTTAAAAAGATTTAAGATCTTTGTATTTGTTTAGAAGTCTCTCTCTGTAAATATAGATACATACACATACATATTTATACAAAGACACATATATATTAACCACACTATAGTATGTTCTCTGCTATTTACATTTGCTATTTACATATAAGACCTTTGCAAGTTCTTACTTGAAAGTGTAAGCCTGAACTGAAGATAGTTGTTGCAAACTTCCCTATATATTAATAAGGTTATCTGAAGGCCACTTAAAGAAAATAAAAAAAATAAAGGAACAATTGGTAGTATGTAGAAAGAATTTAATTTAAAAACAAAATCTTTTGTTGAAACTAAAAGCTTAAAACTCTAAAAGCAGATTAGCATAAACATTGTATACTCTATTTTAAATAACCATATAAAAATACAAAATTCCTAGAGACTCTGGCCAGCCAAGTGTAGAGAATACTGAAGGAAACGGAAGTGCTTATTTGAAGTCCTGATCCTTCAATTTATAGTACAACTTGGTTCAGTTTTACTGGTTACTAAATAAACAGTATCAGAATTGGAAATGCATTTAATGCATGACTCAATTTCCATAAAAGTTAATTTCCTGACTTTTCAGTTTGATTGCATCAGAAGTTATTCAGTACAGGAGGGCAAAACAAAGCCAGTCACTCCAGCTTTGGAATAATTAAGCAGTAATTTGACCAAACATTTCCTTCCTTTCTGTGTATTTCTCAAAGTCACTATTACACTACAAATTTTAGCAGAAACATTTTTAATGGGTATAATCTGTAAGGGAAATAGTCCATAGTACAACATTTCACAAATCAGGGTTGGCAAACACCGTCATGAGACCACTTTTTGCTACTATTTTTAGATATATTTGACATAAACTTTTGGTTTTCAGGTTTTGGAAACTTTAGATTACAGAAATGAGGGTCACTATGATTAATTTTCACATCCAAGCCCAGTTTATTACTCAAGAGGAAACAACCTATGGAAAATTAAATGAATAGTGTGATATTATGACTTTAGATGCAATATTTTGTTAACATATTGATTTATAAAAATCAGACTGTTTTTCAAGGCTTCCAGTTTGGGTGACGCTATAATAAGCAATAAAGTCTTCAAGTTCCTATAGTCTCAGATCATGTGCCTTCATTAAAAATGTATCAATCGTAAAATTATGTGAAACTTGTACAGCTTTTGCTTTTTTACTTTTTTCAGAGTACCTTCTTATATATAATTCAATGTCATTACTGAACAAAAAGTATATTTGAATCCTTCTTTCCCAGATTGAAAAATTGGTAAAAATTAGAGAATTTTCCCAATTCTCTTCTACCTCAATCCCTCCAAATAAAGCCTGCTGCTGCTGCTTTTACTTTGCAACTCATTGGTAATTTTTTTTTCAGTCTTTGTCATTCACCTCCACTAAATGACTTCTCATCTGACTTGATCTGTACATCTTGTTCTTTCTTCATTATTCCTCACTCCCACCCTGTCTTAGGGTGTCTTAGAATCCTCTTGGCCTACAATGCAAATATCTGATAAGAATCCTCAAGGCTTGCCAAGCCCTATGCATTATCTATCTTAATGATCAACCAAAATTTTAATATGTATTCTTTCCACCTCCCATAATTCTGTTATCAAATGTATTTCACCGTCTTGCTCCTTGGATTTTCAACAGTTAGCCCTTTGTTATTTAGAGGTACATTTCTTCTAATGGAGGAAAGGAAGCCCCAGGGGCACTGACATCTACTTTTGGAAGATAGTCAAGTGTAGTGAAGAGAGCTGGAACATTCAGAGTCAGGGAATCAGGGCTCTCACCCTATCTCTGTCAAGCTGTTATGTAACTTAAACAATGACTTTCAGTTTCCTCATTAGTGAAATGGATATAATGATATCTACATAGGGTTATTATAAGATTAAATGGGCAAAATTTGCAAGTATTTCATATTATATTTTAGGTGCTATTCAAAGTTAGTATCATTTTTTCTTCTTCTAAGAAATAATGTATGAATAACAAAAAGGAACTATTCTCAACTATAATATTCTAGGTTTTAACAATCTTAGAGATTACTTAAAAATAAAATATTAAATATTCGTAAGCAATACTACCTTTCATTTTATATAAATTATGTAGTTACTTGTAAAACTAAAAAAGTTTTCAAGATACATAGTAAGATACTCCCAGAACTGCATTATTTATAAAGTCCACTTTAAGACAATTTCCAGAAAATATAACTTGGAAACAGAATAAATTTGCTCTATCACACTCCGTAGGATTGTTCATAGGAACAACATGGGTCTAATGTGCCATTCATTTATCAGATGATTATTAAAGAAGGTGAATACTAGAAAATTGAAGCTTTACGCAGTCTTTTAACTTAAGCATTTAAAATAATATTAGGACAGAAGGTTGCTCCTATCTTTCAGCAATATTTGGATACCATTTGATAAAATTTCAGATTGATGCCTTTTCTTCTGTCACACCTAACTCAAACTTTCTTAGAGTATAGACATAGTGAAGATACAAGAATTTATATAAAACAATGGGCTAAATACTTATATATGTACAAAACAAACATGAATTGGAGAAAAAAATTTGAGTGTTAGATTTTGAATTTTAGAAAAAAAACTTGACTTTATTCATTCACAGGTATTTGGAAAAAACACTATAATATTTTAACCTCATAATTTAAAAAAATAGAATGCAAAAAAATGATAAGGCAAAACATACTTTGGGTAAGGAATGTTAATTTCTCTAGGCCTCAGTCTCATTGCCTGTAATAAAGAATCCTTGCAGAGTGCTGTGCATACAACCGAAACTATATTCTGAGCTCAAATGATGAAAATAACAAAATAAAACAAAATAGTTCTATTTTATGGAGTTCCTGTTTCCTATCTTTGAATTCAGTCTTTTATTCTCTATCCCTGCATGATTCCATCAAGGTCTTCAAAACTCAGCAAAATCTTTTCCCTGTCTCTGTGTCCTATTCTGACTACCTCTTCTCAAATGGACCCACTGATTTTGTTTCCACTTGTGCAAATCTCAACTTTTGAATTCACACACTGAATTACAC
The DNA here is from genome assembly GCF_048164855.1 of Canis lupus baileyi. NCBI lineage: Eukaryota > Metazoa > Chordata > Mammalia > Carnivora > Canidae > Canis > Canis lupus. The sequence continues at coordinate 35,413,030 of NC_132854.1, read as the reverse complement.
AGACTAGTTTTCTCCTTAATCATAAATTTTCTGAGAACAAAACCTCTTTATTGCATATCTAGAAACCATTCCTCTACTTCAGTACCTGGTATAGAATGGGTGTTTCACAAACATTCTATGAATGAATGAATGGATGAATGGATAAATGAATGAATGAATGAATAAGAATAAAGGGGCCAAATGGGATGGTGTATGTTAAGACTCTATAAACCATAAAACATTACATGCTCCATTCCTAAACCAGCCTTGGAGAGAGGAGTCAGGGAAGATGCATGGAGGATATGATAGCTAACCTATGCCCAGAAGAGGAATTAGACCAGAAATGGAAACAAGATGGGACACCTGGGTGGGACTGTTGGTTCAGCGTGGGACTCTTGGTTTCTGCTCAGCTCTGATCACTCAGGTTGTGGTCTCAGGGCCATATGATAGAGACCTGAGTCAGGCTATGTGCTCAGTGTGGAGTCTGCTTAAGACTCTCTCTTCCTGTCCCTCTGCCCTCCCTCCTGCTCTCTCTCTCTCAAATAAATAAGTCTTTTTAAAAAAGAAAGAAAGAGAAGAAAGAAAGAAAGAAAGAAAGAAAGAAAGAAAGAAAGAAAGAAGAAAGAAAGAGATGTCCAGATAAAAAGAAGAGCACAGAATAAGAAAGACTTAAAAGTTAGGAAGAACTTAGCAAATTGAACAAAAGGATACATAATATAATTTCTTCTCTGTGCTATACTAGCTTATATATTACTATTGTTTTATATATGATTAATAAAAAGATATAGTTTTTGACAGGTTTTTATACTGGAAATATCATTTGCATTTCAGAGGATTCTAAACACTTAATTTTAGATTAAGTATGTTCTTTTATTTATCACTAATATAAAACATATCAAAATGAAATAAGGAGGATATTACAAATAATTGGATATGAGATAGAGAACACACAACATATAGTTGAAGATTTACCCAAGTAGACCTAATACTATTATTGTTAAAATATAGCTAAAACTCCTACATTTATTTGTTTCTCTTATTGAAAAAAAATTTTCTTTTACTTCCCTGTTACTCCTATTCCTCTTTCTGTAAAATAAAAATCTTGTTATATAAGTCAAATCATTTTCTTTACTTTTTTGTTTTGCTTTCTTGTTCCACTCACTGATTAATAAAATATATTTTAAAAATATTCCTTGCTAAAAATAAACAATTTAGAAAAATATTCAGTTTGATGGTGTGGTTATTATTAATCATGCAGAATTAAATACATTGATTAAGGGGGGGGAAACCTGTAAGATTATACCTTATATAACTGAATGTTACATAAATAGAGTATATAATGAATATACTTCCAGAGTTCTATTATAGTTATTATTTTCCAGGATCTTGGGATTCTAAGTTTGAAACTTGGCCTATCTCATCCCTTTTTTTTTGTGTTAAGTTATAATAAAGGCTTCAAACTTAAGTGCATCAAGAATCAAGCAGGGAACATTCAGACCTTATGACACCACTGTGAACCTGCATACAGGTATTACAGAAAGGAGGCAACTACTACTCACCTCTAGATGACTGGTGCTATAGCAACATAGAGGCCAGATCTTCAGGATCCTTCAATGTACCACCCGAAATTTTTGTCTAAAAACCACCATTCTAAACTTGACACCTAATTTACATCGTTGACAATACCTACCCGGACTGAACAGACTATGTCTCTGAGACAAGTTGGGAACCTCAGTTTACTATAGAATTTCCTTATTTTTTTTTCCTGTTTTCTGTAACAGGCCACACAAAAGGCTTTGCATAGGTGTTTTTAGAAGTTAAATTGGATCAGATCACACCATATTCAGAAAGCTTTAATGGCACCATATTGCCACGGCAAGTACCAATTTCTCAACCAGATATGCATTGCTCAACAAAATGTATCCCCAACTTCTTAACTATAACATCATCCTCAGATTCTTACATTTCAGCAAATGGACACAATCCACTCATGTCTCTTCCTCCTATTCTCTAAAACCCATCTTAAACATCATTTCATTAGAAAATCAAATGTATACTCTTATCTTTTTAATTGTCTCGGTGACTAATTACTTGTATTATTGCTGAAGTTTGTATCAAATGCTGCTTTGTTTTTTTTGTTTTTTTTTTATATTTTATTTATTTATTCATGAGAGACAAACAGAGAAAGAGAGAAAGGCAGAGGCATAGGCAGAGGAAGAAGCAGGCTCCATGCAGGGAGCCGACGTGGAACTCGATCCCGGGTCTCCAGGATCAGGCCCTGGGCTGGAGGCAGGCGTTAAACCGCTGAGCCACCCGGGCTGCCTCTCAAATACTGCTTTGAATTACAGTTATTAGAATAGTTACAAACCTCCCATAAAAACCACTGAGTCAGGGAATGTCTTATTTACCTCTGTGCTGTCCTTTCCCGTCAATGTGTATTAATTGAACTTAATTTCTTAGCTTCCCTCTCATACCAAACAATCTTGGATAATCAAAGGATGAGATCTTTATTTGTGATAGTTATTAGTATATATCTCAAACTTGCAGAGAATAAAAGTATGTATGAGCAGTTTATGGTATGGCTGGTTTATAATTCCAGCAAAGGGGAATCAATCAATTTTATCTATTTCATTCCCAGTAAGAGAATTGCCTCTATCAAAATTAAACAAAACAAAACTTTCTCAAAATCCTTCAAGCCATTATCACAGGAAGGATCAATAAGAAGAGACTAGTGTTGACAGTGAAAGATAGGAACAAAGATAACAAAGGTGTTGCTTCAGAAGACCAGTCAGTGGCTACACACACATACACACACAAACACGCACGCATACCCATATGTATGCATGCACATGCTCCCATGCACTTGCACACAGAAAGAAGTTATGAAAATATCAGCAGAAAGATTAGGGCATGATAGAGATTCTTGAATATAACAGCCAACTGTAGAAATACCTAAATTTGATTCTTAGTAATGCCTTCATGAAAAAAATAAAAGACAACAAAACAGAAAATGATGCAAACCAAGTAATCACTATCAATTTGTACTCTCACTCTAACTTTAATTTTCAAATTAAGCCTTAGAAATGGGATTTTAAATTTTCCTACAAACAAGAAAGAGATGAAACTTATTTCATATTGTATAAAAACAAGATCAGGACCTCTGCTTATATTTTCCTATCAAAGGATAGACAGAGGTCCCAAAGATATAAGATAAAAGAGTTTAAACAGTAATTATAAGAGGATTAAATTAATTCAAGAAATATCTACTGAGCTGTTATGGCTTAGATATTGTGCCAAGGTAACCAGAATACAGAGATGATAACAGACAGTACATGGCCTCCAAGTGCACACACAGCCTTTAGTAGAAAGGGCACAAGAGAATGAATGGTTACAAAAGATTATAAGAGGAGTAATTGAAATTTAAATGCCTTTCTATGGTATACTTGACTCTTGCTCAGTGATTGGGCAGGGAAAGTTTCACAGAGAAAGTGTCACTGGAGCTGGCATTTAAAGAATGAGTGGATGAAAATATAAAAGAAAGACACAAAATGTAGCATAGGTTATACTTAAGGATGATTTTTTTTTTTTTGCTTTTGAGAGGCATAAAAATGGAAACAGAATAATATTAACTCTACTGTATTTACTGAGCAACAAAAGGTTAGCTCTTATCCTGAATGATAGACTATAGATTCCACAGGGTAAAGTAATAAAACCCAAAGTTAAAAAAAGTGTTGGCATGAAAGTAAGAACTTCAGCACAACAGTATAGTGATTTTGAATTTTTTCTTAAAGGTGACATTTACCTTGGCACAGTATTTGTGTTTATAATGGTGATATTGGGGATCTTAATGAATGAATACTTTAGTATATGTAAAGAATATATTTTCACTAATTTCCAATCTCTTATGTTTAAAATGTTTTTAACTACTAGAACTTCAAATTGTAGGCTAGACAACACCTGTCCTGTATAAGTGCTCAATAAACAGTGTTTAAATAAGTCAGTGCATTGAAAATGAATAAATAGTTAAGTGTAGTCCTAGAATAAAGGTAGAACAAATATGGTTCTCATATAAGAAAGAGAAATCAGGAAATTTTAAGGCCAGGGTGTTCTCAGGAATTTCATTATTTTTATTTCTGATTGGTGAGCAAAATGGTGTGTATGTTCCCTTATGTTCATGTGATTTATACCCATTCTCATAAGAAAATTGAGTAAATTTGGTTTAACTAATAGGGGCCTGTCACTTTTCACTCCTTTCAAACTATTTCAAATCTTCTGAATTCAATCACTGCAATTATACCAATTCTCTTAGAAGTCCACTGCCCCGTCTACCCTTTTCTCTATATATTTGAATTCATCTAGACATGCTCATTAGCCAAGGGAAGTTTTGTCATTATGAAGTACTAGAAACAGAGATAAATCCCCTGCAGATTTTCTGATCCATTTCTTGACCTATTTAAAAAAATAATCAGGTTCCCCAGCCTTCATCATAGAGAATTGCTACCATAATAAAATCTGCTGATAAATAGAATAGCCACTTGCTGAATTATCTAGATGTGTTCTAAGACTTCAGCTGTTTATAGATCCTAACTGACAACTTTTCTGCCTTCTGAAATAAATAAGTAGAGGTGATAATAAATAGAAAAAGAAGAAACTCTAAGAAATATTTATAAAAACACATAATAGGATTCAAGGGAAATAAAATATGCTAACAGACTGCTTTGAACTCTCTAAAAATGTAATCCATTCCTTATTTCTAATTTTGACAGTTCTAAAATAGAGTATTCTGAACAAAAAATTAATAAGGATAATTAGCTCTTGAATTCTCAAAATTAAACATATATATATCTCAAAATTATTAAGAAATCCTATAATGTCTTTGTCCTTTGCTTCCATTTTATTTGTCACTGATTAGGAAGGAAAAAATTATGAAAGTATGTCTCTTTATGTTGTCTGCCAGTGAATCATTCAATGAAAAAAAAAATCCTCTTAGCACTCAAACGTGATTGCTGTAAACATTTAAAAATCATCATCCTGAAACTAACCAAAAAAAGTGCCCAGTGCTCAAATGTATATTATGCATTTAAATTAGTTTTTAGAAGGTTGTCTTTACATTGCTAACCAGTTTGAAGATAATAAAGCAAGACATAGGCTTCCTGATGCTGTTTTTAATGACAATCATATCTGTCTTATAATGTTAATGTGTTCTTAAAGCCGTGTGTACTCTTGTATCAAGGAGATGTTTTCACTTCATGTGTTGGATCACTGCTTTTCAATATAGCTGAAAAGATTCTGTTGACTGGGTTCAGCTCATTGCACAAAGCCTGAAAGGCCCAGTGATTACTAATGGGAGAGTATGGTCAGAGCTAAAATCCTCAATCCCAACCTCAAGAAAGGTGTCTTCACATTTTCTGCTTAGCATCTTTCTACTATTCACATACTTAGCTTCCTAACTTTTCTGTTCTCTCTTGCTCTATTCTCAAGTAACCAGTCCTGTGCTATTTCCATGGATGAACTTTTCCATTTTCTACCCAATTATCCATCAGAAAATCCTACAGCTATCCCTGGACAAGACTGGCCCTCTCTCAACTCACTCACAAACAAGTAGCAGACATCAGACCATTCAGGGTGTAGCATGAGGGGAGGCATTGGTGAATAACAGCTTGAAACAGGGCAGGTGAGAAAATGGGGAGGTCACAGGAGAAGAGAAAAAAGAAGAGAAGGAACACAGCTGATAAATGAGAAAGTTAAAAAGGCAGCGGAAAGCCTAACATGCCAAGGTTTAGGAGTAAGGAATGGGAATAAAATAAGGCCTTGCCAAGTAAAATACGTACTTGAGTGATCCATTTCAGTTGAGTAACAAGCCATACTTTTCAGAAAACCCAATTAGTTTATGTATATGTGCATTAAACATTTGTATCTCAAACAACAAACAAGCATTGTTGTGAATGCAGATCACTATAGCTTCCGTATTTAAGGCACTTTAAAATTGAAAATGTTAAGTAGATGCTATTATCACCTTGCGTCCTCAGGATGAAAAATACAGAAAGTGGAAGTATACATGGCAGGTACAGCTTGCAAGGCAGCTAAGGTGAAGTGCACTTTGTCAGATGAGAAGAAAATTAAAATATTCATTTCAGATCCAATGATTCAAGCATATTATTGCCCGTATGCTCAGAAATTCAAAATAGAAAGTTAAAAGGTTAATAAAATTAGATCTTTATCACTTAGCTGAAAATGGCATCTATGTCAACGCTTAACACTAACTCCAGAAATGGCCTTGACTATATATTTTAATCACATATACAGATGGACTTGCAGAGAACTTTCAGAATAGCTAAGAAAGGACACAGATTAATGCTATGGGAGGAGGGGATTATTTACTGGTTATTATTAAGTCTAACTTCTTTGCCCCAAGGACTCAGCTTCTTCATGATATTTAGAATGGTAGATTTTATAAACTGGGTCACATAAACTTCTACAAGATTTTCAGGTGTGTGGGGGGGAAACATTAAGCTCTTCTATTGTTTCTTCTTCTTTTTGTTTATTGTGCATGGCAAATGGACAATACTTATTGAAACACATTTTTAAAAAAAATCTGACCCTTTTCTTCCTGGACCAAGGAATTTTCTCCGTCACAGAGTAATAGAGCTTGAAAACTTCAGCATCAGCAGGGAAGGCAGGCACTCCTTAGCCAGCCACTGTGAGAGAGAGAAAATGCAATTAAGGCTCCCACCAGGGAGAGAGAACTAAACAAAACCTGCGTCTTCACACAAGAGCCTTTTTCTTCAATGCAAACTACAAGGCCTCAAATCTTGTTGGTGAGATGCTAGCATTTAGGACAACACACTTTCAGATTTTCTCACAGCAGATCAAAGTAAATAATGCAAGGGCAGCAAACAAAAGGGAAAACTTCAGTGTGCTTACATTAAAAAGAGATTACAGGGGACTTACAAGTGATTGAAGGCATAGATGACATTTTTAAAAACATAAAACCAAGATCTTTAAGTACAGCTGGCAAATCAAGTCTGGTTGTGTTACTTTACTGAGAGTGACAAACCACAAGTGACTTACCAGGGGGAAATTTTTAGAAAGGTAATTTTACTTTATTATGGTATTTTTGACATCAAGAGTTATACTTTTTCCCATTCTTTCCTTCCTGGCTTTTAGAATTGTCAAAGCCTGGAATCACAACAACTGATAAAGGGAGGCATTCATGTCGGGAGCCTCCTCAAATCAGTGCCACAGAATTTGTGGAGCGCTCTGTGGATTGGAGATGTGGTATCCCTCCACTTCCCTCCTTCTCCTGATGATGGTCATCAGTCATAAAAGCTGCTCTCCCCCTTCATACCAAGCCAATAGCTGGGAACTCTTCTGTGATGTGAAATTTAGCACCAACTCCTTACCAGGCTAATGGGTCTGAACTTGGTCTAATAGGTCCATTCCACAGTCTGAAGTAAGTACTCTAGGGCCATAGTTTATCCTTTATTTTTGTATCAAACTCTCATTGACTTTGGTGCAACTCTATAAAGGAAGCAAGAATCGAATAGCATCCTTTAATGTCAAATTTACTACAGTTCAACAAAAAAGAACGGAAATCTGGAGGCCAGTGTCAATAAACAAAAGATAAATGTTTGAGAGACTTAATAACTTAAATGGGCTTCAAATAGGATTTTTTAAATCTTTTTTTTTTGTTTTTTTTGAAATACAGTGATACAGTGGTGTCTTGAACTTAGTGATACTTAAAATAGTATTTATATAGTTTGTATAACATATATATCATATATAGTATACACACATATATACTATATAGCATATATATACATGTATACATAATATATTATGTATAGGTATACGTGTGTGTATATATATATACATATATATACATATATATATATAGTAATTGCAATTGTACTTTGGCAAAATTGGCAAAAGGTTGATTAGTAGGCCATTAAAACTTTTCAAAATGATTCACTAACCTAATAAGTGCCAAATCAAAGAGAGTGTAGAGGAAGAAATCCAGGGCTTAGTATGTATAGCAGTGAGATCTAGTCCAGGCTTTACTATTTTACCACTTCTTTTCTTTTTTTTAAGATTTTATTTATTTATTCATGAGAGACACAGAGAGATAGGCAGAGAGAGAGAAGCAGGCTCCCTCCAGGAAGCTTGATGTGGGACTCGATCCCGGAACTCCAAGATCATGCCCTACGCCAAAGCAGACACTCAAGCACTAAGCCACCTAGATGTCCACCCATTTTACCATTTCTGAGAATCAATTTGATAATCAATCTATAGAGCAAGATTGGATTACAGACACTCATACGTTCTTTCCAATTCCTACATTCTGTTAGTTTATATAGACTCTAAGTCTACTTGTGACATTGTGTAGGTATGTGTGTGTTTTTATATATATACACATACATATATATTCATCCACACACCTGTAACGAATCAAAGAATTTAGTATCAAAGTGATAACTTCCAAATTTAAAAATCACATACGTAAAGAAATATCTCGTACTTTCTATCATAGCATACTTTACTAAACATACCCACCCACACACAAACACTTCCTCTTCCGCTTCTTTATCTGCTTGTAAAAGGTACGCTATATTGTTCCTTTTAATTTTAGAAAGGCTACTTCTGAAGAAATCAAGGACATTTAGACATGGGCTATAACATATTGTGATAGAAATAATGAACTTAAGCTAAATTACTTTCTTCCCCCCATGTCATAACTGGAGAAACAGAAAGACATATTTTTGTAAAAACTGAAATAGAACTTGTGTTTCCAAACCCTTATAAACACCCATTCTTAAGCAATATTAAGATGATTTTAAATGTTTCTTAGATTTACTTTTATTCAGCTAAAACTCATTTAGTGAAATTTATTCTCCAGAAATCAAATCAACATTAATAAATATGATACTAAGTTTTGTTTTAATTGCACCAATGGAAAAAAAGAAATATTACGTATTACTTATTAACATTCTTTCTTCAGAAAACCAGAGTGGAAAACAATCAGGCTGTGTTCAGTTCACACTCTCTTTTTTCTCCCACATGGATAAAGTAGGCAAAGTTAAATTCTTAGTGTTTCATATACATATTTATCCATAAAATTATTTAATCTTGTTTACTTTGTAAAATATATGATGTTATTCTGCTTTGAGCACAATGCATTTAATTTAGTTAAAAAAGAAGGTATAATATGAAAACTGGCAAGTGCAAAAAGCAGTATTAAACTGTCAATCACTGCTGATATTGCAGAGGTTCATTATTTAACTGAATATGAAGATTAGACACCCTACATTATGCATATCAATTTAAATATAAGAAACAAATTTAATCCTAAATTGGAAAAGTGCATAAAGACTTGCTTGAACTCATGCAATTCGATTTATTTCATGTAGAGTACTATTTCTGAGTCAATCTTGTGTGTACATATAAATCAACAGACATACACATATCAACACACATCAAAAGTTTAACACCTAAGAATTTAGATATTTAGGTTGTCTTTTTCTATGCCATGCATCCACAACTCTAACAGTATATTATAAAAATTAACATTAAATAAAGAGGAGGGGAGCAGCTGTTGCAGATGAATGCCAAAGGGCACTTTAACCCATTAGTGGAGTTCTCTCTGACATATAGAAGCATGTATATGAGAGTGATTGTTGGACGATAAGCCTGGGAAAGACGTAAATTGCATTTCCTCATGGCAAATTGCAACTGAATTAGAATATTGGGCAGACATAAACAATGCAATCAAATTCTGGCTTTTTATTGAGCTTCTATTTGACTTTGTATTCATTTGAAACAACAAGAAAAAAATTGTGTTTCTCAGGGTCTGTGACATTGCAGGCCATGAGAGATTCAATGTCACTGCCGGCATACAAATTTATTAGTCTATAAAATTTGACATTCTCTTATTTATTCACAGAAAGGACAAATAAGATATTTTTTCATACTTACCAGAAATATCTGGGAGTGTTTATATGCCGCTCCATCTGGAGGATGCAAATAGTCAGAACTGCTTTACAATTCAGTAGGCAAAAGCCTGCTGAAGGATAACAAATGACTTCATGGTGAAACTGCTATTGAAATTCTTTCAGTATGTGATATTAAAAACAACTGAACAAACAGAGATAAGGGACAAATAGGATTTGAAACAGACTTTTTTTTCCCCTTACAGTGCAAAAGAAAAACAAATGAATGCTCTAGTTGAACCTATATATACCTTTTAGTGATTTCACTGCATGGCTTTGCTTAATGCATGAAAGTTTTTATCTGAAGCTTCTTTAAATGTCCCACGAAAACCAATGGGACCAATTCTAAAATGCCTCCTTTAGATCAATAAATGCAATTTTGAAGCTTGAGGGGATAAAAAAAAGGGGTCAATATAACTCTTTTGATGACCCAATTTACAGGTTTACTCTGATATTTGGCATAATGCATGGATGTAGAGATTTAATAACCTTTTGGCAATTAGGGTGCTGTATTTAAGGAAGCCCTTTTTTTCTTTATTATGTGGGATGTAAGGCTAACAGCAAAAATGTAGAGTTAAATACTATGAAAATAAAAAGATTATAATGAAAGCTACCAAAAAAATGTATTTGAAAAATACATTTCACTCAATTCAGTCTCTCATTCATGAATAAGGTTCTCCAAGTACTAGCTTTGCAAGTCAAAGGAATGTTAGTAACTTTTAAGTGATCAGGGAAGTTAAAATCTAAGAAACAAGAAAAGCATTACTTTGCGATGATTATTTTTATTTCTTGCTTTGAAGGGAAGATGAAAGGCTATTTAGTTGCTATTTAGTTAGGTGTTCTTGTTTTATTCTATGGCCAGATCAAAGCAACTATCTCTAAATTTACAAAACAGTTCATAGAGCCCCTGGTAATTGAAGTATAGGCTAAATGATCTGCATCAATGGCATATGAACATACAATTCATGAAACAAAACTCATTATTAGGTCTACAAATGACCCATTATTTCGCCTAAAAATAAGCAAAAACCAAATGGCTGGCTGAAATCTTGACATGACAATGAGTTCCAGATCTTCCCAACATAGCAAATATGTGTATTAATACCTAATGGTCAAAATTAGCTTGAGCACATTATATGATCATCCTTTAGTCTGATCTAAATTATTCTATAGGATTGACTTTCAATGCTTATACATAAGCCATGTGCCATCAGCTGTCCTAATATAACCCATTTGCTATTTTGGATATATAACAACGATTTACATTAGATGAACTCATGTTACCTCGTTTGCTAGTCCTAAACCACTATTTTTTTGATAATTTATTATTTAATAACATCATGGAACTCTTCTTAAAAGTAATAGCACAGTAAGTGAATTTAAATTTAAATGGGTGTATAACTATGTCAATGAGTGACAAAATTGTATCAATACCATCACTATCCAACCAAAACTTAACTATTAAAGAAATAGATAGCTCCAATACAGTTTGCTAATTCCAAGTATTCAACAAGTAAGTCTAGGTCATGATTGTAAAGTTTAACTGTAGCTACCACCTTCTTCTAAAACCACCTCAGCTCATAGAGAACTTGCCCTCTCCTCCATCAAGTGAGTCCTTCAACTCCATCAGTCACTAGCACAGGATTGTGTCTGTCCTTTTAACTCCTCTTTGTTTTTCCTTTCAATAATTTTTCTTAGTTTCTTATTCTATAGATCTTGCTTCCTTACCATATTATACTATTGTAACAACCTTCTTCATATTTCATATAAAACCCCGCCATTTACTATAAATTCTGTGCCCAGTAAATTTCCCTGAGAAGTGACATGTTACCTTCAGCTCTGGTTTCCAAAACTAGATGTAGATGGAAATAATTAGAACAAAAACTGTTAGAAAAAAAATAGAACAAAAGTTATTGTGGACTTAAAGGAAACATAGCTTCTAAAATAAGTGTTTGGTGGGGATCCCTGGGTGGCTCAGGGGTTTAGAGCCTGCCTTCGGCCCTAGGCGTGACCCTGGAGTCCCAGGATCAAGTTCCCACATCGGGCTCCTTGCATGGAGCCTCTTTCTCCCTCTGCCTGTGTCTCTGCCTCTCTCTCTCTCTCTCTCTATCTCTCATGAATAAATAAATAAAAATCTTTAAAAAACTAAAATAATAAAATAAAATAAGTGTTTGGTAAAGACACATACACACAAACACACCTGAAACATAGGCAGTAGGAAATAACCCAGTAAAGATGACTATCAATCACTCTTCATATTATCCTGGAGATGATGACTAATTATTTTCTCTTTCCTTAAAGGTAAAGGATACTTTTAGTTTTGATAGTGGAGAATAAATCCCAAAAATATTTCATATACATGTTAAACAAAGAATGTAGAATCCACTTCGTAAAAATTTTAAATCAAGACATTAGATGTTAGAGAATTCAGCCAAATGATAGGTTTATATATTTTAGCCCATGGTCACCTCATTCCCAATATATCCTCTATAAAATAAAAATATATTATCATGCTTCTGCAAAGAGGCATATGCTCTTAATGGTGGCTGGCCATCATTCTACTTCATCAGACTTCATATTATTCTTAGTTCTTAGCTCTCAGGGTCGACATGTCATATTCAACCACAAGAAAATGTTAAGAATATCAGAAAACTAGAACTAAGAGCTCTTGTATTAATTATAACCTGACTCTTCACAAAAAGGGAGAGAACAGAATGACAGAAAAAGGTAAAGAACAAAATGGAATAATCTGAAAGCTACAAAATACTGAAAGACCTCTCTCTTGGAACATTTTTTAGCCTTTGTGGTAGTCACCTTCAATTACTGAAATATCAAATGTATTAAAGAAAATACACTTTTTAAAGTTTAATTGAAATGGTGAGGGTCATATAAAACACTGGCAAACTTGTTCCAAAAGTAGTGTTATAGTTCAGCACAAAATTGACTAAAGAGTAAAATCAGTTAACAGTTTTACTTAAGTGTCTAGAGTTCTCAGTTATCTATAAGTTGAACTTTTTGGGATGGTTGTCATTAGAACACCTGTTCGTTGAAAAACAATTTCTATTACTTTTGTTCAAAAGCTGGCTAAATAAATCTTTAAAACTCAAGGAAAAAAAGAGTGATAGCTGACCCTTCAAACCCTGTCAAAGTGGATAGAAAATCTGAATTAACTTTGGATTCCAAAGACACTTAAGATGAGACATTTCCCCTCTCAATTTCCCTCCATCCAAATCCTGCTCATCTTTATCACTTGCTCTTGACTAAAAGGCAAAAAGGAACAAAATTAACCACCTAAGCATTTATTTCACTTACTTCTCAATGTGATGACATTTCTTTTTAAGTGAGAAAACTGAGACTCAGAAAGTTTAAGTACCTTGACCAAAGTTACACCAACTACACATAACTAGTGAATAGGAGGGATGGAATTGGGACCCAGATCATTCCTCCTGTCTTAACACCTCTTCATTTCCATTAATAATAATTTTTAAAAAATATTTTGAGACTTTATTATGAGGCAGGCATTTTTCTAAGTGGTTAACACACCATAACTCAGTCTTGGCCATAATGTGTGAGATAGGTCAAATTATGAATCTTTTTTCTTAGCAGATAAAGAAGCAAAGGGTTAGAGAAGTTAAGTAACTTTCCCGAAGTCCCAGAGCTCATCAGTGGCAAAAGCAGGATATTAGGCCAACCAGTCCAAGTCTGTTTTCTCCATCTACTCATCTTAGAATTAGAAAACAGAGACTCAGGAAGGTAGCCTGTGCAACTAGAGGTTCAATGACCTGGATTCCTTCATGCTTTCAAACTCCTTGTTCCTATACCACTGTCCCAAGAGCATGGCTATACATTCTCCATAAAACAGGATGTTGAGGCACCTGGGTGGCTCAGTAGTTGAGCATCTGCCTTTGGCTCAGGTCATGATCCAGGGGTCCTGGGATCGAGTCCCGCATTTGGCTCCCTACAGGGACCCTGCTTCTCCCTCTGCCTGTGTCTCTTTCTCTCTCTGTGTGTCTCTAATGAATAAATAAATAAAATCTTTAAAAAAACACACACATGCTACAAAAAACCAGCAAATTTAAAGGACCAGGATTGACCAAAAATAGCACACTGACATAGTATCCCTACATAAAGATGGTCTGTCATATTGCATAGGTTTACCTACGTATGAATCTCCTTTAAAAACAGCAGTGAATGGGGCACCTGGGTGGCTCAGTCCATTAAGCACCTGACTTGATTTCAGCTCAAGTCATGATCTCAGTCATGAGATCCAGCCCAGAGTCGGGCTCCAGGCTGAAGGTGGAGCCTGCTTAAGCTTCTCTGTTTCCTTCTCCTTTTGCCCCTTTCTGCTATGCCTGTGTACATGCTCTTTCCCTCTTTCTCTCAAGAAATTAAAAAAAAAAAAGCAATAAACAACAACTTTTAAAAGGTAAATATAGGAAATAAAAGCCAAATTCCTTATACCAATTTTTGAAACACGAATTGAAACTCAAGTACCAAATTCTTAAGTTTCTTATCATTTTAACTGACCAATGAAAACAGAAAACAAACAAAAAACTTAATCCCCTTTAAAGGGGAAACACATTTATAAGATCATTTCCTAGGAAATCCTAACCCTATTTCAAATCTTATTAGTGAATAAAATATTTAGAATATAATTTTTTTAAACCATGGCCAAAAAGTGAAAAGGAAATTTCATTGAATCAAACACCCAGGTAATTAATACTACTTTAAAAAATTTTGCTTAGTAATACAAATAAGAGATGAAATGAGATAATACCATTATTCCCAGAAAAGCCTATTTCTTATTTAGAAGCACATGTCTAGATTGGCTTCTCTACTTACCAAGAAAAATGATCAGAACATAAAGGAATGAGGTCTTTTAAGCTAAAGACATGACACTAATGGGCCTCAAGTACTTAAAGAATGCTGTTAAAGATAGCAGCAAATTCCCATTTCTAGCTTAACAACGTTTCTTAACACTTCTCCCAAATCCTATCCAATTCTCTGACAGAACTTCATGATATTCCCACATTGTGCCATGTTTATTTTCTCTCCTCCTTCCTCTTATTTGCCTTTTTCTTATGCATCATAGCCCATGCCTCTCTCAGAACTTCCATATTTTCAAGGCAGAGTTAGTAACTGTCCATAATCCCACCATATTCTCATTTTACAATGAAATTATTTATTCAAAGATTCTTCTAAATAGAGTAAAGAAACCATCATTCACCTCTATGTGTCAGTATAATGCCTAACATAGAGCAATTCATGATCCAGGGCAGTATAACAAAACCCAAAAATCAGAACAAATCAGATTTTGGAATCAGCCAAAGATACATTCCAAGCCTATGACTTATATAACCTTGATCCAGATATTTAACCTCTTCAAACTTCAATCTTGCAGCTCTAATATGGGGACTATAATATCTGTCCTCCAAGTCTGTTAGATCAAATAAAAATATGTTTATAGCCTTGCATAATAACTAGCATGTAGTAGGTGCTTGTGTGATGGGTAGTTATTAAAATGAATAACTCACAGCAAGAAGAAATTAAGCTAAAAATTAAGAAAATATTTCTTAAGAAAGTTATTATGAACATTCCAAGCGAAGCTGTAGACTTTTGTTTTCCCAGGAGTTTTAAGACAGGAGTAAGCAACTTTTTTCTGGAATGCCTTATATTATTGACAAGACAATTTCAGGAAATCTCTTTTAGCTATCAGATTTTATAATCATCAACCTTCCTATTTCTGCAAGTGACTTCAAAATTGCTTCAATTCTCTGGGTACTGTTACTCTCTTCATGCAAAAGGAGCTAGAATAGAGTTACTTGTCTTTTTATATCAGAATACAGCAAAAAAAAAAAAAAGTTCTTTCCATTGATAAAAATAGTTAATGGAATTGTTCATTACAGATCAAAACTATAAGCAGGTAAAACTATCTATGGCGATACAAAAATCATATTTACTTTTTTCCCTTTTCAAGAATATGTATTGAAATAGTATAATATAATATAATGGCATAATATATTATCACCTCTCCTAATTTGGCTGTGACAAAGCTTTTGAACTACTACCAAATCTTCAGTATCAGTAATTCCCACTGGAAATGTCATAATATGTTTCACTGTAATGATTTAGGGTTATAGACATTCGTTCCAGAAAGATTTCCAACATCTCACAGGCATATCGATTGTAAAAAGTGGCTCACTTCACAGGTAAACATACAGGAAATATATTTTAAGTATAATAATCATATATAATAATCAAATCAAATAATCACAATGACTATGATTAGGAAATCACATGGAGACACATTACACACTTTGTCTAGAGGACAAGTAATACATTGTACTAAATTTTAAGCTGGATGATTCATGTAAACATATTCTATTAGAAAATTTACCATTAAACTTTGTCTTGTGGGAAGATATTTTATTTTCCCAAGGAGATTAAGGATATTTAGAGATGGGAAATTGGTGTCTCCTATTGATCCTCTTTGTTAACTATTATCTCGAGTGAAAATAGAAACTAGCTATGATTTTCCTCCTAGAAAGAAAAATGAACACTTGTTTCTTTTTTTTTTCAAACAGAGAAATCTCAGATAAATCTAAACTAATATACTCCTCTTACATCTATTAATAGTTCTAATATTGTGGATGTAATGATCTCCTGTCTCACTTTCTTATCTCAGATATAATCATTACACTAATTATAGTAAAAATCTTTACTTGAATATTGCCATTAATGAACTATCCTATATTTGTATTCATTCAAAACTGCTTTAATACATACACACACACACACACACACACACACACTTTAGCTTTTGGTTTTTTATTTTAAATATTACTAACAAATGTCCCAATTTCACCCTGAAGGATTTTGAAAAGAAAATGTGGTATTTTGAGGTGATAAATGTCACGTGAAGAGAAAAAACTAAGCTGAAGATTAGAAATTTAATCCTAATAAAACTTAAAACACTTCATGTAAAATGATACTCTTAGGATAATTCTAAATGCCTTCCACCAACCAGCATATCGCCTGAACTGGCTCAGTCCTTAAAGGGTCAAAATTTATTATCATTTCAGTTCATCTAATAAGTAATGTTTTTGCCGAACAAAACCAATTCCCAATAAATTCTCACTGTATTTGTGTGCTATGATTTGATTTAGAGGCCTATGGGGAGACACCATTTGGTAGCACAGGAACACAGAGGGGTAGGTGTTGCTGGGGAGAAGTAGGGCTCATGTGCCAGAAGTGTTATTGTGTCAGGTTGATTTATTGAGTGAGCTTCACTTCACCGAATGTTCCGAGATATTTATTTCCCTAAAGGCTCTGCAAAGATATGAACAGACCCGCATCCACAGATGTCATCATTGCTCATTTTACCGAGTCATGAAATTTTCTCAACTGCAATTTGTCCATCTAAAATTGCTGTAACAGAACAATGTCAATAGTAGCATCCTACCCCAGCACCACCTTCTATGTAAGGCTCTGTTGCCAAATTCGGTACTTCTGTACAACTTCATGGTAATTAAAGTGACGGAACAGTTTCACTGTAATTTCAAAAGAGTTTTTCAGAGAAGTTGCTCCAATTTTTAAACTCCACTTTGAGCGCTCAGATAAAGCAAAACCTATATGGAGAACCAAAGAGGAATGCATAAACACAGAATAACTTATCCCTGCCAAAATTAAAATAAAAATAGATGTGGAGACGTAAGGAAAGAAATCAGACTCTGTGACACTAAACCCAAAATTTCAAAGATGTTACCTCTCTGAAAGCCACCCTTAAATGTAACGTCTTATACTCTGGGGGTAGACTCATCTGTTTTATCTTTCCCCTCTCCATTATCAAATAAGTGAATTGCAAATGTTGATTTTAAAAGGAAGTTGCTGTATATGCATCCATTGCCTATAACTTTTACTCAAGAACATTTATGAAAATGTATGAAAAAGTTCTTAAGCTGCATTTACAATGCCAAACATTGTAACTTGGGTATTTTTCATAATTTCATCGAAAATTATCTTCGGGACCAAACAGAATTTCAATATCTGTGTTAAATAAAAACTGCATGCTTGTGTTGTGTGTCAGAATTTTCGGGTTTATTTAAATATGTTAATATTTCTCATTATGCCATTAACAATAACCTTCATCCATTTGTGAAAAACATTTTGCCAAGCATGCACATAAAAAATTAGCAAGTGAAGCAAAATCACCTTAATTTGCTTTGGACCAGCAAATAACCAACTAATTTGCAGAAATCCCTGCCAAGCACTCATATTAAATGCTTCATGCTTATTTTATGACCTCTGCTGCTCTTCTTCTTCCCGGGCCCTGAATCATATGATCATTAACATATTGCAAGGTCTGAAACTTTATTTTTTACATTCTTTAATTAATGCCTGTTTATAGAAGGCCATAGGACTTCAGATCCAGTTAATGAAACTTCGCTCCCCCAGGCCCCTAGAGCCCAATAGAGAGCTCTCTCCTCTGTTGTTTTAGTAGCTTTTTTCCAACTGTTTGTTTATACACACTTAATTGATCTCTTTAGTCCCAGAAGCATTCCAGAGACACAACCTGTTTTGAGGCAAGCTAAAGTTTCCCCCCTTTCTTTACAAAAGCCTTGAATGCCCAAGGTTATCAGTTTTAATTTGAAAGTTGAAGATTCAGCTTTATTTACACTGTCTAAAAGTAAAAACTGATACAGGCCCTGAAGTGTTTATTTTTACATTCATATATGGAAGAGGGGATCACAAGTGCATACTGTATATAATTATTTTGATGTAGAACTAAGTAATTACTAAATGCTGCTATGTCTTATTTTATGGCATTGAATAAATGCAGTCTTTATACCGAGTTGAAAATAAAAACAAATCAGGCTGCCAATGCATGAAATTTTCATGGCTCTTCAATTTACATTTTACATATTCCCTATGACAAGAATTTCTATTATGCTATTCTCTTTTTTCTGCTATAATTAAATTAAAAAAGTAATTGGCTGGTGCTGCACACTGCAGCAATGTCTTAATCACATAGACAAACAGTTTTACAATAGCTTACACCATTTGCCACATGGGGCAATGACATTATTGTACCAGACTATAAACTCAAGACAGATATCACATACCAGCTTTCCACCACAGTGTTGGCAAGAATAGAACATGAGGTTTATTCTGCACCCTGACTGGCACTCCTATGATGGAATTCCCAATTAAGTAAAAGTGGCTCAAATCTGGCCATGTGGTTTTAAAAACTGCCAAAATTCAAAGCTTATGAATCTGCACATACATGCTTATGCTGTAGGTACAGAATATATGTTGGAAGGGCCAAAAAGAAAAATATGCAGGCATTACAATTACCGGCAATGAGAAATCATTATTTCTGAATGTTCTGATGGAGAAAATCTTGATTATATGTGTGCATATATGTGTGTATATTCTATTCTTTTTTTGTTAGTGTTCAGTTTGTGGGTATTCTTCTCTGTATATTTACAGTGAACATTTCATGAATAGTTCCTGAGGGTCAAGGAGGTCAGAGTCAGGAACTCTGTGGGGTTTCCAGAAATTTCACTGATGAGGGATTCATGAGACCTGGGCCTTAATTCTAGCCCTTTCCAGTAACTCATGGGGTAGTCTCGAGTGAGTTACTCTTTCTTTAAGTCTTTCTCCCATCTGTAAAATGAGTAAATTAGGCTAGATTATCTCTAAGGTTCCATTCAGCTCTCATATGATACAATCATATACAAATTCAATTCTTTCTACAAAGAATACATGAGGAAGAAACAAAAATAAAGCACAGGTACTTCCAATAGCAACAAGGAGGTAAAAAGGAATAGAAACCTGAGAAATTTAATCTGACATAGCGAGTGTGCTAAAAAGAATAAAATAAACACCGTGTGAAAAGAACAAGGAGCAGGTATATTTCATAGATCACCTTTCTCTATTGGTCTCAGTGAAGCCCTATTTAAAAAACATGGAAAGGTAAAAATTTTAAAATGCAGTCCCTTCTAGATTGTAAAGCTATCTGTTTAGTGACTTTAGCATTTGCTCTTTTCCAACAGATAACTTTTTTTCCCAACTGTCCATAAAGAATATAGGCACAAGTCAAGGATTAGCAAGAGCAATTGTTCTAACCTTCATAAAACTAAGATATTCCCTATAATACCTACACTTGATTACTTAACCAGGATCTGAATTCTTCATTTAGCTGAGAGCTCTGGAAAATATTCAAGCATCCCACTCTCATAAAATGCTTTCTAGAATGAAATTGCTCTATCCAAAAATGTACATGTTATTTCAATAGAGTTTAGTGGCCAATCTGAAGTGCTCAGATATTGCTCTTTGGTCATTTTAATTATTATTAATAATGTAAGAAGTTCCTTTGCAAAGGAGATCCTTGCGATAATAAATAAATGTACACCACACCATATTCAAGAAAACATTGTACATCACTAATGCCCCATTTACAAATTGTCTTAAATGGAAGGAAATGATGGCAAAAAAAACTGAATATAAAGCAAATAGAAACTGAATTTTAATGCAGATAAGTCTTAGGATGTTTTCCAGTGCACATTATACACATGTAACTTATGGATAAGCACACACAGGATTTTCCAGATTTTAGAGAATCACTCCCCTTTTTTCCCATATAGTCCTTCTTCCCTCAACATCCTCAGGCTGAACTATCAGCCTTATGTAAAACAAATTTAGTCTTTGCTGCCAAGGTGCTCAATAGCTGAAAAGTCTTCAATCTTCACATAAATAGGGTGCAAATCAAATCTTATGATGGTATATTCAAGCTTTCAGGATCTCTGTTTGCTACCAGAAATGTCAGAGTTTAGTACCTACTAAGCCATAGATTTATGAGGAAATGCTTGTAGATTGACAAGCAATTTTGTAACAAATGCATCTTCAGCGCTAGATTCACAGGAATGTTTAGGACATGCCTAAATGATTTAGTATTTTATACCTCTGCTCAAAAGAACAGTTCATATAAGTCAGTTCTATCCAAAGACTGTCAATCAAGCAGAAACTAAAAGTAATTTTAAGATATCATGATTCATTTACAAAAAAAAAAAAAAAGTTTATCTCTAGAATTCAGCAGTGTGCAGTTCCAAGTGATGAACTGATAACAGGCAAAGTTTGAGATGCTTTAATTGAGACAAGGCAAATAACTTTCTTATGTAGATATAAAATACAGAGCATCACTGATTACTTTTATTTATGAGCTGCCAATATTTGAACATATGCAAAGTTTGAATTGTTTCCCATTTGCCCCAGACTTTAAAAAACATAATTCCTTTTCTTAATGTGCCACCCTTCAGGGCAAGGAGTTGTAATGAACACCTCCCAGTCACACAGAATTACAATGTTCTTTATCTCACTGAGTACTGAAAAAAAAAAAAAAAAAGAAGAAGAAGAAAAGAAAAAAAGAAAAAGAAAAAAAAAAACTTCCAAAGGTTTGGAATCCTGAAACCTGTAAACAAAATCTGTGGAGCAGATAAAATTTTAAATGGCACAATGCAATTAAAGCTGAATTCAATTTGAGCACACCCTGTCCATCTGTCAGAGGGAAACAAAAGCCGAGGAGCTCCATTATTGCTGAATCCCTGCTCTTGTTAATTTGCTTGCTGAGAGATTTCAATTTCTAGGAAGTGCACAAATTAGTGTTCAGTCAGGGCTAGATCCTCAGTAAGTATAAGCAGATGGTGGAAATCAGCCCTAATCAAGTGGCCAAAGCCTTTTTTTTCTGTCTGATTAAAGCATTTTAATCCTTTCAGATTGTCTGCTTTTTTAGCAAATATTCACCATCTTTTATTTTTCTTATATTCCAGGATGGATTTAAATTTAGCTAGGCACATGAGAAGAAAAATAACTTTCAGAAATATAGCTATCAGTATCTGAGTTACAAGCAGTAGCCAACTGGATTTGCGAATTCATTTAATGTCTTTTTTTTCCTATTATATGTTAAATAATTGTTTAAATCATTATTAATTTATATGCAAATATAAATAAGACATACTTAATCTGTTCTGGTGGAATTAAATTACTGGAGGAAAGACAAAGAGTTAGAAAATTTTTCAGCTTTAAGTTTACAGCCAGCAAGAAAAGTAACATGTATGCCCAAATCTCCTATCCAGAGAAAAGAAAGAAAAATATTTTATTTCTTACATTAATATAAACTAACAAATATGTAAATCAAAACAAAGAAGATCTAATAACTAAAGAGTTGCAATCTTTTATAAATAATGGAAACAAATTAATTAGAAATAAAAACTATGCAGTTGTTCTCAGAGTATGAGACACACACGCAAAATGTAAAATTATCACAATCTTTCTAGGTTTTTAAAACTCCACATTTGCAAGCCAAGGAATACTTGAAGCAAAAATTTTAAAAATATTCAAAGCAGCATTATTGTGATATAATTGTGGGTTTAAGCAAACAGTTGGCAAAAAACAAAGTCCTGTCTCCAACATTTAACAGAATGTATGAAAAATAAACTTTTCTAATTATATGTAAAATGTTTGTGATAATAACTTGTAAGTAAAATTTTGAAGTGTTTGGCCACATTTAAGGGACATATTTACATACCATTTTGAAACCTCCCTTACACTTAGGCGCGTGTATGAGAAATATTTATGGGGGAGAAACAAACAGCTTAATATCAGAAAGTATTTTTGGAGGAGCCCAAACTTTGAGTTGAACATTTATATGAATTTTGATAGGCTGAATATTTGTAAGATTCCTGGTAGTGCTTTAACATCCTGTTTAGCAACTTCATTACACAACCAAATTCTTAACAAATACTCTCCCTAACAGTTTGATAACAATAAGTGTTAATGTATATTTATACATGTCTCTTAACTAGAATAATGAGTTGGAGTTTTCACTTATTTGAACATTTGAAATTTATATTTACAAATTTTAAACTGAAATATCCTATGTGCCAAATCTTTTTGCAAATTTCATGCATTTGCCCATGACTGTAAATATGCAAATTTCCCAAGTTTAAAACTTGTAACTACCAAACATAAAGGTGAGTGGTTCCTTGTGGTTCCTTACACACATAACTTGTCCTTATATTTCAAAGTTCCTACTTAAACTATTCTTAAAATTCTCATTCAGAAGTAAATCACTAAAAAAAATAAAAAAATAAAAAAAAAATCTTCAAACTCACTAGATATTCACTTCATGGAGATAGTTTTAAAATTTTTCCACCATTTATAAAGATGGAATCAAGTTTGAACAGCTCACAAAAGAAGAGAAAGTTTGTATTTCTTGTTTATTCCTCCCATCCATTCACTCTTACTCATTATTAGTGTAATCTCATGGTGAAAAGCATTGCTCATTGCTCAACACTGTTTCTTTAAAACAGCCTTAAGGTGTTGGATCCTACTGTATTCTTAGATACTTTCACTTGTTTTTATCTAAGACAGGGTATTTTCCAAGAAATATCCATAGGAGTAATTAGGTACTAAGCTGAGAAGGCCATACTGTGCACAAAAAGAACAGATAGAACTTTTATATCCCCATTTTTAAAAAATATGCTTCCGTAACAGAACGTACCCAAGAAATCTCTGCCCCTCGCTTTTGTTCTTTATTTTTTATTTTTAAATTTTTCTCATTTTAAAGATTTCGAACTTTATTCTAACAGCAAATGAAATCATAGAAGGAATGACAGCATGGGAAGTGGAAATTGTTCTTTTTTTAAGAAAAAAAATTGAGGTATAGTTGACATACATTATATTAGTTTCAAGTGTACCTGATAATAATTCGGTATTATCATTTCTATACTGAGAAATGATCACTACAATAAGTCTAGCTACTATCCAACAGCATACAAAGTTACCAAAAAAAGAAAAGAAAAAGTTTTTTTCTTGTGATGAGAAATTTTAGGATTTACTTTCTTGGCAACTTTTAAGTACGCACTACAATATTATTGTCCATAGTCACCATGCTATATGTTACATCCCCACAACTGATTTATTTTATAATTGGAAATTTGTACCTCTTGACTCTCTTCACCTATTTCATCCATCCTCCAATGCTTTTCCCTCTAGCAACCACTTTTCTGCTCTCTGTATCCATGAATTTTGTTTTGTTTGGTTTGTTCATTTTGTTTTTAAGAGTCCACATGTAAGTGAAATCATATGGTATTTGTCTTTCTCTATTTATTTCACTTAGCATAATTCCCTCAAGCATATATTGTTGCAAATGTCAAGATTCCATTCTTTTTTAGAGTTGAGTAATATTTCTGTGTGTGTGTGTGTGTGTGTGTGTGTGTGTGTGTGTGTGTATAATCTCACATCTTCTTTACCCATTCATCCATTGATGGACAGTTAGGTTGTTTCCATACCTTGGCTACTGTAAAGCTGCAATAAACATAAGGGTGCATAAAGTTTTCAATATAGTGTTTTTGTTTTCTTCAGATAAATTATCTAATAATGGAACTGCTAGATTATATGGAATTGTATTTTTATTTTTTTAGGAACCTCCTAGTGGCTGTGCTAGTTTACATCCCTACCAATAGTGCATCCTTGCTATTTCTTACCTTTTTGATAGTAGCATTCTAACTGCTGTGAAGTGGTATCTCACTGTGGTTTTGATTTTCATTTCCCTGAGGCAATAAATTCCCTAGTTTATTTTTTACATTTTATTTAAATTCAATTTGCCAGCATATAGTATATCACTCAGTGGTTGAGCATTTTTTCATGTACCCGTTGGCCATTTGTATGCCCTCTTTGGAAAAATGTCTATTGAGTTCCTCTGATTATTTTTTGTTTTTTATTTTATTTTTAATTTTTTAAAATATTTTATTTATTGATTGATGAGAGACACAGAGAGAGAGAAGCAGAGACAGAGGCAGAGGGAAAAGCAGGCTCCATGCAGGGAGCCTGATGTGGGACTCAATCCCAGGACTGCGGGATCACACCCTAAGCCAAAGGCAGATGCTCAAATGCTGAGCCATCCAGGCGTCCTGATCTAACCACTTTTTAAATAGAATTGTTCGCTATTGAGGTGTAGGAGTTCTCATATATTTTAGATATTAACCCTTATCAGACATATGATTTGAAAATATCTTCTCCCATTCAGTAAATGGTCTTTTAATTTTCTTTTGCTGTGTAGAAGATTTTAGTGTGAAGTAGTTCCATTTATTTATTTATTTATTTATTTATTTATTTATTCCTTTTGTTGCTTTTTCTTTTAGAGTCAGGTCCAAAACACCATTGCCAAGACCAAGGTCAAGGAGTTTATCACTTGTGTTTTCTTCTAGGAATTTTATAGTTCTAGGTCTTACATTAAAATTTTCTTTTTTTTTTTTTTTTTTTTTATTTATTCATGATAGGCACACAGTGAGAGAGAGAGAGGCAGAGACACAGGCAGAGGGAGAAGCAGGCTCCATGCACCGGGAGCCCGACGTGGGATTCGATCCCGGATCTCCAGGATCGCGCCCTGGGCCAAAGGCAGGAGCCAAACCGCTGCGCCACCCAGGGATCCCACATTAAAATTTTCAATCCAGTTTGAATTAATTGTTGTGCTGTGTAAGGAGGCAGCAGTGCAGTGCCATTCTTTTGCACGTGACTATCCAGTTTTTCTAACCCCATCCGTTGAATAGACTCTGCTTTCCCCATTGTAGATTCTTGCCTCCTTTGTCGTAAATGAGGTGACCGTATATACCTATCTGGTCTTAAAATTGGACTCTCTATTCTGTCCCATTAATCTATGTGTTGTTTTAAATGGCAATACCATGCTGTTTTGGTTACTCAAGCTTTGTAACGGAGTTTGAAATCAGGACAAATGATGCCTGCAGCTTTGTTTCTTTCTCAAGATTGCTTTGGCTATTTGGGTCTTTTGTAATTTTGTGCACATTTTAGAATGGTTTGTTCTATTTCTGTGAAAGATAACATTGAAATTTTGATAGGGATGCACCCAACATGTAGATTGCTTTTTGGGAGGATGACTATTTTAAAAATATTAATTCTTCAGTTCATGATTACATCTTTCCATTGATTTGTGTCTTCAATTTCTTTTAGTTTTCAGTGTACAGATCTTTTACCTCCTATGTTAAATTTATTCCTAGATCTTTTATTCTTTTTTCATACAACTGTAAATGGGGTTGTGTTCTTAAACTCTTTTTCTGATAGTTTATTGTTAATGTACAGAAATGCAACAGATGTTTGTATATTGATTTTTAACCCTGAAACTTTATTAAATTGTTGATAAGCTCTAACAGTTTTAGGGGGAGTCTTTATGGTTTTCTATATATAAAATAATGTTGTCCACAGATAGTGATAATTTTACTTCTCCCTTTTCAATTTGAAGAGTGAGCATCCTTGATTTGTTTCGGATCTTAAAGGAATAGCTTTCAGCTTTTCACTATTGAGTAGGATGTTAGCTGTGGGCTTGTCACATATGGACTATATTATGTTGAGGTATGTTCCCTCCACACCCACCCACTTTATTGAGAATTTTTATCATAAATTGATGTTGAATTTTGCCAATTGCTTCTTTTGCATCTATTGAGATGATTGTATGATTTTTATCCTTTGCTTTCTTAATGTGGTGTATCACATTGATTTGCAGCTGTTAAACTACGTTTGCATCCTTGGAATAAATCCCATCTAACTGTGACATGACCCTTTCCATATTGTTGAGTTTGGTTTGCTAATATTTTGTTAAAGATTTTTTGCATCTGTATTCATCAGGAATACTGGTCTGTAGTTATCTTTTTTGTGGTGTCTTTATCTGGTTTTGGTATCAAGGGCAATGCTGGCCTTATAAAAATGAGTCAAGAAGCATTCTTTCTCAACTTTGCAAAAATTTGAGAAATGTTTGGTATAATTCATCAATGAAGTGTCTAGTCCTGGGTTTTTGTTTGTTAGAAGATTTTTGATTACTGAATCAACCTCCTTAGTTGTAATTGGTCAGGTTTACCATTCCTTCATGATTTAATCTTGGAAGATGGATTGTATGTTTGCAGGAATTTATCCTTCTATGTTGTCCAACTTGTTGGCATATAATTTTTGATAATAGTCTCTTATGATCCTTTGCATTTCTGCAGTGTCAGTTGTAACTTCTACCCTTTTATTTCTAATTTTATCTGAGAAGCTCTTTCCTTTTTTTTCCCCTTGGTGAGTCTAGTAAAAAGTTTATCACTTGCCTATTTGTTCAAACTAGCTCTTAGTTTTATTTATCTTTTCTATTGTCCTTTCAGTCACTATTTCATTTATTTGATCTTTGTTATTTTCTTCCTTCCACTGACTCTGCTCTTCTTATGTTTTTCCTTTCCCAGTTCCTTTAAGTATAAAGTTAGATCGTTTATTTGAGATTTTTCTTGTTTCTTGAGGTAGGCCTGCTTTGCCATGAACTTTCCTCTTTGACCTGCTTTTTGCTACATCCTCCAGATTTCGTTAAGTTGTATTTCCATTTTCATTTGTGTCAAAAAATTGTTTTAAATTTCTCCTCTGATTTCTTTGTTGACCCATTGGTTGTTCAATAGCATGTGGGTTAATCTCCACATAATTAGTGTTCTTTTTTCAGCTTAAAGCCCCTCTAACATTTCTTCTAAGGCTGGTTTACTTGGGATGAGCTCCTTTGACTTTTGCTTGCCTGGAAAGCTCTTTTTCTCTTCTTCAATTATGAATGATAAACTTGCTGGGAAGTGTATCCTTGGTTTTAAACTAGCAGGTGTTTTGTTCTGTTTTGTTTCCTTTCAGCACTTTGAATATATCTGCCACTTTCTCTGGCCTTC
Organism: Canis lupus baileyi; assembly: GCF_048164855.1. Classification (NCBI taxonomy): domain Eukaryota; kingdom Metazoa; phylum Chordata; class Mammalia; order Carnivora; family Canidae; genus Canis; species Canis lupus. The sequence goes on along the minus strand of NC_132854.1, from coordinate 35,385,318 downwards.
AAAGTTTCTGCTGAAAAATCTGTTGATAGTCTTATGAGAGTTCCCTTGTACACAACAAGCTGATTTTTCTCTTTCTACTTTTAAGATCATCACTTTACATTTAGCTTTTGATATTTTAATTATAATATGTTGGTGTGGATCTCTCTGAGTTAATTTTTTTTTGGGGGGGGGGTGCGGAACTCTCTGGGTATCCTGTATCTGGATATCTGTTTCCTTCTCCCGATTAGGAAAGCTTTCAGCCATTATTTCTTGGGATGTTTTTTCCCCCTTTCTCTCTCCCTTTTCCTTCCCAGATCTCTGTAATGCTAATGTTAGTTCTCTTGACATTGTTCTATAAGTCCCTTAAGCTATCTTCATTTTTTTTTAATTCTTTTTTATTTGGCTATTTTCTTTGAGTGAGATCCACTGCCCTGTCTTTTGGCTCACTGGTTCACTTGTTTCCTCTAGTTTGCTTTTGAGACTCTCTTGGTGTGGTTTTCATTTCAGTTTCCTTTTCCCGCCAGCTCCATGACTTCTGTTTAGTACTTTCTTCTATTTTCTATCTCTGTTGAAATTCTCACTGTACTCATCCATTCTCTCAAGGTTGGAGAGCATCACATTGAACTCTTTATCTAGCACATAGTTATCTCCATTTATTAATTTTTTTTAAGATTTTATTTATTTATTCATGATAGACAGAAAGAGAGAGAGAGAATGAGAGAGAGGCAGAGACACAGGCAGAGGGAGAAGCAGGCTCCATGCTGGAAGCCCACGATGCTGGAAGCCCGGCGTGGCACTTGATCCCAGGACTCCAGGATCACGCCCTGGGCCAAAGGCAGGCGCCGAACCACTGAGCCACCCAGGGATCCCCTATTAATGTTTTTGGGTTTTTTTTTTTCCAGAGGTTTTGTCATGCATTTTTATTTGGAACATTTTCCTCTGTTTCCCAATTTTGCTTGGCTTTCTGTGTTTGTTTCTATGTGTTAGGTGAAACAGCTACTTCTCATTTTCTAGAAGGAGTGGACTTGTTGTTCAATCATGTGCTAGTTATTGGTCATCTTTTGAACCTTTGTGATGTCTAGGTAGCCAGCTTTATTCCTGATAGGTCCCAGTTGTTGAGGTTATGTCAAGATCTGTCAGTGTTCCAGAGGGAAGGATCTCAATCAGCTCCTGGTTTCAGGCTGATTAGGAGCTAAATCCTTAGGTCACAGCTTTTAAAGTATGGAAATATATACAATCCTGTGGGATCATGGCTGCAGGACATGCTGGCCTCCAGACCAGGTGATCTGGAAGTATTCCCTTGGCATCAGTTATAAAAATTAGGGTTCCAGATGAATATATAAGCTCCTTTCTAGGAAGTACCAGCAAGCTGTGGTAAGGCCAAGGAAAGCACAAGGATGATGTTCCCTGGCCTACACCCCCTTACAGCATCTCTGTGGCCTTTAGATGTATGGCAAACCTGAAGACTGTCTTCAGATTGAAGCTTCAGAACAAGTAAATAGAGCTTTTTTTTTTTTTTTCTTTTTTACCAGAAGAGTGGATGTGTGTTTAAATCTATTGTCTGTACAGTGCTCCGGGGAGGGTAATAGCCTGCCAAGAATTGTTTCTCTGATTGTTACAACCTCATGGGACTGAGGAATGCAAGCCCCCCTGGCCACCAGTGCCAAGCAATAAAGGGAAGTCCCTGTGTGATCTGTGTACATCCCCAGCTCTAGCAAGGTAGCTGGAGAATGCAAGGGCAGGGCATGCCTTCCAGCTTTAACAGGGCATCAGGAGAAAGCTGGAGTCATGCATGCCCACCAGCTTTAGCAGGTGAGTTGGGAGAGTGTAGGAACTGTGTATAACTCCATGTACTAACAAGGTAAAGGAAGAGTGCAAAAATGGGACCCACCAGCACCTCCATCTGGGCAGGACCCTGCCTCTCTTCAAGATTAGCAAGTGGATCTCCTTCACAAATAGTCTAAGCACTTTTCAAACTTCTACTTTTATCCTGAGCCCTGGGGTGAATGAGTGTGTGTGACCCTTTTAAAAGCAGTATCTCAGTTCCTTATCACTCTTTGGGTCTCCAGGACATAAGCCATGTTGTTTATTAAAGCTAGACATTGGGGGGGGGGGGGGTCATATCTCTTTGCATGTCCCAAAGGTTGGAGCGCCTACTGTAGGGCACAAACCCCTTCCTCCTCAGGGAAAAGTTCCTGGTTTGTGAGATCTCTTCCAACTGTGGGCTGCTATGCTACAGGTGGTGTTGGCAAGATCACATTGTGCCTCTCCTACCAGTTTTGATGTTGCCCTCTTGTCCTTTGTTAAGGAGTAGCTAGCTGTTCGGTGAGTTTCCAGGTCTTTCTCAGAGGAAACTGTTCAATATACATAGGTAGCTGTAAATTCGGTGTGTCTGTCAATTCAGTCTTCCTACACTGCTATTTTGGGCTTCCTCACCCCCACCCACGTCCTTTTTTTTTAACCACTGCCGCCAACCCCGCTAATTCTGGCCTCATACCTCTCACGTGACCATTTTATAACCTCCTATTGGTCTCCATACCTCTTTAAAGATTTCCTTCTGTCAACAAAATAAGACTTCCCTGCCCATCCTGTTAAGACTCTTGACATGATGGCCCAAGCTGATATTCAAGGCTCCTCTTTCTTGACCTTCCAGCTAAATCTTATCACTCACTAACCACATGATGTACCCTGTATTTTCCCAAATCTTGACTTTGTCCACAAAGTGTCTTACATCTGGAATGCCATTTTAAATTCACTCCAATCCAAGATACTATTCAAAGCTTGTTTAAATTTCTACTAATTTCATAAACTTTCATCACAAACTTCCATCCTTTCATAAACCTTCATCTCTCTCCTCCATCACGAACTCGAATTGGTGTCTCCCTACTTTTTGCTCCAATATCTTATTTTGGTTTTTTAGTATAACTAATTACAGTATTCTGGTTTGTATTACACCTAATTATTTACACACAGAATTATTTCTTATTTCTTCCCACCACATAGGAAGTCTTTTTGTTGGTTGGTTAGTTTTTTATCTTCTCTGGAACACAGTAATGTTCATTCCATGTCATGGAGCATCACAGAGCAATATACTAGTCACTAGCTGCATTTGTCTGTCTCAATTAAAAGTACTTAAAATTAAATACATTTAAAAATTCAGTTCCTCCATTGTACTTGTCACATTTCAGGTGACAATAATAGCCAGATATGTCCAGTGGCTATGGAACTAAATAGTGTGGGCATAGAATATTTTCATCATCAAAGAAGGTTCTATCAGATAGCACTTTTGTAGAGACTCAGTAAGAGTTCAATTAGAATTTATATATAATTATCAACAAAGTACTACAAGAACAGGAAATAAGGAGGGAATCTTGAAGACTACTTTTCTGATAGTTTGTAGGATTAGAGTTAATGTATGCACTCAACCCTCTTCTCTGAGAGGTTTTGGTAAGCTGAGAGCACCCAACATTTGCTATCTCTATCATATTAAAAACCACCCCAAGTAGGCCAGGACCATTTTCTGTTACTTCATATATAATTAATAGTGGTTAAGGAAATTTATATGGCAACTGTTTTCCAGAAGCTTTAATTCACACTTTCAATATTTAAAAAGGCTGCTGTCACGGCTGATAGGAATAAAATTAAACCCACCAGCTGTGTTTTGTTTTTTGAAGAAAACACATAACATTTTATTTCTGCTTTGTCTGTCGTCCTTGTAAATGTCAGAAATACAGAATTGAAATGTACTGAATATCCTGGTTTACTGTTAGAATCTTTTGAAAATGCTTGTTTTTCTTTTAATTAGATGGATATTTTGGTAATTTTTAGTAGGAGATTTTTGTTTCTTTGTATAGTGGTAGGAAATGCACAGTTCTTATATTTTCTCAGGGAAAGAAACGTGATAATAAAATCCATTTGAATACTTTATGATTTTTATACTCTTTGTGAGACTTCTCATCAAAGGATGATCGGGGTTTTTAAAAATAGATATATTTTCCAATTCTTCCATTTCTTAGGATTTTGAGTCTATTCCAAGAAATGTCATCCTAGATTATTTAAAATTGACCAGGTGTTTAGCCATAAAGGTCAAAGTATTTTGCTGAGACTTAGTAGTTTTCATGAGACATTCTAGAATCATAGCACTGAATTATAAAGTTTCCTTTTGATCTGTGACATTGATGTTACACACTGGGATAATAGAACTTACTTGTCACAAAATTCACTTAGAGGCTAAGAGAATATAGTTTGACAATTTAATTCTTTTCCATTATTTTTAACTAGGAAAAATTTTATACTATTCTTTTTAATGTTTTTGCCTTATAAGCAGTCAGCCAATGGTAATTACCCTAAGAACAAAGACTTACGTACAAAAACCTAGGCATTACCTATTATTATATATCAGTACTTGTTAATGTCATTCTAATCAAAATAAAATTATTTAAATCTAAGCAGTATTACATATTATGAAGAATTTCCTGATCAGATCTCTCAAAGTTCACCATTATCTCACAATATTAATAACAACTCTTGGTCTGCTTGCCTCCAAATATTTCCTTTACTAACCTATGATGATACCAACATCCTGTACTGAACCTAAAATCTCCACTGAGATAATAGTTTATTTGTATTCAATACAAAAAGATGGAGCCCTTCCAAAGTGTCATGAGTGTCATTAATATACCACAAGTAGTTACTTTCTTTCATTAATTGATCATGAATCTAAAAATCATAAAGTACCCAGGAGTTTACATTGTAGTAAAGAAATATGGAGGGAACACCATCATGAGCACCCAGGACACAAGGGAAGTAGATGATGGCCACATAACAACTCAGAGTGCAGAGCTGGGTTCTAGGAATGAGCTGCAGGAGGGCACAAGAGGGGAACGTCCAGCTTTGAGGCTTTGCCTAAGGCAGTCCCTGCTTTTACGGAACAGAATGAACAAGTTAAATCAGTTCCCTTATATCAGCACACGTAATACACACACACATACACACATGCACAATATTTATGCTAAATTAACAATTGTCTATTCAAATCGGAGGTTTATGTCCACAAACAACAACACAAAAACCTACCAATAAATGTATTTGCTAATATATTTATAGTTCAGAATGTAGTTTCGGTGAAATTAGAATAAATGGCGGAATCCCATGTTTGCCTTTCGTGCTTACTGCAACCCCTGTCATTTTATAATGCTCTGCCAGTATTTATCACAGATTGCAAAAAAAGGGGGAAAAAATCCCTGAATATGTAAAAATAGCAGCTGTTATTTGCCATTAACAATCGGGTAACTTCATACATCTTTACAAACTCACGGAGAAAACAGAAGTGTGTGGCTTTAAGATTGGTCAAAATAAATTTTTATTCTGTCTTAAGGCCAAAAAATAATTTAGGTTTTAAATTTAAGCTATTATTCCTTTTGTTTATAAATATTTTTGGAAATATGAGTCTACTACTTTATCTTTGGTCACTGTTATCACTTGGATGTTAATATCAACATTTGGTGATTAATTTCCTAAAAACCAACAAATAAAAGTAATAAGAAATTAGTTCACACTCCAATTTTTATTCTCATCCAAACATTCTGGCAATATCTCTCAGTTCAAATCTCAAATATTTCTTGGCTCTATCATGTTTTCTATGTCTCAAATGATACTGCCTGAGTAAGCCTAAAGCATCCTCGTAATTTCTAACATTGATTTACTGTTGTCTCCTGAATATCTTCCTGATGGTAATATCATCCTCATCAAATAATGTTACTAATTTATATAGTTTAAATACACAATATCACCTCTATTTAGTATCCTGACACATAGAACTTTCATGATCTGACCATTACCATATCTCTGATATCACTTTCAACCTTGGACCACCACACCAACCAATACCAAGCAGCCCTCAAATTACTTTCTCTTACATTTTTACATGTTTGAAATATGTTTCTCACTGCTTTACACTGATATTGCCAGATTTTTCAGGAATTAATTTAAATTCTATTTTGTATTTGTAATCCCTTGTTAATGTGCTGCTTCTAAAAAGTCTCCAAAAGATTTTTTTGTTGTTATTATTCCACAAACCAGTTTCTGTGACCTCAACTTTCATTATGGACCAGAATTATCCATTTTATGATCTGTCTTGATCAAATTAAACATCTGTCTGCAAAATTTATACTATACTTTTGATATGGTCAAAGCTCTAAACAAATTTTCTAGTAGTTTGCAAAGAACTTTCATTATTTTTATAGACACAAAAGTAATCAAAAAAGAAACATAAGCATCATTGGAGGCACTAATGTAATCTGTTTCTGCATCCTTCATAGAGGTGATTTTAATATAACATCATAAGATATAAAATATCATGTTCCCTGTTCTGTCAAGGTCATTTGGTCACTGATTTCAAAGGAGTCAATGTTTTGGAGCAGTTTGACATCCTGCTTCTATGTCTTAAGCAGGGTTTAGTCAATACAGTAGGAAGAATCATTAGTTATTCAAGGTAAAACTTTCAAAAAATGCGACTAAGACACTTTGACCTTCTCTAAATCAGGAAATGCTCTGTGCATCTTTATGCTCTTTTAAATATAATTTGTCTAAACTGTCTAAAGTAAATCAAAAACTATCACTCAACCCTCTTAGTAAAAAGGGTAAATTTTAATTGCAGAACTTAAAACCTCACAATTAAAAGCTGTGCTGCTACTTAAAGCCAGCACAAACACAGGAATGAACAGTGATGCATACAAATTAGATTTCTTAACATATTTGCAATTCTGAAGGATACTCTAAAGCATAGACCATTTATATGCTTTAAATGTTTTCATAAGAGAGGAATAAAATGGATGATTGTTACACTTTTATAAAGTTTTGTCATTTATATTCTTAGAAATAACTTTATGACTAGCAAGACCTTTTATCTGATAATATATTCATAATATACCTCAAACAGAGACATATACATGAAAAGGAAAAAAATATTCCTTTATCCAGAAAACTGTACTTAGAATCATAATATCGTTTAACATGCATGCTTTTAAAGTCAAATTGAAAATGGTGCCACTAATTAATAAATAAAACTCAAGAAAAAGACTACCCAAAATGTAAGAAGGAAAGAAATGAATGCTATTAATGCTTAACATATAGCAACATCAACTTCTTACTCCTTCCAAAGAGGTATTGCCTTCTACACAGGACAGTCTTACTTAATAACAACTTTATAACAAAACATATATATCAGATGATATAATTCTTGATTATACAAACTAGTTGGACAAATAAGTATAGAGTTACAGCAAAAAGAAGAGAAATATATGGTGACATTATAATTAAATATTAACTAATATGCAGATCCCAATATTAAAAGAAGCTGAAGAGGGATCCCTGGGTGGCACAGCGGTTTGGCGCCTGCCTTTGGCCCAGGGCGCGATCCTGGAGACCCGGGATCGAATCCCACGTCAGGCTCCCTGCATGGAGCCCGCTTCTCCCTCTGCCTGTGTCTCTGCCTCTCTCTCTCTCTCTCTGTGACTATCATGAATAAATAAATAAAATCTTTAAAAAAAAAAAAAAAAAAAGAAAGAAGCTGAAGAGGGAAAAGATACAGATTTATCCACCTCCTTCTGGAATGCTCGGCCTCTTGGGTTCAGAATCTTCAGAAAAATAGGTTAAGGAAGGAGTATTAAGAATTTGGAAGTTTCTAATATTCAAGAAGGCCATGGTAGAAAATATAATGCATGTGTGTAAGCATGTGCACGTGCAATGGGAGGAGGTGTAAAATCACAACAAAGTCACCATCACTGAAAGAAAACTAATGCATCAGAGTGTTGAAAGGGGAAACTGGCTTTCCAAATTGCACAATTTTGCAGACGTTAACAATAGTTAATATAATAACAACCAACATTTACTGAAAGCCTATTAAATTCCAGGGACTATACTAAATATTTTGGTTATGTTTTTAAGATTCACAAAAACATGGTCACTGAGAAAGCATGGATCCATTTGCAGGTGAAACTAAGGTTGAATGGCACGGAAGAGACCAAGTTTTGCATTCAGGTTTATCTAATGCCCAAATCAGTGTCCTTTCTATCACACTACACCTTGCTATTAAAGGAGAATCCATTCAAGGGAATATCTGTAGCATATGTAACTACCAATGTGTAAACCTTAACAGGAATAACGTAATTTAGTAGAAGAGTGAGCACCTACAACAAATCACTGGGTTTGCACAGAATACTGTTGAATATGAAATGTTATGAAAGAGCTTTATTCCCAAAGAATTCATCAAGGTATAAGTTATAAAAAACATTGACAAGATATACAGAGGACTCAGATGACTTTCTATTCTGAATAGGAAGAGAAAATACTATGAATTTGCCTGTAGAAATGGTAGAGAAGATAAATTGATTGCTCTAATCTTTTAGCACAATCATAACTAAAAGCTTATATAGCTTCAACTTCATTATTTTTAACAAAATTCACTATATTACAGTTACTTGTGGAATACAAAGTACCATAAATAATTTAAATTAAACTACACTTGTCAAAATAAATGAACAAGTAGGTTTTATGATGCAGTACATTTTATGATGCCCTTGATTCTTTAATTTGTGTGTTTTGCTTAGTTGCTAATTCACAAAATACTATAATCTGCAATGTCTCTTGTACTCATTAGTATAGATTACCAATGCCCAAGCTCAACAGAAAAATCAGTATGAAGAAACACTGTACTGAACCAAAATGGCTTTTTAATAATATCCTGTATTTTATAAATATTGATTTCAAGGAAATAGGAGAAATACTTCATCTTCCTCCATACTAACTCACCAATTATTCCTGTGTATAAGGATAGGGGAAAATCTACAGCTATAGCTTCATCTACATTTATATCTGTCTGTAAGAATACCTATAGGGTTCTAGACTCACAAACTACCTTTATCTAAGTTATCTGATTATTATATTTCCCCCCAAAAGAAGTTTCTTACTAATGTATTAGTTTTCTCCTTATATAATTAATGTATCAAAATTTAGATTATCAATTTATTGATATTATATTACATATATACATATAAAATGTTTTCTTCAAGACTGGTCCTAGAGCTTCTAACAGGATCTAGACAAAATCATTGCAAGGTAAAACATTAAAATAATTAAAAATAGCTTTTGAAGTTATAAATACATAGATACCGAACCAAAGAAGCTTATAACACAAATGTTTTACGTCTATTATATATTACAGATTGAACAGAAAAAAAACAAGTTCCTATGAAATAAAACATTTCTTGAAATTAGCACAATTCCAAATACCAGATATGGCCCATCTAATTTTTTCACTACAACTCATAGTCTATCAGAAAATAAATCTCTCTCCGAGAACTCTACACACCACCAGTTTACCATTTAATTACTGAACCTCTGACATTTTTGAGAGTATCTAAATGAATGCCAAGAAACCATAGAGAAAGTCTCAGAAAAATCAGAGTGTACTTAGATTTGGAGCTTATCAAGCCAGCAGCACCCTTCTTATGCTAGCCCTTTCTTGTTTCACCTGCTGTATTGCTGCAAAGAGCAGGTACCATGAAGGCAATTGATACATCCCTTGTCATAATCTTCTGAACCTCAGTTCCTGCTTATACATAGTAGAGCTAATAATATCTTCATGTGAAGATCAGGTAAGTTAGTATCTGTTGAGAATATTTTTTAGAAGCTCTAAGTTTCCATACAACCTTGTAAACTCATCATTTTATTTTGAGTTTATCTCAAGTGTTTATGTTAGAAAACAATGAACTGAACAGCTCTTCCCCATATCTTTCTTCATTCACTATGAATTTACACATTTCCTTTTGTGTATTTGAAATCTTCCAAAAACTGACCACAAATTAAATTGGCCTGCAACCATTTAAAATTGTGTTCCAAAAAAAAAAAAAAAAATTGTGTTCCCAGTACTAATTTCAAGGATCATGGTGATCTTCCACATAATTTACTTTCAGACTCTGGATTTATGATTTATTGATAGATTTCACAAAGGATTAAACTCAAGGAATATATATTCAAATATTAGGCAGAGAGCTCCTATTTTATATGTACTGTAATAAAAAAATGAATATTTCTAAGTCTTAGGATATAAATTGAACTGTTCATGATCGATCGTATTCCACTTGCCCCTCTTACAGAATACATCAACATAGTACATTCTGATATTTTGTTTTCATGTTTACTTGTTGTCTTGAAAATCCTAAAGCTATAGAATAAATTTCAAAATTTATTGTTGTCCTGATTGTATTTAACCAACTTCCACTCTTTAAAGAAGTTTATTCTTCTTATCTTGATGGGTTTAAAGACATTACTTTCATTCCAAAATTATGTACTATGAAAAGTAGTCAAGGACAGGTCAATTGTGGTTAGAGGGCATCAAAATGATATCATCATCCTCATAAATTAAAATAAATTGGGTAACAGTTCCCTGAAGTCCATCTCCAAATGATTCAGACATTTACTAGGTATGTCCCATCAATGTGCATTTTATATATTTTTATATACTAACCATTCAAATATATGTTGCCATTTAATTGGGAATTTCTCCTAACAACAAGAGGCTAAAGTCATGCCATAAAAAAAGGAGACAGCTGGGAAATACTTTCCCACCGTCATGACTCGTATAACGTATAACTCAGCTAGCTACATCACCTAAACTGTCATTGGACTCTTAACCAAGGAAATCACTCTTTGAGGCTTAAATCATGATTCCACATAAATGCTAAATCTCAGCATAGTCAGTCAACTTCAAATTGCTTGATCTGCCCCAAGTCCATTTCATTAGATATGAAAACTCATAGCTACTCTTCCACACCATTACTGCCCATATTGAACTTCTTCCAATAGGTTTTACGCTTGGCTTATGCTAAAATGTCTGATATGCCTAGCTCTTTAAAAATATTCAGAATTTTCAAACAGAGATAATAGATTTCAAACACTAAAAAATACTTATTGAGTGCCTACTATGTTCTAGCCACTGCACTCAGTCATCACATACACGCCAATCCTAAGCAATGGGTTTTGGAATTTTTCTTTCACAGAGAAGAAGATACTTGAAAGTAATCTAAGTTGATTAAGTTAGTATTCATGACCATCACTTCTAGAGCACCTACGAAGGAATAGAGGTTTTACTCACAATCATTATGACATTTAATAACACAAAATCTTGAAAGAGAGATATTACTCTCTACTTAGGATTAATAAAAAGAAGATCCTCTGAGTTGAGTCACTTGCCTAAAGGTCTCAACACATGATCAAGCTAATGATCAATCCAAGTGTGTCAGACCCAATGGCTCACACTCAAGCTGAAGTCCTATAATTCTCCAGACACACAAATGCATGTTTTTTGTCTCCATCTACATATATCTTCTCATCCTTCCATGAGATAATAAGATTTCCTTTCTTCATTCTGCATTCATGTCTTCTCTGACTCAAAAATCAGTACAAATGGCAAAGAAAAGCAAGCACACAAGGTTTAAGAGCAAAATTGCAACATGATTATATTAAAATAGTTCTCAAGCAGGTTATCTTACTAGTGATGTGCCACAATGTTCAGGTAGGCTGAAATACACAATACTCAAAAGCACGAGTTCTAGAAGGGCACAACAGAGCAACATTTAAATAGATAGCCTCTCCTAATCATGCAAAATAACATGCAAATGTGTAATCTTTAGAGTTAGAAGAAACATAAGAGATTATCTGTGACTTCATTTTACATATCAAAAACATGAAGCCTAAATAAATGAAGCTATATGGCCAGTTGGGAGGCAAAATGAAAGCTTGAATTCAGACTTCAAGACCTCAGCCAGAGACTCTATACTGTGATGTTGCATTCTTGTAATTATTATTTGAGAGCAAAGGATAAAACTGGTACAAGTGATGAAATAAATGGATTATCAACCTGTCAACAAATGATTTGACTATGGCCTTATCTGCTAGTAGAAAGTAAACTAGATGAACTGAATATAAATCTAGAAACTTCCTCATCAATCAATTTCATTGTGTTTGTCTAAAAAGTCTAGTTTTTCCAAATATGTAGTTAAAAAATGACCTTTAGTGAGTGAAACCTTCTGATTGCTGCCACAAGTATGGACAAGTTTATAAATTGCACATTTGCTTAGTTTAGCTATTCAACCAATCCAAACTGTAGAAACTAAATAAGTGTAAGCTGTTTACATCAATATACATGCTATATATTACATTATATGTTACATTATCTTATAGAAATATATTTGATTCTTCCTAAACATAATTCACTAAACACCCTGCATGTATGAATGAAGGCTTGGTATAATGAGAGAATATGTGAGAGTAAGGAATGAAGTATCTTACAAAACATTTTTAAATGGGATTCTATTAATGACAGTGGTAAAAACTTGGCATCAAACAAATTCCATATAATTCAATACAAGTAAAAATTTAAAACATTAAAGGACTGAAATTAGATTGTAATGGACTCTTTGGATTAAATCAGTGCAATTAAGAATATGATGAAGTATACAGTTATCTGTTTTCTGAGCCTTTGAAAAGTGGAAATATTAATGGAACTGTACAAGAAATCAGTGCTGACTAGATTAATTGCCATAGCAATTGTCATATTATAAATATGTTATTTGTGACAATTATGCATCAGTATAATGCACGGGTTGTCATACTACTTGAACAAATCTTTAGATTCTGAATAAAGATCAGCAAGTATTTCCTTATTTCCAGCATTATTACAAATTTAGAATGCTTTAGAGGTGAAATGAGAAATTCTGTACTAACATAGCATGTGTTTTTAAAAGTTTACCAGCACTTCAACTAATAAGTTGGGGGAAATTAAGCAGTAAAAATGCAACCTGAGGAAATCTCAACAAGAATGTAAACTAAACGGGTGGGGAGGTCTGTAGGTGTCAATCAAGAACAAAATGCAACTGTCAAGCTTGCTTTGCTAACAAACTGTCACATCAACAATATGGAGTTAATGACTACAAATTAACTGTATACCAGATGCTTGACACTTTGTTATGACACTTAGCAAGCTAGTTGACATTTGGGGATCAAAGCTTCTTTAATTACACTTTGTATAACATGTGCAACCTTTATGCTAATGTCCAAATATTCCTTGGAGCAAGACTGTCCAAGTAAAAACGACCACAGACTGTTTTCTAGGTGTAGGTTTGAAAGTATTCATGTGGCTCTAAGAAAGGCGGTTGGGGGGAGGAGTAGCTGAGTAAGAGCCAGGCTTCAATGCACAATGTTATTCAGTATTACCATTGCCTAAAATAACACTGTTTTTTAACTTGGTGAACTGGTGAAGCACTTTTTCTCACATATAGACATAGTCTGCGAAATAACACATTTTCAAACAAGGTGGTAATAACATTTATAGCCATTTATAAAAAGAAAGACAACTAGGCATATCAGAATTTAAAATAACTGGAAAACGTATTAAAGAGTACAGTGATAAAAAAAAATAAAACACTAACTGCCTTTCGGAACACTGATTTGAGTGATTTTTCAAGTCCTTTTTAGGAAAATGGTTTGACATTTTCCCAAGTGAATAAAACTCAACAAATGATATAAGCAAAATTTCACATTATAGGTATAATACTGAATACTGAACATGCATAACCATGAATTATAGGCTATGTCAACATAAGAAAATGTTAACATTTTTATCGGGTTTTAAAATAAGCTCAGATTAACATCAACAACAAAAGATTGTCTCAAAATTAATCAAATGTAGAAAATAGCTACTAAATCAAAAAGAAAAACGTCAATAAAATATCTACATTTCTATATTAAAAAGTTAATAATGTAATAACAATATGAATACTATCAAAGCTTCCTTTGTAAAAGACATTGTCTTTGTATAAATGACAGATACAGTTAAATAATACTGCTAAAAGATTCAGTGGAATGTGACCCTTCTTCCCACTTTTGCCTGGACTATTCTTCTTGGGAAAAGGCAAGTTTGTGACACGTGAAGAAAAATACAAGTAAGGAAAGAAAAATACATAATACTAAAACTGGAAAAAACATTTAGAGTCAGCTAGTCCAGACTTTTCGCTCTATAAATAGGACAAAGCATGGCTTCAATAAGTGGAAATGGCCAAGCCAGGGAGTTAGAGACTGAAATGTTTAAATGCCTTGTAATTTTGTCAGTTGGTGAACCAGTTATTGAATACCTAACTGATCTCTTATAATGGCAAGCACTCATCTAGATGTTAGTAATGCTGGCAACACCGCAGGAAACTGTGGCCACAGTAGAGTGACCACCAGGGACAAGTCACTCACTGATGAGCACCTGAAATGTGGTTAGTGTGGATTGATATGCTGTAAGTATAAAATATGCACTGGATTTCAAACACTGCATATTACCAATTGTAAAATATTTCATTAATGATGTTTGTATATTGACTGTCCCTCCTCAAGGAACTAAAAGTTAGAGATAGGAAATAAGTAAGTGAAATAAACACATAGTATAATGAAGATAAAATTCGGCAGCCTGATAGAGAATGATAGGGGGTGGGTGTACTTTAGCTGGAGCAGTCCGGGAAAGTCGCTCTGAGGAGTGAAGACTAAAGTGGAGGCTTAATGAGAAACACACTGACAGAGGATTGAACTTGGTGAATGCCAGATCAAGGAGAAGGTTCCTGTGGATGCAGCTAGACTGCCTGTGAGGTCAGAGAGGGAGATAAGAGACAAGTCTGTCTGAATTCAATGTCTGAAAGCCCCAGTAAGGAGCTGGGATGCCCTTTGGCTGCCATGGGAAGTCACCGCGGGGTGTTGACTATCACCACCCCCAGGGCTGTGATCCTCATCAAGCCACCCTTTCTTGCCTCTTGTAAGATTGCCACTTCCTATTTGGCCATCCTGTCTCTCCTCTCACATAGCAACAGTCCATCTTCCAGGTTAGGTATCAGTATTAATTAATATTCACCAGTAAATTTTCAAATATCCTATTTTTATCTTCCCATTCGCAAAAAAAATCAAAGGAAATCAGATTTATTTGTCAAAAGTGGATCCTCCTTTAGACTTGGACAATAAAGAAGTGACTTTTGACTCAGAAGCACCCTGTATCTTCTAGCTTCTGCTAAGCTCTAAAAGTGTATTTTTATTCTCGGTTCTTATGCTAATTTCCTCAATACATCTCCAATTGTGAAACTCCAGGAACGACCTGTATCCATCAGAATCTCAGCATAGAATGCAGTCCGCGCAAATGTAACTGAAGACAGTTACACGATGTAGAGAGTATTCATAAGAAGATGATCAGCAGAGTTGAAGTAAACCTGAGAGAGTGTAGCACCCTGAGGCTGCCAGAGGTCAGAGACCTAGAAGGGCAAGGAGGTGAAATAGTTACTGCAACTGGACAGTAGCTGGAGCCATAGGAAGAGATCACCCTGCAGGAACTGTGGACTTTGGAGGAGGGGACGAAGCCACACCTCATTAAGGCAGCAGGAAGGAAGGAAGGGAAATAAATGCCTGACCCCACTCTCTCTTCCTCATCTCCAGATGGTACTTTCCATTGGCTGAGCACATCCAGAAGACAGAGGGCAAGAAAGGCCAATAAGACAGTCCATAAAAATTTGGCTTCCAGAGCGCAGGGCCAAGTGGCAAAGAATGTGGTGTAGATACAGAAGAGCACATGGAAAATATCCAGTGCAGAACTTAACAGAAAGTCATGGCACCTTGCTCCTTTTATTTTATGTAGTCCTGGCCTAATTGGCAGCCTCTAGCTAAAAGCCTCCTTCATAGTCATAGGTATTTCCGTAGTGGAGATAAACACACATTAAGAACTGATCCTTTCTTTATACCGTTCTTTCTTCCACCAGCAGAAATAATAAGAATGTGCAAACTCCATTCTCTACCACGATAGAATAAGAGCAAATTGGAGAGTGTAAAGGTTCTGTTTCATCATGCATTTAACAAATATTAATTGATTTCTTTCAAAGTGCCAGGTGTTAAATATTTCCAGCACTAAATATCCAGGAGTGAAAGAACAAAGTCCCTGTCCTGAAGAATTCATATACTAATGAGAAGAAAATAAAACTAAGAAAAGAAATCAAATAGTTTCAGATGTCAGTAAGGACTAACACAACACTAACATCACATAACGTAACACAAGGTGTGTAGGTGAAAAGATATGGGCAACATTAGTTAGGGTGAACCAGAACTGGCTCCGTGTCATGTAGCTGACACCTAATGGATAAGACTGAAGTTACTTACAGGAAGATATCAGGGGGCAGAATTTCTGTGGAAGAAAGAAATGCCAGGAAGATTAGTGGATCTGACACTGTCAGCGACATGTGTGCTGCCAATGGGTCTCAAGGAAGCCCCAGTACCTGCCCCCACACCTTTATCCTGAAACCAGCCAAGAAGAGGCATGCTTTTCTTCACGCAGTCAGTGGCACCACCCTCCTGCCGCACCTCCACCCTAGCTGAAGCTTTGGGTAGGGCTTTCTAGGCCATGGTAGAATAAATGGACTCCATTCTAAGTGCTAAGGAATACATTAGAGATTTTGAAGTTTTAATTTTAAGTTTCATATCATATTCTCTGGATGGCTTTGCTTTGGTCTAATGCATTCATTAAACCATGGCTAAGAAACAGAGCTCAGTATATTTCAAATTAAAATATTAATATACCTTTTGCATATGCAAATCAATTAAAATCACAAGTAGAGTAACCTATCATTATAAATCTGCACTCCAATACAGAAAGAGCATTAGAAACATTCTTTTGTAATGGATCATTATCCTACTCTGATTTCTGTGAAGAAAGGATAGGATTATCAACTGTCCCCTAAAAACTGTTGCAGAAGAGTGGCAGGGCAGCTGTATTTGAATGCAACAACCAAAAGAGAAAACAAAATAGGAAGGAGAAAGCTTTTTTCATGTTTCTCTTCTAATGATCTCATTACACCATTAATCATGTCTCAAATGAAAAAAATACCTAAGTCTGAAGCTTGCCGATCTAGACCATAACACAGGTCCATTAGATTCTCATAGCCCATATCTATACTTCAGAGTAGCCACATCTGTCTCTTCATGAAGACATAGCCTGAGAAATCCAGGACCAACTCTGGAAAAGTTCATAAGTGGACAAAGTAGAAGACATATCCTACAGACTACTAATCAAACTACCTGGAGTGAAGACCCCATTCAAAAGAATTCAACCCACCTCTCCAATTTGTGAACATGGCCTCAATAGACTAATCCTTTTACATGTATTTAGTTCCTTTTAACTGACTCAGTGTTAATTTTTTTCTATTTTACTACAATTGAAAAATGACTTACTCTATCCACAAATTATAGTAATGTGTTATTTTTCCTATTTAGTAACAAAGAAGTTTTCCCCACACCGGTAGGTATATTATATACAGTGTATAAGCTTCTGTGAGCTTTATAATAGGCATATTTTGAAACCCTAGGATTGGTTTTTTATCAGTACTAACATTAAAAATCAAATTCAGTAAACTGTCCCCTACTTGACCATCAAAAGCCTATCTTAATATTAAGACATGAATTACATATTTTTAATTTATAAAATAGAAAGGCTTGCATGTCCCTAGAGCACAACCCACCAAACCAAAAACAAGCTGAACAACAACAACAAAAAAAAAAAAAAACAAAGAAAGAAAAGAGGCAAAGAAAGGAAAAAGAAAAATACCTTAGAGAAATGACTTTTTTTTTTTTCGATTCTAGAGCAGGAATAATATTACATTTGAAATCTATGAGGAATAGAGAGGTTAAGATATGATATAATTTATAAGCTATGATAACCAATATACCTAGAACTTATCCCATTTGTCTCTAAAAGTTGAACAAACACCATACATATAATCTCAAAACTTCTGTGAGACAGGAAACAAAGCGGATAGTCAGAGATGACTTAGAAAATCATATGTAGGATTAAATAATGATTTTTCCATTAACTTCCTACTCAGCTCTGTAATCTGGTCCCACTATGTGCAAAGCTGCCCTTGAAGGTATCAGTATGCCATACCAAGTCAGTCTTTTGGCTCTCAACTCTTCCATAACAAGATATGTTTCATCTACAGCTGTGCTTTTATCCCACTGGCCATTTGGCAGTTTCTAACTGCTATCAGATTTTTTTTTATTTTACTTTTAATTTTTTTAAGCCAAGGATAACTTTATTACTTTAGAGTTAACCACTATTGCTATTGCTATTTTGGTATGGCTATTTTTAAAAAATATTTTTTTAAGATTTATTTATTTATGATAGACAGAGAGAGAGAGAGAGAGAGAGGCAGAGGGAGGGAGAAGCAGGCTCCATACCGGGAGCCCGACGTGGGACTCGATCCTGGGGCTCCAGGATCACGCCCTGGGCCAAAGGCAGGTGCCAAACTACTGAGCCACCCAGGGATCCCCCGGTATTGCTATTTTTGGTATATTTTCCTTTCCTATCATATGTTCATTCACATACTTAACAGATATTTAATGAGCCCTTATTCAGGCAGGGATATGTCTCTGAACAAACAGATCAGTTTCCTACTTTCATATTTCTTATCAAACAAGTTTTGTAGTCTGTTTCCCCCCATACACACACTTCACATTATACCATGCACAATCATTCTGCAATTATTCTTTGAAAGCAAAGATATTCATGGCTATATAATACACCATCATATGAATGGACCGGGACTTATTCACAAGTGCACATTACTGGCAGTTGGAATGTTTCAATGTTTTCGCTGTGCTCAACAGTACTGTAATTCAGACTTTTTAGATTGTTATTATTTCCCTTAAACAGATTTCTAGAACTGAAATTTGGTTTGTAGAGCACAAATTTTTAAGGCTCACAGTGCTCATTTCCAAATTGCTTCACAGAGAGCTTATATATACAATAAAGGTAGAATAGTTACATATAAACCTGCAAACACATGCATATGTCTTTATATCTGCACATTTCTGATGCAAGGAAGTGTAATATCTGATGACAAGATACATGAAAAAAAAGTTTCTTTTTTTAAGATTTTATTTATTTATTCATGATATATATATCATGATACGAGAGAGAGAGAGAGAGAGGCAGAGACACAGGCAGAGGAAGAAGCAGGCTCCCGTGCAGGGAGCCGGATGTGGGACTCCATCCCGAGTCTCCAGGATCAGGCCTTGGGCTGAAGGCGGCGCTAAACCGCTGAGCCACCCAGGGATCCCCAAAATGTTTCTTTTTAATTTTTTTTTTAATTTCAGTTTACTTTTTAATGTTTCAAGTTTTTATTTAAGTTTTAGTTGGTTAGAATCCCTGGGTGGCGCAGCGGTTTGGCGCTTGCCTTTGGCCCAGGGCGCGATCCTGGAGACCCGGGATCGAGTCCCATGTCGGGCTCCCGGTGCATGGAGCCTGCTTCTCCCTCTGCCTGTGTCTCTGCCTCTCTCCCTCTCTCCCTCTCTCTCTCTCTCTCTCTCTCTGTGACTATCATAAATAAATAAAAATTTAAAATAAATAAATAAATAAATTTTAGTTGGTTAACATATAGCGTAATAGTTTCAGAAGTAGAATCCAGGATTCATCCCTTACATACAACACCCAATGCTTATCACAAGTGCCCTCCTTAACACCTATCACCCATTTAGCCCATCCTCCCAGCCCACCTCCCCTCCAGCAACCCTCAGTTTGTTAACAGTATCTTTTATGGTTTGCCTCCCTCTATCCTTGTTTCCCCCTTCTCCTATGGTCATCTGTTTTGTTTCTTATAGCCCACATATGGATGAAATCATATGATTTTTGTCTTTTTTCTGACTTATTTCACTTAGCGTAATATACTCTGTGCTATCAGTTTTATGGTCTCAAAATGTTTTGCAAAATGAAGCCTATCTTTAGTTTCTGGACTCCTTTATCATGAAAATCTTATATTAAGAAAAAGTACATGATAATTATTACAAAATTGTGTATCTATTACAATAAATCTTCTTCTTTACTGCTGCCATCTACTTGCATCCATTATTGCAATAGTGCACATAATTTTCTTCTCCTTTTGGGTCACAAAACCCCTCTGTGGGCCTCAGGTCCCTCATTTGTAAATTGAAGGAAGTTGGGTAGACAATCCCAAGGCCCTTTCAGAGTTCGCTTATCCTGAGATTTTAAAAATCAAATAGCCTGTTTTTTTTTCCCCAAAATTGTGCTGCATTCTGTTTTCTGCACATATTCAGTTAACTTCTATTAGAAATGTTTCTGTAAAGTGAGAATGCTAATGATTCTTTATTTTTTAGATCTAGGCACTTAGATAATAAGAGTGTAACTATTTCTTTAAATAACAATAACACACAATTTTGAGGTTTGTTCCACTCTCCAACCACCACCTTGTGGTTTAAGGCATTTACTGTATTCACAGTCTCTTTACCACAATGTTGTTTAATAAGTCCCTTTTGGTAACTAACTGCTGAACAAGTGGAAAATCATCTACCCCTTCATAATACAGGTTTGAACTGTCTGTGTCCACTTACATGTGAATTTTTTGCAATAAATACAGTACAACCATAAATGTGTTTTAGCTTCCTTGTGATCCTCTTAATGACATTTTATTTTCTCTAGCTTAATTTATTGTACGAATACTGTGTATAATACAAACAACATACAAAATATGTGTTAATCAACAGTTTATGCTATTGGTAGGGTTTATGGTCAACAGTAGGCTATTAGTAATTAAGTTTTTCAGGGGAGTCAAAACTTATACATGGATTCAACTGCATGGGGGTTGGAAGCCCTACCCCCTGAATTGTTCAAGAGTCTACTGTACCTATTTTGTCTCTCTTAAATATAAACCAGCAAGATTATACACAAATGCACATATACACACTTCAAAGACATCCAATCCTAAATGTACTTAGGATTCTTATAGTATCATTTATTAAAATATTCTATATCAAATTAGTTAATACCGTAAATGGGAAAGAAATGAAACTTCCACTATATTTGTAGTGAACAAAACTACCCACAAAAGATCAAAATTGCCTCTTGTGGGTTGTTACACCAATTATTATTGTTACAACTACCTTTGAGACAAGAAAAGTAAAATGAAGTATGTGTTTTTACTTCCTTTAACTCTTTTCAAGTGGATTCCTTAAATTAAGGAAAAATGCACTTACTTGGATTTGGTGCTGTGATTTCATAACACTTGTATATCTTATTATATGTAACATACCGCACATTTCCAAAAAATTGCATTGAGTGTGGAAAGGCATTAACTGAAGAAAACTTTCCTTGATTAGAGTTCATTTTCTTAATACAAGGATTTCTAAAGACAGCTCTATTTTAGTTATGTAAAGCATGTAAAAAAAAGTGGCATATGCTCAATCATAGCTGAATTTGAAATTAACCTGTCACTTTAGACACCACAATTTAAGAGGAAGATTACGATTAATATTTTTTTAAAGTCTCCATGTTGGAATATAGTGGCTAAATGTCCATTGGGGCTTTATGTGATTTCAAAAGAAAGAGGGAAAGAATTAAAGGAAAAAAATCAAACTAAAACAAAATATACCTCTTGTTTTCATTGTTATTAAATAGTTCTGCAAAATAGAAGAGAAATCAAACCATAATTTGAAAATAATGTTATGCATAAAGAGCAAAGGCAAATACATTTATACATATTTGAATTTATAGTTTATACATATAAAAATCTACAGAAAAGTATCTTTGGGGGACTTTATCTTAAACAATAATATAGTACCTCCCCAAAGGTGGTGGCATGTCTTGACTTATAATTCTCTGCAAAACTGAGTATAATTAAATGTGTTTATAATTTTTTTTTAAATTCAAGAAATTATTTTCCTGTTTTATTATATAAACATAGTAAGAGAAATGCTTTCCTATAATTGCCCTTTTTTTGCAAACTATAAAGGTAAGAATGTAGACTATAAAAATAAATAAAAATATCCAATCCCATGTTTCCATTTAAAAAAACCAGCAATCAGAGCATTCTATTTATTAAGAAAGGGAAAGTGTCAATATGTTCAAATCAGAAATTAAAAGGGTTTTGGGGCACCTGACTGGTTCATTTGGTGGAGCATGTGGTTCTTGATCTCAGGAACATGGGTTCGAGCCCCACATTGGGTGTAGAGATTACTTTAAAATAATTGAAAAGGTTTCATCTCTTAGCTAAACCTCCTATTTCTAGATGCATGCACATAATGATACTAAAAAATGACAATGGAATTTTAAAGAGCTATCGAGCTATGAAATGAAAGGCCTCATAAAGACATGTGATTAACTTATTTAAACTTTTTCACTGATGCACTGAGAAATACATTTTCTTTTATTTCTGGTATTATAATCAAAATCATCACATAATGAAATATTTCTGGATGTTAAACCTGAATCTACAGTATGAAACAGCTGAGAAAGTCATTTAACATATATCACAGATAGCCAAAGGTAGCATTAAACTTAGAGCTGAAAGAAAGTGATTGTAGATGAAACTTATTTTATCTTAATTGTTTAAAAAGGCTTTCAAGTCAAATTATCATAAACTTGAAAAAAAACAAAAATGCTTTTTATGCCAACATAGTTATAAAATAATCACTGTGCAAATCATATGAAAGTGTTTCAAACTGGTCAGCAAACGGAGGCTAAATGATGATAGTTTAAAAGGCTATTCATCTGGAGGCTTATGCTATCTGCAAAAAAAAAATGATGTACAATTATTAAAATACATTTTCCCCCACTCAAAATAGAAGGCTAATTATCAGGAATTATAACCAAAACTTAACAAAAGTTGCTATGTAAATTCCATTATTTCATGGAATATCAAATGAAAATAGCACTGATTTGATTTCTTTCCACATGGAATAGCTCAAAATTCCTTCAACCTGTTGCCACATGCCATTAATAAAAAAGTGATAAAAAGTATGTAATTCTAAACAAAAAATAATAATAAGGAATGTGAGTTTCTAAAAGCTGCTCTGAGACTAACATTTCTTTTATTTTTTTTTTGTAACTTATTTCTTTGACACTGTTATCAACAGAATGGTATTATAAATATGGAGGGTCTTCAATAAAGTGCTGTCATTAACTGTCTACAATGAGCCAAGATTTAAGCTCTATGTATTAAATCATTCAACTTTATCAGCAAATAACCATGAACTTTGTATACTAATATCCCTATGATGATGATGATGATGATGACAACGATGATGATGAAGGTATATCTAAGATCCAATAATTACTCAGATAATGAAGGAATAAAATGATGCAACCCATTTCCTACAACAAGTTAACATACCAAAATTTGGGAAAAAGGAGAGGAACTTCTCCTAATACTCTGAACAAATAATCAATAGCTGAATGATGTGTAAACAGCACAAATATGCTAAGGAATGAGAAGTGAAACTCTTGCCACGGTAAGAATAATATGTGGCCAGCATGAGTGACTGAGGGGTGAAGGGGTGATGGGGAAATGAAATGAGTGAGGGGTGATGGGGAAATGAAGAGTGAGAAATAGGGAAGAAAAGAGCTAATTGGGCAAGCTAAGCCATGGCAGATTTAATTTTTTACGTAGCCTTTCCTTGGTCTGTAGCTAGAGTTTCTGTTTTCAGGAACTACAATTCCCCAGTTGGTTTCTTTTATCAACTTTAGAAGATAACTCTTTCTAAGTCACTAGGGTATTATTTCAATTACTACTTCATCAAAAGAGTTAATATAATTTCTTACTTACTCCCAGGGAAGAGTTTACACAATGGGGGAATTTGCCCTAAAATGCATGTGTTTTTTCCTAGATGAAGTCAATAAAGTAGAAGCTCTGTCCAAAAACATTTGTTTCCTTGAGCAATTTAAGGCTGAAGTTATCACTACTTTGTACATTTGTATGCATGGGATTTTTAATACTGTTGCTTAAATTTTATTTTAATAATTGAAGGAAAACATGCTATTAAATTCAAAGAATGTTTCAAATAATCAAGTCTTAAATTAAGGAGACTCTCACAGGAGGAAGAAAATGGGAAATGCATCACTGATTGGCTTGGGAGGTAAAAGAGCTATTAATTTATTAATTTTCATGTCTTACCCAAATTGATGGATTAAAGGTTAAAAAATATTTAAAATGAAAAAATAAAAAGATGCCCCTAAACGTGCTTTTAATCAGGTCCTCCACATTTAGTTTGTTCCTTTATTTATGAATTTAGTCTCTATATTTTATTTAAGAACATTAAAAGAAGAGACAAAGAGTTGATAATTATGCATTATTAAATGCATGTCCTTATCCAAGCTATTCTATATATTACTCTTTTTTCCCCACAGCTTTATGGAGAAATAATGCACATACCATACATTCATCCATTTAAATTGTGCACTTCAATGATTTTAGTATATTTATGGAGTTGTGCAGCATAACCACAATCTAATTGTATAATATGCTAACTCTCCTGAAAGAAACCCTTACCCATTAGCAGACCCTCTCTACCCAGCCCTGCAGCCCTAGGCAACCACTAATCTACTTTAAGTCTCTGTAATTTTGCTTATTCTGGTCAATTTCTATACATGGAATCATATAGCATGTGGTCTTTTGTAACTGACTTCTTTTACTTAGCATAATGTTTTCAAGATCCATCCATGTTGTAGCATGTATCCATTTCATTGCCTATTAATACCAAATAATACCGTATTGTATGAATACGCCACATTTCGTTTATCTATTCACCAGGTGATGGACATCTGTGTTGTTTCCTGTTTGGGCTATTATGAATAACACGGCTATGAACACTCATGTACAAGCTTTTGCGTGGACATATATTTATTCAATAGATTTCTGATTGACACCTAAAAATAAAGACAACTTGCCTTTATATTTCAAAAATATTATCATGCACTATAATACTTTACCTCTGGGATACAGCTGATATATGGAAAAGCTTCCTGAAGCCCCTCGTCTGACATCTGGCAATTGCACAAACAGCTGTATCCATGCACATGTAAACTAAAGCGATGGAAAGAATTAACACCCCGAGTCCACTGCCTTTGGCATATCAATCTAGATTCCAAATTCTGCATCTCAAAAACCAGAAGCTAAAACGTGTTTTGAAATGTCAATTTGACTGCTTAATATTAAAAGAAACATTTTTACAGCAACAAAATAATGTTGCATATAGTATTTACATATCAATAGAAAGCATATTTGTCAACCTCATCTTTTCCTTTCCCAACCTTCATTGTGTGTGGCATATTGCTTTTTAAGATAAACACTAGTTTGAGGTTTCTTTTTTTATGATTCTAAATTAAATCAGTCCAGGAAAAAATAAAAGAAACTTTCTTTAATCTGGACCTTTCCCCTATTTCAAGAATTTCCTTCTTCTTGTCTACCTCAAAATGTTTGCAGTTTTGCAAGCTGCAGAAATTGCTTCTTATCTGCAAGCCTGTGCTCATGCCACTCTGAGTACCCAGATGCTGTCCCCTCCCTTTGGTTCACATTTAAGACTGGGTTCAGGCATCACCTCATCTAAGAACATATACCATTTGCCTTCCCTCCCATTCTCACACTTGTCCACATAATCCCACTGAGATTTCTTTTGCCATCTTTCCTCTGCAGCCATAACAACCTATAGCTGAGTTTTGTGTATGATGATGCAAGTAAAATAAAATGTGGTTAGACCACTACACGTGAGATCTCAACAAATTTTAAGCATGCAGTGTAGTTATTAACTATAGTCACTATGTTGTACACAGTATCTCTAAACATATCATTGAACACAAGTGAAATTTTAGTTAAAATTGTATGCATCAACTATGTGTCATTTTATATTAATTATACCTCAGTAAAGCTGTTAACATGTGATTTATTATACATAAGTGTACCTGTCATATATGCGTACCCACACATACAAAAGTGTACTTCATATATGGTATTTTACCTCCATGTTTATATAGCTACGTTCCCTAGTAGATTCATGAGGACAGAAACTGGGCCTTTATTTACCTAGAAAGTGCCTGACAAGAAGACACTCACAGAATGTCTGTTGACAATGATGCTTGGATTCTCATTAAGTATACGTTGGAGTATGGAAGCATCAGAAACCCTGAGAATAGGCCTTCCAAATGCTTCACAATTAAATTTGTGGACAGTTCTCAGAGGACATTCAAATTCCACTAGGACAATGGTTAAGAACCTCCAAGAGGACAGAATTATTATTATCATGATGTTGATGGGTTCTAGCATGTTACATTCACTCTTAAAATCTAATTTTAAAATGATTTTTGATTGAAAACAAAGTAATAGAAGAAAAGAGGAAAAAGTTTGTCAGTGTAGCCTTAGATTCTAAATGCCAGAACACAACTCCATTTTTTTATGCCCCTACAGCTTGAATACTTCCAACCTACCAGTATCGAAGGAGGTAATAATCATGGTCTGAGGGATGCAGGCAAGGCTGGATATGGATCCTACTGCCTTACCCACCCTAAGCTAGATCATCCTGGGCTACAATACATTGGGTGTAGGAACTAAAAGTAATTACAACACAGCTTTCATTAATTTGGAGAAGACTACCTTTAATGCCAAGCTGGCTAAGAACAAAATAGATATGCAACTTCATTGGTAAGGCATCCTTGTGCACGGAGTTCCAAACTTGAGAAAATATTCATTTAACCAGGGAATGATTCCATAAATAGTAGAAGCACCAGGAGGCCCAGGGACTGAAGCTGAGAGCACAGGGGTGATGACTGCATCAAAGGATTGTCGACATACTACAGAAGAATAAGGTCATTGATAGAATGATCCTGATCCAGTTTATAAAAACACTGGATTCACCTTCAATGGGACACTGCCCTTTTAACATCTACAATTTAATTTATGTCACTGATAATAAAACTTCAGACTGCACACACCAGTTGAAATAGTGAGAACAGAATAGGCTAAAAGTCATAAATACAGAGCTGATTTGGGTTTCCAACTTCCCTGATGCTAAGGTACAAATTAAATAGCAAATCCTTCATCAAGGCAATTGCCTCTGTCCCTTTTTCTGAAACCTCAAAACTGAATTATAGAGCAACTGCGTTGTGTCGTGGACAGTAACAAAGAAGAGCGCCAGTAACCTCATGATATTATGTAACAATCACCTGAGTTTATTTGTAAATTTATAATCCTTCTGATGGCTTTTGATTAATGAAGTAAAGAGGTTCTGCGACATAGAAGCGTAAATTCAGGTGCTGTGTTGGGAATTGCAGCAGAAGTTGGTTATCTTCCATGCCACAAAGTAAAAGCCATCTTTCCTATTCTCTGCAAACAAAATTAATACATGAACTAGAGAGAAATACACTGAAAGTAGAAGGAAATTTGTTTGCACTGTTTTCTGTGCTGAACTGTTCTGATGAAGACTTGAAGCCTCTGAATCGGGAAACCACAATCTTTCAAAAGTAGAAAGCTGCATTACAGAGTAACGGAAAGGCACTGGACCAAGAGATAAGATCTGGGTTCTGCTTCTCTCTCTGAAGCTAACTGTCCTTGACCTTAAGCAAGTTCTTTAGCTTCTATGAAACCTACAAGTTTCCTCCTTGATAAATGAAGCTAATTGTACCTGTGCCATCTACCTCCAAGTGGAACACAAACTAAGAACAACGATGCTTTCAAACACCTTTTTAAACGTTTACCCTTGTTAAATTGCAAACCATAGTGTATAGTCTCAAAACATACAGCCAGCCATAAAACATTAGCAAAAGCAGAAGGTACACCGACAAAGCATATTATTTTAATAGGATGCGCTGTTGAAATCCTCTTCACTGTTCGCAGAGGTAAGTTATGAAGAAGACTGGGTTTTTCTTCATGACGTGGTCCTCCTATAGCTTTGCTCTTCTCCTGTAGTGGGATAGTCCTTCTTTTTCAGCAACTCATCCCTGCATAGCCTACCCTCCCTCACCCCTATCCTGCGCTATCCAATACCCAACCCCTGAATCCTTTTTGGCTTACCCCTGGGGTCTCTGAACCTCCAGTCTCAAAACTATTGCTGAGGTGCTTGTATCCACCACTCTAAGGCCACTCCCATCCTCTATATTCCTCTCCCATATAAACTTAACATAAGTCCAGATCCCTGAAGACTGTTTTTGTGTACAATATTGAATGTGATTATCTCATCTAACATTCGATCCACACTAATGTACTAATGTAACAAAGTTAAAAGAGTGAATCTCCTTAAGAGCTTAAATGATTCAACTTCATGTATGCCTTTTAAATAAAATTCATTTATAGGGGAGAATTTTAGCAGTTGGCTGGTTGGGGGTATATTTTCCATACATGTTTTAATCAAGCAAAATTTTCATCTATAAATCATATAGGATAAATAAGTATTTAACTCATATTGGCCCTGGTTTTGTGTTTGTGTGTGAATGTGTGTGCATTTAGCAGTACAAGTAAAAGAAAATGTCTTTTAAAGTCTTTACATACAAATGAATGAAATTCCATTTAGGACATTCTTTTTGAAAGATAGAATAATTTCTGGCATAACTTAAAAACAATTAATTTGGCACTGGAATAATTAATATCTATCTAATTTCAAAAGACTTGATTTTATAATAAGAAAGTTACTGCAACTAAGAATGTACAGGCTGTAAAAATTCTACCATATAAATTCATATAAAATTCGATTCCCTTTATACATCTATTTCCTCCTTAAAAACTAAGCTTTGACTTCTTTAAATTCTAAACAAGTAATTGCAGACTGCTCATCCATTATATCCAAGCACTCTCTCCCTGTACAGGATCCACCATGGTAATAGTTCTTTCATCAAAGCCTAATGGTTTGTTTCAAATAATCAAAGTAGTGTTTATATCACTGTCCTCAGGTGCAACCATTTTGTTTCCCGGAGAGCAGTATGGTACATGCTAATGTCACAAGTGATAAATCAAAGTAAGTACATTTGTTTTTCTACCTTAACCAGTCTATTCAGTGCCACTAACAAAAATACATGTTGGCATTTGCACTTATGTACTTTCTATTTGAGAGCATCTAGTAATAAAGATTACCAAGAAAAAATACATATGTAAAACAGATGGCTACGTGCAAGTCTTAGCTGTATGAGAAATTTCCGTGTTAGATGGCAGTTGCTGAGAATTAAATTGTAAGCTTTACCTAGGGAGGGGGTAGAAATAAAGGAGCATTTCTGCTCTACAAGACAGAGATGACTTCTACTTAAAGGGAATCAAAGTAGCTTAGTCACAAAAAAATTACCATATATTTTAAGTGGATATATTCATTTACATTTTCAGTATGATAAATACTGAAAAGAAAGAATAAGAAAGTCATCTACAACATTTATGGATTCAAAAGAAGTCTGAGAAATTAAGATAAAATACATCTTACCTCTCTATTATATATTTCTCTATATTTCTATGTTTCAAAATCCCTAAGGCACTCAGTGGGAGTCAGAGTAAATTTACAATAAGTTAGAATAACAACTTGGGTTACTATTGTCCTGGTCATATGCAGGTTCAATTTTCAATGACATTCAGAACTTCTGTTATATAAGCCAACAGAGGCTGGAAAAGTCACAAAATGACTGTTTTCTCTATGAAAAAGGCATGAAACCTGCCTGGATATTGATTATTTCCAGTTCCCAGTTCATGCAGTAGCATTCCAGCAGCACTGGAAAAACCAAGGCAAAGAGACACAGTTGAACTCTGACTACTCACCTACTTAAGCATATATAAATGAGGAAGACACAAAGGGAAACTGACAACTGGAAAATAAACTGAGATGAATTAAAGACCCACTATGTTCAACGGACCAGTCTAATATCCTTCGAGAGTCAGTATTCCCTTTCACATTCATCTTTGCTCAAGAAAGTAAATGAGAGCAAAAACACAGTCTGTGACTCCTAAAGGGAAAAAGAAACAGACCACAGAAATAGTCTGCAAATTCTATCCTATGCCTAATAAAAAATGAGGAGCTGCAAACTCTGTCTTATTTACCTTTGGGTTTTGGAACCATAACATAAAATGTATCTGTAGCAATAACACCTCACTCTGTTTTTCTCTACCCTAAGTGATGGCTTCTTCACAATCAAAATTCAGTCAATAGCCTAAGACTGATAGGACTTATCTCTAGATGTCAGCGTGGTTCCAGAGGAACAAACTGACAAAGCAAAGGCGATAAGTTAGGGAATAAAATCCATTTAAATGGTAGGACGCCTGATTATGGTCCCAGAAATGTATATAGATCAAACAGTGCTGAAGAAGAAGCTTAAGTACAAATGATAAAATGACTGAATAAAGTTGAAACCTTCTTTTCACCACCATATGAAGTGCTGTGAGGGCAAATGAAGAGGCATGTATCATTTTTATCAAAGCCAGTTTTATTTCAAAATTTGGACCACCATTTAATCAGTAACTCTTAATCTAATTAGAGCAATTTTCTGAGTCCTAAATATTTTAAAGATGGAATTGTTAGCTTTTTCGTGTCAAAAAAGGTTACTTAAAAATATTTGCTACCTACTTAGTTTAGTTAAATAGCATTATATGAAAATAAACATAGCAACTAACAAATATAATTTAATACTGCAAAAAAATCAAGAATACAAGAACTGTAAAATCTGCTAGTAATTTATTTAAGGATTGATGTTTGTATCTCTTAGTCACATTTTTATATAAATGAATGTTTTCTTTCATTAAACCATTCCACCCTTGAAACCAATCCTAACACAATTTGTTATATATAGGGTTTTTTTTTTTGTTTTTTTTTCCCATATTATTCTATATATTTACCAGGGAGTTACTTTTCTGATTCTTTGAAAGACCCCCTTCAAATGAAAGGCTTAATAATCTATCACCAAATCATGATTAATTTTCTACCACCATGCTACATACTGGGATTACTCCCAAATGTTCAGTTTAATTTAAGTACTTTCTGATTCATGAACCGGAGGATAACATACAGCTATAAAAGGTAATCCAATCCTAACATGGCCTTAACCCCTATAATCTGCACTTCAATAGCAGGGAAACTGTATAGTTTTGAAACTGTAATCAAGAATTTTTTTTTTTGCAAACACACACTGGAGCTGTCCTTTGCTCCCATCTCTTATTAGATTACAATAAAACGACCATGCTCTCTTTATGGTGGGAACAGAGCGACCCTGGGGTGATTTATAATCTTGTGAAACCCTGTCCACACTGCTGACCAGACTTTTTTTGAGGTCACTATCTGTTTCTTCAACTGATGTCTTCCTGCTGTGACAACACTGTTGGAGAGCTGTCAGCACACAAGAATTTCTCAAGCTACGTATTGTCTTTGAACGCATTTCTTGTGTTATTTCTATTGAGAAGCATTTGCGTGCTTGGTGTTTAGACAGTAAAGAATCTTTCTGAGGTTTTCTCATTAGTCTAAATCCTGACAAAAAGAAGACAACTAAATAGGAATAAATGAAGTGGATCTCTTATTGACAAAAGAGAATATTTATTTCTTCTAAATATATAATATCGCTATTGAATGCAAACAATAAGGTAACAATTCATGTTTAAAATGAGAGTATTGCTCTCTCCAATAGTAAAATAATTTTATTCCAACATGTTAGATACTATTGCACTAGTAAGCCTTAGCTGAAATGTCTGGGGATTACATAAACATAAAAAATAAGTAAGCTTTGCTATTTTTTTTAATGTGGGAAGTAGGGGAAAACCTTAAACTAATAAAATGTTTTAATCACAATGTCTCATAAAATCAGTTGCAATCTCCACTCTTGTCAAAAAACTGCTGTAGATGAGTAAAACCTATGCTGTTTTATCAAATAGCCAATGATTTTTAAAAATCAAGTAGCTACTAGCTAGATTTAGAACTAGCTAATTTTTTAAACGTTATGATAGAAGAGGAACTTGTTCAAATGATAATCTTGGTCAATTTAGCTTCTAGAAGTAAGACATTTTCCACTAATTGAAATAAAAAAAAATGTTAGAGATAGCATGGTATCCAGCTTGGTAGGTTCAACTGAATCAGTTTGCTCCTCTGTTTTGTTTACTCTAATTTTAATTGTATTTAAGTTAAATAGGAAAAGAGGAAAGCGAACATAGGATTACTTTCTTTTTATACTTAAATATCTCATAGTGATTCTAAAAAGATAAGAAATAAATGTTTCTTAATTTTTATGTTTCCCTCTTTCTTTTTCTCAAAGAGACAATTAAGAAAAACAATCTAAATTCTTTTTTTTTTTCCTTTAGGAAAACGAACCCCATATGGATTCAGAAAGTTGCCCTCCCTTTTTGAATGTTCCTTGCTTAGATATACATGAGGAGATAGTTTTGAGGTCTATAAAGAAAAAAAAATACTTTGTTGGGAAGAGCCAGAACTGATGTAAAAAGAGTCCAAGGGTACTGGATTGATTTGCAGCACTTGGGCCAGAAAGATTGAGAATCAGCTTGCCTGCAGCAAGAGCTCTGGATACATCCATTCACTTAGGGTATCTGTGATCTACTGAACATGGATGACTTTTTCTCAAACAGAGACCTATGTTACTTTGAGAGGCACATAAAGACCTTGCACTTTCACATATTTGACTTTGTCTCTATTGTTTAGATGACAAAAACCCATGGTCTACCTTCTAAATATGAGAAGAAAATAAAGGTAGATTAAATTGTATTTGAAAGTGTTCATAAACCTAATTTGTGCATACCATCACTTGCAGCATAAGTGGTATAGTGGAAAATAGCACTGTTGATAATCTAAAACTATGATAATACAAAAGTATCTTGTAACACTATGATTTTTTTTTTTACATTAGCCACATTTCCAAAGGAGATAAATGGTGTTAGAATTTAACTGTATCTGAACTTTTAT
Organism: Canis lupus baileyi; assembly: GCF_048164855.1. NCBI lineage: Eukaryota > Metazoa > Chordata > Mammalia > Carnivora > Canidae > Canis > Canis lupus. The sequence continues at coordinate 35,352,567 of NC_132854.1, read as the reverse complement.
GAACATCACAACCCACAACAGCTCTGGGATTTGACAATAGGACTTAAGGGTTTTATAAGCCTTTGAGAGTTTGTGATTTATAAGCCTGTTTGGTCATACAAACTTTTGTAACTTAGAACAGGGGAGAGGCTCCATCTGAAGACCTTTGATAGAATCATGTAATATTGGCTAGGTATGGCTTTACAAAGCCAAAATAAGAAAATATTTTAATGGTAATTATATTTGATACAACAAATGATGATCCCTATTCCTGTCAAAAAGCTGCTATTGCTAAGTAAAACTTACGTTAATTTCTCCAACTAGCATATGATATTTTAAAATCAAGTAAACCAACCCTAGCTAAAGTTAGAACTCACTGGTCCTCATCATCTTATTCATCATTATAAGATATTTTGAAATGATGAGAAAATGTTTAAGTTTATGAAAGTATGGAGACACTAGTAGTCATAACAAATAAGTTAAGTGTTCCTTTGTTTCCTGAAGTAATCCACCATTTACCTTCTCCAAGGACTCTTTTAAGAAAATGGACAGAAAAAAATCAATTAAAATAGTGAAATGCCCCTTAGGATAAAGTTAGTTCAGCAGGCAGTGCATTTCTCAATAATCTCTTTATCTTGTGCTGAAGTAATACACATTTATGCCATGTTTTTAAGTACTATATTTTTCATAATGAGGCTGTTTAAAACTGAGCACTGGAAAGAGAATGGATGCTGATACAGCAAGTGTTATGATATAAAACTAGGGTTATGAGCGAAGCACACACCAGAAATGGAAAACGTGATTAGAGGCAAAATGGATGATGCAAGGTTCTCATATAACAAGCCAGTGAAGTAAACCAGCCTGAAAGACCCTGAATATCCACCTAATCTCCACTATCTAGAGCTATTGTGCCCAAGAGCACCTCTAAAAATACTATAATGGGACATCATTTCTGGAATCGCTACCTATATAACAGAAAGTAGTCCCAAGAATGAAGTCAGAACTTGAAGAATTCAGCAAATAATTCCACACACTTTTTTTTACACGTCTCTTACCTCACTACACCTCCTGCTAGCCTGCATTTGACCCATCCTCTCCCTTTATAAAGGGTGTAGCCATCTTAGCATTTCAATGACATAAGATTTTTGGAAGCACTATTAAAACTGGTTTTGTTTTTCCTCCCTTCAAAAGTTGTGACACTCACGATACTGGAAATTATGTTCATTTGAGATCACTGAAATAATGCATACTTTTTTTCTTTAAACCTGAGAATCAGAGAAGCAGCATCAGTTTGGGAAGCTAAATAGATACTGAGTATTTGTTAGCATTCTGCAAATCCCATGATTGCATTTTTACCTCCGCTTTTTCTATTCTTCCCTTTGCCCGCCTCTTCTTTCACTCAGTGATTGTCCATGCATGATGGAGGAATTTCATGTTGAGACGGTGCCCAGAAACTTGCTGGTCAGACAGAGCACAAGGAGACAGAAAAAGTAGGCCTGCCAAAATTGTTCCTATTTTGCCCCAACTTCCTACCAAAAGTCACTATTCTTCTAACTTACTGGCTGATGAAGACCATGGCAAAAACCTTGGGAATGCTGCCTCATATGGTCACAGTAAGGCCAAAATAGACCAAAGGCAGCTGTTTGAAAACAGTAACTACCAGCCTATTTGAAAACAAACTGGCCTGTACTCTTCGTGAATGAGAGACCTAGAGCATGCCAAGGCAAATAAAAGCCTTGTTTACTGAGATGTATAGAAATACAAGAAATGGAGCAAAAAGACTTGAAGTAATCTAAAAAAAAAAAAAAGAAAAAAAAGGTGTCTTAAGAAGTCTGAATTAAAATGAGCTTTTAATCAATTTTGTAACCACTGGCATTCATGAGAAACTCTATAGCCCTTATTAAAATGAAAATAAAAAACAAGGGTAAGAACTCTGCTCTCCTGGCCTGCCTCCAAGTAAGGTAATTTTGTTTTGTCTACTCAAATTATCCCTGAGGTAATAATTATCTCATACTTTTTTTTAAAACTGCTCATCCCTAAGCTACTGGTTAGAATCTCTATGTATTGGTGAAATAAGCTGCCCTATAGCTCCATGACTGTACATCCTATCTGCCCAGGATAGTCCTAATTTTCACCTGTTGTCCCAACATAATTATTAATACTACCTCTGTTGATACTCAAGAGTGTTCTGGTTTGGCTAATTAATTTCATGGTTGCCCCACCTATACCACCCTGGAAACAATGGAAAAGATGATGAAAGTTGATCTTTCAGCAAAGAAAACATCGCAATAAAGAAGTTTACATTAAAGCATAATGTAATATTCTACTAGAAATTTTCTACTATTAAAATCATCTAGACTTGGAAATTCTACATTGTATTTAGGACATTCATATCTATTAAGAGACAACTAAATGGATAATAATCTGCAGTCTATTTACCTACTTGAGAAATTAATATATTTCTATAAAACTCCAAATAAGGACAGAATCCTTGAAAACAAACTCTTTCTTGTGTATTCAGCTTAGGGTATTGATAATAGTCTTAACCTCATCTTGCTTGGTCAGGTATTGCCTAATAGTAGATATATCCAAAGTACTCAAAATCATACATTTTATTCCTTTGACCATACAGAAAAATAAGTACTATTACAGAAAATTCTTGCTACCAGATAATTTCTCTTGAGAAAGAAAGCTTCATTTGGTGGGCATTGAAAAACTGTTTTCAAAAAACAATGTTCGGGATCCCTGGGTGGCGCAGCGGTTTGGCGCCTGCCTTTGGCCCAGGGTGCAATCCTGGAGACCTGGGATTGAATCCCACGTCGGGCTCCCGGTGCATGGAGCCTGCTTCTCCCTCTGCCTATGTCTCTGCCTCTCTTTCTCTCTCTGTGACTATCATAAATAAATAAAACTTAAAAAAAATGTTCAAACATTAAATAAAATATTAGTATTTAATGTTTATTGAGTACTTATTATATCAGCCACTGTGCTAAGTGCTTAATGTGCTTGATTTTATTTTAATACAAGTATTTAAAAAATACAAGTATTATTGTCCCGCTTTTAGAGATGAGTAACTAAAGCTCATAGACTTTAAAGAATTTGCTTACAATCAAAGAGCCAACAAGTGGTAGAGACAAGATTTTAAAAATCAAATTTTCTATCTGTAGCATGGTTTACACTTGTACCTTGGAATTGCAGATAAATTTTTAATCTTTCCCTACTGCATATAATAAAAAGCCTGTTGCACTAGCTCTGACTCATGCTTCCCTCCTTTACAAGGCTGGAAACCAAATCAGAGGAAATGCAAAGAGAAATAAACTTTGTTAAAATGCCTTTCAGACCTTCACATCTCCTTCAAGCATTGACTCAAATGTCATTTTCTCAAGAAGGACTATTCTACTTCATTTAAAATTTCAACTGCCCCACTACCCACATTCTCAACTTCCATCACCCTGATCTCTGTTTTATGGTATATGTCACCTTAAAACTATGTAACTAGCTTATTTATTATGCTTATTATATATTGCCTATCTGTTTGTCCCCAACCATGGCCACTAGAATATAAGCTCTGTGAAAACCTGGATTTTTGTCTGTTGCATTCACTGCTAGATTCAAAGCACCTAGGAGAATGCTTGCCACACGTTACGTGCGTAACAAGTATGCACCGAATAAATAGATGAATGATAATTTTCATCACTTCATACACACATATATGCATACATATTACTGAGTTCTCTTAGTTTGAGTTATAAAGAGAGACTAATAATAATGTGAAATAAGAAAAGATTAAGGATAAAATGAATATGTATCATTCTCTAGTGGCAAATTCAAGGTAGTATTCACTAAATATTCATCTTCCTTTCAAATTTATTTTAAATGAAATCCCCATGTATTGAAGAACTTTACAAATAAAATTATAGATGAAAACTTTTTCTTGAACACTTTTGGGTAGACCTCCTATGAAACAGTTTTTGGATTTCACCAGCTTCGGTGGTTAAGATATCTTGTATTTACACATATTCAGGGAAGGTATTATTAATTCACTTGTAAAGTAGCATGTCTAAAATATGTGGGTTTTTTGACATTCTGTTGAAGTTCGGTGGTGAGAGTGTGACAAATAATTGAGCTGGAAATTTGGGTAATTACTATTCTCAGTTATCACTGATCTCTCCCAAGTAAGCATAAAGTCAGCATTGGTAAACCCTTAAATGAACTAAACATATGCACAAAAAAAGTTAACACTACTTATATTCCCTCTCCAATCAGATCAATCGTGACCTTATTAGAGAAAAAGAATGATGGCAGGCAAGACAGACATGCCAATATGAAAAGTCTAAGGAGTGCCTATCTACAAAAATCTAGAGCTTAAATTTCAAAACCATATGAATATTACATTGAATTATTAGTAAAAAGATGCAATAAAAATATAAACTCAAAAACTAAATACAAACTGGTAAGCTTTTATTCTGAGTGGGATCACTTTTGTTAAGAGGGAGTTGATACAGATTTTGAAGTCTGTAAGTGTAATTGCATTCTTTAATATGTATTTTTTGTGGAGTATTGAAGGGTCTTCTTAGTTGAGGAATATTAGCAAAAAGAAGTTGAGTGAGAACAATGAATTATTCCCTAATAGATGTGACTCTAATAGCTCTCTAGGTTGTTTTTAATTATAATTATATTATCTTATTTAACAAAGACATTTTTGTGCATACCAGAAGTCATTTTTAGTGAAGTAAAAAGTCTTTCCTTTAGGTACTCTTTCTCCTAAGACTTAGATTGAGTATCTAAGATTAGATAAATAAAATTATCAATAAAATGAGGGAAACCAAATTTTGATGTCAATCCCCTGAAAGAATCATGTCACCCAAACCAAGGTACATTATCATTTATAAGCCTGCTGATCTGAGAATGTTGACTTAAAAAGTATTTCTGAAGCAATTTTAGTTTATTTATGTAGAGGTTGATTTACAGTAGATCAATCTCTTATTTTTTACATGGCATCATGATACGCATTTGCTTCCCTAATTGTTAGTGCTGATTTTAAAGTAAAATCCTTAACACTTGTCTTACCTTCTAGCATTGGGTTAAATCACTTTGGGTCAGCCTGTAAACTCACTCTGCAAACTGAATCTGCCACTACCTTACATGAAGTCTACCTTTGTGGTTTGCAGCAGCTTTACTACAGAAAAGTCAACTGAGAGTTTAGGGTGAACTCTGTTAACAGAGCTTTTATTTTTAATCAATGGTATTTTTCAAATTCCGGTACAGAATGTTCTCATCTTTTGACACTAGTTATTATCACAAGCTTAGAATCAAACACAATAAAGGTATTTCTTGGAGTTCTAATCATGACTCAGCAGCATAGAAAGACCTGCTCTCTGCAAGTCTCTATCTTTGACTTCCATTTAACTTTGAATAATTCATAATGGAAAAATATTTGACCTCTGGAAATTAAGAATATTTTTTCTTTTAAAACTTGATATGTGGTTTTCAAAGAATTATTTGAATGCAGAAGACATAAAAAGTGTTTTTAATGCCATAGAAAAAACTATTAAAATACTGTCAATTCATAGAGTAATTATCCAATCCTTCTGAAAAATCCCCTTCATTATTTTATGACCACAATCTGCAGCTCCTAAATCTCATCTCAAAATTTCTTCAAAAGTTCATGCCCAAATCTCTGGCTCCTTTCCTCATTTTTCCCTTGAATCCCAGAAACATGCTTCTGACGTCACCTGGATAATTCAAAAGACCTAGAACTCAAAGCCTTCAAAATGGAATTACTTATATTCACCAAAAACTTCTGCTCTTCATGGTCTTGTGCCTCACAACACTGTTCATCAAATATTAGAGAGTTAATCTTAACTCACTTCTCTTTCTCCAAACATCTAACTAAATCTGCTTTAACTTAATTTCTCTTTTATCTTTTTTTCCTCCCTCAATCTCCACTACAGCTGCCTTAAACTTAAGCCTTAGGTATTTCAAACTGGATTACTGTAATAGTCTCTAGTTTAAAATGTTTCTAGTTCACCCTTCTAAGCATCACAGTATTCTCTATCCAAAACACAATCCAATTATATCATTTCTCCAATTAAGAATCTTTCAATAGAAATACATCTTCCAATGATTTTTCATCATTACCATATAACATTCAAAGTCCTGAATCAAGTAGGGACCTTCCTGAGCTTGCCAGTGTCTATATTTGCCACCCAACTTTCCATCCCTGATTCACAAGTATATCCCAACCTCTAGCCAGGCCATAATCCCTGGAAATGATGAGTCTTTATTTTTTAATTGTCTTTCTAGACATTTGCACATTTATGTCTGTTTGTTTTATTTTCAGAAGCCTTAAATTCACTAATATAGATGTATCCTTTGCTAATACAACCAAATTAGGATAAAGAAGAATAAAAGATGCAAAATGAATAACAAGAGAAGAAAGGGATAAAATGAAAGTAGAGCAAGCCAATAAAGTATGTAAAAAGAACACAGTAAAGTTCTAAAGGCCATACCAATATCTGAGCAGATAAATTTGATTCTGATTTTCTTCATGTTCATGTCTTTATGCTTGGATTTCAAGAGAGATGTGATTTATAGACTTGAAGGAAGAGTTTATCACTTTTCTTTCTGTCTTAAAAAAGATAAAGAGCATGTGTAAAATTAAGGGAGAACAGGCAAAAATCTTCACCCATGTCTAGATTTTGGAGGCACAGTTGCTCTATGTGCCCAAAGCAATAGTTTACAGTCTGTTTTAGAAGCCTACAAGGATTATAAGGAGGGCCTTCATTTTCCAGAGAGTCATAATGTTTCCATGTGGAAACAAAATATGTGGATGCCATGAAATCACAAGATTTTAACTAGAAAATGTTTGAAAATATTAAACGATTACATTTATCTCTTCATTGTCCTGCAAATCTGCCTTGTATATACTGCACTATTTTCCTCACAGGTTTCTAACAACAATAATGTAATAATTTAATATTTATATGTACGGTGCAGTAACTCAAAATAGAACGTTAAAACTATAATTCTGTTTTCTAATGAGGAAGCAATTTCTTCTTGAATTTTATTTCTAGCAAAACTCAATAGTTTAAGCTTTCAGGCCTTGTTAGAATATGCCCATTTTTCTTAGTCCATTGGAAGGATGCTTGAATGGAAGCACTTCTCATCATGAATAAGCTGTGAAATGTTGGTGAAAATTAAATTTAGTTACACCTGCCAGCCCAGGATCTGCTCTGGATGGCGGTTGTCTCACTTAAACAAACATATCTGTTTGTGACATTGGAGACACACAAGTATTGCTGCTGAGTAGGACTGAACTGTCCAGTAATGGGAAACCAATCTATAGCTTTCAAAGGTCACTGTAGAACTGGCACCAGGAAGCTGGACACCATGGTTTTTTCGGCTGAATAACTGTAGGTGTTAATTCTTGACTTTTCATTCCCTAGTATGACCTGGCACAGGGGAAAGGAAAACAGTGAGGGGCTTTTGTTGAATTCCTACTAAACCTCTATGTAGTTTATGATTTCTAGGACATTTAATTTTCATTTTTTTAATCTCCTCTTCTTAAATCCTCATCTTGCTGGGTAGGTGTTAGACTCCCTCCTGACAAGTGAGAAAACTAAAGCTCAAGTGAGTTTTTGCACCATTCCAGGTTAGGAGTGCAGTGTAGGAGTAGAGAGTGTAGGTTCTGAGGTCAACTCCATTTCCCACCCTTGCCTTGGGTGATTTATGTAACTTCTCTGTAACTCAGCACCTTTCTCTGTAAAAGGGAAATAGGTCCGTTATGAGGATTACGTGAAATAAGATGTGTACTCAGGTTAGTGTCTGGAGTAAATGCACAAAAAATGATATGGATCACAGAAGAGGAAAAACCATTCCATGGTGCAAATTGTGTAGAGGATGCTGATGGTGGAGTAATGTGAGAGGTAGAGGAAGACCATGAATTCCAAAGAGACTTAGAAGTAAGATGATAAAGAATTAAAGGATTATGAAGAATTGTTGGTGGAGATGAGAAAAATACAACACACAAAACAAGAGATACTTTGCACATACTCACCCATATTCAAAATTAAATTTTAAAGTATTTCTCTTACAGTTTACTCAACAAGGTTGATAAAAGGTTGAAAAATGATCTCCCAATCAAAAGCTATCTATCTATTCTGACTTGTTGAAGACTTTTGGGTGTCTCCTTAGAACACTGGCTAACAAGGTGAGTGTTCAAATAAGACATAACTCATTTAAAGGAATCCTTTTTTTTTAATTTTTATTTATTTATGATAGTCACTCAGAGAGAGAGAGAGAGAGAGACAGAGACACAAGCAGAGGGAGAAGCAGGCTCCATGCATCGGGAGCCTGACGTGGGATTCGATCCCGGGTCTCCAGGATCGCGCCCTGGGCCAAAGGCAGGCACTAAACCGCTGCGCCACCCAGAGATCCCTAAAGGAATCCTTAATGTTCAATAACATTTCATAGTTAGTGGACTAGAAGCACTTCTATCATTCTGATATTAAACCTGCTACACTATAAACATGTGTATGGCTCCTTTTTAACCATCCTACATTATCTGAAAGTGATTTAAAGAATAGGCATTATGCTTTTAGGACTCCATTAGATTTTGAAAAACAATAGTACTCCTAAATTTCAAATTTGCCACAATACAATGAAATTTACATTTCCTCAAGAAACTTTTATTCATTAGACACATACAAGTGAAGATAAAGTTCAGTTTCAATATACTATGCACCAATTCCCAATTGCAGTGCTCCTGGATGAGACAGCATATTGAACCAATGAAAAAAGTACATGGGCCACGCATTATATCAGGGTCATTTAGGAAGATATATGTATTGTGAAGGTTATAGGCAGCTTTGCCTATTGCTTAAACCCGATACATTTATTCCTTATAAACATTTAAATGAGCATACTGTTTGCAAAGTCGTACAACTGTTGCCCTGGGTAAGTCATAAATGCAAAGAATCGAACTTCATAGGAGAAAAAGGACAAAACTAGATCTTAAAAACAAGAGTCTCTAGAGGAAGTGAAAATGGCGTGCTTCCTTCAGCACATCCTTGTCTTTTCACTGAAAAGTCCCTCACCTGGATCTTAGCACTACAAGTTACAACGGAAGAAATAGGTTTGAAAGTCGCAAGAGCATGAGTAAATAGAACTTAAAGCTGAGTGATTCGAGTGTGTTTAAAACCATCATTTTAAAAAGATGTATTTACTTATTTGTGGGGAGGGGCAGAGGGAGAATCTTAAGCAGACTCTGTGCTGGGCATGGAGCCTGACTCAGAGCTCAGTCTCACAACCTTGAGGTCACAACCTGAGCCAAAACCAAGAATCAGCTGCTTAACTGCACCACCCACATGCCCCTCAAATTATCACTCTGAAGCAGAACTACTAAGGTTTTCAATGAATTTACTTCTTTCACATAATACTGTTAGTTTGAAATAACATAAGGTGTGAGTAAACAGTTCGAATCACCCTGGACAGGCAACCAAGAGAGGAGTAAAAGGGCAGCAAAGGAAAAGCACTGTAATTAGTCCTCTGATTAATTCAGCAACATCTTTAGCAACATGCCAATTTTTCAACATGCAGTTGATGGAATTCAGCAAACAACCTTTAAAAATACAGCAATAGCTGCTAAATATTATATATAAACACTATACCTTCTCTTTTGAATTAGTGATAAATGATACCCTTTTGTCTTGATTTATGCAATATATCAACATGCAAGACTTTGATGGGACACTGAACACTAATAGAAAAATTCAACATATTTAGCTCTACCACAATTAATTCCTTACCTTAACTGTAGATATCCTAGAACAAGAGTTCCATCATTTTCCACACATAATAATTACCTGGTAAAAAAACATTATTTCCCACACTTGATTAAAGTGAATAAACAAAAACAAGCAAAGTGACGCACATACCCTATCTACCAAAGAATTTGCACATCACAGGAATGTGCCAATCTGATAAATAAGTTCTTCAGATGGAGTATGAGGATGCCAAAATATCAAAGTACCTTTTCTGCTGCAGAAAAAAAAAAAGATCTAAAGATCAAAAAGAATAGCAAACTACCTGGATGGAAGAAGGCATCCAGGTGGGTAATTGAGATGGAATGATGAAGCTTATTCCAAAAAACATGTGAAGGAAAACAGACCCAACCCCAAACTTTCCATGGCTACTTTCCAGTTTAAAAACCAGAAAGTTATTGGTACAAACTCTGCCTATAGTAGGCTTTTGTACTACACAACTAAAGTTTAAATCTCAACCATATGCTCAGATAAATGAATTTCAAGCTTCTAAAAATAACCTATATATAACTACTAGGAATGATAACCTTTAAGTAATAGAAGTAGTTTACTCTCACAATAGTACTCAATGGAACTGTAAAACAGGAATAGAGGGTGAATTAGTAACTGTCAGGAAAGAACTGGAATTACAATTGGTTATAACCCAATTATTCTTATACACTTCTTTCTCCCCACCAATAACCATTGATCTGAAGGCATGAATTAGTTTAATAAATTAATACTGCAATTGTTTTAAATTTTATCTTATGAGTAAAATTTGACCTTACTCTCTGGTTTGTTATTTGGTAAATAAGGTTCCCTTTGATGATAATGAACTCAAGAATTTAAAAATACGGGGATCCCTGGGTGGCGCAGCGGTTTGGCGCCTGCCTTTGGCCCAGGGCGCGATCCTGGAGACCTGGGATCGAATCTCACATCGGGCTCCCGGTGCATGGAGCCTGCTTCTCCCTCTCCCTCTGCCTGTGTCTCTGCCTCTCTCTCTTTCTCTCTCTCTGTGACTATCATAAATAAATAAAAATTTAAAAAAAAAGAATTTAAAAATACGTTGTAACAAGATTGAAGAAATAAAAAGGGAGTAAAATATACTTCTGTACTTGGAAGAGCATACAATAGGTTTCCATCTCTTCGTTAAAGAGATGATGAAAATTAATCTACAATGCTAATGGATATAAAACTTAATGTCAATTCTGCATTTCTCATAAAGAAATAAATCATGACTAGTTTGCTCTACATCTTCAATGTAAAAGTGTTTCTAAAAATCTTAGAATTATAAACAACATTGAAATTTTCTATAAAATTGTTAAATTGCTACTGACACAGAGCACACATATACATCTTGAATAGTTTTAAGAAATGTGTATATCACTATTTTTTCCAAATAATCTATAATCTTCAAATATAATCTATATTACAGTCATAAGTTAACTATTACTTGAATAGAAAAATACAACATAGAAAATACAATTCTAAAATTAAATTGCTTCACTTCTATTCCGTTTAATTGCTATGCACTAGCTGTATAATCATTGGCAAGTTAATTAACTGCTCTGATCCTCAGTGTTCTTATCATTCTTTAAAACCAGATAGCACCTGCCTCTTGTGGCTACTATAGGGAGTGAAACAGCAAGAGATATCATACCGAAAACATTTACTTCTAACAAATGATAATCACAGATAATAGTAGTTATAATTGTCATCTTGGTGGTGTTTTAAATGGCAGCTATCTATACTCTTATTTTTGGTCCAGCCACTCAATTAGAGTTTTAAGTACTTCAAATATTATGTATTTGGTGACCTTTCATAATTAATCTAATAAACATTAATTAATAATAATTGAGATAAAGATAAAATCTCAATCTTATGAAATTATGTGTGTAACATATACAAAGTTTAAATATGAGTGCTTTACATTCTACAAGAACATGGGATACATTTAGGAAGTAAAGATACCTTGTACTATATTTAAAAACTAATGTTAACTACACTTTTATTGTGTTTTTTTTATTCATACATAAAACCTTAAAACATTTCTGTTCATGCTTTAATTTCTTGATCATAATCAAAATGCTCTAAAATAAAAAATCTCATAATATTTTATTATAATTCAGTAATATACAAACAAAAATTCTTTTAAAAAGTCAATTACACTTCTAATGAGTGCCTACTCTACAACAAAAGATACCTGAGAGTTTTAACAACAATGGATGCAACATAATCCTCTATAATAATCCCAAGGAGGTAAGTATTATTCACCAGAAATTAAACTTACTTAAGTTTTAAGTTAATTAAGGAGTTCAAGAAATAGCCAGACCATCCTCTATCAGCAAAAACGTCTATACTTACATTTAAAACTGTTAATAGTTGTTTGCAAGTATTTTAAAATTTTGGCTACATAAAGGAAAATGCAGCAAAAGAAATCCACCTGGATTTCTCCTCCTTTCATGAATTTTAGACATGAAATGCTTTCGTAGACAAATGCCAAGGAGAAAATCAATCAGGTCCAATTTCAACAACCTACTAAATTTCACAATATAACAAGGGAGAAACAATGTGTGTTACATAATTTACAAAAATGTCAAGACATTGTCATAAATCTACAAACAAAAGCAGAACAATGGTATTCTGAAACAGGGAACATTATATTATATTGATGAGTTCACAAAATATTTGGCAGAAACCAAATTTTATGTTAAGATGCTTGAATGTCTATCCCAAATTTATTTTCAAAACAAGTGACTACAGAAAATAATCATTTGAGGGATTTTGCGATGTTTGGTGAAGAATAATTATAAATTACACATGTAGTTTAAGAAAATCCTAGAGCCTTAACAATAATAGAATGCTCTAGCCAAATTAAAAAGAAGTCAAAGTTTCAATAGTACGTGCTTCAGCATAAGGAAAAAGAAAAAAATTAATTTAAGCTCCTTTGGAATGACTGCTTTCTTAGAGAACTGCATGGCAGTTACTATAGATATTGAATATAATTCTCTACAAAATAAAGTTAAGTTATCCTTTCATATGCTATGGCTATATTTTGCTTTCCTTGCTTTTCAAAAATTTAACCATGTTAACCATTATTCAAAATGGTTAATCATGTTAACAGCTATCTGAAAGTCAATGCCAACCAATAAAAAATTTTAATAAATATTATATTTATGAAAAGACTATGTAATTTTTAAAAATTCACAAATTCTTTGTTTCGTTATTATTTCACTGTTCCTTAAAAAGAGGTGAAAAGTGTGATAGCAAGAACAAAGTAGAATTTTCTTTATGCTTTTGTAAGCTATTCTGGTAAAAAGAGTTTAAAAACATAATCGGGTGAGAACATTTAAAATCTAGTATCTTAGCAACTTTGAAGTATATAATTGTAGACTTTAAACTTATAGAATATTATATGTAGATTATATCTCAATAAAAAGGTAACTGAGAATTCTAAAGAGATAACAACTCTTAAAAAGTACCTTATCATTTCTGAAGTGCTTTCAAATAACTATTATCACATTCCTATTCTCATAGTCTTCTTTTGAGATAAATAGAAAAGTTATCTTCTTCATTACCCCTATTTTACATTGACAATATGGAGGTTCTAGTTGACTAATCCAACATCTCCCAGAAAGTAATTGATACCACCAGAATTTGAAATCAAGTTTCCTGACTTAACAAGTTGTCTATAGATGAGTAAATCTCAAATCTACATCTATTGTGGTAATGAAATATTTCTCTTGGATTCTCATGATAATTTCTTTTGGAAATAATATAATATTTTGTGGGAAACAATTCTCCCAAATTATGTGTGCTAATATAGCCTTCAGAATGGAATTTTCTTATGTCTTGAGAATTAAATTTTCTTGCTAACCTAACAAAAGTGAGCTAGAGAAGACAAAAATGTATCTCTCAGTTGACTCAACACAGTCACAACTGTTTTACTTGTCTCAGACATGCTGCAGAGATCTGAAAACATTCATTTCAACATCTGACAGTATATTAACAGTCTCAGTATTGTGGACTCCTGTTCAGTTTGCTATGGGCAAGAGACCATACCATTACACAAGCCAGTAGATCGATTGGTCTTTGGTAGAATCTTAGTTTAAGACTCTTTAAGGCACTGATTTATGCACAATTGATCTGATCAGCCATGCAGTCAATGTGATTTATTAGCTAAGATGGCCAAAACCCTTTTTTCTCCTTTTTCATGCAGTAGTAATTCACCTCATTAGAGGTGGAATCATTATAGGAAGCTACTGAGAAATAAGAAGTTGAACCTGCTGGCCTGACTCCTTATTTCTCCCAATCTATAGATCTACCAAACAGTAATAGCTAAGACTAGGGCTGCTGTGCACGCCTGCAGAAGCCAGTGAGCTCACACCATGGCTTAGTGATGGATGGATAGATTAAAGGGGATTCTAATATTCCTTCACTCTGAGACATTTGCAGACAGCACACTTGTTCACTTAGCTTCATGAGAAACTCATTCATTTCATTTCTAGCACACATTTCTTTCTTTATTTAACCACAGTAAGACAAATGACTTGTATTACCTTGTAATTATGGTGTTTAACTAAACATAAGACCAACAATGTGTATAACAAGGGTTGGCAACCTATCGTGTACATGTGGATATGTGCACGCACGTGCACACACACGTACACACAATTATACTCCCAATGTTACATAACATCCAATTCTAAATAGCCCAGAAAGATTCACTTATGGGTAAAATACACGTGTCAATTAATTTGCAAAGTTATATTTTCTAGAATATTTTTTGGGGAAATGTCTATAACTTATATATGGTACAAGCATCCTTTCCTCTCTTTAAGGTCTATCCCCTAGCCAGGTCCTTTATCTTAAGTCTCTACTGACCTCCTTAAAATTTATTAACAAATAGTTAAGGGAAGGAATGTAGGAGGTTAATGTAGGGCCATTCCACGAGTCAGTTCTACTTTAGATCAGAGTATTTACTCAACACCTCATCTTCCTTCCATTCATTCTGCTGCTGAGAGCTCAAAGCCAGGGATCTTAACTCCAGTAGCCTCAACCATGCATTTGCCTTTGACTCAATAGAGATTCCGCACATCACGGTGATTTCATAGGATAATAGCTGCCCCCTACACCTCATCTTTTTCTAAAAGAATAAGCATTTTGCCACTTCCCTGCCTGCCCCCCACCCACGCTATGGATGCAATAAATGAATGTGCAATACTCTACAACTAAAGATTTGACAGCCACACACTAGCATGATTATGCAGGACAAAAATGTTAAGGGGTAGTATATTATTTCACTACATATGTGCTATATAAATTGTGGATAGTTTGATTAAGAAATCTAGATTTACTTAAACCCAGTGATGTAATTTCTAACGAAAGTATACTATGAACTCTCCCTTTGATTAACTTTGACAAATGACTCCATTAGAATATACTGAATGAATGCACAATTTTTAAGCTGAACATTGTTTCAATAAAACAAGGCTTAAAACAAAACAAAGAACAAAATAATTTGCAAAATATATGAATGTTTTTATAACTCTCCCAGGAGATAGAGCACCACCTGTCCTTATTACTAAATCAGCAATGCTAAAATGCCAACACATTTAGCTATTGAACTGGTGGTGTGTGTGTATGCGTGTATTTGTGGTGTGATATGTGTGTTTGCATATTTGTAATCACATATTCAAAATGAGAAACCTTTACTAAAAGGATCTCAGGTGAAAATTTTTCAGTATAAGAACCGAATCAGTAAAGGAAAATACAATCTGGGATCTGGACTTCTTATTTTCGTTGGATCTTTGCTATTAACTATCAAACTTTTTCTTTCATCTTCCCTATTAAAAGCGATTGTTGAAAGCAAGTGGCTTCTCTTGATTTAGATTTTTGTTTCAAAACCACTGCTGGATTAGTATTTGATAATTATCTATTTGTTAAGAGAATTAAAACTCCATGTTTATAACGCATTTAAAAATTTACATTATAAATTACATTACATTTAGTATGTTATAATAAAATTAGTAAAATTCAATTTATTTAGATATGAGTCCAATTCTCCAAATAAAACCTTGCTTATGTTACTAATGGCTTAACAGAATATTTTCTTTTCCTTTAGTTAATTGTATTTTCTTAGCACCAGTGTTATAAATAGAATAAGACACTCAAGGGAAAATATTGAGCTGGTACATAGTGGCTTTCTGGTTGTTGAAATCATTCACTCTTTGTACTTGTGAAACACAAAGCACCCACAGCTCAACAAATCCCAGCATAGCACATGCCATGTCATGTCTTACTGCTTTAACATAGTCCTCACATTCTACCCTCCCAATACAGCTAAACAGCTCAATATGATGGGGATAACAACAATTGACATCATAGTCGACAGAATATAGTCTTGCCATTAAGCACATGCTGTTACTATTTAAAGAATTCAAACTTAAGAGAAGTTGGGACCACTGGGGATGAATATTTTAGCTGGAGACCCAAAATGTTCTTATAATATATTGTCTCCTGTAATTTTGTTCTAAAGTAGGTATGTAATCTAGTAAAATTTTCTGTGGGTTCTGCACTGGTTCAAACAGTGCGTGTACAATCTCTGCCTAGTTAAGCTACACATTTACATGGTGAGAGTGCCAATGAGTGTGTTTCATCAGACATTCCTGGAAGCTGTCTGGCCAATAGGAGTGGTTTGAAACGGTTCCCTAATCACTGTTGAAATCACTGATAGTACTGTCTGTCCACACTATGACAGACAAAAGCTGAAATGTATTAAACATAGCAATCCATCATCTTGCAGATGGAAAGCAGGAGCCAGGCCAGTTCAGAGGCAGTGACTACCCTGCTGCTTAACAAAGGCCGAAGCCCTGACACTTCAGTCCCTTGCTAGCCCCTCACGGCCACCCCTCCGTCTAAGATGAATGAATGTCATCAATGAGAGAGAAAGCCTGCTGAGGATCTCAAATTCAAACACTGTTATGTTTAAAGTGCTGTGCTTTTTTATTTTGTTCATAATCAGAACTGTTGCTTCAACGATTTTCTTCAAATATAAAAAGATAGGTATTTAAGTAAACAAATAAATGAATGAAGAGATGGACCGTGGATTCAAGAAAGTGTATCCTGGGAAATACTGCATTGGCTGGTATACCATCAAGTTTAGAGAGCTAGCTTTGAAATAAAGTTATGATACCAAAAAACTTCAGAGGAAGTTTTTTAAAAAGTCGCTCCGTTACGGGCAAGTTTCCATTGTTGGAAGTAACTTCATAGTGATGCTCTCTTTGAATGGCCAGGGGATTGTTATTTTTAAATAAGCACCAAACAAAAATGAAATGCTATTTGCTGAAGTTCAATTCATTTTACATACTTGTTTCTAATAGGACATATGAGTCACAAAATAGCCAAAGGGACTGAAAAAACCTTCAACTGCTAACAGCACATTAACAAAGTATAGAAACGAAAGACACTTTTCTTTGGATTTCAGCCTTGTCATTTCCAATTTTCTGCTCCTTGGACATGCTTGTATTCAAATTCTGGAACATCTATTCAGCATATCAATCCTAATTAGACAATCTGGGTCTGGAAAGGATGAGAGCTGGGTCATTTGCATAATTTAATCATAAATACTCAGTGATACATATTTCCAAATGCATTTGTACAATTATCTTTTCATCCTTGGGGCAATGGTATTAATATGATTAGGCAATATTTCTGGAAAAAACAGACAAGTATGCACTCTTTTTAACTGCAGCTTAGGGCGATATGAAAAATTAATTAATTTCTGAAGAAAATCAATTTCTCTACGTGACCACATTAGACATTACTAAACCAAGACTCAGAAACCTCTCTCAATCACTACACTTTATCAGGCCCTTCTAAATTCTGATTAGTATGTGAACAATTCAATAGAAAAACTAGTAATGTATCAAAAATCATCTTAAATGTTGAAGAGATCTTTCTGTCTACTTTTCATTTCGGAGATGCTACCCTGCTTTACTTTAATGCATTGTTATTTAACCAGTCATTGAGAAGCCTGTGTTTTTAGTGAGAACACATCTTGAGTGATCTTTTATTAATGTACATTAACCAATTTCAAGGACAATAGGATAAGGTTACTTTTGAAATGCTTTCTCAAGAAATGGATTTAAATTCAACTAAAATAATCGTAATTCACACAAGACTGTTTATTACGAAAACAATGAGATAAACTAAGTTGTCCCAAAGAGTACCATTGTTATAAGAAAAACACTGTAACATCCTTAGCAGAGCTATAAGAACCCAGGTGGCTAATCTTATTTTTTAAAAAGAGATTCCGCTTTGTATGTTGATTAGTACAAAAGAAAGAAATCACATTTGTGAGTTTAAATGCACTATTCTTTTCTTTTCAGTGAAATGAAAAAGTAGAAATGACTGCATGCAAATATTCAATATTCATTTAATTTGCATAAAGGTGCTTGAACAAATTTTTGATTCTAACAAGCTCATTTTTCATGCGTTTTGTCTTTCATCCTAATCTAGCATCTGTCATTCCTTTTTGAAGTTATTATCGGCCCAATTCCCTCTTGGACATGGTTGCTGGGTGACCGGTATCTTAGCACCCACTTTGACAGGAACAGATGTGAATCTGATCAAGAGATTTCCCAAGAGTACCTGAAATCACAAACAACTTTTGTGAAAAACAAACAGCATCCCTGTCATGGGCCCTTACTTAACCTACTCCCCAAAAGAAAGAGCTAAGAAGTTACTCCAGATCAAATATACATTTTAAATTTTATAACCTAAACTTGGAACAAAATACATTTTAAAATATTATATTTTCACACTGTTGAAATTGGGGAATCCAATCTGAATCTCAACAGCTCAAAAACCCGTTCTGTTTTGGCTAGATATTTATAGGTAAATTTCATGCACAATTTCACTAGAGTTTCTACAAAAAAAATAAATAAATAACAGGATTATTATGAGGATAATTTAGATGACAAAGATGTAATTTAAGAAGACTAAATTTTGTTTGGTTTAAAAAGCTTCCTACGTTAAGTATGACATAGAATCTTGTACCAATATTGAGGATTATTCCACTCATAGAGAATTATCTAAAATATAAAACTTCCATCTCTCCTTTCATGCATTTTATAGCAAGATTTTTTAAGGTGATTTTTTTTTTTTTTTTTTTTTGCAGTTCACGTGGCATACCATCAATCATTATTGGAAAGAGAGCAGCAAAGTGCCACTGGAAGACAAAAAAGGTCATAGAAACTTCATATTATCACCATTACAAAAGTCAGAATAGGTTGCCTTTCCTGAACTAGATTCTTTTTAAGAACAGCATAATGTGACTGGGTCACGTGATCTACCTCCTTTCCTTCCTTTCATCATAGTAAGAGAAAGTGAAGAGCAAGAGCCATGTTAAATCATCATCAAACTAGTTGGGTCAAACTTTCAAATTAAATATTTAATCAAATGTTGATATTTTATAAATATGGCATCAAAGTGATCTTAGGAAACATCCAAATAATTGATTTAATTTTTCAGCTTCATTCAAGTGTGAAGACAATGCAGAAAAATGTTAGCTTGTGAAAGCAAGGATTTTTTGCCACATACCAGCCAAGAAAAAGGAAAAAACAATGCATGTTTAAAACTCTAAATATTTTCTTCTTGATGATAATGGCTTATGATAGTAAGGCAAGTGGCATAGTTTCCATTGGAAATTTCAAGGTTTTTTCTCTAAGAATTGATTTATTATAAGCATTCTTACTAGGAATTTTTATGTTTGGTTCTTGCAGGAAAATAACCAATTAACCAAATGATTTTATCAATGTTAAGTGTAAAAAGAAGTGAAAAGTCTTTAAAATTCTTTTAAATTTTGAATTGGGAAAGGAACATGCTAGCCTTAGTTCCAAAATTAGAGATTAAGCAAACTATTACACACCTAAATTCCTCTTTATTTCGAACACATGATTAACATCAATGTATGTTTTCCAACTTAGGCCATCCATAACTAAAGTACATGTAACTAAAATAGAAATAGCTTTTATGTACCCAATTTATCACTGACCCCCTTCATTTGTTACTATTAGTAGCAAGAGCAGCTTTCTGAAAACCCTTTCATATAGTCCAACAACAACAAAACATACAGAATATAACCTTTCAAAATGTGAGTCTAAGAAAATTAAATATATCCATTAAAATTCCTTATTCTGAAGTGTTATCACAGGAAATGACTCCCAAAAAAAGTTTCCTCCCCTACTCAGGCTGACTCTTTGGTCGAAGGAAATTAATAAAAAGTACAAAGTAAATGTCCAATTAAATAAATTTATGTTTAAACTACTGATATCTAGGATATATATTTAAAAGGTAAATATTTTGGGCATCCCAGGTGGCTCAGTGGTTTAGTGCCGCCTTCAGCCCAGGGTGTGGTCCTGGAGATCCAGGATCGAGACCCACGTCAGGCTCCCTGCATGGAGCCTGTGTCTCTGCCTGTGTCTCTGCCTCTCTTTCTCTCTGTGTCTCTCATGAATAAATAAATAAAATCTTTAAAACAAAAATAAAATAAAAGGTAAATATTTTGTTTTAAAAAGTAATATCTTAATCCCATGTGAAAACTTAAATAGCTGTAAAATTTTGATGGCACTTTGGCTTACCTGTGAAGTGTCACTTATGAATGATAATTTTTAAATTTCCTAAAAATATCTAGTTACTAAATTTGGTAGCCAAACAGGTGTTAACAGAAAGAAAAATCAAATCTGACCCAGAAGGCTCCAATATTAAGGTTTGAATTGGGATCAGTTCATTCCTTTCCCATGGGGTAACTTGTATAAATGTAATTCTATGGTTTCATAAAAGCAGGTCAAGTTTCTATCCCTGGGGGTCTTTTGGCAATTTGAAGCATGGAAGCACTGTTGCTGGCTACAAGTTCAAATCTGCATGTACAATCAATGGTGTGAAGAAAAAAAGTCCGTGAACAGCAGACATATATTCATCTTTGGTTATAATACACACTTGTCAGAGGGCTCTTGGAGGGTAAGAATAAAGGTGTCAGAGCTCACAAGTCATAAAATATTTTGAAATCATCTTCACTTACTTATAAATAGATATGCGTTCCCGATAATGCAAAAAGTAGTATGAAATATGTTTCTTTTTAGACAACAAGATGCAAAGACGAACTTCTGACCAAATGTCATTTTGCATTTATGATGTGCAAGCTTTTTTTTTTTTTAATTCCACAGGCTTTAGAGGAGGCAGAATTTTTAAAGTAGTCCCTGTTTTATAACCTCCTTTCTACTTTACAAAAAAAGGTATGCATTCTTGCACTTTCACCAATGATGTAAGACTTGACAAATGCCATGGAATGATTGAGAAAGTAATTGATTTCAATTTAACTGGACCTCTATCAGGTGTTTTCAAAGACAATTACAGTCCACTGAAAGAAGTGGTAATACACATCTTCTTATGTAGACCTCCAGATTAACCCACTGACCTCATTCCTAACTCATCTCATTGATGGCAAAGCTTTTAGAAGAGTAGTCTTTCTTTTAGTTATGAAATTGTTTTCATATCATTTATCCGCTGATTTTTAAAGGATATGCTTGCTTCAAAGTGCCAGCAGCAATGAAATAAACTAATAATAGAAATGGTGCAATGACATCAAGCGCATTAAATACTATTCCATAACGTAAGACTCTAGTACCAAATAATTTAATATCTATTGCATAGAAGTAAGATAATTCTGATATAAATATTTTCCACAGAGAATTAAAAGTACATTTTAGTTATCATAAAGTATAGGAAAATTAAGGTAAGTTTTTAATCACTGTCCTAATAACCACATAACACTGTTTATTATAACTATATTTTAATATTTAAGTATAAATTACTTAAGTAATATTTAAGTATAAATATTTAAGTATAAATTACTTCTTTCATGCTTTCATTCTTTTCATTCTAAAAATTAGAATTATTTTTAAATACATTTTCTGTTGTTGTTCAGTAGAATCTCTTTTTCAGTGTCATTTTATATTTCATGAGGTTACAGAAAATAAAATTAAAGTCAATTTTTTGGTGAGTTGGTTGGCCTCCAGTCCTATGTCTTACAAGTCTGTGTGTGTGCATGTGTGTGTGTGTGTGTGTGTGTGTGTGTGAGAGAGAGAGAGAGAGAATACCTACACATATATACATATCTGTAAAAGCTTTTCTAACAAAGATATTATAATTATTTAAACACAAAAATGTAGACTACAAATGGGCTAAGGTTAATAGAAACAAAGATATCCACCACAAAGACCTCTAAAATACTGATAAAAATTTTACACTTGTTGCATACACAAGGACATCTATCTTATTATAAAATGTGTGACTGGTAATAGGACAATTATAAGTGTTCTAAATTATTCATTTAAAATCCAAAGGCCCTATTAAACGACAAATTGCCTAACTCAAGAAATAAGTATTATTTCCAAGATATTTCAAATATAAAATGGGAATTAACACTTTTGGATATATCAGCATATTTTTGCAGAGCTGTGATGGGTTCAAAGATTTTTATACTTTCAGTGATTTGCTTTGTTCATACATAATATAGGGCTATGAATAATACAGTTCATTTACTGTTGCTATTAATAAAATTTCAAAATACAATCAGTTTAAGATTTTAACAAAATACTTTGCTTGATATGTGAATATAATAAAGTATTTCTTGATTGACATATTCTAGAGATTAATTTTCATTATCTTTCCCTAAGAAATGACCAGTATCCCTTAAGTTGAATTAGCAAGTATTCACTGCAAATGCTCTCTGTGCTTTCATAAAATAATTCCCTCTCAACTAGTACTCTTTCTTTCCTGAATATGTTTTGTTTGTCCTTGTAGAAAAGTATTATTTTACCTGCTGTTACTGAAAGAGCAGTCTAATTATTTAGAACTGTTTGATAGCTTATAAATTCAAAGATAAGTTACACTGTAACTTTTTAATACTTTACCTCTCCATTCATTTATTCTAAGGAAAGGAAACATTCCACAAGTTTTCAATGTTACTAACCAAAAGTAACCAATATACTTAGTTGTCTATTTCATTATTGCTTTGTGAAAATCATACCTGAAAAGCATATTCATTTTTTTTTTTTTTGTCAAACATATACTACCTTCAAAATCCACTGCAGGATTATTACAAGTCTACTTACATTAAATTGCATTTATGTTCTTCAGGTCATAGTAAATAGTTTTGACTTCCTGCTAAAAACATGCAATGCATTCCAGGTATTATTTCATCTTATATAATAATATGTTTTAGATGCTTCACCTAAGCTGTCCTTTTTAAATCACTGCTCTCTAAAACTTTTTTTAAAGCAAGTAGCTATTCAGTGTGTTGCTGTGCTACGTAGTATTAGACATTTCAATATACTTATAAGTACAAAAATGTAAGGGCAATTAAATAATAATATAGTGAGTTTTCCAGTTTAGTAAGTTGTCTTTGACAACTTTCACTCAAGTCACGTACATTTAAACGTGTAAAAGAATCCCAGCTTGATATCCTGGCCCAGCTCCAAGCTAATTTGAATCAGAAAGCAACAGGGCCACACCTTTAACAAAATTCAGTCACTGGCCACTTCAATATCCAATTTAGAAAAACCTACAAATGAATTTGTTTAAATGGGTTAATTAGAATATAAAGTAAATTCAAGTCAGAATACACAAGAAATTTAAAGTGTACTTGGTTCAAGGTTCCTGATTTTAGATCAAGTAGTGATTTGAGTCATCTTCTTTATATGATATTTTATATAACATATGTAGATTATAAAATATTTGTATATATAAAATATATGGCTACATATACAAACTGGTCAATTATCTGCTATTTTATTCAACTAATTTTAATTCTATCATTACTTTGAAAAACAGTAAGATTTCACTGATCGCTTAATTGACTAATTTATACTGA
Source organism: Canis lupus baileyi (assembly GCF_048164855.1). Taxonomy (NCBI): domain Eukaryota; kingdom Metazoa; phylum Chordata; class Mammalia; order Carnivora; family Canidae; genus Canis; species Canis lupus. The sequence continues at coordinate 35,328,852 of NC_132854.1, read as the reverse complement.
ATGGATAGAAATTCTGTTCATAGTCATTTGCACATTTAAATATAATCATGAACTGTAATACGCACACTCTAAAAATTCTTAGAATCCTTTCAAAGTAAGTAGGTACATCAAAATAACATGACCACTAGTTAATCTAGTAACGAATAATTACTGGACCAAATATAAATATACTAAATTCAGTATTCTTGTTTTCCAAAGAAATAACTTGGTAAGCTAACCTCACTATATGAATGAAGTCATTTCTGTACTGTGGCGTATACTGAAAAGCATGTATCAACAATTAAAAGTTACTTTGAAAGACAGTCACTGTAGAAAAAAATTACTTTTGACTGGAAACACTTCAAAGTGAGAAGAAAAGTAAAGGAATTTGAGCACAATGTGGGCTCAAAGAGCCTCTGCTATGCCTGAAACACATATATGTGAAGATCAGAGCCTTAATATATAACACTTATCTGAGCCCTATTTGGTGGGCTTTTAATTCAGAGTGTTTTTCATTAAAAAATAAATTATTGAACATAAATATAATGGAAAAGAGGTCCCTTAATGCAGCCAAAGCCTAAAAATATAAATATAAGTGTATTTTTAATGTATTCTTGGCTAGGATTTTTAAGCTGTAGCATTTAAACAAGACTACACATGTATGTATGTATATACATAACTGACCAATCACAATGAAGTAACTCAGTGGTTACAAGAATGGCACATGGTACATGTAACGTCATTCTATTCTTATAACAATTCAAACATAAAATGATAAAATTTTATCTTAATTACATATTAAAATACCCAAATAGGTAACATCAACTTTTTTACATTCCCTGTCATTCTATAACTTGATGTGACCTTCTTCCCCTCTGGTGAACAATATGAAATTCTTAAAATATAAAATTCAGGCCAGCTCTAACTTTTTTAAAGAACCAAATAACAGAAACCTTAAAATCAAAATGTTTAGTGAAATCTAGAAGACTCACCTGTACCTATTTAGAAGGCTTACTTCGAACTAATTTCTTCAAACAAAGATTCAAAGGGAAACAGTTTACAACCTGCAAGAGTTGTATTTCTTGTATTTTGCAATACATGGGTTCTATGTTGCTAATACAATGCAATTTAAATGATTATTTTACTTGATTAACAAAGGCAATTGTATGAAACAATTCAGTAAAATAACTTGGAAAGATAAAATAATACTAATTGATAGTCAAAGCACAAATTGCTCCTAAAATAGCAACTACTTGGTTGCACATTAAGCTAATTTACAAATGCTACTTACATTCCAAAAACAAAACATCAAATGAGAAACAATAAAGCATATTATGTTTTCGTATGCTGGTGAATCACACATGGTAAATCACCAAAGAGTAGAGTGATTTATGCTCAAATCCAGCCAAGACTTTAATCAATATTGGGTGTCACATCTCAGGAGGTTGGGGGAGGTACTGAGGCAAAAAAGAGAGTGGCTAATATTGGTGTCAGTAATTTATATGCAACTTCCGTGAAATGTAGATTAAACAAAAAATAACAACAGATTTGGACTAATGAGATGAAGGTTTACAAATTCTGTGTTAAATGTGATACGAATAGTTTATGTAAGGAACGGAGTTTTGAAAAAAAGTAGTCTATTTTACATAATATTTGCAGCCTCCCAAAATAAAATATGCTATGTGCAAATCAAAGTAAGTATCTCAGAGCATTAACTACTTATCTGTAGAGTTCAGAAAGTAAACCATCTTCGTAACTTGTGCACTCTTTACAATAACGACTATGTGTATTATTGGAGACTAACTCTAAGGAAAACAACAGGTTTGAAAAATACCTAAATAACTCAAGAATTTGTAGTATGCAGTATAATTTGATTGACCAAGGCAAATCTTAGGTTTTGCCTAACAAAATCTTACATTTTCTTTATATGTTAGTAGTTAAACTATAATTTACCAGCATTTTAAAAGTATACAGAAAAATAAGTGGTGGAACCCAACTTAAACTTTCATATTTTAGGCCTTTCTCTTCTAATTATGTCATATTCTTTAGGAAATGTTATAAAATGAAACATTAGACTTTATAGGAGCTATTAATTGATTGTAATACAAAAACTTCAGAAGCATAGTCTCTCTTCCTTTGAAGTAATTTTTAATTTTTCTGTGCCAAGTATTGTAATTATCTGTTAGAAGCGAAATGTGTATTTGTGTTGAAACTTTCTGTTACCAATGCAGAAACGCATAAGTCTGTGCCACTGAATACCATGCAATGGAGGAAATGTTTCATAAATATAGACTGGTTCAGTTTGCCATCTTTATTAAAACTCCTGACAAAACAGGGCCAAGAATTGGAAAATATTCTGTATTTCTTATACTAAAATTGTATTCGTATATTACTACTGGACAAAAAAGACTTGAAAAGTCTTCTAGTTTGCTGTCTATGGATGGTATTGACTTTTAAGACAAAAGAATACTGTTTGTGAATATATCTATATGCATAGAAAATGTCCGATGAAAACTAACTGGACTCCATTTAAGTTAAAAAAAAAACTCCACTAATCCAGGGCTACGTAAGACCCAAAACATAATCTGGTTTGAAAGATTCTGAGACAAAATCACCCTCTGGCAATATTTTAAAAATAAACATTTTAGATAACAAAATACAGCAGTCACTTTTTATTACCTGAATTCAAAGAAAATTGAATCCTAACCCAAATCTACAAACAAGCCACTGACTCATACAAACACAGACTTGACCATGTACATAATTACTTTTCTTTTGTTGTTGTTGTTTACTGGTTACCAGTTAATTAAGTGACCTCTGTTGCACCAGCCAAGTTCAAGCAACTAATGTTTAGTTTAAAAATAATAATTCGAGGAAGCTGATCAAGGTCAGACTCTATCCTTTGACAACTTTTAAATATATTCCCTGACATTTTCTCTCATTTTTCAGACTCTTACGTTCAGCTTTACCATCAAGCAGGTGATAGTCTCTGTTTCATCTCCTTGTGGTAGTGACAGATGGCTTCAACATTTATTCTAGTTTTTAGAGATAGCATACTGATGCAATAGCCCCAAGCAAATTAAATCCACTCTAAGGTTTGTCACCAACTTACTGAGCCACTTTGAGCAAGTTTATGAACCTTTTTTCCTTTAACATCATTTTGGTTTCTCAGATTCTCTGGTATCTAAATGCTATTAAGAATCAGGGTTAGATATATGTCCTGTAGAAAGATGAGAGTGCTAAGATTTGATGTTTCTTGCACACACTATATACAGTGTCTTATATAGTTTGCCTTTTTGTTCAATTTGTCTTATCTTCTGCATAAATTATTCCTTTAGAAAGTCTCTTTAATAGCCAGAGGAGAAAGAAATCAGAATGAAAGAAATCAATATACCTAGGTGAATGAAAAGGATCTTAACTGCAAAGGTGTAAACTGGATTTGAATGGAAAAAGTAATTCTAGTTCTGTAAATTCAAAATGCAAAATATTGTAGGTATTGCTTTCAAGGTTAAGAAATAAGACAGTGGCACTTGTAATGATCATTAAAAATAGTAATATAACGCAAACAGTATGTTTTGGTGAGAGGGAGTTCAACGATAAGTTTTCTATTTTTTTTAGTCAGTGGCATAGTTAGGAAAACCTAGGTAGAGATCTCCAATTACACATCTTCTAAGGTTAATGACTGCAGCATTTGCATGTATATAGGTTTGAGTAAGCCTTGTAGTGGATAAAAGATCAAAAGGCAAGCGTAAATCAACAAAGTTACCACATTTAACTTAAAAATAACCTGAAATTGAGTTTTAGAATAACATACTTCACTGTAAAGTATTAAGACCAGGTGATTGAAATATAACTAGAGTATTGATGAAATATTTTTGAAGGGATAAAACAGTTCTATTGTATATAACTTATCTTGCCTGTGAAAGTTTAAACTCCAGAGCTATTGTTAAACTCAGGGGAAAACCAGTAATTAAAACATTTTTTTTGTTAATAACTTAAAAAATATTCTCCACCCATATAGTGAGGACTTCAATCCCAAACTCCAAGCAAAAATTTCAGGGAAAAAAAAAAATCAAAGGAATAATTGTAAGAGACACAACACTACCTGCTTTACACTGATGATAACGTTGCTGTCACTGGAGGAAGTTTTCTCTAGCAATTTTTTTGTGTTATGTGAAATGGCCATTAATTATCTAGTACAGTATGGGCTGTAACAAACACACAAAGAGATTCCAAGAGCAGAGTGGTTTGATTACTAAAGAGAAAAACAGTAGCTCTTCACCAATTTACTGGATAGGTAGACAAATTTTATAACAATCGCATCTGAACTGGCTTCAAATTCTGACCAGCATTCTTTAGAACAACTCTAACAATTTTCTGCCCCGATTCCAGTAGTTTTAACAATAGATTGCTGGCAAATATTTTATCTTCTGGACGTCCGAGGACTCCAATTATCTCAGTAAATGACGTTTAGCGATCAAGATTACGCCTCAATCTTTACTGCCACCTGTCCATACTCTTGGGCACGTGCGCGCGCACACACACATGCACGCGCTCTCAGCATTTACCCAAAAAAATAATAGAAATGGAGGTTCAAAACCCAAACCCACACCCACGCCCACATGCAAAGAAGGGCAAACCAACAAAGAAAAGAGTTTCTGGCTGGGTCAGAATAGGACATTTTGCAGGGCCGGAGTTGGGAGTCCTTTTCGCCCTGCAGCCTTCCCGGGGCACCAGCCTGAAGTCTTCCAAGGAAGGAATAAGCTGGGGCTTTTTCACCCCTGCTTCCTTCTGGTCTCCCCCTACCCCTATTTCCTTCCCACCTCAGCTCACACCCTAAGGAGAGTACTGCTCTGTTCCTTCTCCTAGTCTTAAAACTTATTTGGAGGGTCCCGAAGTCTCTGCGCCAATTTAGCGCGCAGTTCCCACGCGCCCGCTCCCGGTGTCTAACTTTCTCTACTCTCTATCTCCTGGCATCCCAACTTTTCCCCCTGCTCCGAGCCGGGCACAAGGCGGAACCGTGAAAGCGGGTGGAAGGACCGTTTCTACCCCGAAACTGACAAGCTACCCCACTCCCGCCCCCTCTCGGTAGATCCTCCCCCAGTGATCGTTCATTAGCATAAAACCGGTCGGGCCAGGCACCGGCTCCCGGGGCCTCCAGGGTTCGCGCGCTTTGCCGGGCGGAGGTAGCCACGGCACAAGGTATTCAGGTCTGCGGAACATCCCAACGCAATGCTTGCATTGCACCTGCTCATTGCTTGAGCTACTAACCTTTAAAATAAAAATAAGAATAATAATAAAAAAATAAAGAAGAAGAAAAGAAAAAGAAAGAAGAAGAAGAAGAAAACAGTTTGGAGGGAGAGAGAGAGAGAGTGCGCCTTAGTCTTCCTTCCCCATCTCTCCAGCTCAGCTTGCAAGAGTCCCAGGCGCTCGATCACCTCCCCCTACAGAAGGAAGCCTGCTGGCTCCCTCGCGTCTGCCCCGGGGCTAACGTACCCCTTCATCTCCTTTGCACGAGCTCACCCGCGGACACACGCACACGAGCGCGCACACACAGACCCCTCCCCTCAGCGGGCTTCCCTTCGGGGCTTTGGGGCTGAGCTTGCCTGCGGGTCCCTGGGGATCGCCCCGGGCCTCTCGGCCTCCGAGGTCTTCCCCCTCCCGACCTCCGAGGGGCCCACTCCCGCGGCTTCCCGGCCGGGCCTCCCGCTCCCGAACCCGGCGGTCAGGGTCACGACCTCTCGCCGCCCCCCGGGCCGGCCCGGCCGGGGCCCCCCCCTCGGCTCGCGGTGGAGCCCGCCGGGGCCGGAGGGGGCGCGCCCACTCGGGGCCGCTGCGCGCTCGGGGCTCCGCGGGCGCCGGCGCGGCCCAGGAAGGGGGGCTGTGGCTCCTGCCGACGCACCGTCCTCCCTCCTCCTTCCCGCCCCCTCCGCCCCGAGGCTTGGGGTTCCCGCGCCCCACAGCCGCCGAGCCCCAGCGCCCAGGCGAGCGAGGTGCGCACCGGGCGGACGAGCGGGATCTGGGCAGGGTGAGGGGCCAACTTCTCCGGGGGTCGGGAGCGGCCGCGAGCCTCGAGGAGAGGGAGCAGAGGGCCGCGCTCTCCGGGGCGCGCGGCTCGCGGGCGCGCGGAGCCCGCGGCGCCAGCAGGGGAGGCGGGAGGCGGGAGGCGGGAGGGAAGGGCCCCCCGCTCTTTACCTTGCGTTGGTGCAGTCATTGTAGAGGGTCTCGAAGTCCTTCCTGGAGATGAGTTTGCAGCGGTTCACTCCGGGCTGGATGGCGCCCAGTCCCCTCAGGATGCGAACCTGTTCCACATTGCACACCACCGGCGTGATCTCCAGCCGCTTCAGCTTGGTGTAGACCGTGTGCAAGCCCCCCACCAAGTGCTTCAGGAACAGGTCGAAAGCCTGGGGCAGGCAGATCAGCTCGCAGCCCTCCACCGTGAAGGAAGCCACTTTGGCCCCCCTCAGATCCACCATTTTGCACTCATTATTCTGAGGGGTGTTTTCCACTGGGGACGGGGTCGAGTACACGGGTTTCCCGGGGAGGGGGCCGCAGCTGCTGCTGCTGCTGCTGCTGCTACTGCTGCTGCTGCTGCTGCTGCTGCTGCTGCTACTGCTGCTGCTGCTGCTGCTGCTGCCGGTGCTCGCGTTGATGGGGGTGCTGGAGGCGCCGCCGCCGCCAGCGCTGATGCCGCCGCCGCCGCCGCCGCCGCTGCCGCCGCCGCCGCCGCCGCTGCTCGCGGTCGCCAGGCTGGGGTTGCAGTTGCCGCCGCCGCCGCCGCCGCCGCCGCCGCCGCCGCCGCCGCCGCCTCCGTTGCCGCCGCCGCCGCCGCCGCCGGTGGAGGTGACTGTGGCCGCCGCCGCCGCCGCCGCCGCCGAAGCGATGGGCTCCGGCCGGAACAGAGTTGGCCCCGAGGACGCCGGGGGCCCGATGGACGGAGCCGGAGACGAGGTCGCCGAGGAGGTGGAGGTGGTGGTGCCGGAGGAGGAAGCAGACGTGGAGATCGGGGGTTGAGGGGGGACCAGCTGGGTCGGAGGGATCAAAGCCGCCGGCACTGCCATGGTCACATAGAAGGGGAAACAAGAAGGAGAGAAGCGAGAGGAAAAGTTGCCACACACCCCGGGGAGGGGAGAGGGGGGAAGAGAGGGGGGAGGGGGAGAGAAGGAGCTAGAGGGGGCGGCAACAACAACAACAACAACAACAACTCCAGGGAGAGCGAGGAGGAGAAAGGGCGAGAAGGGGGGGAAGAAGGAGGTGAGGGCGAGAGAAAGGGCGAGCGCAGGAGGGGCGAGCGCGAGAGGCGCTCTTGGAGAGAAACGCACAAAAGTGTCCCGCAAGTCGAAATGCGAGTCCTCTCCGGGGGCTGGGATCGGGGGCTGGTGGGGTGGGGGGGCGGGGGCGGGGAGGGTCTGCTGGTGTGGTGCGGGTCCCGCTCTAGCACAAAGTTAAGGATGAAGGTGAGAAGGAGGAGGTTTGAAGGACTCGGTGTCTCCCCGGCAAGTACATTGATCAAAGATTGAGAGGGGAATGACAGAGAGAAAATGAGCTGAAAAGTGCAGGCTGCCGGCTGGACGAGTTGTTGTTGTCACACGGTGCAGAGGGGAGGAGCTCCGGAAACTTGAAATACCCTTTGAAGCCGCAAAAACCTCACTCACTAGTATTAACCCAAATTATCCAACCAGGAACTCGGAGCAGACACTCCGAGAGCGCGAGACACAGAGGGAAGGCGAGTGAGGGAGAAAAGGAGGGGAGGGCGGGGAGGGGGAGGGGGAGCGGGCTGGGGAGAAGGGGGAAAAAAAAAAGGAAAGAAAAAAAAAAAAAAAAAACTATGCGAGGGCCGGAGAGGAGAAGCCGGGGACGCAGAAGTGGCGATCGGAAAAGGCAAAAGGAGAGGGAGATGATCTGCTGCTTCTGCTGCTGCTACTACCGTTAGGTTGCATGTCTAATATTCCATCTCGTCCGCGACGACTCGTAATTTTTCCCCCCCAAAACCTTCTAAGCAATCGCCTGCCAACTTAAAGACGAGCCAGAGCGCTCTGAGCTCTCCTTCAAGGATTTAGGATGTATCACCGCTCTTTTTTTTTTTTTTTTTTTTTTTGCAATAAGATATAAATGAACACACAGCCCCTCACTTGATGATTATTAAGAAATTATTTTCAGGAGGATTCACATGTAAGCAAAGCCTCTGTTTTCTGCCTCTGATTGTTTTACTCTATTTATTAGGTTATTTGTTCGCGTAAAGATAGTGAAAATTCCGGGACAGCTTTCAGATGCGGTGGGAGGGGAGGGGGGGGGGGGGGAGTCAGTCTGAAGTCACTTAAAGAATCATGGAATCCTCTGTATTCAGTTTCTTATTTCCTGATACATTTGAGAGATTGTGGAAAGAAAGAAATGCTTGCCACGATGTGGATCGTTCAGAGTAACTTCACTTTCACCCCAAAGGCAGGTCAGAAATGCTCATTTTCCATAGAGGCTTTTTGAAGAGAGCTGGCATCCTTGAAGATTTAGAAAGTGGAAAACAAGGAAACACTGATTTTTTTGTTTTGTTTTGTTTTACTTGCCTAAAACTCTGTAATTAATTCACCTGTCTTGCATAGAAAACAACTATCCCCACGTTAAGACCCAAGGCTAATTGCCAGTGTGTCACATGAATAGCACATTTGCTTTCATATTTGAGAAGTTTTCATTGTATTTTGGGAAAGTCCTTTTCAGTTTGTCAGTAAGAATGTGTTTTGTAAATAATGAAAAGAACAAAACAAGCTCACCAGTTGACTTGCGAAGGCAGAAAGGATAGCTGTGCTTAGAAGCATTAGGCTGAGTTGAGACTGACTGTCTTCCTTTTTGCCTTCCTCTCTCCTTCTCTTCCCTTTCTAACTTGTTGCATGGAGGTATTTTTTGCAAGGATTTTTGACCAACACATGATCTGAGCATAGGTCAAGTTCGTTCTCTATTTGTATCTCTAGGAATCTTAAATAATTGGGCTTTAATCCTGCCTGCACATGTCTATTAACTTCACAAGATAGAAACAATGCCTTAGCATTGGGCAGATTTAAAAAATAAACCATTAGCATCAGGTTCACAGTGTTGGGAAATTTCATAATGAAATTCTGCCATTTTGGTGCTGAAGTGATTATCACATTTCTCTTTGTCATTTTAATTCTCTAAACTTTTTGAAGTTTAGTGTCAAAAGGTACAGGAAATGTCTAACAGAGAAATATGGCACCACTAACTAATTTGTCTAAGTTTCTGCTAAACTTTTGGGGGCACAGCAGTTGTATCAGGAGGCTTTTCTGAGTCCTAAGAATTCAGAAAATTGATTGTCGCCAAAAAGTAGATAAACTTCTACAAAGATAGCTGAAGTTTACAGTTGTTTGGCATAGCCAATGTATTTTAATGCACTCAAAAATAATTTATATTACTTTTTCACTGCTATCAGTTCTCCAAAATAGGGATTCGATATATGTCACATACATCGAAACACCACATCAAGTGTTTACACGTTTTAGAAAATATTATCTTTTTAAAAAAAATGCCAGATTACTTTGTTAATAAGTAGAGGGGAAGAAGAAGACATCGAGTTCTGAAAAAGTAATCTTATTTTGGAATTGTATGCACAACTTGAATAAACTCTGATATAGTTTGAAGTGCTAAACTTCAGTTTCCTGATTTTTAAATTCTAGATCCAGAAATGGGGGAAAAAATCAGAATTAAGTGCTGAAAATCTGCCCTTAACCATTCTTATTTCTCACGTTTCCATTTCTCACTGCCACTCGCCCAATACCTGCCATATTCGGAAGCCACAGGCAGGAAATAATAATAGCTGACCAAGTCATAATCCCACCCAGCTTCGAAGCAAACTCCAAATTTTCTGCAGGGAATCCTGTGCCTCCCAGCACACGCTCCGTTCAGATGTGGGGCTTGGGGCATTTACCCCTACCTGAAAGGGAGCTCCCTTCCCCCTCACTCCCCACCTCAGGTCTCTAAACCCTTTCTGGGAACTACTACTTGCCCCTTTGATCAAACAATAGGATTAGAAAAAGCATATAATGCAAATTAAAATAGGTAGAGAGGAAAAGCCTCAAATATCTTAAGATTTAAGATTCTTTCCTTTTTTTTTTCTTTACTTTCCTTTTTTCTTCTTTTTTGAGAAATGTTACCAATGATTAAGGCAAACAGTATTTAAGAACAGCAGATAAATCAACTCCACAGAGATTTCAAATTCTCACTCTTTCAAACACTGCATCTTTAGCTTTCAAAGCTTTTGTCTTGTTTGTTTATTGTTTTACATCTCTGGCTGTGTCAGGTCCTCTCCCTCCATCTCATCTTTTCCAACCTGCACTCAATTTGCATAAGCAAAACTCAAAGTACTGTAACTGATATTAGAAAATTCTCCCTGTGTTTTGTGAAGACGTATTGTGCTGAAATCAATAAGACTGTTTAAAATTCAAAGACCTGCAAATCGTTCTGTTTGTCCTTTGATAGGGCCTGTGCTGATTAAAATGCTACCAAGAAAGCTTAATTGCTGCACTAATTAAGAAGTCTTTAATTTCTTTCCTAGGTTGTCGTTTGAAGCTGAGCTTGTACCAGTTCAGGGAAGGTATTTTCTTCCCTCCCTCTGCCCCCTCTTGGCCCCTCCCCCTTCCTCCCCGCTCCTCCCGTGCCCCCGACGACATCCCAATGAATGGGAACTAATAGACAGAGTGGTCTCAGGTCTCACCATCTATTACTTAACAAAAATCGACACAGGATACAGAGTTCAGAGCAGTATGAAATGCAGTTTTCAGAAGAGCTGTAAGGTTGCAGGAGACAGTAAGGAAATACAGAGTAGCTGTTGCAGCTAAAGTCCCGGTGAATACCTGGATGACAACAGGCACTTTAGCTCTATGATGAGGGCATCCTATTTGGTTAAAAGGGGCAGTCACAAGGAAATGCTTCTACTGAAACAGGGAAACATAAAAATGTATTTTCCAAACCTGTGGTTTAAAAAAGAAGAATAAATCTGTAGAAAGGAAGATTTATAGTTGGGATTTGGTAAGTATCATTTTAATTTATGAGTATAAAATCATGAATTCTATGGGGATTTTATTTTTGACCCTTTTTATAACCCAGGGTGGCATAGCGCTGTATTACATCCTTTCCATCCTTTTCTATTGACCTATTTTATTCACTGATTTCTCAAGTGGGGAAACTGACTAAATGATTTCACAAAGCTTTCTCTGTAATCAATAGTCATTTTTTAGGTTTATTCATGCTGCATTATAATTCTGGTAAATGACTGCAAAGCAGAAGATTGTAGGAAAGATACAAATATTGACAAAGCCAGGATAAATCATGTCTTTAAATCTTTAGAGTTTCTCTATAGCAAATGATATAGTTATTTGAAAGAAAAAGATTGAAAATGTATATTTCATGGAATATAAAAAAAAAAACAAATGATTGAGTAACTTAAAGACAACACAGATCTGCATATGTTTCTTGTCTATCTCAAAATTTCCTGAAAGCTTTGAGTATCCTCTTTTTATAGCATCACTAAGTGAAACAGAAACAATTTGGGCATGTGCACAAAGGCAAGAAGAAAAGGTCCATTACAGTTTTATTCTTTTAAGTTTTTCCCAAGTTCTATTGGAAGCATGCACAGAAAAATACAGATATATACTCCAGATATATACTGAATTCCTTTCAGTGACAGGACAAGGAGATAACACGCTTAATAGATTCAAAGGGAGATTTACCATTCCGAGCACGACGTCACTCTAATTATGTTTACTCTAATTGAAAGCAAGGTTTTTTGGAATCTGAAATTACTTTCAGAATTTTTTTTAAATAATGCAAGTGGATCAAATGTTGATCACAAGCATTTCAATCTTTCAAAATGTATTGGAAAATTAAATGAAAAGTGGAGTTTGGTACAAACAATGCCCCAGGGCAAAAAACAACTAACACTAGATTTTCCAGTCCAGCCATAACACAAATCAATTTGAGCACACTTCTATGGCCAGACTGCCAGATTGTTATGACTGCTAATTCACTCAATCAAAGAGTGCATTAGCACACCCGGCACAAATAGCTTTAACAATAGAGTGCACTTCTGAACAATTCTAAGATATATCACTACGGAGAAGGAAAGAGGAAGATCATTTTTACATCTGCATATTTACTAATGGACCTGTTTCCTTAATTGGACAAAGAAAAAAAAAAGACTGAGATAAACTTCAGGCAGAGGTTTATTAAAGAGCTATCTAATTTTGGCAAATCTAGAAAGATATCAGGGTACCAGTAGTTCACTGACTTTGTTAAACGTTTCTCAGGAGAGAGTCCAAAATTGATGTTTGCACTTCAGTAGTAAATCATTGAAGATGGAGAAATTATGCCAAGTAACTCTCTCAAGCCTTTTTAACTTAGACACTCGGCCTCACCAATCAGCTCAGCAGATACACTTTGACTGCCTTCAGTGCAGACTTCTCTACTTCTACACTTTCTGCCTCTGCCTTTCCCCGCTTAGGGTTCCAACTTCTGACTTGTAGTGACTCTAACTTCCACAGGCTTCCCTCTTTTCCAATTCCCTGCCTCTCTGCAAGAACAAGGAGTAAGACTTTTATCTCACGGATACACTCTCTAATCAGGCGCAGAGAGCTTGGTGATAAATTACCCAAAGGACAGAAGGTGGGGGAGCTGAAGGTGAACACGCTATAACTTGAAGCACTCAAACTTTACATTACAAACTTCCGTTCTTAATAAAGAAGCGGTTTAAATGGTTATAAATAACTTTGACCCGTTTTACAGCATGGAAATGCATGGACTGTGTATATGCTTACTGAATGCATATAGTAATTATCTATCCGGATTCCTGTTTGCATAGATCCCTGAGCCAAATGGCAGGATTTGCACCACCGTTCTTCTCCCCCTAAACTTCTATCCTCACCTCCTTTTCTCCTGGTTCAGAATGAAGGTGACATGTAGTCAAAAATACTTTGCCGGTTATGGAGCATATTTTAAGAAATCTCGAAACCCATGCCAGGGGAGAGAGAGGTAATGGCAAACGGAAGAACAGTTACAAAGAAAAAAAAAATCATCATAGAATTGTTTTCCTGACTCCAAACTACATCGTTTCCATGACAGGCAGTCAACTCTCCCTGATAATTTAGTTATACTTGTCCATCACTCCTTACTTGCAGTGTAAGTGTCCTAATTCCATCTGTGGGCTGGTATTGAGTTGCACAGGCAAATATTCGATAAAAAAACAAACACAGTGAGATCATTTTAGAGTTGGATTGTAAAAGGAAGCAGCAACAAGAATAATTTAAATTGAGATTAATTCCTTCATCTCTTAAATCAGGCCATTGTGAGGGGAAAAACAGACTGGATTGAACTAAGGTCAAAAAGTCAGGCAGACATTTAAATCCCTGGTTTTCTAGTAAATATTCTACCTTCAATTGTGCCTTTTAGTATGAGGTATTTTCTACTTGTCATATTTCTTTCTCTTTAAATAGCCCCAACTTATTTTCCTCTAAAGATCAGTATTAACACCTATGAATTGCTTAAGGGATGCATAGCTGGGAATGGGGGTGGGGAAGAGGTCTTAGGTAGTATGAATGCATGTTTGCTAGTAAAACATGAATTATTGTATAATTTGGTAATGTTAGGAGAAATGTATTAAACTTCATTTAAAAAGTTTATATTGATTGACTGCTTTCTTGTTTTGTTTTCATTTATTATCTTAGTCTTTCTTTTGCTTCTTTGTTTTATTAAGTAAAAGAAGAGGTCATTTTCTAACAAATAGCCAATAAAAATTGTTCTATTTGAAGTCAGAAATTTCAAGGATTGTTAGAAAAGAATAAACTGTTTATTTATTTATGGCCTCTCAGAACAAAGAGTTTTTTTTTTTTAAGTTGAAAGAATAACAATTGCCACCTTCCAGCCCGAGATCTTGTATGTCAAGTTTCAGCCCAGAGCAAATTTTTACAACAAGTTATAAACCCCCTGTAACAGAGGGTTTATTATAATGGAAGTGCTGACACAACCTTAACTATAGCGTTGTAAACGGCTATGCTATAATATCCATTAAGCAGAAAGAAAAATAAGCTGGCTGATCAATAATTTATACAAAGAGTACCAACTGCAGACATAATAACTGTAATGTTTGCAAAGCAATCTCTCTGCTCTCCAGGCTTAACAGTAAACGCAAACTAGCAACGCTGTTAATTTCCAACTCCTACAGATAAGAATACAAACAAATTACTTAAAATTATATTTTGCTCAACATTTAGCATGCCTCGATGGGATAAAATAAAATTTAATTATGATGCAACTTGTGCCGGATGCAAAGCTGTTTTGTTTTCCAGCACATTTTATTATGAAAGGACATTCATTTGGAACATCAATTATGGGGAAATAGTATGTTTCAATGAGTTGACTTGGGTCAGGCAGGCTCTTCTAAGAGTTATTCAGACATGGAAACAGATTGACACTGTTTAACTTCAAAGAAAGTTACAGGGCTTTACAGAGCCACAACCTGAAATACAATACTGCAAGCTCTGATCCGAGTCAACTGTCAGTAAAAACACACCTTGTCATTAGAGTTCATGGGAAAAAAGACGCTAGCTTGGAAAATGTGGCCATCATTAGCATCCAGTGACTCTTGGAGTGCTCAATTAACGGTAAGCCTCATTTGCATGGAAGCAAGATATGTCATTTCTACCTAATAAATGTGGATCATAAAGTGTGAGCATTATTTTCTTTTCTGAAAAAATTTTAAGAAGTAGATTTTCGTAGATGTCCATATTTATTACTGCTGTGCTTTTTATAATGTCCACATGTGTGGAGTCTGTCATTTTGATATTTCTGTTCTTGTAGATGGCTTTTAAAGCAGGGAAAGATACGAGAGGTGTAAAAGAGGGAAATACAAGAATTGAAGGATCCCCAAACGCTCACTATGTACATACTCAAGGTTGAACCAGATTGTACATTTCTAAGGTTCACATCTCCATCAGTCTTTTTTGTCTGTTCATTTCCTGGGGGGGGTGTGGAACCCAGTAGAACGAAGAGACATTGCTATCAGAGTTGTAAAATGGTGTATTACCCTGTGAGCAATTGCACTTGGAAAGGAACCAGTAATTTATATGAGAAGTGTTTAAGATTGCCTGCTCACCCAGTGATCCATGCCAGGTCAGTTCCAGTAATGCCAGAAAACAAAAGGAGGTGCACATCACCGGGAAAGAGACACCTCATATGCCTTAAGAGCTTGTGAAGGGGAGCACTAAAATGCCATTTTCTCAAATGAACTGGTCATTACCATTTAAAATCCTGAGGGGTTGTGGGACTGGGGAGGAGAGAAAGAATTTTTCTTTTGATTTAACAGGGCTCTGAAGTACTAGTTTTAAGGGGGAGGTGTTTTGTTGTGATTGTCTCAGCCCTATTCTTTAGCAAAGGTTAAATCCTGAAACAAAGGTGCATTTTTTTTTAAACAATGGAATGGAAAAGGATGAACACAATGGCTCTGAGATGTACATGGCCCATTTTAAACTTAGATATGAACTGTTTTAAGGATTACCAGTACAAAAACTAGTACAATCCTCCACTCGTAATGTCTATGCCAGGTTCTAAGCTGTCATTAATCTTTTACTTGAATAGATTTCCCCAGATCAACCCCTCACTCCACCAGTATTCAGGAGAAGACTATGGATACTGGCAAATGTTATATAAGAAACCACTTCCGAAGAATTCTTCACAGGCCTGCTTATTCTTGTCTAACATAATCAAAGCACAGGCTCTGAGCAGTATACTGACATGGGGGTGACAGGTCGCACAACTGCCATCCTCAGGCGAATGCTTCCCCACATATTGAAAAGTCATTTTAGTTTTGAACCAGAGTTCAGTTCATTTGCATGTCCAGCATTCATTCACTTGTGTATTTTGAGAAGGAATTAAAGAAAAAGACCATTTCCTATATAAATCAGAATTTATAATTTACTGATTGGCTCAAGATTCAACACATCCAGGAATCTTTGCAGATTTATCCCAGGGTATTGTAACTTTCATGCATTTCATTGGCTAAGACAATTATCTAATGCTTTCACACTTGTTGATATGTTTCTCTGCAGGTGGTCTCAAGTCATTCCTGTTCCTTTTGGATAGCTAGGTAATGCTTAGAACTACCTGGATGTTCAGTAAAGGTCAGCTAGGTAATTAAACCTGCTTCTATATTATCCACCCACTTCCTTTGTCCCCAAATTATGTAGACTTCTCATTCCTTAAATCACATATTATTTGATTCAGAACAGGATATTGAGGACCAATAAATTTGAGATATGCTCATTTTTGTTCTAATATACAACTAATTTAGGGAAATTCTTGAGGCAAAGATTCAGAGATGCTAAATCAAATAGGAAAGAGAATCTTGGACCTATAACTAAGGCTTATCCCTGGGACTTACACAGAAAAAAATCTTTTCTTAGTCATCAGAGGAGCCATTGGGATCTTCACCAAGAATGGAATATAAGTGGTAGTATATATTCTGACGTGTTGCTACAGATGATGAAGCAGGTTCATATGTGAAATTTGCCTCCCAAATGTGAGCAAGCAGAGGTATGTGCAATAATGTATACACTTTTTGCTTTAATACTACCGTCACCTTGATACACACACTCTCTATTACACAAGCACACTTATTTTGTGTACTGATTGTATCTGGTTGCTGAGGAGGTAAAGACAAAGATATTTATTCTGATTAGACTTTCATATACATTATCTCAGTTGAGTCTCATTACCATAATATCATTGAAATTTTGCGTTAGGGGAGTCTGGAAGATCATCTAATCCTAGAATTGCAGGTCTCATCCTGCCGTTTTTCCAAGCAAGGACCATGCCAGACATCACAAATGGTTCTCAGATCCTTCCTTGGGAGTTCAGAGGCAATTTTAGAAACCTCTCCAGTGTAGAATTATAGACAGCCTCTCACTACCAAATCCATTAGATTCATCCTTATACATCATCCCTGATCTTGCAAAAGAGGAAACTGACATATTTTGTTAAAATATGAGAACTTGCCTGTATACTCACAGCTAAGTTCAGGCTTAAGCCAGGAATTAGACTGAAGTCCTCAATGAGGTTTATTTGTCCCCCCAGCTATTTTCAAAGGAAGCCTTTTTGGGGTAGGCAGAGGAAATACTTTTTTTCAAATCACTTCATATATAAGAGGACTGAAAAAATAATAGACTGGGACAGTTGGATCTGGCCTCATGGTTCCCTGCCGTTTCTACTGCTCTCTGATGAATTTCTATATGCCCTAACAGAGCTGCCGATGTGTTCTCAGTTGCTACTTAGATGTATGCACTCATGTACTACAAGGCAACACAATGAGAATGGAGAATCCTGCAAAAGAGTTAGGGAAATACTGTTATTTCAGGGATAAGATTTTGAAATCTAGAGAAATACTTAACCAATATGTGATGTTAAAAAGTTAGTCAAAGTGCAAAAACCCCTGGGGTTCCTTGACTTTTGTTACTATCTCTGGTGTCCTTTTATTAGAAAATGGCAGCCTCTACCAGTAAAAGTCATTTGTGGAAGTGCTTTGCAAAATCAGGCATGAAACCAGCAGTTGATTGTGTAAACACATTACTTATCTGTAGTCTCTTACCAGCCTTAGTTTGCTTTTCCATAGGGGACCATCCAGCCTCTTTCTCCTAACCTTTTTCATCCTGACTTCAAGAAAGGCCACTCTCTACTTCTTTTCCAAGAGATGATTCAGGGATCACTCACAGCTATTCCCAACCGAGCAATAGCACAGCCCTCCTGCTGCCCCATTTAAATTGTCTGAACTGCGTGGCTTTTTCATTTACTCTCCCTTTAGAGTGAGGCTGCAAAGTAGAGAAGCCTTGAATGGCCTTGTATCTTCAAAGAAGCGCCTTGAGCTCTGGAATGCAACAAAGTGGGAGAAACCACTGAACACCAGGAAATGTCAACAATGAGGCGGGAAAGCCCAGGCAGGTGGATTGTGGCCTTACCCTAGGCATTCTCTAGGACAAGGCAACTTACTCAGCTCAATAAGAAAATGGGTCTTTTTCCCACAGAAACAAATTTGACTGATTTTGAAACACATCGATAACAGCAAGTGCATAAATTCAAGCATATGCTTACCAGGCAGTACTTTGTTATATTTTTATGTACGAGATTTGATTGACATGTTGATGATAGCTCTTACTAAAGAAGAATTAAAATTTCCAATAGTCTGAACATTTTGGTCCTAATAGGAAGCTTTAGACCCTGACTGAATAAAGCATCACAAAAGACATAAGATCAAATCAAGTTTAATAGCTAAAATTCATTTATGCTTATTTGTAGTCTTTTTAAAGTAGAACTTAAAGGAAAGCAAAAATGTTCCCAAATGCTATATGCCAATAGGAGCCATTGGAAACTTAATTACTTCTAAATACTGAATATGAAAATCAAGAATTAATAATGTATAATCAGTAAGCTTCATTGTAACTATAATAAGTTTTAGATGGTGCATCCAGTAACTAAACAAATGGTCTTTTACACACAAATGTAAAGAGATAAACTCTTGTCTTCAATATCGCTTTTTATCTTAATATTCAGGAATAATGTTATCAGTTTCTTAACCAAAGTGTTCTAATAAATCTGATTGCTTGCTGAATATCCAAAAGAAGCCTCCCAATCAGGAATTGTCAAAAATAAATGTGCGAAGTTATGTATATTCAATTTATGTACGCTAATATTATATCATAGACATAAGACATTGAAAATCAGTGTCAAAGTAATGCTGCATTTGAAGCCTTCTAGATGCGTACTGCATTCATACCGAGCATTTTAACAGAATATTTTTAATGAAAATATGCTTATATTTTTACATTTGATAATCTATTATTTTCATAATAAGATTACTAAAATATCTCTTTATAGTTTAGCTACACAGAAACAGTTTCTTTACCCACACACTCACACATGCCAATTTGCAGAATTTTCTAAATAGCAATTATTTTCTTTATAGTCTACAACCCAAGGTATTTTTGGTATCCAAAAAATACTTTTTGTTTCCACTTAAGTAATTTTAGTCTGAAAGCACTTGCTAATCATAACAACACAGCAAAAGTTTGTTTTGTAAACATTTTACTTTATTATCAGCCTTTGTTTTCTGATACAATGCTTTAAAAATATCTTCTGTTGTATAAAGGACATTGTTGCAAAAAGGCAGCTCAAAACTTGTCCTTCCCTTCCTTTCATTGATCTGTTGCCTCTTAGGTAATAAGAACAGCTGTCTCCAGCTCACCCACAAGTGAGCTGAACATAATAATAAGATAGTGTTACTGGCCTGTATCTATGAATGATTATGCAGAGGGTGCCAATTCTTTTCTACTAAAGATAAGGAAACAAAAATACCATAGACAGGAAAACTAGCAAAAACCAGCGAGGGCTTCTGATTTGAAGGTTTAGTTCTTTCTCTGCTAACCACTGAGTTTCTCTTTCAATTGGGTTTCCAATAAGGTGAAGGTGCCCTCTGTAGGAGACTCCCAGTAAATGCTGCTTCTTTATATTTGGGTGACAACATACAAGTTTCCCCCCCCCCCTTTCCAATTTATAAACAAACAAACAAACAAACTCTGTACTCTGTGTTAACACAAGTTTGAACTCTTTATAAATCCTAGAGGGAAATTAGTATAAAGCTCATAATCAGCTATGTAAATCTAGTGCCTTCTCAAATGAGAGAAATTCAACACTGAGAAAGCTGTTACAGCACATTGGTGTTTGATATTTACTGACATTGTGGTATGTAATAGGAATGGGTGTTATAAATTTAGTGGTGTTGAAAGCAGAAAGACAGAAGGTCTTGGCATAGTTCAGTGAAAAGTGGATCTACACAGAAGAATCCTCATGCAGAGAGACACATTCACCACCTAATAAATACACCTCCCTGAAAGGTCTTCTTATCTTCCCTTCTTATAAAGGTTACCATAATGCAGATTCATTATCAGTCCCACTGGGTAGCATATAGCTTGGTAAGAAATTGCTTTTGTTAGCATGCTCACTGAAAGAGATTAGCTATTTCGCCAAATCTCTTGGGGCTATTTGAAATTTTGGGAATTCTCTCTGTAATTTAAAATGGAAGTTAAAACCAATGTGAATAGACTAGGGAAAATCTCACAAATTACACCTCTCCATCTGGAAGTTTCTGCATCACTCATTGCAAAAGCACAAGCTGAAATCACATTTGTTATAGGCAGAAGAGATTTCATTGGTGATGATGCAATTATGTGTATTAATGTTTTAATAACTAAGCATTTCGGTTGCAAAGAAAAATTTAAATGATTCATAGGGTTTGGTTTTAATTTTTGGTCTTTAGTGACTTTGCATATAACTTAGAGTTTATCACTGTATCCATCTATTTACATTCTTTGGACTATGACTTTAGCCTCTATGGAATGTGTGTAGGAGTCTAGTATCACTTGTATTGCAAGTTAGGGGATGAACAAGTGGGCATAGGAGCATAAGAGAAAGGAGTATTAGCCTCCTTTTAGCTACCCATCTACTTTTTGTCCTTCACTATCCGTTCAACCATCTCTTCTCTGTGAATCTATGTTCCCTTAGCGTGGGGTATGTTCCTCAAGGATAACAACAGTTAGGAAGGAATTACTATATATGCCAGGCACTGTGTTAAGTGCTTTATATGGGTTATCTCATTTAATCTTCCTAGCACATGAGAAAGACAGGCAATTATTATTATCCCCAAACAAAAATGAACTAACTGAGGCTTGAGAGGTTAAATTTCAGTCGACCCGGGCCTCCTTTCTTCTCCACTGTGATACACCCCCTTTTGATCTCACTTATTTTCCCACCTATCTTTCACATGCTCAACTTACTTCTGTCTCTGTCTTCCTAACATAGCTGCCTAGTGAATTCCTAACCAGGACTAATATAGCAATCTGCTATCCCTCTGGATGACTGAGCATTGCTAAAGACTGTCCCATAGCTATGCAGATTGGTAGCCTTAATTATTCATGACTCTTAGTTACAGGCTTTAAATTTAAGCCGGTTTATCTAGAAAGGGTGCTGAAGAAGCTCACATCATCACCTTAATAGGAGGTCATGGCTCTAGTTAGTCTTAGTGATAACTGCAACCAGAGATTCAAACATCTCCGTATATTATCTCTGATCTCCAAGGACACATTTTTCAGGATGTCTTTCTTCGAGTTTCTTAGTCTAGATTCTTTCACACAGCTGGATTCATGGTGCCTAGCTGCAGCCATGCTCTGTGCTTCTAGCTGTACCACCAAGCGATTAGCTTCCTTTATACATGAGATCCAAAATCCAAGGAAGGGCTCTGAATCGGTAACCTTGAGACACATATACATTTCTGGGTGAAGAAACCTGTCAAGGGCAGTATTAGCTAGTGATTAAGAATGTGTGGGATGCAAACAAGACACCTGGGATTTAAAGCCTGTTCTGTGTGTGACCAGGGACAAGTTTATATCCCTGTGCCTTGGTTTCCTTATCTGTAAAAAAGGAGTCAGTAAATGTATCTACTTTATTGCAAGTGTAATGATGATTAAATAAGTTAATATAAAAGACTTTGAATAGTTCCTGATTCTGAGTATGTTGGTTACCACAGATCATTCAGGCTTTAGGTTTGGTTCAGTTGACACAGACATCCATTCACAAATCAAGCACTGTAGCCAAACAGGCAAAAGAACTTAGCATTGAAGTTAACACTCGAGGGATATGTATTGCTGGGGGCAGGACTGAGAAATTTCCTAGAAGGAACTTTTCCAAATGAAGGATTGAGGAGTACTTGACAATCACCAGATGCTTGCTATACAACCATGAAAAATACGTGATCTCCTATGCCAACAGAGGGTCATTCATCTAGGTTACGTACCCTTCCTTGATCATCTTTATCTCCCCTCCTCGGTGATAATTCTCAAGCTTCCTCAACTGCTAAACCAACTCCTCATGTACTAGATCTATTCTGTAATGATAGTCTTATTGCAACAGTAAATTTAAGATAACCAAATTTTCACCATTTCTTGGTGGGATTGTTGTTAGAAGTTCCTAGCTGACTCTCTTTCCTAGTCTTGCCTTTCATCCACTCACATTATTTCCAGATCCACACTAGAACATGAGTGTACTGTTTTTAATGTAAGTCTGTCATGGGGTCCATATACTTAAACTCTTCAATGACACCTCTTCACTTTCAGAATGAAGTCCAAGTAGTACTAAGCATGACCTAGAAGATCTTTTCTATCCCTCTAGTTTTGTATTTTAATACTCTCAAGAATAATATTTATTTTAGAAAGTCTAAAAGCTAAATTTGTAAATGAAATCATGCTACTCCTGTGATGAAAGTACTTTCATGACTTCTCATTAGATACTGTTCTTTTTCTACATAGTATTACTCATAGCATGTAATTTTACTCTAAGTTGTTTTCTTTTTCACTGTGTGATTGCCTTTACTGGTACTAGGTTCCTTTAGACTTTTTTTTTTTTATTTCATTCCTTATATTCTCTGTATAGCATAGTGGTTGGAATATAGAAAGTATGCATTGTCCACTGAGTGATAAATAATCTACTACTAGTAATATGAATAGACCACGTTATAGCACATGTCTGAGTTCTTACTTATGACTGCCTCTTCCAACATTTATTTGCTTAGCTAACTCTATCTCACTCTTCAAGATTTCTTTCCAAGAAAGATTCTCTAAACCTACAAGAAAGCAAACTATCTCATATCTATGTTCTCTCATCATCCTGTATATGTTTCTATTTTATGATATGTATGTCTTATTGATAATATCTGTCTTCATTAACAACAGGGAGCAGGTCTCAATCATCTCACCATCATTCAGCATGATGCTTAACATTAAACAACCTTCAAGTTGAACTTTGCTTTCTTTAAGATGCGTATTTAAATCCCACCTGAATGACCAAAAGAGTTTTGAATGAATGAAATATCAAAGAATATATTATCTAAATAGTTATACTCTATCTCTTCTTTAATAACTTCCCTGAGAATATGCTTTTTGTCTTCTTACTGTTTATTTTAGCTATTCAGCTATTAATCTGTTATATTATTAAAACTTTAAAAATTATTACCTTGAACTGCTGTTTTTACCTTGAGCAGTTTAAATTTGGATCGGCTTATATCCCACTTTTTCATCTCACCAGCTGGAGAATGGGGGATTTTGTCCTGTATAAGCCTAGAAAAAGGCACTTGTTTATTTTAATCAACTTAGGTAAATTTGAAGTATGTACAAATTTAAGACATTTAGAATATCCTGTGTACTCTATCAGTTAGCTTTTTCCCTGCACTATAATACAGCCCAAAACTTAGTGGCTTAAAAAAAATCACTATTTCATTTAGTTGTGCTTCTGTGGGAGGGCTGAGATGGTACTTCTGATCTCCATCAGCTCAGCTGAGTTGTATGGTCTACAATGGCTTCATTATATGTCTGGTGTTTAGCATACTGCCATTGTAGTTGAGACTGGGGTTTTACCAGACAGCTGTGCTGCTTGTGAACATTCTTGTACATGTTTACTTGTGGACACATGCAAAACACTCTGTAGATGCTATGGATTGAATCATGTACCCTCCAAATGCATATGCTGAAGTCTTACCCACCACTGTGAATGCTTTTGGAGACAGAGTAGAAAGTAACTAGATTAAATGAAGTTATGAAGTTGGAGTCCTAATCTGGTAGGATTGGTGGCCTTCTAAGAAGAGGAAGACAGAGAGATCTCTCTCTCCACAGGCATACAGAGGAAAAGCCATGTGAGGACACAGTGAGAAGATGCCTGTTTGGAAATCAGGAAAAGAGTCCTCACCAGAAACCAAATTACCAGCACCTTGATCTTGGACTTCCCAGCTTCCAGGACCATGAGAAACAAATGTCTATTTTTCAAGCTAGCCAGTCTATGGTATTTTGTTACAGCCACCTTGGGAGGCTAAGGACACTAGAGTATATACCTAAGAGTGGACTTGCATGCTATTAGGGTGTACACATCTTCAAATTTATTAGGTCAAATTGTTTTCCAAATTCTTGTATCACTTTGAATCTCAAAAGTTGTTCTATATTCTTCCCAACTGTTGATATTCTAGAACTTTTGAAATTTTGCCAGCTAGGAGGGTATGAAGTGGAAACCAATGGCAGTTTTAATTTATAATTCCTTATTACTAAGA
The DNA here is from genome assembly GCF_048164855.1 of Canis lupus baileyi. Taxonomy (NCBI): domain Eukaryota; kingdom Metazoa; phylum Chordata; class Mammalia; order Carnivora; family Canidae; genus Canis; species Canis lupus. Next base: position 35,304,686 of record NC_132854.1, on the reverse strand, counting down.
TTGGGAATTTTCTCATTTGCTTTTTTTGATATTTGATTTTTTCTTTTATTTTCCTTTTTTTATATAATTCTTTTTTTTTCATTATGATAAGTGTACTCTTTAGCTCCCACTCCTTATTTCCCCCATACTTCCACTCACCTTCCCCTGGTAACCATCAGTTTGTTCTTTAGAGTTAAGAGTCTGTTTCTTGGTTTCGATCTCTCTCTCTCTTTTTTTCCTTTGCTCATTTATTTTCTTAAATTGCACATATGAATGAAATCATATGGTATTTTCCTTTCTCTGGCTGACTTATTTCACTTAGCATTATACTGTCTAGCTCCATCCATGTTGTTGCAAATGGTAAGATCTCATTCTTTTTTATGGCTGGATAATATTCCATTGTATATACATACCACCTTTTCTTTATTCCATTCATCCATCGATAGACATTTGGTATGGCTCCATAGTTTAGCTATGGTAAACAATGATGTAATGAACACAGGGATGCATGTGTCCTTTCGAATTAGTGTTTTTGTAATTTTTAAGGTAAATACCTGATAGTACAATTAATTATTAGACTTAGGGTACTTCTATTTTTAATTTTTTTGAGGAAACTTCATAATGTTTTCCACAGTGGCTGCACCAGTTTGCATTCCCACCAATGGTTCATGAGACTTCCTTTTTCCCCATATCCTTGCCAATGCTTCTTGTATCTTGTGTTTTTGATTTTAGCCTTCCAAAACCATCCAGGAGCCATTCAGGTATGAGGTGATATCTCATTATAGTTTTGATTTGCAAATACCCGATGATGAGTGGTATCAGGCATCTTTTTGTGTGTCTGTTGGCCATCTGGATGTCTTCTTTGGAGAAAAGTCTGTTCAGGTCTTCTGTCCATCTTTTAGTTGGATTATTCATCTTTCAAGTATTTAATTGTATCAATTTTTACATACTTTGGATAATAACATTATATTGAATATGTCATTTGCAAATATCTTTTCCCATTTAGAAGGTTGCCTTTTAGTTTTGTTGATTGTTTTCCTTTACTGTGCAGAAACTTTTATTTTGATGTAGTCTCAATAGTTTATTTTTGCTTTTATTTCCCTTGTCTCAGGAGACACATCTAGAAAAATGTTGCTACGGCTGATGTCAGAGAGATTACTGCCTGAGATTTCTTCAATGATGTTTATGGTTTCAGGTCTCACATTTAGGTCTTTAATCCATTTTACATTTAGTTTGGTGTATGGTATAAGAAAGTGGTCCAGTTTCATTCTTTTGCATGTGGCTATCCAGTTTTCCCAACACCATTTGTTGAAGAGACTGTGTCCCTCATTGCATATCCATTCTTCCTTTGTTGAAGATTATTTAACCACATGATTATGAGTTTATTTTTGAGTTTTCTGTTCTATTCCATTAATCTATGTGTATATTTTATGCCAGTACTATACTGTGTTAATCACTACCACTCTCTAATGTAACTTGAAATCTGAAATTGTGATACCTCCAGTATTGTTTTGGTTTTTCAATATTCCTCTAGTTGAGGTCTTTTGTAGTTCCATACAAATCTTAGGGTTGGATATGTGAATTTTGTTGGACATTTGAATTTTCTTCTTCGGTCAAGTGTCTGTTCTTTTGCCCATTAAAATTTTTACCATTTATGTGTTTTCTTCTTGATGTCATTTTATCTCTTCTGAATACTAATCATTTGGCAGTTATGTGTTGAAAATATATTCCTCCAATCTGTTGCTTGTATATTCACTTACTTTGTGACAGTTTTTGATGACCAGACATTCTTAATTTTAATTAATTTTTAATTAATTAAAAAAATAGCCAAATTCCTATTTTTTTTTCTTTATAGATTTCTCATTTTGTGTCTTGCATAAGAAATTTTCCCTACCCTAAGAACACAGAATTATTCTTTAGGCTTTTTTCTGCAATTTAATATTTTTCCTTTACACAAAGAAGTCTTTAATACATTGGAAATCAATGGGTTTAACAGCAGAGATAGAGAGAGGTGAGCAAAAGTGTCATTACAGGCATCTGGTGAGTAGAGGCCAGGAATGTTGCTAAATATCCTACAATGCACAGGCTGGCCCCCCACAACAAGGAATTGTCTGAACCAAAATGTCAATAACTATGCTAAGGTTGAGGAATTCTTGGAGTAGTGTTTTGTATAATACAACTTTTGTCACTATTATTAAACACTTCATGTGTGCTTTAAAAAAAGTATACTGTACAATTGTGGATATAATTGGTTTCTGTATCTATGCGCTTCTTTAAGTTAATCTTGTTAATTTTATGGTTCAAGCTTTCATAATCTTACGGGTTTTTTGACTTACATGATTTATCATTATTGAGAAAACTATGCTAAAATCTCCCAGCCTATAGATTAATCTCATTCTCATAGTTTTTGTGGTTCTGTCAACTCTGGCTTTAAATAGTTTGAGGCATATCAAAGTGCCAAGAACCAGCTGGAATAGGCTCAACTGACCAAACTGGACCAATTTCAACAAGAAAATAAAGAATAATACATGGACTGTAACTACTTAAATAAATAAAGTAATAAATACATACTTTGGAAAGAAGAGAAAGCTTCTTCCTAAAATGAAATGACAATTTGTAAATGTAGAAGGAATAATGGAGTGCTATTTGGCAGCCATCACACTGCTGGTTGATTCAGGTTAAGTCAGGAATATTAAAGACAAGAGAAGAAAATACAAAATTTAAAAGGTAGTACAAAATAAAATCACCAAATGAGATGATAGGTCTAAATACAAAAATATGAGTGATTCCAATACATGTGAAGGACTATGGCCTAGCTCTGTCTCCTCAAGTGTCTACTTAGCCAACCCAAGCCCCACTACCATTCTCTCGGCCTCATTGCATTCTTGATCCTCAGCCCCATCAGTCTCTGACACTCCTTTGAACCCCAAACACACCACCACTGTTTTGATTCCCCGAATTTTTTCCTCATTAGTTGTATTCTACAAGAAGGGATGAGAAGGGAAAGAGGAAGAAGGCAGCAAAGTGCTCAAATGTGAAGCTAAAGTTGATGTGAATTTGTAAATGCCTTCACACTAAAGCAGATTTCAGTGTTCTGCTTCCACATCAAATTTCTGCTTTTCATGTACTTATGGGTCTCAGAATATCTTACTTTCTTTTTTTTTTTAGATTTATTTATTTTATTTGAGAGAGAGCATTGCATACATGCAGGAAGAGGGCCAGAGGAAGATGGAGAAAGGATCCTTAAGCAGCCTCCCCACTGAGCACAGAGCCCAACATGGGGCTCTATCCCAGGACCCTAAAATCATGACTTGAGCTGAAGTTAAGAGTCAGACACTCAACTGCCTGAGCCACCCAGGCCCAAGAACATCCTACCTTAAGAAAGTAATTAATGTGTTTAAGAAAAAAAAAATTATTTTATCCAGAATTTTTAGGGTTTTTTTAAAGAGTTGGTCTGGGGACTTCGTTCTTTATAATGGCAGAGATGGAGCTGGGAGCAAACATTTATATGTGATATCTGAGGTTTAACCTTTTGGCCAAATGAATGAATTTTAACAGCCTAAAGGCCTGGTTTCTTAAAATTGGAAAGTGAGTTCTAAGCTAAGTGACTTTTCCAAGGAACATAATAATAATTCAAAATGAGAATCCAGGTTTTTTCTTAACTCCTAACTTCCATACTAGTATTCTTCCTATTTTAACTGTGAAAACAAGCAAACAGATAAAAATACTAGAAGGAGGAAAATACGAGTAGGAAATTATATGGGATTTCTTTTTTTTTTTTTTTAAGATTTTATTTATTTATTCATGAGAGACACAGAGGGAGAAGCAGGCTCCATGCAGGGAGCCTGATGTGGGACTCCATCCCGGTGTCCAGGATCACACCCTGGGCCAAAGACAGGCGCCAAACCGCTGAGCCACCCAGGGACCCCTATCCAGGATTTTCTACTTCAACTGAACCAAATTAACTTTTTTTGATTTGCATGTAATTTTTCCTTATGCTACTTTATCAGAAGAAATTGTTCTTATGCAAGAAGTAAAGATTGGAATCACTGATTAAACAGATGTGATATTTCTCTGTGGATACAAACTCTGCTTTCTCAGGCATCTTATTTCTTATCCTATGACCACAGGAAAGTAGATGAGAATCATTTTTTGTGTTGTGTATGTCATCTGTTTTTCTAAATATATCCTTATTTTCTGAGATTTCTAAATTAGGCAGTTACAAGGTGGTATGGTCAAGCTTTGTATGTAATAAAGTAGTAGTTATCTAGTTGAAATATTCCACCTGAGACTCCAAGTATCTCATACTTCCCAATATATTTTTTTAATAATCTTAAAAATTTTTAAGAAGATTTATTTATTTATTTCAGAGAGAGAGAGAGAGAGAGAGAGAACAGGGGGAGGAGCAGAGGGAGAAGGAGAGAGAATCCGCAAGTAGACTTCCCAGTGAGCAGAGTCTGACTCAAGTCTCAATCCCAGGACCCTGAGATCATGACCTGGGCCGAAATCAAGAGTCAGATGCTCAATCGTTTAAGCCACCCAGGCACCCCTGTAACTTTTTATAATTTAAATATATGTCTACATTTTATTTACGGGATGGGAGAATGAGTCAGTCATTCTGTGGAAGATCTGCATGCATTACTTCCTACCCTCCTCCTACTTCCAAGAACTGCCTCAGTATACTTACCCAGGTATTTTGGAGTACTAGGGGTACAAAGTATTTTGGCATTCTTATTTGGGATGCTGAGGCAGAAGTAGAAGGTCTCACTTTCTCTGCAGGTGGCAGTGGGGGAATGTGGTCCTGATTACTTCTGGCACTACTCCAGCAGCCATGGAGCCTATTCTATCTCTGGGCTTCCAATCATGGGGCTATTAAACCCATATTGTTTGTGCTTTCTTGATGCTCACACACACACACACACACACAAACACAAACACACACACACGCACACACACACACCAACTCACAGCAACATTAAAGAAAAAAGCCGAATGGAATGAAAGCAAACCAGCAAAAAAAAAAAAAAAAAAAAAGAAAAAAGAAAGCAAACCAGCAAAGGGTATAAATCAGGAGAAAAATTTGACCATGACTAAAGATAAGAATTAGAGCAAGGATATCCATGCTTTATAAAAGTTGGTCAAATGATAAGAAATCCTTGTGAAAATAGGCTATATGATATTTATGTCAAAAAACAGATAATTATTAAAAATTGCTTATTAACTTTTCAGAAGTATGCATGAAAGGAGCAACACAATAGCACTTCCAAAGCTGCTCAAATTTACCTATTTAGGAGTTCACAATTTGTGTTTGCTTTTTAAAAGATTTTGTTTATTCATGAGAGACACAGAAAGAGAGGCAGAGACATAGGAAGAGGAAGGAGAAGCAGGCTCCATGCAGAGAGCTCAATGCGGAACTAGATCCTGGGATTCCCAGATCACGCCCTGAGCCAAAGGCAGACACTCAACTGCTAAGCCACCCAAGTGTCCCAGGAGTTCACAATTTGAAGCTTAGCATCAATCATTAACACACTTGGGTCACATCCCTAATACTAAATTTGGAAGTTTAAGTTTTTATTGTTTATTTTAAGGTGTATTCAGTTGGGGCACAATTATTTTGATTCTACATGGAAAGTGTCTGGAGGCAAGTTTGTGGAGGACCAGGAACTCTAAGAGACAAGGTAAATCTAAGATGTCCCCAGACTTTCTCCACATAGCCAGAAATATTAGGGCAGTCTTTTTTACTTAAAAAAAAAAATATATATTGACATGAAAAAGGCAGTAAATGGCACCTTGGTGGCTCAGTGGTTGAATGTCTGCTTTTGGCTAGGAGCGGGAGGCAGTGATCCTGAGCTCCTGGGATCAAGTCCTGCATCAGGCCCCATGCAGGGAGCCTGCTTCTCCCTCTGCCTATGTCTCTGCCTCTGTGTGTCTCTCATGAATAAAGAAATAATATATATAATCATACATATTATTATAATAATATATATTATATATATGAAAGAAAAAGGGAATAAAAAGGACAAATATTGTATGATTTCAGTTATATGAGGTATTTAGGGTAGGCAAATTCCTGGAGACAGAAAGGAAAGCAGAGGTTGCCAGAGACTGAGGGAAAGGGAGAATGGGGTCACTGTTTAATGGTTGCATGGTTTCTGTTTGGGAAGATCAAGAAGTCCTGACAATGGGTAGTGGAAACTGTTGCATAGCATCGTGAATGTATTTAATGCAATTGAAGTGTATACTGAGAAATGGTTAAATGGAAAGTTGTATAATATGCATATTTTGCCACAACAACCATTGATAGCACACAACTGATGTACAAATTCAACTCTAAATGCTTCCATCCCCCTCCCCATCCAAGTGAGAGTCTATGTAAGGTGGCCAGCGGGACAAACAGAAAGTGGGTGGGGGTTTACGGGGTGCCAGGAGAAGCAATGTGTGTATGGGTCAAGACACAATTCTCTCTCTCTCTTTCTCCCTCTCTCTCTTTTTTAAAAATGTTGTACTGTTATTTTTTTTAAAGGAATGAAGTATTTTTTTAATTTTTTATTTATTTATGATAGTCACAGAGAGAGAGAGAGAGAGAGGCAGAGACATAGGCAGAGGGAGAAGCAGGCTCCATGCATCGGGAGCCCGACGTGGGATTCCATCCCAGGTCTCCAGGATCGCGCCCTGGGCCAAAGGCAGGCGCCAAACCGCTGCGCCACCCAGGGATCCCTGTACTGTTATTTAATGTACAGAAATTAGTGCCCCTGTACAACTGACATAACTTAAAGCAACTTATTTTTTAAAATATTCAATATCAATATCTAGATCTTAAAATAGAATGTGGTCCTTTGGCAACAATGAATCATGAGACAGGGGGAAAAGTATTAACTTCAACCTGGAGACAATCTCTCTACTCATTTAAAATGTGAATTCTGTGTTAAAACATGGCCACATAACTCTTCATTCTTGGCCAGATATTAAGATAGTAATTTTCCTGTTTCTTGAGGCATCGCATTCTACCTCACCCAGTTGAGACTACTGGAATATGCCCTTTAGGTCAAGCAGAAGCCCTCAGACCTCATTCCACCAATACATCATCTCCCATTTTCATATGATAGTAATACCTTACATTTATTGAATTCTTGCTGCATGCATGTACCATGCTAAATGCTTTAAGTGTATAACCTCATTCTACCATCATAACAATGGTACAAAGTAGTTGTAGTTTTACTCTTAAATGTTTTCATTTTTATAAAAAAAAATGTTAGCTTTCATTAAAGAAAAAAAAAGCAGCTGAGTAGATCTCTTCAAAGAGTTTCCATGACCTAGCCATCTGCTTGCATTAAAGCAAGCTGAATCTCCATTTTCTGCTTCAACTTCTTCAAAATATCCTGTAAACTAGTAATGTTTAAGAACATAAGTGTGAAGAAAATTCATAATCTTGATCAATTTTCCAAAACATAATGTAATGAATGTCACTTGCATAGTTCACAGCACAGATCCTGTCAATGCAGTGGAAATTGAGCTCACTTCATTAAAAAAAATTTAAATAAACTATTGAGATCTCCTATCATATTTCTTTTATAATAGACACCTTATCTGTGACAAATTATCTGAGTTTTCCACATGGACAAATTATCTCAGTTTTTCCACCTAATTTTCTTGCCAGCAATGATTATTTCCCCTAGTTCAAATATGTGAGTTAATTGGGACTTAATATTATTTCGAAACCTAGGTTTTTTCATTTGGCTTATAGTGCACAGATGATACAATTAGATTAGAGGAAACAGCTTTCTATTTCCAATCAGACTCAGATTCACAAAACACAAAGGTATTTTTCTGTATATACTTATTTTACATGCCTCTCTCTATATGATTACATAATATAGATCCATGAGAAATGAACACGTACCATAAATGCGGGGTTCAAGAAACTCAAATTATTTCAAATTAGCATACTTCACTCAACCATGGAGAGCACTCTTGATTTGAAATATTTTATGTTGGCACCAGTTTCTCTGTATTTCTTTATGTTCCCTTCTCATTACTGAATTTTTAAATCTACTCAAATATATAAGTAAGTTTCTGACTCATTCTGATTAGGCTGTGCCACTTTATCTCTACTGTAGTTAAAGATCTTCCTTTGAAGTTCTCACTTTCAGTAACCTGTAGCCTCCCAACAGGCTGCTCTGTTAAATCTGCCTGGCTTTCTCTCTACCAGTCTTGATTAAAAACTGGATGCAGTGGGGGAAGCTTCCTGAGAACATAGGCTACTGACCCCCTTCAAACCTTCTTTAAAGTCATCCCTCACTGGAGCACCTGGGTGGCTCAGTGGTTGAGCCTCTGCCTTTAGTTCAGGGGGTGATTCTGGGGTCCTGGGATTGAGTCCTGCATCAGGCTCCTTGGCCGGAAGCCTGCTTCTCCCTCTGCCTCTTTCTCTGAGAATCTCTCATGAATAAATAAATTAAAAATGTTTAAAAAAATAAAAAATTGCCACTAAAGCAATAACTCTTCCAGTAGTAGTTAGCTCAGAGTACACTCACTGTTCTAATAATATGTGGTCCTTAGCACTAAACGTCTTCATGATTTTCCAGTACAACAGACCCTATTTAGTGCTACCTTTCATGTATTACATAGGACATCACCAAAAATAATAATAAGTAAATAGGACATCACCATTAGAATTTAAAAACAAAAGCTAAATTTATGTCGAGGAATAGAAAGACAGAAAAAAGATATCTGTCCTGCCCACCCACATTTTTATTGTAAGCCAAATTAAAACAATCATTAAAGTTATTTATTTTAAACCATTTGATATGCAATCCACAGTGCCCACCCAGACTAGAATTTCCATGGAGGTAGAATCTTACACATTTAATATCTCAGTAATCATAACTATTAAAATAATCATAATAACACTTTGCACTTACTGAGTACCTTTCATCCAGGAATCTCAAAGCCCTCTCTAAACATTAATTAGTTCTCCTAACACTTCCACCAGATAGATAAATAGCATCATCTCATTCCCCTGGTGAGGAAACCAACACCCCCAGGTAGTGAGTAGCTCCAGGCTATTTGGTGAGGCTGTGGCCCTTCTGAGGGCGCTATCCCAGTGAACAAAATTCCCACCTGTGCATTCCTCTTTCGTTACTTGACATTCATTCTGAGTAGGCTGAGTTCCCAGAGAGCTGTTTTAAAATGGTCGATGAGTTGTAAAATAATTTTAAGAATATATGTTAATCCCCAATGAAACTAATAAAAAGAGGACCACAGGAATAAGATGGCATGCGAACATCCCGCTGACGTGCATTTCAAAATCTCTGCTCCCCAAATGTCTCAGCAAATAAGACTGAGATCTAAAATCAGTTTGAACCTGCCGTGATTCTTCTCTAAGTTTTCATAATTAAACCGTATTGCTGTTTTTACTTTCTATGCTCACACTGTTACTTTGTGGTGTCTCACATAGGAAAGTTTAACTCTCTAGCTGATTCAATTTCTTTTAAATTGCACTGTTGTAGATAAAAATCAATATCTACATTCGTTCCTTTTATGCTTATGATGCTGAAAACTTTAAACAGAGTCAAATTTACATGGAAAAAAACTCCCTTGGGCTTTTGAGATGAAGCTTTTGCTTTATTCTTTCTCTATCTCTTGGCATTCTAGTCACTACTTAATTTTACACCCTTTTTAGGTGATTTTTTTTTCTATTTTATACTAATATAGAGCTAAGTAATTTTTAAAAATTATTTATTTATTCATGGGAGACACAGAAAGAGAGACTGACACATAGGCAGAGGGAGAAGCAGAGTCCCCATTGAGAGGGAGCCGGACATGGGGCTCAATCCTAGGACCCCAGAATCACCACCTGAGCTGAAGGCAGATGCTCAACCACAGAGCTACCCAGGTGCCCAGAGCTAAGTAAATTTTCACTTTAGCAGTAGATATTCATTGTGAATAAGTGTCTACTGCAAATATGGCTTTGCTCACTGTAGTCACTTACATCACACAATATTTTGCACATACATTAATTATAAGATAGAATTTTGGGGAATCAGGCAATTATGTCCCAGACAAAAATGTATAGTACCCCAGAACAGTATAGACAGTATCATAGATATTCAAATCCTATAAACCAATTCAGAACTAGTTATGTTAATGGTTTCTGAATGTTAATTATAGAGTCTGGGAGCTCCTAATGTTAAGTTAGAGTCCTTTAAATAGATAATATCAAGTTTGGTTCCAGACCATCTACTTATCCAAGTCTAGAAATTTGGGAGAATTGGAGGATACAAATGATCTGTATTTGTTGTTCTTTTAAAAATTTTTTGATATCCTAAAGCTATTCAAATAAATTCACTTTTATTTAAAATATGTGAGCTTTATATTATAAACTTTTGTCACATTATCCACCATCTTATATTTTAGCTTTATTGAAATATGTCTCTTCTTTTATCCACTTTTCTATAATTTCTTTTCTTTTCTTATTTATCTTTTACACATCACGGGCATAAAAGATACCCATGGGGGTATCTTTTGCTGTTCTGTTTCCTAAAGGCCCACCATGAAATAGTTGCTTGAGAATATCCTCCATTAAGTAATGTGGATCCAAAATATTTTTATCCCTATGTAGTGAGATTTATGTTGGTTTTTCTAAACCCCAGTGATGTTATCTAATTATATTGCTTGTCATAATCATTTATTTTATTTTATTTTTTAATAATAAATTTATTTTTTATTGGTGTTCAATTTGCCAACATACAGAATAACACCCAGTGCTCATCCCATCAAGTGCTTGTCATAATCATTAACACAGCTCTTGTATTTAAGAAATAACTCAGTTTTAGAAGCCAGAGTTGCCATTTTGTTCTGAGAATTCTTTCCATTTATGTATACAAAGCCATGATTTATTTTTGTTTGATGCCTTTATTTTCTGGATTTCCTTTATTTATGTACTTATTTTTAAAGTAAAGCTCTATGGCCAGTGTGGAGCCCAATGTGAGCTTTGAACTCATGACCCTGAGATCAAAACTTGAGCTGAAATCAAGAGTCAGACAACCAACGGAGCCACCCAGGCACCTCTAGATTTCCTTTTTTTGAACACTACATAATTTCTTAACTCATTACCTATGCATCCCATTTTATATGACATAGAAGCCTAAATCTTCATATATTAAGTTACTGATGGGAGGAAATGTGGAAAAATAAGAAGGAAGCTGATAATGATTGCAGTAACTCTGACCCATTCAAGGCACAAAGTGATGCTTGGATACAGGTTGGTCTGAGAACTACCCTTCTAAAAGTGAAAAAGTCTTTCAGTGTTATTGGGACATCTTCCATCTTCTGTGACTTGATGAAAAGGATGGGCTATATTTCACATGCTTCTCATGGATTCAGAAATACCTCTTTCCAACACTTAACTTTAAATACAGTTTCATACATCTGACACTTTCAGCTAACTAAAACCCCGAGTCACCAAGAGCAGATTCAGTTCACCCATTCCCTCACCTCACACCCCAGGTTAGTATCAGGGCCAGACTTGTAGGCAAAGGAGCCCCAGGCAATCTTTTCAGCCTCCCACAAAATAATTATTGAGTAATCACTCAAGGCAAGGATTAAGTTGTTGCAGGTTAAGAGGAACAAGAAAAGGTGGGCAGAGAATAATTTAGTTCTGCTGACAGCTTACCTGAGATGCTAGTTTTAAATACTTCCTTTAGTGGAATATGGTAAATTCCAGGAAGGAAAGTCTCAAGAGTTAAAATATTAATATTTAAAAAGAAAATTATGTTATAGTTGACTCTACATCACCTAATTTAAGGTTTGTGGGTATCAGGAGTGAAAAGTGTCTTTGTTTTTAAATTAGGAGCTAAATAAAAGGAGATATTTGAAATATATATATATATAAGAAGTACATGGAAGTAAAAAAAATGAGAATGTTTGTCAAGGACAAAGCAATATATAATGCATTTTTTACTCATTTAAATAATAGAAAGACCAGAGGAATATCACATATGTATATTTTTTTCAAAAGAATTTAAACAATATCTGAATATAAGCTCAGATATTGTTGATATTTGAGAAGAGAATAAGAATTGCAAGAGGGAGAAATAGATTTAGGGTCAGAAAAGCAGAGAACAGATATGCAGAAATGGAGACAAGAAGAAATTAGAAACACCCCAAGGAAAAAAGACCACTTCCTCATTTCCTCTGATCCTGATTACCTGGTCCAGACGTCTCCCTTATCCAGTTCCCCTTAGCCAATTGCTACTTCTGCCTGGATCAAAGAGCTACAGCCTATGCTAACCCACCCCTTCCTTAAGGCTGGGCAGCCAACCATCCCTATCAGTTTCAACCTCCTACCACCTCTCCCTTCACCATCTCCTTAGGGAGACTCATTTCCCCTCCATCTGCTTCTGATAGGTCTCTGATAATGAAGTTTGTCCTATTCTTTCATATCTGTGTATATAAGTTATGTGAGATAAAATAGTAAGTTAAGTGTTCAAATGTCCTTTCTATATGATTTTAAGAAAACTTGCACATTTTTTATTAAGTTATACTTGACACAATTAATAATTTAAATAATCTTCAACCCAAATCACTTTGCTAGCAGAGAAAATAGTATCTTAGATTTATTTATTTGTTTACACATTTAGTACTTCCAATTGATCTGGAGCTCCTCTGTGAAAGGGTGCATATAACCCATATCTGTGTTTTTAGCATTTAGCATAAAACCTGTCACAAAGTAGTTGCTATATATAATTTTAAATTAACAATTGGAGAAGCAAGTCTTATTCAGAGATTACATTCATTTATTCAACAAGTATTTATTCATTTCTTACTGTGCATTAGACTCTAATGACATTGAGGATTCATCAAAATATGACCCAGAAGTTTCCTATCCTTTGGATCCTACACTATAGCTACAGGTACAGGAATGTAGCTTTTGTGAAAAAAAAAAAAAAAGTTAGGAATACACAGATTGAGAAGGAATCAAGGCATCAAATTTGTTACTGTCGTGTAAATAGATCAGTTTTTCGAAAGAGTGAGTGTATAAAGAGACAAGAAGGCCAAAGACATACTAGTGCCCACAGTTAAGGATAACTGTTGCTTTTCTCATAACAATTTTATAGATGCCTGAATAAAGGTAGTTTCTCTGATAATAAGTGTTAATAAGTAATAGATATATCTTAAGAACATATGCAAATGGTCTGAAAAAAATTTGATTCCAAGTTACTATATCATTATAATGATTTTTTTTAGTAAGACAGCTAAATTAAGCTAGTTTATTTATTTTTTTAAAGATTTTATTGCTATTTATTCATGAGAGACACAGAGAGAGAAAGAGAGGCAGAGACACAGGCAGAAGGAGAAGCAGGCTCCATGCAGGGAGCCTGATATGGGACTGGATCCCAGGACTCCAGGATCACACCTTGGGACAAAGGCAGGGCTAAACCACTGAGCCACCCAGGGATCCCCCTAAATTAAGCTAGTTTAAAATAAAATTTGGTATCTCCTTTTCAAAAGCACAGTTAAAATAAAGTTAAAAATATCAATTATATCTCAAACTGTTAAAAGAAAGTATATGTAGCTATGTAAAAGTGGTTTTGTTATTTGAAAGTTGTTTAGCTCTTTATGATTGAAATGGTATATTTATTTATAAGTCATAGCACCATTTTTTGAAGATTGATTTATTGATTGATTTATGAGAGAGATAGAGAAAGAGAACAGGGGAAGGGAGAGAGGGAGAGAATGCCCAAGCATACTCCCGCCAAGCACAGAGCCAGATGTGGGGATGGATCCCACATACCATGAGATCAGGATATGAGCTGAATCCAAGAGTTGGACACTCACCCTACTGAGCCACCCAGGTGCCCATATTAGCACCATTTTTAAGCTAATGATTTTACAGGGTAAATATGAATAGTCACCTGCAAAGTAGCAATTCATTTCCTGTATCTAGAATTTGATACTTTCTTTGAAACTGCTAATTTTAAAATACTAAAAAAATATGTCCTTGTTAATAAGGAGAACAAAGCAAAAGTTTCAAAAAGTCATCTATAGAATTATACCAGAACATTGAAAATCCATATGAATGTCTGTGAGATGTTCTTTGAATAACTCAAAACAGTATAGCTTATTTATGACATTAGACTAAATTATTATAATTCCCCATTCTGTAGTCAGAGTGTCTGTATTTAAATCCTGGCTTTGTTCTCCTTGAGACAAGTTAATTAACACTGGACTAATTATTTAATGTCTTTATACCTCAACTATCTCATCTGTAAAGTAGGGATAATGGTAAAGTTGTCTGGGTTTTTACATGAGATAATCTGTGGAAAGCACAGTCTGACATATCCATACATGTATCCTGATTTTTATTTAATTTAATTAATTAATTTTTAAAAAATATTTTATTATTTATTCATGAGAGACACAGAGACAGAGAGGCAGAGACACAGGCAGAGGGAGAAGCAAGCTACCCTGAACTCCAGGATCAGGCCCTGAGCTAAAAGAAGAGCTTAACCGCTGAGCCATCCAGGCATCCTAAAGTATCCTGATTTTTAAATTGCATATGGGGTCATATAATGTACCTTATCCTAAGCCTTTACCATTAATAATGCATTGCATATGGTAGAACTCAATAAGTATTTGTTGGATGAATAAATTGAATAAATGATTCTTACACATATGAATCACCATTATTTTTGATAGCATGAATGTATTTTTTCATTAGACAGATATACTATGATTGATTCAGTAACTTCTCTTTTGATCGACATTTAATCTCTAATACTTTTGAGGTTTTATTATCATTATTAATATTATTAGTATAGTTAATTTTTTGACCATATTCTGGGGGCCCAGGGCTTGCATTTCACTCACTTTCTATAATGTAAAAATAAAAACTGTTACCCAGGTTCTCTTGCTACAAGCATTCTGGATGCCAATTAGGTTCCCCTAAAGGGGTGTACTCATGGCAATTTTGAAAGTATGTATGATGCAGACCCTGCCTACCTTTCTATTTTAGCCATTTCTATCAGAAAACACAGTTGATGTGACCCTCTAAGTGTAATGAATTCTGTCCTTTGCTATTATGTTACTGTCTTCTCTTGGTACAATTTATGGTCTGCTTCCCTCTGTCCCCAACCTTAACTTGGTGACCATCCTGATACCATGTCAGTGGCTGCTGCTGCTAGCTCAAATACCCATATGACAGCAACCTCAGCAATTCCCTTCCAGTACTATATTGGAGGCCCACTATAGCCTCAGGAATGTCCCCTTTAGCCATTAGTATTTCTTTCTATAATCTGCATTCCTGCTGGGTGTATGTGAAAATTCTCAGGTCCCGTTCATACTATATGTGATCCAAAGGCAGCTCTGAAGAGCTAAATACAGGTCTTTCGTTTTTCTAACTGTGATGTGTGTACCACTGGGCTTGCTATGATGTCCATCATTTGAGGATGGTGCTGGACAGCCTGGCAAGTGTTCTGTGTTAGGAATATCAAAACGGGGTGGGTGGGGTGGGGAGGTGGAAGGAGAACCCAACCCAAAAGCCTCTCTGCTATTGGAATTCGCCTCATGTTTTTTTCTGGATTTTTTAAAAAATATTTTATTTATTTATTCGAGAGAGACAGACAGAGAGAGAGAGAGAGAGAGAGAGAGACAGGCAGAGGGAGAAGCAGCTCTATGCAGGGAGTCCTACCTGGAACTCAATCCTGGGCTCATGCCCTGAGCTGAAGGAGGCGCTAAACTGCTGAGCCACCAGGGCTGCCCTTTTCTGGATGTTTTTAAAACACCCTCCTGTTTTATGTTGTTCCTAGAGGAGACAGAGGAAAAGGGGACATTATCATCCATCTTATTTATCGTACTTCTCTCTCCCTTCTCTTCCTCACAATCCTTTTCAAGGCGGTGATTTTCAAGCTTCTTCCACCCTCTCAGTGTTGCTCAAACCTAGGTCGAATGCCTTGGCAAATTGTGGCATCAAATTTACTTTTTAAAATGAAATATAGTAGATTAGAAAATATCAAAAAAAATATCAGGACATATTAACTTTTGCATATTATTTTGTGACATTTTAATTTCCATTTTAAAATATGTATTTAGCTATCATTATATGTTCATTTTATATCTCTTGTATACTGAGTCATGAGATAAAATGCATTTCTTCCTGAGGATTTTGGTCACTGTCCTGTCTTAACCACATTCTCTGAAAGTCACTGTCTTATGTTTTAACCACATTCTCTGTAGGAGAAGGCTCTACATTTAGATACAGTGAGAAGAGGTGTCCTCTCTGCACTTTGGAAGGAAGTCTATGACATGATGATCCCTGTTGGTTTCATCCTAAGATGTTCATGGGCATTAAAGAATTTAGAAAATTTGTTTCTTCTACACAAAATTTGACTCAAAGTTATTGAGCTGCTGTAAGGGTCCTACAGTGAATATCAGAAATCTAATGCTAACTCTTTATTTTAGTATTCCTGCTATACCAATTTAAACCTGTTCTCCTCCCAACCCCCGTTCCCACTCCCACTTCCATATGCACATGGATGCCTATGGGAGGATTGCATGGAGGTCAGTACAAGGGAATTCAAACAGAAAAGCATATCACATTTCAAAAACATAATCCACACTATGCATAAGACCCTCCAAAATTATTCGATGAAAGGATGATTGTTTTTGGTAAGAGTTTCTGTTTTACAAACTGGCATGTTGGTCATCTGTGATTTATCTTCTCACATAGAGTAAACCTCACAATAATCTGGACTAGACTTTTTGTAATTCTGGGTTAGATATTTAGTCTATGAAAGAGATACTTAGGTTACGTATTTATGTATATGGAAAATTACTCATAGTGTGATAGAAGCTGTTACAAATTATCAGAAAGAAGAGAATAAAGGGGAAAAATCAACTGAGATAGAAAATCTTTACTGATGAATTTTTCGTTTCAATCTTTAAATGTATCATATCAAATTATTATAAAATCTATTCTCTGGGAATTTAAAAACTTGTAGTATAAATGTAAGCATTACGGAAATGATTAACGTTTAATTTTCAGATACCCTGGGCAAGTAAATGCAGTTTGCTTTTGTTCCCTATCTCAATCTTAATACCTCCACATCCTCCTCTGAAACACTACTCTGCCATTTCCACTTTATGTGACTCTGACTCTGGACAAGTTTTCAACATCTCTAAATCTGTTTCCTCCACAACAAAAACCCAATGACACTAATTGTCTCCAAGTACTTCTGGGTAGATTCAAAATACATGGGAATGGGTGGGTTTGACACACAGTAGATACTCAGAATTATTAGTGGTGTTTCTTTTCCTTCTTTCTTTCTTTGTCCTTCCACACCTACAAACCAGCCTAACTTGGCAACCTTGCCTCAAATGATAACACCAACTGCATGGAAAAACATATATGTTCAGAATTCCTTACAACTGAATTTCAAACAATTTGTGGAACAAAATCCATTTTACTAAAAATTGCCTGTGTGTGAATTTAAAGATGCCTGAATTCTGCTGGATTTATTAGTCACAGGTAAATTGGTAGAAAAACTATTGGGAAGGATATGAGGTCTGCGGTTAGTATTGGGCATGCAGAAAGAGAAGGATTTTCCCCGGTAACTGAGCCTATTTTTAGGACCAATTTCTCTCTCTAGCATTTAAAAAATTAATAGATATTTTTTTGGAGTGGTTTTAGGTTTATAGAAAACCTGGGTAGGAAGCACAAAGAACTCCCATATATTTACCCCTCTCCAATTTCTTCTATTATTACCATCTTACATTATGGTGGTACATTTGTTACAATTGAAGAATGAATATTGATACATTATCATTAACTGAAGTCTATAGTTTACATTAGGGTTCATTCTGTGTTGTATAATTCTGTGGGTTTTGATAAATGTTCAATGTCATTTGTTTATCATTATACTATCCTACAGTATAATTTTTGTGCCCTAAAAATTATCTAGCATTTTAATTGTTTGGACAACTGTTCAGATCTCTCCCTCTCTGTTCACTCTCATTCTTTCTCTCAATTTGCAGATTCTAGACAGGAAATATATGGCAGAGTAAGATAAGTGAAAGAATTAGAAATCTATTTATTCAATAAGTATTTATGGAGCATCTACTACATACCAGAACATTTGTCAAGTGTTGGGATAAAGCAGTGAATAAAACAGACAAGGACTTATGTCTACTGAGTAAGAAAAATTAGAAAAAAATCATTAACAAACATGGTAAGTACCATGATGGGTGTTTTGAGAAAATCTTACGTTACATGGATTTGTAGATGGACAGGTGGATTTGTAGCCCAGATGACCAGATGGACAGTCAGGGAAGGGTCCTCTGTGGGAGTGAGATTTTAGGGGAGATCAGACTTTGAGGGATATTCAGCCAGAAAAACTCAGTGAAGAGTGGTGTAAATAACATTCTTTAGGCAGAAACATGTAGGGAAGCCTGGAAATGAGGAAAAACGCAGCTCATTGGAGGAAGAGTGAGAAGGCCTGTCTTTTCACTGGAAAACAAGGAACAAAGGGAGTGGTTAAAATGGTTGATACTAAATAGAAGTTTAAGTGCAGATCCTACAGGACTGGTAGTCTGTGTTAAGCACAAAGGGTCACAGAGCACTTGAGGTAGGGAGTGACAAAAATCAGATATTCATGTCTTCTGCATGTTAGAGGAAAATCTGCCCAAGTGGAAGTGGGAGACAGGCTAAATAAAGAGATGGTGACTTGGAGACCGTGGAGGTGAAAATAGAAATGTAGGATGTATGTAATAGAAACTTAGGGTGTATGTTGGATGTGGGAAGTATGTGTAAGACTTCCCAAATTTCTGTGATTATCAGTGGAAAATAGGAAATAACCTAAATATCTTAATAACCCAACTGAAATAATCATGATGTATGAGATTAAAAACAGTAAAAGCATTGTAGTAGATCTGTATGTGTTAACGTGAAGAGATCTCCAGGATAATGTGTTAATTGGGGAAAAAAATCTCAGAATAGTTACAGTATTGTCTTATTTAACAATAATAGAAAACAAAATCGAACTATGTATAAATGTGTACATAGGGAGGAATGCATATTTGTATACATAAGAATGTATACATGGGGAGAAAGATAAGTAAACAATGATTATATCTGGAGAGATGAATAGGAGTATGATTTCACATTTGCTCAGTATCCCTTGGTCATATATAAATTGCTCTTACAACAAATAGGCATTTTTATGCTTTATATGTTGTTTAAAAATTTTAGAGTATGTTGTCTAAAAAAAAAGAATTACCTTGGCAGATGATATTCCTAATTTTAGGTTAAATAGAACATCTAAATCATAAATCTACTAATTCAGTGATGAGAGCCTAGGTATTCTGAAAAGCTTTTAGTACCTCCAGTATTCAGAAATTGTATTATCTCAATGATGCTTGTTATTGATCTAGTGTCCTGGATATTTGACTTTTTCTGCATCTCCATTTCCTAGCCGTCTATTTGGAGGATAGGTTTAAAACAAACATTTACCAAACTCCCCCACCATTAAGGGTTTGGATGTGGATTAGGATCTCCTAATTGGAAGCACTTAAGTGAGATTTGAGAGAAAAAGTAAATGGCATTTCTCCATGGCAGTGAAGCGTGGGAGTGGCGATGGGCTAAGTGTGACTAAACAATGTGAGTCTTAGCAATGGCTAGAGGCTCTACTGACACACACCTAGCTTTGTGGTTGGGTGGCAGCAGTGGTTCCTGCTCTGGATCAGAGCAACAGTGGCATGACTTATATGCAGGATTATACTTCATGCTATTGTCTCTCATCATTGAAGGCATCTATCTCCATTAAACCATGACCTTCAATATAAACACTTAATCTAGTTCTTTCATCTTAAACACACACACACACACACACACACACACACACACACACACACACTTCCTTGCCTCAACATCTCTGCCATCAACTTCCCCAGGTCTCTATTCTCCTGTATTCAAAAAATTCTTGAAATACTTGCCTATACTTACTGTTTCCACTTTTTCATCTTCCTTGGACCCTTCAATCCATTCCTGCACTGTGTTCCCATTTTCAACCCCCAACTCCAAAAGTTATACTTAGTCCTGTCTTCTCCTTATCTATCACATCTGCCTTGTCAGTGGTGTATCACTGCCCTGTTCATTTGCCCTGTTCTCCATCTCCATTGTCACTCCCTCAGCCCAAGCTGGCCATCGATTTCTACCTGGACAACCATAATGACTCTTACCAATTCTTCCTCATTTCACCCCTTGCTCCTTCTGCAACCAATTCCCAGTAAAATAAAACAATCTTTTGAAAATTATATTACGCCATTTGCTGCCATAATTAAAACATTTCTATAGTTTCCTCTAACACGAGGGTCTGAACTCCTTAATGTTGTTTACATAGTACAACATAGTGTGATCCTGCCATCTTTACCCTCATGCAGTCTCTCACCTATTATTCACTGTATGTCATGCACACTGGCTTTCCTTCTGTTTCTTTAAAACCAAGCTTCTCCTGGTCCTGTCATTCTCCGTGCTTGAAATACTCTTCCTCATATTCTCCACTTGGTTCATTCCTTGTCATCTATTAGGTTTTTGGCCTAACGTCACCTTTCTCCTAGACCTTTCTATCTAAATTAGAAGCTCAGTGAATGAATCTGTTTATTCCCATTATGGCACCAATAAAACTTTGAAATTATTTTTATTTTAACTTCATTGTCCTCTCATAATAAACTAAATGAAAACAGGGATCTTAACTGTCTTGTTTCCTCCTTTATGCTCAGAACCTAGCAGACTATCTGGGACATAGGTTGTGTTCAAAAATATTTGTTGAAAAATATAAATCACGTCTTCTGATATCCAGAGCAAATGAGTTTGTTCCTTTCACTAAGACAAACAATAGATGAACCTGAATAACTCAATTGTAATTCATGAATTTTAATTACTTTCATCCTTCCCTTGTGTCTCCATTGTGTATTGGTTTCTTCAGTGATGGGTATTCTGTTTTCAATATTAAATTTAAAGTATCCCTTGTATTAATTTTAAAAAAAGAACTGCTACCTCATCTCCCTCATAGCTATTGTTAATCTGTTTATGTTGCTTTTACTGGTAATGTTTTCTTAGATCCCTTATCTGGTACAGTATCCTAATTTCAGAATTATTGTCCTGTCTGTGAAACATTCTCCAGTGAAAAAACACACAAGTCAGGAGACTTGATTTTAAATTCTAACTGGGTGATTTGGAGGATAAATAATATAAGCTCTGGGCTCAATTTCTTCATCTGTTGAACTCAAGGTTGAATTGGAAGGTCCCCAAGGTCTCTTTCAGTCAAATTGTTCTAGAATGTTAAGACAGAGTGGAGAATGAGAGAAATGTATGACAAATATAGGCTAAAACTGAGTAGACATCAAAAAAGATGATGAAATACAAGTAACCAGCAGAACATTTTAGTGATAGTCCAACCTCTTCTAAGTCATCTAATAATATCTTGTATTTTTATCGTCCTGGATTACATTGTGGTTTAGAATATTGCAATACTCAAATGCTAAGGTAGGTCACCACCATCAGTCCCAACAAGTGTAATAGCATTACATAGCACCTTTCATCTTAGGCTCTCAAGTCACTTGGTAAACATCAATTAAATTTCAAAACTTCCCTATGCTAGTATTACTGTGCCCATTTAACAGATGGAAAAGTGAGCCATATTCTTGTTTAAACCACAAGCCAAAGCTTTCTCATTTTAAACAAGTAGACTTCCTTAAGTTAATAATTAATATCTAGCAAAGACCTGGGGTTGAATTTAATGAATGAGAATTTCTATATGTGGTACCGCCATGCCTGTGGGTTTATGGAACTATGTGTGGTGTCTGTGAATGTGTGTGGGTGGATATATGGAGTATGAGTGGTATGATTATAAGTGTAGGTAGTCTGTGGGAAAAACTAGTGCATGTGAGTGTGTGTCTATATAAATAGAAACTTGTATGCTCTAGAGACCTCAAGCTTTTTCTTTTTCTAATTAAAAAAAATTCTTGGCTGCATTTAACACTTCTGGCATTCCCTTCACCATCCTTCATGCTCCTTTTTCTGGTATTTGTTTCATTTCTCCACAATTTATTCTTTCTCTGCCAATCCATACTCAGGGTTCTGCTCTTTAATTTTTATTTTCACTGCATATACAACCTCTGGTACTCTTGAGATTCTCACCACAGTTTCATTGATTCTCTACATGCTGGTATTATTACTCAAATCTCTTCTTCCTATGGTTTGATTCTCTTCCCTAGGTGTCTCCACTGACTATAGACATCTTTCTACTTAGATGTCACACCATTATCTTAAAGTCAGGGGATCTGAGAATACACTCATCAATTCACTCACTCTCTTTATCCTGCTACCTAGACCTCTTCCTCTTCCTTATCTAAGAGATCACCAACTATCCAGACACTCAACACAGAAACCCAGAATTCATCTCCCATTTCTCCATTTCCCTCACCTCCCTCACTCAAATAATAGCAAGTTCTGCTTGCTAAGTGAGCTTCAATTTCCAACTTCTTCAGTCTCTTGATTCCTTTTAATGCCCCTTCTATATCCTTTAAATAGCCCACTATTATCTGCTGTCTATGTGAAGACACAGAACGTCAAAGAATTCTCTATCTAGTCTGATGTCAGAGTGACTTTTATAAGACGATAACCCCATCATATCTCTCCTAAATGAAGCCCTTCAATGCCCCATCCTCATCACTATTAGAAATGCAGAACATAAGAGACTCCTAACTCTGAGAAAAAACAAGGGGTAGTGGAAAGGGAGGTGGGTGGGAGGTTGGGGTGACTGGGTGACGGGCACTGAGGGGGCACTTCACAGGATGAGCACTGGTTGATATGTTATATGTTGTCAAATTGAACTCCAATTAAAAAAAAAATAAAAAAAATAAAGAAATGCAGTCCTTCACACGATTTTCAGGATCTTACATGATCTGACTCTTGCAGACCACATCATGATCACCACTTGCTCTTTCTCTTTCTGAGGTCAACTGTAATGATATCTTTTTTTCTCATGTATGTGTGTATGTAAGTATATATTATATATGAATATATATTACATATGAATATATATTCATATTCAATTTCTTGAATGTGCATCTTTTCTTTACTCTGGTTTTTCTCCACCTCCTCCTTTGGTTTATCTCTACTTCTTCAGATCTCAGCTCAAAAATCACTTTCCCTAACAAAGTCTGCCTTATTTTCCAAGACAGCCATGTACTTGCAGAGTTCACTCTGTATCACTTATTATGCAGCATCGTTATTACCTTTGTTTGTGTGATTTTTTCCCCTATATTTTCAATTTGGGGAAGAAGAATAAGGGCTAGATACATATTGACCTAAACAAATTGTATTACTATAAATAACCCAGGAGCAGTAGGTCATTCCATGTAAATAGTATATTTTAGTAGAAAAATATTTACTATCTCCTTAAATTATTTACTACATGCCAGGTTATGACTATAATGAAACTGATTTCATGTGTGGTTTATGAAAATAGTCTTGGATGTGCCCTCCTGTTCATCAGTACACAAGGCAGGAGAATTTTCTACCATAGTCCTGTGTATCTCATCATACAAGATGAGAAATCCTTGGGACTCTGGGGACCATATACAGGTGCAAGCCTAGAAATCCCTACCCTAGCAAGCCAAGTCACCATTCTTGAAGCTGGGAAGTGCTTATTCCTGGGATCTGTCTTTTTGAGGACTAAGTGGACCATCTTTCCAACTGAAAGGTTACCAGAGGGCAAATATTTGAGAGAGATGAGGATTGACTATTGATGTGAGGGTGGGGCTTCCAAATTCATGCCAAGGTAACTCATGGTGCTGGCCAGGGTGGGAAGAGAAAGGAGAAACAATTTTGGAGCAGTTCTAGAGATGCAAATGTGTTGTGGATCTCCAAGGGACCAGTGGGTTCTATTAAATTTGTATCTGGTTATCTAGGTTGTTATGAAACCTATTTGTCAAGGTGGGAAGACATTTTTACTTAATAGTTTGTCAACTTGATTTACAGCCTTTAACTATTTAAACATATGTCATGTGTCCATTCATACTTTTGTATAGGTCCACACTGTTAGGGACTGGCCTGCCATTTAAACAAAGTTATTTTCTAGAAGATTTGGGGGTTTTATAGCAGAGTGTGAAACTAGTTATTAAAGCATCCCTTAATTTCTTGATAACTATCAGTAATATTTTATGCCAATAGTAAAATATATTTCACTCACACCTCAACTCAAATCATGGTTTTCATCATAACACAGAAAACCAAAAAATGTTGCATAGATTTTACCTGTCCTTTGACATAATGGTAATGAAAGTACTTCAGCAGAATCCCTGATGCTAATTTTCATGGTAGGGAAGAGATTGACTAATCTAAATCATATCTTGTGTGTGTGTGTATGTGCATGTGTTTATTTGGGTTTTTTTTTTGGTACTTCTCCTTTTACAGAATTGCCATGTTTCAGCAGCTTCTCATTATTTCAAAACTCCCTTCTTGGTAAAAGGAAGCCAGGCTTCCTATTATTTTGTATAATGCAGTTTTATTTTGGTATAAGAAAGTTATATATATTAGACAATGCACAGTTTTAGAACTCCCCGGACACTTAGTGAGAACTTTGCCAATTTAGTTAATTTAGGCCTTACAACACTTTGAGATAGGTATCATTATCATCCCCATCCTACAGATGAGAAAACATGGGCAAAAAAGGCTGAGCAACTTGCCCGAAGTCACCATCACATATCTAACAAATAGCTGAGGGAATACTCAAAATGCAGGCTGTTTAATCTAGTGATGTAACCCCCAAACACCACTCCATTACTGCTCACAAGAGTGTTTACCTCTTTTTTTTTATTCTTTTAGTTTTATTGAATGTTTACTTCTTAAGGCATAGATCATAGGCTTTTCTTTAAAAACTAAAAGCATAAAATTTTAACAATTAACTGTCATTAAAAGCAATTACTGAGTCTGACTTGACAACTTAAATTTGAAATTGAATAACTTGGATTTTTGAAAACCTTTATTATACTACATGCAACTTTGCATGAATATTGTACTTTATATCTAAGGTGCAATATATTTTAATCAAGAAAGAGAACATGCTACTATATTGCTTTATTTTGGGGGGAAAACCAGCTGAGTTAATTTGAAAGGACTTATAATAATACATCCAGGTTTATAGGTTTCCTTTCTTAACTTGCCACTATCAGAGGGACATGATGTTTTTAGATATTTATAGATAGCAGCAGTCATCAGCACAGGCAACTGAAGCTAATATCTCCAATATAAATGAATGAATTTATGTCAATGCTGTTGATAAAATGAAACTATTCAGCTGAAAGAAACAAATCTGAAAGGAACAAGTAATATTGATATGCTTATTTCATTGTATATGTGTACATTTCTGTTAGAAATTGATGTAGTACAAGTTTATCCGTAACAACTACATGTACTGTGAAGTGAATTGCACAATTTCCATTTTAGCCATCTACATAACAATAATTACTGCACATTCCTATAAAGATTTAAAATACATATTGTACAACTTTTGAATATAATTGATTCTCAAGAAATAATCTGTAAGGATATGTAACAGTCATTCACCTACTTGATTATGTAAAAAAATCCATTTCACATTATATGACCTTATTTTGCAAGCCAATAGCTAAAGAAAATAATGTTATGAATTTCCAATACAATATAAATAGAATGTCATAATCTATAGAGTAAGAACTGTTCTTGAATGTTAAGAAAGTGTCCATATTTTCTTTCAATATAAACACAGAAGAATATTATTTGGCCTAGATCAGTTCCTTTTATATAAATTAGACTGGAAAATTGCATCAGCTTTATTTAGAAATACCCACAAGAGAGATACTCTGATTATTGAGGTCATTGCTGTGACTACAGTAGTGCCTTAAAAACCAGTCTCACAGTTAGGAAGTTTATTATGGAAAGTAATTAAACTTAGCCAAATTTAGGAGAAATTATAAAGGCTAAAAACATTTTTATGTTTCTAAAATCCATACTTAAAAGATAAAAGACAAAGTATATTTTCAATCCATAGGATCAGTCATCAATATAAATATTCGAGTTGCATTCCTTCCCATATATGGAGGATTAGTTTTTTCAGTGTTTTGAGAAAACTTATGCCTACCCCACTTCTGCTTGCACGGAATAGAACATTAATCTAAGTACAGGTTGTACCAGTTATACACACACACACACACACACACACACATACACACACCTTCATATATGTATAATGAAATTTCCCAAGCCCCTCTTCTATTTTCAGTTTTAATTAGGAGGATAAGAGATTATTTTTAGGTGGTGCATTTAGAACAATAGTTCCCAAGCACTGGAATTTTAGTAAAGTAATATCTCATCTTAAAAAAATATATGTAAAATATAATTGTACAAAAAATATATGCAAAAAATGTGTATAAAATATATTTATGTACTATATTATATATATGGACTAACATAGGGTTGCCATCTTTTAATTTTGCTAGCTAAACCATTCAAAACAAAACACAAAATTAAATATTCTATTAAACTAACACTACCATTTTATTGGTGGTTAAGGGACATCGAAAATTAGTTAAGAACATAATCTCAGATTATTGATCATTCTTAAAAAAAAGAAAAGAAAAACTGACAATTTTATTTCATTTTCTATCCAAAAGCACAAAGATTTCTGTGTCGCTCTCTGGTTTCAGGAAATGGAAAATAGTATTTAATTTCCTATTTTAAGCAAAAATACCCCGATTATTTCTCCTTATCCTCCCTCCTCCTTCTTCTTCTTCTTCCTTCCCTCTTTCCTTTTTTCATTCATTATTCATTCATTCATTCAATTTATACATAGAACATCTCTTATGCATCAAGCTCCTTTGTAGGTACCAGGGATTCACAGTGAACAGGAGAGAAATTCCTGCCCTCATGGAATTGACTTTAATGAGATCTATTAGAAGATCATGTTGATTCTACCACTATAACGTATACTCCCAATATAGCTACTTTTCCACTTCTACTGTCACTGTCATCATCTCCTGCATGGTTCCTAACTCATCTTCACAATTCTATTATGCAGCCACACC
This sequence comes from Canis lupus baileyi, assembly GCF_048164855.1. NCBI lineage: Eukaryota > Metazoa > Chordata > Mammalia > Carnivora > Canidae > Canis > Canis lupus. The sequence continues at coordinate 35,277,587 of NC_132854.1, read as the reverse complement.
TTGGTCAAAGACTATCATTCTCGATGTACCTAGAAAGATCTGTTCAAACCTGAATCGGGGGGGATCCCTGGGTGACTCAGCGGTTTAACACCTGCCTTCGGCCCAGGGTGTCATTCTGGAGTCCTGGGATTGAGTCCCACATCCGGCTCCTTGCATGGAGCCTGCTTCTGCCTCTCTCTCTCTATCTCTCTCTGTCTCTCTCTATATATCATGAATAAATAAATAAAATCTTTAAAAAACAAACAAACAAACCTGAATCTGTCTTTCCCATGCTTAACCCCCCCCCCCACCAATGGCTCCTCATAACTTGTAGCCCTTCCACCCTATTGCAGTATCAAAGTCAGCCTGGCCCCTCCTACTTCTTCTAACACTCATTCTCTAAAATTCAACCACACTGACTCCTTTTCTGCTTTTCTTATATTCCACACAGACTTCTATTTTAGGCTTTACATTAGCTCTGCTCTTGCCTTTCTCCCAGCTGTGTAAGAAACAAAATATTCCTACTAAAGTGTTGTAGGAAAAATAATTATCTCACATCAAAAGAGGTGGTCTGGGGCTACTTATTTCAATGTCTCATTAGGGGTATTCTTTGGAACCTACATTCTGGTGGAGAAGGAAAGATAAGAAAGATAATAAATGAGTAAAATATATAGTGTACAAAATGGTGGTGGTCTTATGGAGAATAATGAATCAAGACTGGGGGATAGAATAGAGGTGTGTGTTCAGCTCTACATGGTGACACAGGAATTGCTCACTAAATATCAGAGTTGTCATTATTGTGGTTTTCTGTTATTGTTACTGAATGGAAAAATGGAAAGATGTCACAGATTTGTTTTTCTTGCCTCTTAAGTAGTAATGTCAGTTTCCTTTTTTAAAAAAAGGTTATTTTTTTAATTTGTATTTTTTAAGTAGACTCCCCACCCAACTTGGAGACTGAACTCAAAACCCCAAGATAAAAAGTTGCCCTCTCCACTGACTGAGCCAGCTGTGATGAAGTCAGAAGTGAAAAAAAAAATGCATTCTCTACTGGGGGGATCAGTCTCCTGTGCACTCCTCCACCACCTTATGCCAACAATGTCAGGAAGTTGCCCTAGGTAATAAACATTTCATGTCACTTTTGGAGAGCCACATTTCTTATTCTCCTAATTTATTTCCTGCTCACTTATTACCATCATTGAACAGTAGTCAGTCAAAAGTGTTTGTTTCTTTTGAAAAAGGGGAGAGGCAGAAGGAAAGAGAGAGAGAAGCCTTTTTTTTTTCTTTTCTTTCTTTTTTTTTTTTTTTTTTTGAGAGAGAGAGAGAGGGAGAACAAGCAGGGAGAGGGAGAGAAAGAATCTTAAAGCAGGCTCTACATTCAGCGCAGAGCCTACCGCAGGGCTTGATCTCATGACCCTGAGATCAGGGCCTGAGCCAAAATTAAGAGTCCAATGCTTAACCTACTGAGCCACCCAGGTACCCCACAAGAATGTTTAAAATATGGGACAAAAATAAACAAAACCAAATTTGAGTTAGCCCTAAAAGAATTTGCTTTTTGATACATAAAAATTCATTAACCAAAAGTGTACCTTGTTGTGAACCAGTTTACAAAATATAGAATAAATATTAAGATGAGATCAATAAGTTTGTGAAAGTATTGCACAGGAAATTTCCTTTAAGATGTTTTCTCTCCTAGCATGACAAAGAGTTTTAATATAAAAATTATGTTTGCCCATAACTTTTCAAGACCATAATCAGTTGCATAGACTATTATCTTAGGTAAACTTTTAAGGAATGTTTCATAGGATTGCTGTTGACTGCTGAATCCCTATGTGTCTACAAACACATGCAAAAACACACAAAAGAAGTCAGTGCACATGCAGTGGAATTTCTATTTGCTATTATAAATATGATATCCTAATTTTCCAAAATAATGTCCCCCCCAACTCCCCATGTCCTGACTCAAACCCACAAACACAAATACCTTCAACAATTTTATCCCTCTCACTTGACATATCTGTCCTGATATCACTTAATTTGATAAATAAACATTAATAATAACACTATTTTGCTATGCATTTTCAGTGTTCTGTATCTGCATGTATTTTTAAGCTTTATTTCTAAGCCTTGGAACTCTTGAATGGCAATGAACCCTGCTTTTGCCCTTTTAAAGAGCTTGTCTGGAAATAATATCTTAAATCTACTGTGATATGATCATTTAAAAGTATGAATAAAAATGTGAGATTTCTCATGTTCTTGTACCTCCATTTTCCTTTCCTCCTTTTACTACTTTATGTTAACACAAACTTAAAAATGTGTGGCTCTGTTAAAAATATCACTGAAAAAGGATTTAAAGCTGTCAGAATCAGTGAGATTATTAAAAAACCCCATTCACTTTGTCTTGAACACACTTCCTAGTCTGTGCACTGCTTGCTATTTTCCTTTAGATAATGTATTTTCTTCCTGTCCTTCCTTTCCAAAGATTTTCATTTAAAGAAACTTTTAATTATTTGAATAGCTTCATTTTTTATTCCTTTTGTTCTTTCAGATTGTTGTTGCTTTCGCTACCAAACTCCCCAACTTCTCTTTTTGATACCACATTTGAAAGATCCAGTTGGCTTGCTTACCTGCGACTATAAGGAATAAGGATGTTCTAGATTATGGATTGCACTATGAGGATATTCCTGGATCATTGCACACTGGATTTAATATGAAAACTGTATTTGGAGTTGTTTGATTTGCAGAAATAACAAGCCTAAATGCTTCACTTTCTAATGGTAATTAGTTTTCAACCCAGACAGTCTGGATAACTATATATTTACTACCTTGTAAAGGACTATCATAACAAGCCCTTAAGCATTATTTGAAAATTAATAAACTAAAGTAGGAGGAAACCCTTTACTTTCCCATAGCAACATGAACTGAGTTATATTATTTTATTGCGAAATTTCACTTTTCAATTATAGGTTTACTAAATTAAGAGGCTTGAAAAGCATAAAAAACAATTATTAGTTTCTTAACACTGTAGATGACTAATGCAATGAGTCCACTTTACTGTATGGAAACAGCTTTTTGTTTTGGGTTTTTTTTCTTCAAAGAAAATTCTTTCCTTCAATTGCCTGAGACTAAACCTTGATTCACAAATCAGTCTTGTTTCTATTATATTAATAGAATATATTTAAGTAGGTTTTTCTAAATTAGATAAAAATAAATCTAACATAAGAATATTACTCTTCTGTTCAAGCTTATATTTTTATTTTTTTAAATTGAAACTTGCAAGTAGAGAAATTTAATTGTTAAAAAATCTGCAAATATACAAGAAATTCCATACTCTGGTTGTGAGTTAAATACCAATTGCCATTGATGATTATGTTACATTTAAAAGATAAGATTGTGTATTAATTGGGTTAATTATGTAGAAGAGAGAGTGGAGGACAAAAAATTACTTAACCTGATTTTCACCACCACAGACTGAGGGTTGAGAGCCAGTGTTAATAAACCCTGGCAGAGAGGAGTAATGTGATTCCTTTACTACCAGACCCAACACTATGGCTCTGGGTCATCCGGAATGTAAACTTTCTTAGGGGTCTGATATCTGATTTTGTGTGAATGGTTTGTGTGTGTGTGTGTGTGTGTGTGTGTGTGTGTGTGTGTGTCTGTCTATATGTCTATATGTCTATATGTTTGTTAGAGCCTAAAGAATGAGCTAGGATTAAATTCTACAGATACTAGTTGGAGGGCATAAAATGCAGAAACATTTATTCTTTCTTTCATTCTTGACCTCTCACCCCAGCTTTAAATCCACACATTTATTTTGTTGGTTTTTATGGCATAATGGTGAAGAGCAACTGCTTTGCCACAGACAGCCAAGATTCTGATTCTGGCTTCAACACTTCCTAGCTGCATAATGATCAGGTTGGTCCCTTAACCTATGAGTGACTCAGTCTCCTGTTCTTTCAAATGAAGATAATCTCTCAAGGATTAAAAGAGTTATTAAGCATGAGTTTCTTACAACAGAGCCTCATGCACACATATCAAGATAGCAGGGTCTACGCAAGTGACACTGATTCTAAAGACAAAATTCTCATTCTTCCAGATTTTGTTTGTACTCTTTAAAGTACTTCTTAAATATTTAATTTCCTAAATCCTTAAGTCATTTAGCTATGATAAAATGGAGGACTGCCTAAATTTTAAAAACTAGTTGAAGATAAAGCAAAAGAGATGGAAGATACTAATTGCCTAATGGAAAGTCTCTAAGCCATTAAATTTAATGTTTTAAATTTTCATAGTGCTGTTTCTGGGTTCAAGAATTCCATGTGCTCCTGTATAATTCTAATTATTCTCCACCCTATCAACCTAATGGGGTCTGTTAAGTGAATGGAACAGCAAATGGATGAATGAATATGCCCATAATAATCACAACTTGAAAGAGTGGTAAAAACAAAATTAAACAAAATAAACAAACAAAAACCCTAATGGCCATATAGTTTTCACATTAGTGTTTTAATTTTCTTTGGGAGAATACCAAGCAGTGGAATGACTGGATTGTATGGTATTTCTATTTTTAATTTTTTGACAAACCTTCATACTGTTTTCCACAGTGACTGCACCAATTTATAGTCTCCCCAACAGTGCATGAGGATTCTCCACGAACAAAACAGAAACAGACTCACAAATACAGAAAACAAACTGGTGGTTGACAGAGGGGAGGGGGACAAAGGACCAGGTGAAACAGGTGAAGAGGATTAAACAACCAGTTATAAAAGAAATAAGTCATGGGGATGAAAAGTACAGCATAGGAAATATAGTCAATAATATTGTAATAACATTATATGGTAACATATGGTAACTCCACTTATCATGATGAGTATTGCATAATGTATAGAATTGTTGAATCATTTTATTTTGTACCTGAAACTAACATAACATTGTATGTCAACTATACTTCAAAACAAACAAATTTATAGCTAGAAGACTAAATTTGATCTCCAAGTGTATTTGGTTGGCTTTCTTAGTCTGTTAAAAAATAGAACTAGATTTAGAAACACTTAAAATTTAAGAGACTACATGTAAAAAAAAATCTAGATTTCTAAGACTTCTTTAAAAATTAACAGCTCTGATAAGAGTAGGGCTTTGCTCTTGCTTGACCGCAAATTCCTGGAGCCAGACAGTGGCTGCTTCCTAAAATGGACAGAATGTGGTAAACACGACCCTGACTGCCTAACTCATTTATAGCATCTGCCATGTCCCTTTTAGATTCCATTTGTAAATCTCTGATCTAGAATGGCAGATGCTTTTGCTACACTTTGGTTCTCTTCTGAGGTTTTTCTCATAGCTTAAAACAAGTGAATAGACTCCTAAAACCATCCAGAGCTGTGTCTTTCTTTAGTGAAAGGATGAGGATCCTTGAGTTAGTAACAGTGTTTTTCATCCTAGACACTACTGGCATTTTGGGTCAGAGATATTTGTTGTGGAAGTCATCCTATGTACTGTAGGATGTATATCAGCATCACTGGCCACCACCCACTGGATAACCTCCCACCCAGTTTAACAACAAAAAATGTTTCCAGGCATTGCCAAATGTAACCCAGGAATGGGGAAATGGAATGAGAATTAGAGTTAGATACCAAATTAGAGGAGGACTGATACATAATCTCAAAGTGGTTCTATATTTATATTAGAGAGATATTGGTTAACTTGCAGATTAGGGATTGGCCTCAACACTGGCACTATACCCAGGTTCCAGATTTAGTTGCTGGAGACAGACCACTGATTTAACTATAATTGTTTAAACTTAAGCTATTCAAATTGAATGGGATGATAATGCTATGGTTTCTAAAACCCTTGATTTTTGTTTGAACCTAGAAGGACAAGGACATGTAGTTAACAAAGTAATATGATAAAATGATAAAATGCAACATTCTGCACATAGTAATATCTGGATAACATTCACATGCTAGCATTTCATCCTGTTTCCTACTCACATGTGTTCCTGATGAATTATTTTTAAAGTAGGACTAAATTATTCATTACACAGGATCACCATTATTTATGCAACTGAGGTTTACCACTAACATTCTAATATGGATTTTTTTTTGACTAGGGGACTTCAATAAAGCTTCTAAGAATAGAAATATATGCTTAGAAATAAGTAATTCAGATGAGGCACACCATAATGGTGGAGGAGTAGTACAAAGTGATTAAACCTTTAAATCTTAAGGGAATCTTTAATAACAGTAAATTTGATAAAACATTATTTATTTTACATATATAGTAAATAAAACATTATTTACATATATAGTTAAATTTTATGTACATGTCTCAGTTAGAAGATCTCAAAACATTGAAGCAGATTGAACTGCCAGACCACAACAATTTCTCCCATAGGCTAACTGCCTCATATATTTCCTTTGACCAAAAATTAGGTAATACAAGGTAACAATAAAAGTACAAAAGCATAAAACTGTGTATTACTTAAATTTTGTTCTCATAGAATCAGAAAAATAAATACCATATCACACACCTCTGGGTAATTTTAATCTTTCTTTTTCTTACACCTCCTCTCCATCCCTTTCTGCAATGAAGGTACATTCCCTGTTGCTTGTCCTCTGATGCCTTGTCCAATGTCAATTTCAATGAACCAAGTGATGACTTCAAGTATAGTACAAGTTTTCTTTTGGGAAGCCATTCCTTTGACTAATATTAAGTGAGTTACTATTGGTATGTTAATTAGGTGCTTCACTAAGCATGGACTATTTATGAACAATGTACCCTTCAACCATGAATTGACATGTGAGAAACAGCCCAAGATGAACTTTAAGAGTTTTTCTATATACTGGGTTCCGTTGACTTCGTAGTAGGCTTTTCTTTTCCAGCTATATTTATGTTTTTAACATTGAGAGTTGACCGTAACTTTTACTATTTTAATATATAGTTAACAACGTCTCTCTGAATATATGTTTTAACAGTGGGAATAGTTTTTATTTTGGAGGACTAACCGCACACAAATGAAGAGAAATATCATCATAGATTTTTTTAAAAAGAGTTGGAAAATGGAGTAAACAGAAGCCGTAGAAGGAACAAAAAAACTTGCTCAGGAATTATGAAAAGTTTGTTCCTGAAAGTAATTGTTTCTTCTACTCAAGTATATCAATGTGCAGACTTCAGGACTAACGAAAGTCTTCACTTTAAGGGCTTGCAAAATGATGTTTAATATTGAAAGCTGAAATCACTTCTGATCAGTAACTACAACACATGCTCAGATCTTCATAATCCAAATCAATTCTTGTGGTAGTTTTTATACAAATCAGGGGCATTTCTTATCTCATTTGAGGGACAAACTTTCTTTTAGGCTTTCTTTTAGAAAGTCTTATCCTACTGGAAACCAGTTCCAGATCTTGGTTAAGCACTGTTATTACAATGAATTAGGGAGCCACCCATACAGCCTCAAGATTTTTTGTCTATGAATATAACGTGACTCAGTATGTAAAATGCATGGCCTTGAATGTTTCATATTTAATTATAAACATTATATTTATTGATACAATGTCTTTCTGATGTAATATGGCTCTTTTGAAAAACAGAGAACTGGAAAATTCATTGTATATGACTAGTAAAAATTACTATAGGAAAAAAACAACTGAAGTTTCTCCTTCAAAGGACCTCATTAAAAAAAATTAAAAAATAAAAGGACCTCATTATCAAATCCTAATCTCATTTCAGTTTCAAATTTTCAATGCCATATATATACATGTAAATATACATATATGATACCATTATATCTCTCATATGTTCAGCTAATCTCTGCACTAAACTAGAGAAAAGTTGAGCCATATGATAAAAGTAGCATCTGCCCAGAGCCTTGAATATTAACGTGAAAGTATGAAGGATGCTATGTCTGAGAATGGAGACCAACCAGAAACTGCTCCCAAAAGATGCCAAGACATGGTCTGTCAGACTACGCATTGACCAGCAAGGGTCTCAATCTGGACCACAAGAAGAAAACTATAAAGAAGATTAAGGCACTGAGTAATCTGCCCACTGGAGCTTAAAGCATGATGGTTAATTTTAAATCTGTCTCCATAACTAATTTCAGATTAAGTAAGTGAAAACAGAGCTTGAAAAATCAACATTGCCTCTCAACTCCAACAACTTCAGATTTGACTTTGACCTATATAAATTCAAGTAGACTTTCTATATTAGAGAAACAGCACAATACAAATGCAATTCCTGGAAAAAAAAAGTCAGAGATCTGTCAGTCTATTTTATTTTGAACTAAGCTTGAGAAGGAAAATTGTGTGTGAGCAAATGAACTCACGAATAATTACACTGGACATTTTAATGTTGCCACCAGGCCTTTTTTAAGGCTTTATAAACTGATCTTAATTTTGTTATACTGACCCCCAAAGGCACTTCCTATTGTAAAATAGTCTATTAAGAATTGGTCTATATTTTGGAAAGCAATAATATTAAGTTCATTATGGCTTTTTGCAGTCCAGGCACTAATTTAGCTTGTGTAATCCTCTTAAGGTTTTAAAGGGTAAAAGTTATTTTAAGAATTTTTGCAAGCAAACTATATAGGTATGCTTAGAAAAGTACTTCTCTTTCATACCTTTTAAAATATATGATATTTATGTTAAATTGATTCATGTTAAAAATGTAACACATCCAGGCAGAAAGCCTTAATAACACAGACTTCTGTATAAGGTAGTATTGCTCAATCTCTGCTGAAGAATCTTGACTTTAAAAGCCAAGGTAGGTCTATCAGTTATAATGTATAATAATATATTATTAATATGAATTATAATACTGTCATCCTTAAATCAAGTTATTTTCATTGTAGAAAAATAAGTAAAAACAGATAAACATCCCTCCAAAAGGTTAAAATGTCATTACTCCCATAATGAACTCCCATTAAATGCATATTTTTGAGCATACTTCTTTTTAAACATCACAATATATCCTGTCAACAATATAACAAAAACCTTTTAAAAGCTGACTACTGTTCCATAGTATGGATAAGTCATAATGGATTTAACCTATCTACTATTGTTAAATACATCTATAGTTTCCTTTCTGCTCTCCTTTGTTATCACAAACAATATTTCCAGGAACATTCATGCATTCTTTCATAGAGAGGCAAATTAGGACGGGAGGCAATGAAGAGTGTAGGTACTAGAGGCAGATTGTAAAGCACAAGCTCCAGGAACCCCACTCTTGAGTTCTGTGTCTGTGGTTAGATGAATGTTTTTTAACTCTTTTTATTTTTAATAACCCTTTTTAAGTATCAATTTTCTCATCTGTAAATGAGCTAGTAGTGCCATGTGGGTTATGTTAGTATTAAATAAGGTAACTTACATAAAATTCTTAGCTTAATGCTTGACACGACTAATTCATTCAATTGATATTAGCTACTTCTAGTACTATTATTATTATGACCTTTAAAATTTATCTTCAAAATCCCTATGTCAAATCTTAGTCTAAGAATTTCTGAGTCAAAAAGAATATGCGTATTTTTAAGTTTTTTAACATATTGTCAAATTTTCTTTCATAAAGCACTTATAATGAAATATTTTTTTCAGTAGAATAAAAACACATGGGTGATGTTTTATTTATTTATTTATTTATTTATTTTTTAAAGATTTTATTTATTTATTCATAGAGACACAGAGAGAGAATGAGAGGCAGAGACACAGGCAGAGGGAGAAGCAGGCTCCACGCAGAGAGCCCGACGTGGGACTCGATCCAGGGTCTCTAGGATCACGCCCCGGGCTGCAGGCGGTGCTAAACCACTGCGCCACCGGGGCTGCCCCGTGATGTTTTATATGTATATTCAAGTTTTGTTTATTCAGAAGTGGAGATTTGTATCTCATTTTTAAAAATTTGTATGTAATACTAAAGAATTTGATTTTTTCCCATATGTTTACTGTCTATGTTCTTCTATGAATTACTGGTTTAATCCTAAGCTTATGTTTTATTAGCTCATCTTTTTTCTTATTTGTTTTTGTGTTAAAGATATTAGGTCATTACCTCTTTTATTAATCTGTTATATATTGAAGAATACATAAAGAACATCTACATATACATTTAGATGTATGTACACTTATATACTTAAGTTCCATGGAGGTAAGAATTGTTGCTTCTTTTGTACTTTGGTGTATCCACAGTCCCAAATGGTGCCTGATATATATTATTATGTGTTTACTGAAAACCCCAAAATTGTTATTAAATGAGCTAATAAAACAGAAAATTCTATAAGCAGAATAATAATAAAGACTTTTGTAAAATATGATACTTAAAAATTCAGATTCTATGATATTAACTATTGGAATCCCATGCCCTACAACTTTATGAAAGTCCTACTCATCACTAGTCAGTATATTACAAGTTTTTTAGTCTTTCTGTGACATAATTAAGTTGGTTTACTGGAACTAATGGAAAATTTTTGGATGGGAGATTTAGCATAGGCAACCAGTCTGGTAAAGAGAACTACATTCTTAGCAAAGGTAAAGAAGACGTTAACTTTTGTCACTATTTAAAACCCACTAAATGCAAAAAAGAACATTTTATTTAGGAAAAGATTTAACTAATGAATTAAAAATTAGTATTCCCTTCTTTAAGTGATTAAAAACCTGAGCAGGTATAACGAAATATCTACATTTATTAGAATGAAAGATTTATAGGAGAATTCACTCAATATAGCATATGCATGCCATAAATATTGAAAGGTTTCCTGTATTAGTCAGAATCCAGCCTGAAAGACCGAAGGAACTACACAACTTCCAAGCAGGAGGAACTTATCGCAGGGAATAGGATTCCCAGGCAGAGGAGGAGCTGAGAAACTGAGCAGTGTGAGAATTCAGACGTCAAGGTGGAGAGAGGAGAGGCCAGGACCATCCAGTGGGGAAGGAGACTCAATACCAAGAAGCTGAGGTCATAGTAGATGAGACCTTGGTGCTGCCAGACATGCTACAATAAGAAGAACGATGGGGGGTAATACCCTGTCTTCTCTCATCTCACCTTCCAGTCTTGCACTAGTGTCTCCCATTGACTTAATCTGAAAATCAGAGGTAGGGCAGCCCCGGTGGCTTAGCGGTTTAGAGCCGCCTTCAGCCCGAGGCATGGTCCTGGAGACCCAGGGTTGAGTCCCACGTCAGGCTCCCTGCATGGAGCCTGCTTCTCCCTCTGCCTGTGTCTCTGCCTCTCTCTCTCTTTTTCTCTCTGTGTGTTTCTCATGAATAAATAAAATCTTTAAAACACACACAACACACACACAAAATCAGAGGTCAAGGGAATCAGGCAAATATTCTCTGAAATACAAAGTAAAACAGACGCTTGGAGGGAAGGTATCTGAGAGGAAACTGACAATGGGTGGACAATCCTAATAGTCAAGTGAGCCGGGTTCAAAGGAGATCGGGAAGAGAGGTGTCCTTGGGCCATTAACAGGAAAGAGATCCTCATCCAGGGAAGCAGGTGCAGCAGTGGGGAGCAAGCAAATGGAATGTAAGCATGGACAAGTAGAAGAGCTTTGTGGGAATAGAAATGCCATGTAATGGAAGAACAGTTTTTTTTTTTTTTTTAAAGATTTTTATCTATTTATTCATGAGAGACACAGAAAGAGAGAGAGAGAGAGAGAAAGAGAGGCAGAGACACAGGCAGAGGGAGGAGCAGGCTCCATGCAGGGAGCCCGACGTGGGATTCGATCCGGGAACTCTAAGGTCATGCCCTGAGCTGAAGGCAGGCTCTTAACCACTGAGCCACCCAGCTGTCCCGGAAGAGTAGTTTAATGTGAAGCAGTAGAAGAGCAATGACAAAGTTGAGGCATAATTATTGTCTTTTTTGCCAGTTTGTTCTGCTATTTACTTCCTATCATCCAATAACTACTAGTTGAAAAAAAACAAAGTAAAAAATTATTCAGATGATTTATCCTCCAACCTAAGTAAGCTAAAATTGATATCTTCTAAATTTATCAATTCCTCAGCACATATCACAGAATATATTATCTTAATCTAATAAATATAAGTATCCAAGTGCAGAATATTTTAATCTTTAAAACAGAAGGCAGGAATCCTCACTTAAGAAAACTTACATTAAATGTGACACTCAAAGGGGACATGTTGATAATGGTTGATGGCACGAGCCACCAGAAGTCTCATTTTTGCTGGGTCTTAAAACCAGTGAGAACATATTCTGAATATTAAAAACTTTTCTCTATTAGCTTGTAGGACAGGAAATAGTTGACTTTCCTGAGACTGGTGTGTCTGGGTTTGAGGATTTGAAACTCCTCCTGACCATGATTAGAGCATCTAAGATGATTGCCCTGGTTTCTTTCCAGTTTTTCCCTGGAGTGCTGACCATTATACATTGACATGACATTTGAGACACTATTCCTTATCTCATGTCCCATTACTTTTCCACTAATAGTTTATTTTCTAGTAATATTACACTCATTGAAGCTCTCCACATGTAGCATGCTTCTGTGCTTTTACATTCTTGTTCCATTCACCCCACTCTTTCTTGCCTGGCAAGCATCTACTAGTCATTCTTAGTTCAAATTACAAGCCATTTTATTTTCTGAATGCTTGGTTTATCTTCAGTTTTCTGCGCCACAATAGTAACCTCTGTTAGTCTCTGTCACCTGTGTTTTAACTCACTTCCTACAGTATTATAATGGTTTTATTGTCTATCCCTCCCTGTCTTTAGAGTTCCCCAAAGGCTGGAGCGATGCCTCATTGTCTTTATGCCTGATAGTCTAGGCCCAAATTCTCAGTAACCATTTGTTGGCTTGATCTGAGTCTGTCCTTAAATTCTAGCTGTATCTGTACAAGTGTGGGAATCTTTATTCAACTATCAGGCATCAAGTTATAGCATCAAGACTTTCTCTGCTCCTAGAGTCACACCTGGGTTTTAGAGACTTGCCTGTATTTTTCACATGCTCTCGGGCTTTGAAAAAAAGTGGTTTACAATTTTCCTGGAAATAAAAGAAAGTAATAAGGAATGGGGCCTGCCTAAACATTAAATTAATCTTTGTACTTGTGGCACATAATCAGATCTAGCTTACTCTCAATTTTGCTACTGTTTCACCAAAAATAATAACAATGCTTTACAATTAATGTTATATTCTTTATTACAATAACCCAAATTACTCAAATATTACATGAAATGCATGACTTGATTATCATAGATACATAGACCCTCAGAGTTTGAAGGAAGATCGAAGATCAAGTAAATCTACAAGCTGTCTGGTTCTGAAACCTAATGTGCAAAAATGAAATGGCCATTTTGTGGATGTTGGGCCTGTGGTGAAAACTTTTGCTGATATTTATTGAATTCTTATCAAGGCCAGACTTGTTCTAAGTGCTTTATATGGGTAGATTCATGTAACCTTCCAACAATTCTATAAGTTAAGACTACAATTATCTCCATTTTACAGAAATGAGGCCCTCAAGAATCAGAGCTAGTAACTGGGATGCCTATGATTCATATAAATAGGTCTAGGACCAGAGATTTTAGTAATTAGCCATGGGTCCCCCAATATGTTCCATTAATATGGTATGCTTCTTTCAGTGACTTTTATGATTGGGACTTATTTATTCGACATATATTTATTACATGCAATCTATCTATTCATATGCCTATACTAGGTTCTGAGACCCAAACCTAAAAGTAGATATAGTCTCTCCACTTATGTAACTTACAACTAGATGAGAAAAAGGAGCCAGTTTTAAATTAGAATATAACTTGTGGTACTCAATAAATACTTGGTGGATGTATTAAGAGCGGCCAAGATAGGGGGTATACAAAAGAAGATGTGGAAGTAAAGGAAGGATATCTTGATAAGGTTTAAGGTACTCAGTAATAGTCAGGAAAGACTTCCTGGACATTATCTGGATGAGCATAATAAGGGAAGTGTACTCTATGAAGAGGTAATAATAGGTGAGAGGGTACAGAGATAGGAGACAACGTCACACACCACATGAAAAAGACAGCATATGAGGAAGTAGTGAAAACAAGACTTAGTAATGATCTAAGATCAGGCCAGAAGCAAGTCTGGGCCTCAATGTGAAGGGCTTTGGATGTTAAGCCATGAACTGTGAACTGTAGCATGGCAGTCTTGAGAACCACTTAAGGTTTGAAAGTCAGCTAGTGACATGATCAAAATGGCATTTTAGAAAGGTCACACTGACAATAGCAAGAAGAATAGATTAAAGGGTCCAGATTGTACAGAATAAGAAGCTACTGTAGCAAAGCAGAAGAAAAACAGGCTATGGAAAAGGAGAGGACAAAAGCTGAATTTAGGCAGTGGTATGAACCTCAGACATTGGAGATATTTACAACACAGTTTGATATGGAAGGACAGTGTTCTGATTCTGACATTTCCTAGAAGTGGAGAGTCATCAATGCATGTATGGTAGCTAAATTTCTGAGTTTGATTAAGGTCCTTTAGAGAGAGTATATAATTTGTTAAATCTGAGTAGAGAAACAAAAGTACAGGAAGATAATAGAATAGAAGAAACGGAGTGAATGGAGAAATTCCTTGAGAGAAACATCATGAAAGCTCAGAGGAAAGAGGATTTTGGGGAGGAATGAGTGCCATAGTGCCAACTGTCATAGAGATGAAGTGGGATAAACACAGCAAATGTTTCATTGGATCTGGCAGTATTGAGGGCAACGTAGTTATTAGTGAAAGTAGATTCAGTGAAGTGGTGAAACCAGAAACAAGATTACATGGGATGAGGAATGGATAGAATGTAAGGAAGTGGAAACAGCATTTGTTGAGTCCTTTTTCTAAAAGTTTCAAGACTTTTACTCATAGAGGGAACCAATAAATGGTAGCTACAGGAGAATGTGTGTTCAAAGGTGCCGTTGTTTTAAGATGGGAAGGACCTGAGCATCTCTAGAAGCTCTGGATTGTTCCAGATGAGGGCGAAAAAAAAAAAAAAAAAACCAAGAAAGTAAAAAACCAAAGGAATAAAAGCAACAAAGCCACTGAAAAGATGGGTCATGGAGTCTAAACTCTATAGGGAAGGAGGTAAAATTCACATGAGAGATGGAAACTGTCCAGTATATGAGAGTATAAGAGACAAATATTTTAAAGAGTAAGAGAAAAAGATAAGACACATGACTTGGACAAATGAAGTGAGATATTTAAGTTTAAATTCCAACAGCAAATTTGGGTAAGTTAATACAAAGAGATGAAGTATTAATCAAATATATTTTTGGTGTGTGCCAGACTGCATGATAGGTGTGAGAAATATCTATAATATAACCTTGGAAATACATTTCTGAAATGCAACAGAGGGGAAGGAAGATGGAAAAATGAAGAGCAAGGAACTGGGGGGCTAGGCAGTTGGATTATTTAATTATTCAATGTAGGTATTAAAATCACTCTGGTCACCTGTGAGAAAAATACCAAAATTCTCAAAAAAATGTGGAGGAGATTCTAAAAAACAATGACAAGGATGGACAGAGTGCTATATAGCTAGATGACAGGAATGTCAAAGAAGTTCTCTAAGGGGAATGGCCCTAGAGATCAAGAAGGTAAAACCAAGTTGTGGCCCTGTGGTATAAGAATGTGGGAAAATCGGTCTCTGACACAGGAAAGTAAAGCAGGGGAAGAGTTTGATTCAAGGGAATGTCAGATTTTTGATAAGACATGTAGGCAAATAAGACACTCAGTGAAGAAGAGGATGATGCCATCAGATGGATTGTTAATAATGGGTCAAGGTTTCTAAAGAACAGGGTGAAAAGTGTTGAAACAAACATAGCAGTGGAAAGACAATAGGAGAGGGATCAAACATCAAAATTGTGGAGCTGAGAGGATGATGAGGTATGTCCAAAACAAATGACTAAAGGGTTTCACATATGGAACTGAGGTAGAGCTTGACAAAAGAGTGAGAGTACTGAGCTCAAGTGATCAAACAGGAGTCTTATAAAAAGCTGGTTTTAGGGCCACCTGGGTGCCTCAGTCAGTAAGTGTCTGCCCTTGCCTCAGGTCATGATTCCAGGGTCCTGGAATGGAGCCCCACATCAGGCTCCCAGCTCAGTGGAGCATCTGCTTCTCCCTCTCTCTCTGCCTCTCCCCATGCTTGTGCTCTTTCTCTCTCAAATCAAAACATAAAATCATTAAAAAAAAAAAAAAAAGATGGTTCTAGCCAAAGATTCTTAATGTAACCAAGGCCAAGTGTAGTATGCTTTTTGGATTCTAATTATTTTTACACAAGGCAGTCTTCCATTGACCCTGGGGCAACTGTGATTGCTAGAAAACGTTTCCCCACTTATTTCAGAAACTTCTTCTTATACATATCCTTCAGCCATCAAGTTCTACTCTATTAGAGTCATATATAAAGTGACACCTTGAAAACAGGTGTCATGTGCAGTCAGGGTAATTTTTCTCCAGATTGAATATGCCCAACACTTCGCTGTTGCTACTTATGGTGCATTTCGATAGCCTACTCATTCTTCAAATTGTACAACTCACTTTAGTTGACAGTATATTCTTAATATGGTAGCTAGAAATGAATCTAGTACCTAAAGTATGTTCTGATAAGCAAAATCAAATTATATGGTAATGAAACCACCATTTGCTAAACACCTACTAAGTGTGCAGCCCAATGTCAGTTGTGAACATGAATGATCTCATTCAAACCTCAGTGGTTAAAGCACAAGCTCTAATGTTTGAGACCAGGGGTTGGAATTCATGTTCTGTCACATATTAGCTGTGTGACATTGGAAAAAATTAATTTGCCATCCTGGGACTCACTATTTGTCTCTGTAAAATGAGGATAAAAATGCTATTCATTTAGCAGGGTTACTATGAAGGTTGAATTAAATAAGACTTACAAAGGAAGCATTTATTGCCTAGTACAGAGTAAACATACTAAGTGATAGTTAATCATTATCTCCATTTTACAGATGAAGAAATCTGGCCATTATTTAAGGTCAGACAATCAAGATTCAAATCTGGGTCATGATATTCTAAAACCCACTAAACTCTATTTTAATGCTTATCTTTCTAATACTGCAACCCAAAATGAATGGCTGTTGATTAACATTAAGTGTATTGTCAATCAATACTCCTTTGCTTTTTCATACATGTTACTGCTGTTAAGCATGATTTCCTTATTCTGCCTTTGTGTGAATTTGTTTTTGGACTTAATGGAAGAGATTGTAATATCTAGGCTCAATGAAGTGAACAACAGAAAGAGTGACGACTTTGGAAACTAAAAGAAAATGAACAAGAAATGTTATAAAATGAAAATTAATAATAGTAGAAATAAATTGGAACTGTACCAAGAAAAGTAGTGAGGAGACAAATGAATATTGACTGATAATTGTTTAAAGTTATAATACCATTGACAAAAATGGAGAAATCTAGGAAAAAATGTTTGCTTAGGAGACAAAATTAACTTTTATTGGGAGATTTTTTGAAAGGATACCTGATTGATTCTTCTCTACATTATACTGTCAAAAATCATCCTTTTTTTCCTAGATGAGATCCTGGATGAATGAAGCTCACAGCTGAAGCTTCAGTTTTCTTTAAGAACTAAAAATGGGTACTTCTAACTTTATGCTCCAAGACCAAAGGATTTGCTAGCTCATTGGAAAACTAGTCAGAATTATAACAAGAACCTGAGTCTAGAGGGAGAGTGATACTTGGAAATGATTTTGGTTTAATTGTCCTATCGTTTTTCATGAATTTGAGGAGAAAGTACCATGTGTACATCCAAAGAGCTGATATTAGGTGAATTAAACAATGCCTAGTGTTCTGCAGTGAATAATCGACATCTTAAGACATAGCAACTGACTTCAAGGGTTAATTTGGGATTCATTCATAGTAAAATAAAAATCTTTTCTGATAGAGAATTCTGTTTTATTAGAATCCCAGGAAGAACCTTGTGAGAATGATTATCAGTATTTTATAAGGAATGATAATGTGAAAAGTAATGGTCAACTCTTTCTATGTGTTCACTGTTAATCTAGTAACAACTTAATTCTTTTAAAATGTAACTTGTTCAAAACACTTAAGGCTGTCATTTTTATCACTGTTCATCAGAGTTTGTCAATCATTGTCAAAAATTGTCAATCACAGTCAAATGAGGGCATTTTCAGAACTAACATACAAAAACTTTTTGCCCTCATATTTTTCATTTTTAACCTTAAAATCATGTGCAAATGTATGTAATAACTTAGACTTTTTTCTCCATCATTGGTTACATTAAGTAATGTTCAAAGTAAATTTTGGATACATAACATTAGATTTATTTCATGGTTTATATTTTAAGAATTCAGAAGCTAAAAATACTGAAAATATAGATATGAAAAGAGGAGACCTCTATCTGCCTGTTCTTGACTCCATTGTCATGTGTGACTGAGGACAATTTCTTTACCTCTTCTGAGAGCTCTGCTATCTATTCCGTAAAACAGGTAAATGATATCTCACCTGCCTGGTGAGGGAACTAAGAAAATAATCTCATGAGTTTTCCTCCCACTCTGAGACACATTGCTGTAAGTCTTTTATATGTTGAAATGACAACAATAAACTAAAACCAAAACAAAATAAGGCAAAAGAGACCCAAGCTATTTCTTTAGGCAATTTCCTCTGCAAAACAAACCTTGCTTCTATGTTTTGCCTTACCATATTTTTAATCCCCTAACCCAAGTCCTTTTAGCTTTTAGGAGAGTTAAATAATAAAGGTCAGAGGCAGTCCTCCAAATTCCTTGTTGAGCTTAACTAGGTTAACTATGCAATTGTGAGAATTACAGGGGCACCCTTCATTTGGTGATTCCCCTAATCTGGCTACATGTTGCAAAAAGACCTGAGGTTACCAAATTATTAGGAAAATACCAGAAAATATACTTCTACTTCTTTCTTGTCTGCTACTAAATAGCAGATTGTAACTCATTGCCATGTTTCACAAATATTGTGAATGCTGTCCTGCAATGTATACTCCTCAAAAATGGAGACTTACTTAAATTTTACAACAAATAAGTTAAAACCTACTTGCTGTTTTATACCCTTCCACCTATTCAAACTATAACTTTGTTTTCAAATCTTTTTTTTTCCACTTTTAAATATCTACCTCTTCTTTTTATGAAGTTTTTTTTTTTTTTAAGTCATCTCTACATTCAGCATAAGGATTGAACTCACAACCCTGAGATCAAGGGCTGTATAAACTACCAAAACTGAAATAGGAAGAAATAGAAAATCTGAAGAAATTCATAACCAGAAGGGAAATTGAAGCAGTTAATCAAAAACTTTCCAACCCAGAAGAGTCCAGGACTGGACTTCAGGTTTCCCAGGGAGAATTCTACCAAACATTTAAAGAATTAATACCTATTTTTCTGAAGCTATTTCAAAATATAGATATAGAAGGAAAACTTCCAAACTCTATGAGGCCAGCATTACCTTGATCCCAAAACCAGACAAAGACCCCACCAAAAAGGAGAATTACAGACCAATATCCCTGATGAACATGGATGCCAAAATTCTCACCAAAATACTAGCCAATAGGATCCTACAGTACATTAAAATGATTATTCACCATGACCAAGTGGGATTTATTCCTGGGCTATAAGTGTGGTTCAATATCTGCAAATCAATCAGTGTGAAACACTACATTAATGAAAGAAAGGACAAGAACCATATGATCCTCTCAATAGATGCAGAGAAAGCATTTGACAAAGTTCAGCATCCTTTTTTTTTTTTTATTAAAACTCTTCACAATGTAGAGATAGAGGGAACATACCTCAATATCATAAAAGCCATTTACGAAAAGCCCAGCAAATATCATTCTCAATGGGGAAAAACTGAGAGCTTTTCCCGTAAGATGAGGAACATGACAAGAATGTCCACTATCACCACTGCTGTTCAACGTAGTACTAGAAGTCTTAGCCTCAGCAATCAGACAACAAAAAGAAATAAAATGGATCCAAATTGGCAAAGAAGTCAAACTCTCACTCTTTAGAGATGACATGATACTCTGTATGGAAAACCTAAAAGATTCGACTTCAAAATTGCTAGAACTAGTACAGGAATTCAGCAAAGTGGCAGGATATAAGATCAATGCATAGAGATTAGTTGCATTTCTATACACTAACAATGAGACAGAAGAAAGAAAAATTAAGGAGTCTATCTCATTTACAATTGCACCCAAAACCACAAGATATTTAGGAATAAACCTAACAAAAGAGGCAAAAAATCTGTACTCAGAAAAGTATAGAACACTCATGAAAGAAATTGAGGAATACACAAGAAATGGAAAAACATTCCATGCTCATGGACTGGAAAAACAAATATTGTTAAAATGTCTATGCTACCTACAGCAATCTATACATTCAATGCAGTCTCTATCAAAATATCATCAACTTATTTCATAGTTGGAAAAAATGATCCTAAAATCTGTGTGGAACTAGAGAAGACTCTGAGTAGCCAAAGGATTTGAAAAAAGAAAACCAAACTAGTAGCATCACAATTCCAGACTTCAAGCTCTATTACAAAGCTGTAATCATCAAGACAGTATGGTACTGGCACAAAACAGATATATAGATCAATGAAACCGAACAGAGAACCCAGAAATGGACCCTCAACAGTATGGTCAAACGAATCTTTAACAAAGCGGGAAAGAATATCCAATGGAAAAAAAGACAGTCTCTTCAACAAATGGTGTTGGGAAAATTGGACAGCCACATGCAGAAAAATGAAACTGGACCATTTCCTCACACCATACACACAAATAGACTCAAAATGAATAAAAGACTTCAGTGTGAGACAAGAATCAATCGAAATCCTAGAGAAAAACATAGGCAGAAAGCTTTTTGACCTTGGCCACAGCAACTTCTTGCTAGACACTTCTCCAAAAACAAGGGAAACAAAGGCAAAAATGAACTATTGGGACCTCATCAAGATAAAAAGCTTTTGCACTGTAAAGGAAACAGCTGACAAAAAGAAAACAGACAGAATGGGAGAAGATATTTGCAAATCTCTTATCAGATAAAGGGCTAGTATTCAAAATCTATAAAGAACTTATAAACTCAACATCCAAAGAATAAATAATCTAGTCAAGAAATGGGCAGAAGACATGAACAGATATGTCTCCAAAGAAGACATACAAATGGCCAACAGACATATGAAAAACGCTCTAATACCACTCAGCATCAGGGAAATACAAATCAAAACCACAATGAGATATCACCTCACACCAGTCAGAATGGCTAAAATGTACAAATCAGGTAACAACAGTTGTTGGTGAGGATGTGGAGGAAGGGGAACCCTCTTACACTGTTGGTGGGAATGCAAACTAGGGCAGCCCCAGTGGCTCAGTGATTTAGCGCTGCCTTCAGCCCAGGGCCTGATCCTGGAGACCCGGGATCAAGTCCCATGTCAGGCTCCCTGCATGGAACCTGCTTCTCCATCTGCTTGTATCTCTGCCTCTCTCTCTCTCTCTCTCTCTCTGTCTCATGAATAAGTAAATAAAATCTTAAAAAAAAAATGAAAAGAAAACCCCAGGACTTTGTGTTCAGGGTACTTTAAAAAAAAAAAAGGAATGCAAGCTGGTGCAGCCATTCTGGAAAACATGGAGGTTCCTCAAAAAGTTGAAAATAGAGCGGCCCAGCAATTGCAATACTGGGTATTTACCCTAAAGATACAAATGTAGTGATCTGAAGGGGCACTTGCACCCAATGTTCATAGCAGCAATGTCCACAATAGCCAAACTATGCAAACAGCTTAGATGTCCATGGACAGATGAATGAATAAAGCTGATGTGGTATATATATATATATATAGTATATATACACATATATATAATGGTCTACCACTCAGCTATCAAAAAAAAAAATGAGATCTTGCCATTTGCAATGACGTAAGTGGAACTAAAGGATATTATGCTAAGTGAAATAAGTCAGAGAAAGACACTTATCATATGATCTCACTCATATGTGGAATTTAAGAAACAAAACAGGGGATCATAGGGGAAGAGATTAAAAAATAATACAGGACAAAATCAGAGCAGGAGATAAATCATAAAAGATTCTTTATCATAGGAGACAAACTGAGGATCACTGGACGGAGGGGGGTTGGGGGGTAAGGAGTAGCTGGGTGATGAATATTGAGGAGGGCATGTGATGTAATGAGCACGAGGTACTGTATAAGACTGATGAATCACTGACCTCTACTTCTGAAACCAATAACACATTATATGTTAATTAATTCAATTTAAATAAAGTTATTTTTTAAGTCACATACTCTATTGACTGATCCTGCAGAGCACCCGTCTATATATTTTTACAATTTCTTCTATAAAATTTCATTCATTAGGGTAAAGTTTTTACCAGTTTGTTTCAAAATCTGAATTAAGAAAACAGTCATTCTTTCTGTAGTCAGGCGAATCCAAGGGTAATATAGACATTTTTCTTAGGAAATTAATAAGTGATTCAAGCTTCTGCCAACATTAAAAGTTTATCCTAGAAAGAAAACTTAAAATATTTATTTGTTATTTGAGTGGCTGCTATTTGTTAGATAATTCAATAGTTATGTCCTAAGTTTCCTATTATCAATAGAACAATCTTTTTCTTTAATGTCCCAATCTAATTTGCACTAAATATTTGTTGACCCTTCTTTCTTAAAAAAAAAAAAAAAAAAAAAAAAAAAAAAAAAAAAGTAAGGGGAGTGTTTTAAAGATTGATTTAGCTCTGACAAACAAATGGAAATAAATGAGCAAAGTTTCTAGAAGCATTATACAAAATAGAAGTCATCTCTCTCTTTTTCCCACGTACTCTAGATGTTCGAAAGTACAGGTCACTCTACACATCATCGGACAAATGTCCTATATTGCTTTAGGGAGAGTTTGACCTCCTTAGGCAAAAGTCAAAGAAGCAAGAATTAAGGTAGAAAATGAGATCTTTTGAGGGCATTAACTTGGTTTTAGGAACTACAGCTAAAATTTTTTAAAAGTCATTTGCACAGTTAAAATATACTTTGCCATTTGGGACAATATGGATGAAGCTAGAGAATATAAAGTTGAGCAAAATAAGCCAGTCAGAAAAAGACAAATACAATATAATCTTACTTATATGCAAAATGTAAGAAATGAAACAAGCAGAAAGAGAAAGAGAGAGAGAGGAGAGACAAACCAAAAAACAGACTCTTAACTATAGAGAACAAATTAGTGGTTACTAGAGGTAAAGTGGAAGGGGGATGGGCGAAATAGGTGATGAGGATTAAGGACAACCAGGTATGGTATGGAATTGTTGAATCACTATATTTTACGCCTGAAACTAATACAGCACTGTATGTTAACTATATCAGAATTAAAATAAAAAAAATAATTAAAAAACCAAAATCATTAGTGTTGGGGAAGATGCAGGGAAATGAAGCTTTGTGTATTGTTGATAGGAATGTAAAATGGTATAGCAACTGTGGGAAACAATATGTTGATTATCAAGAAAGTTAAACATAAAATTACCATAAAAATGTATAGATATATAAATGTGGTAAAACTATTACTGAAAAACTTGGAGGAAAATAAAAATAACATCAAAGCAGTACAGTATTTTATTTTATCCAGCTTAATTTCTACTACTGAGTATAACATACAAGGGTAAACCTCCTTGCTTTCTAGAAAAGTATTACATTAAACATATGACACATAAATCTAATTTGAAACCATAATTTTTATTACTATAAATAATACTATTAAAGAGATAATTTTTTGTATCTTCTTGAAAATATTATAGGTCAGCAAACATTAAGTAAGATTTGTTTATTTATGTAACCTATGCTATTTGTGACAAAAGAAGTAGTTTATATACTAAACTGTACCATTATAGTATTTTTTTTTAAGATTTTATTTATTTATTTGAGAGAGAGAGAGAGAGAATGGGAAGAAGGGGGAGGAGAGGGAAAGAGAAACCCAAGCAGACTCCGTGCTGAGCTCAGAGCCTGATGTCAGGCTCAGTCTCACAACCCTCAGATCAGATCTGAGCTGAAACCAAGGGTCAGAGGCTTAACCAAGTACAACACATAGGCACTCCTTGTTATAAGTATTTTTTAAAATAGATTTTATTTGCTTATTTGAGAGAGGGAGAAAGAGAGTATGAGCAAGGGGAGGAGCAGAGGGAGAAGGAGAAGCAGACTCCCAGACAAGCAGGAAGCCCAACATGGGGCTTGATCGCAGGACCCTGGGATCATGACCTGAGCCAAAGGCAGATGTTTAACTGACTGAGCCACCCAGGAGATCCTAGTATTTTAAAAAATAGTAAAATCAGACACTGATTCTCTGGTGAACTACATCATTTTTGCCACTTCAGCTCATAAAAACAATGCAAAAGTAATGAAAGCAACAATAAATTATGATAAAACCTATGGCATTTTTTTAGTTTTATTGCTAGCCTTAATATCTTGTCACCTTTTGTATTCTTAAAATATAATATACAATTACATAGGTTTTTTATTGCATTCCAAAATGCTTTACAGTTTTTATTTTTATTTTTTTTTTTATATTTTATTTATTCATGAGAGACACTGAGAGAGAAGCAGAGACACAGGCAGAAGGAGAAGTAGGCTTCATGCAGGGAGCCCGGTGCGGGACTCAATTCTGGGACTCTAGGATCACATCCTGGGCCAAAGGCAGGCGCTCAATCGCTGAGCAACCCAGGTGTCCTGTACAGTTTTAATCATTTGATTCTTCTATACCCTCTATGAGAAGGAAGGTGAAGCAAATTGACATGTTATAATCATAAAAGATGGTTAATTGCCATATCATATTTTTTTTTGCCATATCATATTTTTATTTTTATTTTATTTTAAGTATTCTGTGAGCAGAACATTTCTCCTCTGCCCATTTTATTTATTTATTTTTAAGATTTTATTTACTTATTCATGAGAGACACACAGAGAGAGAGGCAGAGACATAGGCAGAGGGAGAAGCAGGCTCCATGCAGGGAGCCCGATGTAGGACTCGATCCCAGGACTCCAGGATCACCCCTCAGCTAAAGGCAGGTGCTTAACCGCTGAGCCACCCAGGTGTCCCTTTTTTTTAGAAACAGAATATATCAGTTAGTGTTCATTTCTGAATCCAGAAACCACACCAGAATTTCAATAGGAACATTTTATATAAAACACATGACTAACCAGGTAATGAAGAATTGAAAAGGTAGAGGGTATGTGCAGTAAGTTATCACAGGGGTGGTGACCCCAAACCCCAGTTTTCACTGGCAATGGGGAAACAAAAGAAAGAGATTGAAACTTGAGTCTTGGAAAGGGGCCCCTCCAAAGCCGTATCTCAGTCCTTTGAGAAGGATATTCTTCTTCAATGTTGTGAAGGTCTCTGAGCTAGGAGGAAGGCCTGTATGAGGCTGGTACTCAATTTGAGGAGGGGGTATCTGCCAACTGCTATTATTGTCTCTGGGAAGCCTAATGAGGCTATTTCTGGGAGAATTAGAACAACTGTAGACTAGGAACAGTTACTACTACTGGAACCATTTGTTGTCAGAATGAAAAAGCTTTGTGGGGTGTCACTGAGAGGAGCTGAAAGTAGACAGGAAAGAATGATTCCCAACTATCCTTTTCTCCTGGACGTTCCCTCTAGCACCCAAGATTAACAGCCTAACAGAGAGCCAATTGGTACAAGAAAAATTGGTTTGTAGGACCCCATCCCCCAAAACAAAGTATAAAAGATGAATGGTTAAGAAGCTTGAGAAACAATAAGCTTACAAACCAACACGTAAGGCATCTAACATTTATTGGCAGGTACCATGAGAATATCCAACAAAAACTGACTGACTAGAGCCTGTGGTTTAGTGTCAATTCTTTCTCTGCTATTTGACTGTAAACCATATTTAGATATGTGTGCACTTATGTAGGGGCTCAGTGACATGAGCAACAGTTAGAGAGATCCTTGGGCTCCAAAAGACCCACAGTAAAAAATTATTTTAAATGGTGTATTAACACTGATCTTTTCCCAGATTTGTTGTCCAGATCCAGTTCTGTTTTAAGAGAATAAAGTGAGAGAAGTACACAAATAGCAAAGTTTAAGCAAAAGAAGAATGGAAAAGGTAAATGTTAATTTGGTCAGACTAGTTTGCAGAGTTTGGGAGGAATTAGAACACCATGAAATGTAGACCGCTCTCCAGGTCTATATGCCTTAAACTCCATGGATTTTATAAGTGATGTTAATGTATTACTATAGATGGAAGATACACAATCTTGAAACAGAGAACTTTCATCTCATTTCAATTCAATTGATCAATAACTTATGAAAGGAGGAAGTCTACTATACTTTTACAAATATATTTCCAAAACGCTAAAGTAAAGTCAGAGATGCAAAAGTCAAATAATATATGGTATTTGTAAGTGCAGTTTCTTTTCCATAGAGATATAAATATTATAAAATATCTAGTTATACTTTGTCTTTCAGAAATATCTCCACAACTTCTCTTATATTCTTAAGTTCTGCTCTCTTTCATCATTGTCGCAGACATAACCAACCACTTAAGGTCCAGGGCATTCAGCTGAGGTCAAGGGCCTATTCTCTTTTCTGTACTTTTTAATGTCTAACTTAAATTATCCATAAATTATGAGGATAACAATTCCTTTCAGTGTTATGACTACCCCCCTCACCCAGTTTGGCTTTAAGGAAACAAAAAGAATAAAAGCAAAAATTGATAAACAGTGCTTTAAAATATTTCAGTAACAGAAACCTTTCTAAAATGAAAATGTTGTTTCCTGCCTTGTTAATTTTCCCCATTCTCACTGGTGTGAGGTGGTATCTCATTGTGGTTTTGATTTGTATTTCCCTGATGGCAAGTGATGCAGAGCATTTTCTCATGTGCTTGTTGGCCATGTCTATGTCTTCCTCTGTGAGATTTCTGTTCATGTCTTTTGCCCATTTCATGATTGGATTGTTTGTTTCTTTGGTGGTGTGGAGGTTCCTCAAACAGTTAAAAATAGACCTGCCCTACGACCCAGCAATTGCACTGCTGGGGATTTACCCCAAAGATACAGATGCAGTGAAACGCCGAGACACCTGCACCCCGATGTTTATAGCAGCAATGGCCACGATAGCCAAACTGTGGAAGGAGCCTCGGTGTCCAACGAAAGATGAATGGATAAAGAAGATGTGGTTTATGTATACAATGGAATATTACTCAGCTATTAGAATTGACAAATACCCACCATTTGCTTCAACGTGGATGGAACTGGAGGGTATTATGCTGAGTGAAGTAAGTCAATCAGAGAAGGACAAACATTATATGTTCTCATTCATTTGGGGAATATAAATAATAGTGAAAGGGAATATAAGGGAAGGGGGAAGAAATGTGTGGGAAATATCAGAAAGGGAGACAGAACGTAAAGACTGCTAACTCTGGGAAACGAACTAGGGGTGTTGGAAGGGGAGGAGGGCGGGGGGTGGGAGTGAATGGGTGACGGGCACTGGGGGTTATTCTGTATGTTAGTAAATTGAACACCAATAAAAAAAAATAAAAATAAATTACATATGTACCCCAAAAAAATAAATAAATAAAAAAAATAAAAAAAAATAAAATGAAAATGTATCCCAATCTAATCCGTATTGTTATGGTGGAGTGGCAGGTATGCCAAGCAAGAACGGCCATGTTTGGAATCTGCATAACCAGTCCTGTGCTCAGAGAAGTTCCTGAGGCTCCTCTGTGAGGGGCTCCATGGAACACACTTTGAAAACCACAGCAATAAAGTACCCATATCGCTGCACAAACATTGACAAATAGACACAAATGGAAATGCTATCAAAGCACAAACGACAGTTATGAAATATTCCCATTATTTACACTTCAAATTTTGTTCATTAGGAAATATTCCACAGTATGAATTAAAGATAGTAAGGCAATGCTAAGGCTGTTGCGTGGGTTCTTCAAAAGTAAATTAGGTGAAAGTTGATAATATATATAAGAGGTACAGAGATTAATAATAAATAGTTCCTGTCCACAGGAAGCTTACAGTTTGTGGAGAAGACTGACACATAATTTATGAGCACAGAGGACCAAGCTGTTATTTTTGTTAAGGGATCAGTGAGAAATCAAAACTTTTTTTCAGAGTAAATATTTATGCAATAATGGAGGATTCATTCATGTTTTCCAGAAAGATGATAAGTAGAAATAATTCAAAATAGGAATAACAATGTGAACAAAGGTATGTGAGTGTAAGTGCATTTTTAGGTTCTGACATGATTTGGATGATTAGTGCAATCTAGATGTAGGGAGATTTAGCTGGACATAGGTTGAACCAGATGGTACAAGGGCCCCATCCTCAAGCTTGATATGTGAGCCATAAGACAGAAGGTGACACAAATCTGTGTTTTATTACTATTGGAGGCAGAAATTTGAAGACTAAGTTTGCTATCTTTGGGATTTGGTAAGACTAAAGGCTTTAACCAAGATAGGGAACATAAGAACGATTCTGTTTTGTGAGAACTAATAATGAGCCTAGGTTTTATAAATGGTGAACATAGAGTAGCTGTGAAGTTCTCATGTTGAAATATCCAGTCAACAGTTGGAAATTTTAATTTCAAACTTCACAGAGAAGTAGCAAATGGAAATGCAGATTGAAGACTTAGTTTTAGAAAATCATTTAGAGGAAAATGTAGAAAAAGGAGCTGATATTCAAGTGTTGGGGAGAAACTCACTTTCAAGGACCAGGCTTAAAAAAAAGCCATCAGTGATTAAGAAAGAATATTCAAAGAAAATGATCAAAGGTGAGAGTATAGAGCCAGAGGACGGTGGAGAATATATTTCATGAATTTAGTGATTACCAATATTGTAAAACAAAACAAAAAAAACCCCACATAATAAGTCAAATAATTTGAAGATTGAAAATAGTAATATCTATAGTTGATTAGAGATTATTGATTAACTTAGCAGAGTGTGCTTGTTTGTTTTTAAAGATAAGAATAGGTAACAAGAGAGGCATCTGAGTCGTGTGGTTTGTTAAGCATCTGACTCTTGGTTTCAGCTCAAGTCACGATTTCATGTTCATGGGATCAAGCCCCATGTAGAGGTCTGCATGGAGCATGGAGTCTGCTTGAGATTCTGTCCATATCCCTCTGCCTCTCCTTCTGCTTGTGTGCACTCTCTCTCTAAAATAAATAAATACTTTAAAAAAAAGAATAAGTAGCAAGATTATTTTAAGATTGTTTTGCATATCAAATATGCATGGTTCTCAAGTATAGAGTTTCAGAACAAAGATCAAATCAAGGATGACACTGTAAGTTCACTTGTTAAGACCTCAGAAGGATTTATGGCAATGTGTCAATGAAAGTTTTAGTCAGACAAAAGGCTGTCTGAGGATCTTAAGGATATTATTATACTCTTTAAGTACCAAGTGCACATCTCAGAATCTTAAGGGCATTGTCCATCAACATCCTTATAGGAAGCCTAAGACAGAAAAGGGCTTATCTTAATGAGATTGGTGGTTGTACTTTTTGCCTAATGGACTAAACTCCAGTAGCAATCCTAGGAAATCCACAAAGCTTTAAAGAGAACTTCACTAGCCAAAACACTGCTGGTTTGAACTTAAAACAAACAAACAAATGAAGCAGACAAAATGAGGAGGTCCTTGAGTCCCCATACTACTATGGGCAAGTAGTAAGTCAAGGAACCTACTAAGTGGTAAACCTCAGCCATTTTTTTTTATGGATAATGAAAGATTTCCTAGAAAGCCCAACCAAGGGTCTGAAGAACAGAGTCAAGTGCTATGATGAATCATCTTTAGGTAATAATAGCCTTGATCCAAAAACTAGCAATATATGATCCACCTGGATTTCAAAATTTCTGTGGATTAGTGACAGTTGTAGGCATCCCATCTGTACTTTTTTTAAAAAAGGATTTTATTTATTTATTTATTTATTTATTTATTTATTTATTTAAGAGAGAATAAGAGACACAGAGAGAGAGAGAGAGCGATCACACAAGCAGGAGGAGGGACAGAGGGAAAGGAAGAAGCAGACTCCACGCTGAGCAAAGAGCCTGATGTGAGGCTCAATCTTGGAACCCTAGGACCATGACCTGAGCCAAAAGGTAGATGCTTAATCAATCGAGTACCCAGGTGCCCCCATTTGTACTTTTTTGGAGAAGGTTTATGTAGTAGTTAATCAATGTTTGTCTTACCATTAGATGTTGGGAGATTAGATATCTCTCATTTTCAGGTCTTTAGCTTGGAAACTGTACTCAAAGGACCATACCTGAAGAAGTGTACCTGAAAGGCCTCATCTGTACCTGCATTAGTCTTAGCAGAGGCAATCCTGATCCTTAAGAATGAGACTGATTCTGAAATGGGATTCTAGAGGTTTCTTGGAGGAGAGTGACAGTGCATACTGCATGTGGGGTTATGAATTCTTGTAGGCAGACTGCAGAAGATTGTACTTTCCAAAAATGGCCACAGCTTTACTTCTGGTCCCACATGCTCTTTTAGAACATTGCCAGTACTCCATCAAGAGGTAAATCTATTTACCCTTCCATTAAAATTGGGCAGGGCTTCTTGGCTGCCTCTATTAATAGAAAGAGATGGAAGTGATGATGCATGATTGGAGAAAGGTCATTAAAGTGATACAGTTCTTACTTGGATCCCTTTCTCTTGGGATGCTTCCCTTGAAATCTAGCCATCATGTTGTAAGGAAACTCAGGCCACATGGAAAGGTGTTCTGGCTAACAATTTCAGTTAAAAGCCCTACTGACAGCCCATATCTACCTCTTGACACATAAGTGATCAAGCTTTCAGATGATACCAGCTTCCAACCTTTGAACCACCACAACTGATACTGAAAGGATTACAGGTGAGATAGACATGTTGATCCCTGTCCAAATTTCAAATTAATGATCAAAAGACAAATCTTCATGGATTTTAAGCCACTATGTTTTGGGGTGGTTTGTTCCATAGCCATATTGTAGTGGTTTGTTTCATAGAAAAAGTGTTGAACATGTACTTAGTATTTGCAGAAGTAGCTAGAGAAGTGAATAAAAACAAAAAAAGGGAAAAAGTGAAAATTCAGAAGACAATGTGAAGCCAAAAGCAAAAGTGGGATGGTTAATGAAAAAAGATCTGGGATATTTCTTTCTCTGAGAAAGGAGAGGAGTTGAAAATATAAAGATAGTTGAATAATAGATAAAATATCCTTAAAGGGAATTTATTTTTTAGATATAATGTATACAGAACACTGAAACGTTTAACTTCTTAGAAACTATGTGTTAAATCTATTTCACATACTTTATTCACGGTGATAAATACTACTTACCTTTTCAATTTTACAGTGTTCCTGGTCTACTGCATATTTTAATTCAAATTTTAATGTTTTTTTAAAAGGCTAAGTAAGATAAGCATAGTTTGCTTTAAAAGGCAAAAAACTTCTTAGCAGTCCACCCCAAATTAATCATCATGCACCCTTTTCTCATATTTCTTTCCTTAATGGTTTAGAGATGAGCAGTCACATTACCATTATGTATGAATACTACTAAGCATAAATAAGTGGGACAGGTTGCCCTGCAAACAAATTTCATTAAAGTACCTGGATTAACACATTTTAAAGGTCTCTTTAATGAATCTTTGTCCTTGTGATACAACATAAGCAAGAATAGGGCAAACTAAGTTGTAGAATTTTATGTCTCCATCTCTAGCTTCAAACAATTAAGGGAGTTATAAATAAGCTCTACTATCTTTATCCCACTCAAAAATAATGAATGAGCTATCCTCATGAATCACAAGACTATCGCATCAACCCATCACAATCCCAAGATCATGAAAGCAAGACTTTAAACCAGCATTATATTTTGGAATAAATCACGGACTTGGTAACTATTTCAGAATTGTAAATGTTATGATTTTTAGAGTTATAGCATAATTCATATATCAAACTGTGGCATCTATGAACCCCATCATAGAATCACTAGAGCTTTTCCAATTTTCTGAACGAACCTCTGTGAGTTCAGATATTTAAAAAATTATTGCAATGAGAAAAGTGACCAAATAAGAATATTTGAAAAGATTAAAAGAAGAATTTTGTAATGAAAATTACATTGATCAATAAATACAAATAGGAAGACAATGCCTTAAAAATTATGAGTTATATAAGACCCAGCAATAATGAGGAAATTACTACAGAAATAAAGGATTACTTTTAGTTTTGTTGACAAAAGACATCAAAGAATAAACAAGATTTTTCAAAAACAAGATTATTTCCAACCTGATGGGGTTTCTTGTTTTTTTTTTTTTTTATTTTGTTGTTTCAAGGAAGGAGAGATGGATATAGTCATGCAGTGAGATTAGCAAATATTAAATTATGTTCTGATAATTTAGTACCCATTAAATATTAATGGGGAATCCCTTTTTATAAACTGCATAGTATCATGACTTCTGTAACATACTGATATTAATGGAGCCTTTCTAGGAAAGCATTGTTATAGGATTCTATTACTAATTATAAAATGTAGGATTATTACAGAAAAAAATATATATGACTTTGATTTGAACTGGCTGCTATGAGGCTGGCTAAAATCCTTTAATGTCTTCATATCTATAACAGGACATCAGGAAAGATACAGATTATATTACCTTTCAACACTATTGTTTAAGTGAGATAAGAAAAGTGTTAAGCACATGGCACACACAGTAGATGCTTTTTCAGCTGACCTGAAGTCTCAAGTAATTTGACAGAGCGAGATTCCACACGTTAGTATGAGGATGTGCAACTCACATTGCTCTTTGTTTGCAATGCATTTTTATTAGCTGTTGAGATTTGTTTTCTCATTGGTTTTACATTTGGTTTCTCAATACAGAACTTCAGAGTACACAATTCTTTTAGACATACAAAGCCACTTCAGTGCCATAAGATGCCTAGATCCAAATGCAGTATAACATTTTTTCTGGATTGATTCATTCCCTGAAAGAAACAAAAATAATTCCTTGTGGAACAAATGGTTTTTAAATCCAATGAGATTAATAAAAAATTTCAGGGAAGTATTTTCAGATAGAGAGAGAGTGAATTTTCCACACAGTAAAATATAGTGAAACTAGACAACTCATAGATATGTTCATAAAAATATGCTGTGCTTTCCTCCTAAAAGAGTGTAGCAATGAGAATTCAAACACAAAATAGAAAACCCAAATTTAGCATTTAATATAATTTATAGGAAATCCTATTTAAAGGAGCATTTTATAAATTCAACCTGTTTCAACTTTTTCTTTCAATTTCTAGTACTTCGGGACTACTTCTGCTTGAAGTGCAATTTGTTGTTACTTGCTGCTTTTATTTTATTTATGTTACCAGCCCTTTGTATCTTTTTGAAAAATTAAAATAAGAATATCATCACTAAAAAAAAAAAAAAAAAAAAGAATATCATCACTGCTGCCCACTACCACTTCCATCAAAACCAGTGTGTGCTCCCCCACACACTCCCACACATACACACACATACACCACACACTCATCCTTCAAACCCCCAGCATTTCTAAACTATTTATTATCTATTTTCTTATTATCAACCAGTAATTTTAAATTCATAAAATATGGGTATGTCATGTTATTTTCTCATTCCAAACAAGCTTGTAGTATATTTTCAGCAGGATTGACATATTCTAATGTAACTATTAGTATAATGTAGAGAGAAGAGTTTCCTCACGCCGATTCTATTTATAGGATGACTCAAAAAGTATTCATTCATGGCCAAATCTCAGATCTGACAAAACAAAATGGCAAGTAGACTCACAGATTAAAATTATGAGGTGTTCAGTCACAGGGACAAAAAGTAACATAAACAAGCAAATGAAACAAACATATATTCTCTCAAAAATCTAGGCCTTTGGGGTGACTGGGTGACAGGCACTGAGGGGGGCATTTGACAGAATGAACAGTGGATGTTATACTATATGTTGGCAAATTGAACTCCAATAAAAAAATACAAAAAAAAAAAAATCTAGGCCTACAGCATTTCTCCCTTATTTGCTTGTAACTGGGATCACTAGTTTGACTATAGAAAAAAAAAAAAAACAAGCAAACAAAAATATCTAAGAACAACAGTGTTTAAACAGCTATAGGCAACAAAACTCCCCACAGTTTATGGCAAAAAAAAAAAAATCAGCTGCCATTCATTCCTAGAATATTAGTTACATTTTCTTTTCTCATGATTCACTGCTACTTAGAATTAAAGAAAAAAAATCTTTAGAGATTTAGTTTAGTTCAGCAAAATCATATTGAATACCTATTATATACCAAATCCTGAATTAAGGGAATACAAACATGACTAGAATATAACCCTTGCCTTCTTTCTTGCAACATTTTTTTTCCTCTTATATAACCTGGCTACTAAGAGCCTGGAATGCTTCGAGATAATTGGAATATATCCGTGTTTACAACCAATCTCTTGTTACTGCCAGAAAAAAAATGTTTTGCTCTTGTGAAACTTGCATAGTAATAATGGGGTACATAAAATAAACACAACTAAATTATATAATATGTTAGAATTCTAGAAAAGGATGAGTGAAATGGAAAATAAGAAGCATGGTAGATGAAATCAAGAATGAGAGAGAACTGGCTGTCGTAAATGGATTGTAACTTTAAATAGATTGATGAAGGTTGAACCCATCAAGAGGTTAACATTCAGGCAAACACTTGAAACAGGTAAGAAAGAGATGGCTCTCAGTTGCTGAAGGAAGATTGTCTCCGGTAAAAAGAACAGCGAGCGCGAATTCCCTAAAGTGGAAGTATTGGTATGAGCTGTAGGCTGAATGTGACCCCCTAAAACACGTGTGTTAAAACCTAAACCCCAGTGTGATGGTATGAGGAGGTGGAACCTCTGGGAGGCCATTAGGTCATGAAGACAGAGTTCTCATAAATAAGATTAGTGCTCTCTTATAAAAGAGACCCAAAGGAGCTCCCTTCCCCATTTCTACCACATGAAGACACAATGAGAAAATGCCATCTATGAACCGGGAAGTGAGTTCTCACCAGACACCCAAACTACCGGCCCTTTGATCTTGGGCTTCTCAGCCTCCAGAGATGTGGGAAATAAGTATTGTATTTAAGCTACCCAGTCTATGGTATTTTTGTTATAGTTGCCCTAATGGACTAAGATAGTGTGTTTGATCAGCCGCAAGCAGCCTAGTGTGGCCAGAGAAGGGTAAGCAAGAGGAGAGTTGGTAAGAGAGTCAGTCAGAAAGGTAATGGGAGCTGAGGAGGGCAGTTTGTGTAGGCCTGTTAGGAATTTGGCTTTTACTGTGAGTTGTATAGAAAGCCCTCGAAGTGTTTGGAGCTGTGGGGTAACACGCTCTTAACATTTAAAAAGTATCACTTCAGCTGCTGTGTTGAGAATGTATCAGAAGAGTCCAAGGTAAAGGCAGAAATATCAGATGAAAGAATATCA
The DNA here is from genome assembly GCF_048164855.1 of Canis lupus baileyi. NCBI lineage: Eukaryota > Metazoa > Chordata > Mammalia > Carnivora > Canidae > Canis > Canis lupus. Next base: position 35,242,226 of record NC_132854.1, on the reverse strand, counting down.
TGGGGAGAAACAACAGTGGTTTAGAGTGAGGTAAATCAATCAGTTCATGATGTAAGGACGCCTGAGTTCTTTATGGATCCACTGGATTTTAGATCAACATGTTGGGAAACCAATTAGTTCTATGCTTAATAGATTGATGCCAATACATTAAATTATATTCTGTTTTTGTGACCATGTGTTGTATGTGTGAAGTTCTATGCTTATACTTTTTTTTAATGAATGCAAGCCCTTTACCCGTTTCAGTAATTTTTTTTTTTCATTGATACTGTGTTTTGGTATATTACTACCATTTCCTTCTAGTTTGACTCCCAATTTCCTCTCCCTGTGAAGCATCTTTTACTCTACCCTATGTACTCGTCTCTTCCATAGTTATATATCCAATCTGTGTTGTGTCATTTGAGCTTGTTCCTTTGCCACTCTAACAGTTGTTTCATTTATTTTTCCAATGGGGTTCTCCATACACTGCAAGACATTGGAAAATGCTTCTACATGCAGTATTCTCTTTACCCTCTAGAATAATTAGGATATTATCAAGAGTGAAAACAGATATCATCCTAGGCATCAACTTGTAAGAGACAACTAAAATGATAAATTATTTTCTAATTCTCAGTAACAGGTTTAACCAATGACACGGTAGTCTTCATGCTAAGTGGTTTTCAGAAACTCATATTAGACAGACAAAGCAAAGGAAATATTCGGAACCATAAGCTTAGGAAATGAAAGGATGTGTGCATATATTTTTTCATACGTGAAAAGCCAGAATAGAGGATTGAAAGAGGGAAAGTTGCATCTCAGTGAATCTTTCAAAGATTATTCTTCTATCCAGTGGAGATATTTTCCCTCTCTTAGACAATAAACATACGGATGGTTTAGTTTCTGTTTGTTTTATGGTTTCAACATCCTGACAAAGAAGTTATAAGGGCAAGTTAACTTATTAAAAAGCTTTGAGCCCTTTGAAGAAAAGATATTTTTATTAGATATATGTTCAAGGCATTCTTTCTGACTTTGCAGTTTTCTCTCTCATAAAAGATATTCTCTTTCAAATAGACCTAAACCGTTGAATGTGTTTTCACTTATGATTACTTCATCTCCTTGTGTATGTAAGCGCCAATCTGAAGTAATAACCTCTTTGCTAAAACTTTGTCTCTTCAAAAAAACAATAAAACCAAGAAATTTTAACAAGCCAAATGTGTGATATGCTGTAATATATGAATTGATCTCATTATTGATTCATGATGTCTGAACCACCCATCCCTTGCCTTTGGCCGTATCTCAGTACACACTGGATACCATCACCTACTCTGAAAGTATGTCTATGTGTGTTGTAGCCAAAGACTAAAACTGTGACAATTAGCTGGTCCACTCCTCTGCCAAGGCTTGAAATAAATCTTTATTTCAGGTACTGGGACAACAGCAAAGCCCCTTGTCCTTGACATGTGATCTCCTTAAATGGTACCCCAGTGGGCTGAAAGAGTCAATGAACTTCTTTAAGCCTAATTTATTCCCCGAATATGACCTAGGTGCTGGGGAGGATAGAACACATTATCTGATGTTCAGATTGCTCAACTGTACCCTGGAGAATCAAAACATTAAGAAGCATATGGTATGAATATTGTCCTGGTGAAGGCACATTGTTCCATTCTGGAATTTAAAACAAGCAATGCAGCAATTGTGATTAACTAACTCCAACCCTTACTTCCAAATCAAAAGACTTCATAAAATTTCAGGAAGCAGTATGGCAGATTATGTACTCTAAAGGTTTTCTGTCTTCCACACCAGGGCCAGTAATCCTACAGAGAAAAAATTTTTCTTAATAACTGCCCAAGAAGACCATTAAACACCACAGACACACACACACACACACACACACACACACACACACACACACCCCTTCTAGCTTTGTCTTTTCCCCACCCTAACAGTGGCAATAACAGTGTTCAGTAACAAAGACTTTGAGCTGCTGGCTGATGCTGAAGTTAAATGCATATGACAGAACCACGAGCACTGATGGATGGCTCTGGACCCGCTGTGCTGACAAAAGACTGGGATGTTTGCAATGGTTGGTTATCAGTGAAAATGGGCATTACCCGATTTGGCATTTGAACACTTTGCATAACCTGAAGTGATGGTCAGCACTGAACCCTGAAGACACAATGCTAGCAGGGTTAATATTTGGTAGGATCTGTCTATCCACTGTGGTGACATACTATTTACTGAATCCCAGAAATAGGACTTTTGATAAAAACCTCAACTGGGAATGCTAGCAGCTACATAGATTTTTACTGATTTCTGATAATTATTAGGAGACTGGTAATTTTATGACACTTCATAATCTGAAAAACCTCTCGAAGTACCCTCATTTCCATCATTTTTTTTTCTGCCAAACTACTATAAATTTGTATTTTCAAATTCACTTACCTTCACAGGCAATATTATTGTTCTCTGTCTAAAAATACAATGATGGCTTTGCAAGCTTGTTTCATGTATATTTTGTGTATTTATTTATATTCAACCTATTGAAAAAATATAAACTGGGCTTATGACTAAAAAAAAAAAAAAACACCAAGAATTCTAACATAGGAGCTAAAGTCAAGCATCAAAGCAAAACAAAACAAAACAAAACAAAAACAAAAACACATGCACACAAAGATATTTCAAAAATCATACTGAAGGTATTTCAATTAAAAGCAAACATAACTCTGGGGTTCCAAGTGGCCCAAACAAAAAGGAACATATCACGAACAACAGATGTCTTTTTATCTTGAAGCAAACATATCGATTCATTGGAAGAAACCAGGTTTTTCTTATTCCACAGTTCTGAAAGTAAATTTTCCAAGTTTATTTTTTCTTTTAAAATAAGGACCATTGAATAAAATATTGTCCAATGCTCAAAATGGATGTTTTTACAGAAAGTACAATGATATTCATCACATGACCATTTCTTTTATTTGACCTCAGCAGGAGACAGGAACGCAGTGATAAACTAGAACTCTCTGTAGAACACAGAAAAAGTAGTTTTGATTTAGTTATGTACCGTTTTCCAATCTGACTTAAAATGAGGCTCAGGCTTCACTGTAGTTCTAAGAAACAAAATAAACCAAAGGCTTACTGAAAGATCGTTCATAATTATATTGCAAATACAAGCAATCTTTATCTACAATCACTTTTGAATTAGTACCTTCGATAATTTTGCAGGATAAATAGTTATTGAATAAACATTAAGGGGCAAAATAATAAAAAAGCAAATAAATAAGTGTAAAAGATATATTAGATAGAGTTCTTACTGATATATAGAAGAACAATTTGTACATTTTCAAAACTGATTAAGTTTGTCCATAGTAGACCAACTACAGAGTGGAAGTTAGAAACAGTAAGCCAATTGCTACTAGATTGTGTCAATGAGTTGCAGTAAATCAGAATGACATTCTTTCAGGTACATCATTTCTAAAGTGAATGCATAGGTAATTTCTTAATCAAAAGTAGTACAGACATTTAGGCCCTCTTATTTTTATAATATATAATGAAGAAATCAAACAAAAAAAATAAAAGGAAATTGAATAAAACAGTTGAAATGTCTTTGAATAAGTGTGAATTCTAATACATTGAAAAGTATAAAATTTGCATTTTTGGCAGATCAAAAGAAATTGAATCTTAGCAATTTCACATGGTTCTATCTATGATAGATTTCATTTTCTCAACTATCAATGTTCTGAAAAAAAATATAAAGTTAGAATTTCTCCTACTGGGATGCCTGGGTGGCTCAGTGGTTGAGTGCCTGCCTTGGCTCAGGGCCCAATCCTGGAGCGCCGGGATCGAGTCCCACATCGGGCTCCCTGCATGGAGCCTGCTTCTCCCTCTGCCTATGTCTCTGTCTCTCTCTTTCTGTCTCTCATGAATAAATAAATAAAATCTTTTTTAAAAAAGAATTTCTCCTACATAGTATACTTCTAAAAACTTTATATACAATTATAAGAAAAGTGAGTTATAATTTTGAGAAGGTTTTAGAAGGAATGTTACAAAAAATATTTTTCTTTTGTTCACATAATTTGATATTTCATCCCTGTAAAGTTGATGCTTTTTCTGTAAGAAAAAAGGTGAAAAGGAGAGTGCAAAAAAAAAAAAAAAAAAAAAAGGAGATTGCAAAGAATAGACTGATTATACTTACTAAAACCTTAATGGTGGAGATAACATAAATCAAATAAATCTGTCATAGAAACATATTTTTACCATTTCAAACTTTATTTTTGGATCCTGTATTCAGGTTGGGATTCTGGGCAGCCCAGGTGGCTCAGCGGTTTAGCGCTGCCTTCAGCCCAGGGTGCGATCCTGGAGACCTGGGATTAAGTCCTACGTCAGGATCCCTGCATGGAGCCTGCTTCTCCTTCTGCCTCTCTCTCTCTCTCTCTCTCCCTCTCTCTCTGTATCTCTCATGAATAAATAAATAAATTTATTTACAAATTCCATGTCTCAAAACAGCTTTTTACAAATTGGTGGTCTGGGTAACAAGAAGCATGTTACAAGAAATTGTTTCATGCTTAAGTATGAGAAAACCTAGGTTAAAGAAAGTTAATCAGATTGCTTTACCCAAGTATTTTTTTTTATGTCTTTCATATGATAACATACTTTATAACAATTTTAGAAAAGGTCATACTGTGCAAGATTTGCCACACATATATTTGATTAAAGGATACTTTCTAATTGAATGCGTGTGTTTCTTAGGATATAGTTAGGGAATTGCTGTCTTAGGGAGTCAACCAAAAAAACTCAAATTCTCAATGAAAAATAGTATCATTGAGATAAAGATTATAATACTTATTTCTCACAAAGGGAATTAAATAGCCTGTGAATAAAATGAAATCTTTTCAGAGTTTATGTACTTTCACAGGCATCTGAACAATTTCTTAGTGTTCAATTGAAAAGCCGTAAGTTTAAACAAGTTAAAGTCGAAGTTACGGGCAGAATATTCTTTGGTTGTGAGATCTGAAACATACAAATAATTTTAATCTATAAGAGCAATCTAACTTTCTGATATTACTCATATGTTGAGAGAACTAAATACTAAAAAAAAAAAAAAAACAACAAAACTTTAACTTCTCCATGAAATAATAATGAAGTAACCAAAAAGATATTGAAACTTCATTAATATGCTATAATTCAGTTCTGTAATTTGATGTTATGAGTAATCTTAGCCAACTTATATGAAGTAGAAAAACTAGCCAAGCGAGCCCTGCTAACCTAAGAAGTGTGAATAATAAATCCTTGTTGATTTGGGTAGCAATAAATAATGGGTAAAGCCTCAAATGCCACTGTTTTTTCCTTCCCAATACTTATAAAGAAACCAATATTCTTTTTCTTAAAATTGAATTTTCATCTTTGCCCATTCTCTCGCATTTTCAAAGGACTTTTCTTATGTCAATTATCAAAACTTATTTCTTCCCTAAGCAAACATCAAAATGTAAGTAAGTAAGCATGCATCAAAATCCTATTCATTATACCAGAATTCTTTTGACTATTAAAATTCTTCTTATCCTTAGCAGATATTCTTTTTTTTTTTTTTTTTTTTTTTTTATGATAGTCACACAGAGAGAGAGAGAGAGGCAGAGACCTGGGCAGAGGGAGAAGCAAGCTCCATGCACTGGGAGCCCGACGTGGGATTCGATCCCGGGTCTCCAGGATCGTGCCCTGGGTCAAAGGCAGGCGCCAAACCGCTGCGCCACCCAGGGATCCCTTAGCAGATATTCTGAAGTAAAAGGCAATGCAGAATCACTAGTCTTATGGAGACAAAAGATATTATTTTATTTCTGCATTTTTTGTCAGTTCAAGACATTGGGGTGAAAAATCTGGAGAAACGAATATCTAGGCAGACTTGCTTGACACATCTCTTCCCACCCTCAACTGGGAGAAGATTCCTAGGTCAACTATCAGAAGTGCTCAGTTGGGTCCCAGTGGTTCAAGCAATCTCTCCAGGCTGTCTCCTGATGACCATCACCTCTTCACTCTTGTCTGGGAGTTCCACTTTCCATTCTGGGATACTGGATATAATGATGCCTCACCGCAAAAACTTTAGGCTCCTGTCTGCTTGTTTTTTAAGTTCTAGCTGGCCCAGAAATCTGTTTTCTTAGTTTTATCTCGATGTGTAAGGCACAGGATCCAATCCCCATTGCCAGGCCAGGCTTTCAAAACTCCAACTTGGGCCTAGAGATGGGCTTTTGTGCAGACATAAAGGATAATAGGTACGTTTTTATGGTTCTTGGTAATTACATTAACCTTACTTATTGTAATATTAAGAATATACACTGAAAATTTGTAGGTAAAACAAGAAAAATAAAAATAAATGAATTTACTTTATGATTCCTCTTTAAAAATAATGACCAATAAAATGTAGGTAGAAGTAGCTTTAGTAGTAGCTATAAGAAGAAACATTTTAAAATAATGAGGTCCTTTATTCCATCGGACAAATATATTATTCAGATACCAACTTTATTTTAACACAGTGTTTTCCATTTAAATAACTAACCATTAATAAAATAAATGAATGAAGCATTGGCTCCTTGTTTCCCAGACATTAATATAATATTTAAATTAATGATTGCAATTTTTATTTGGTATAAACATTCTTTAAAATGATTCTAAAGATTAAAACAGAACTGGCTTTCTCTTTACCCTTTCTTCTACTGCAAGATAACTAAAGAGAGTGAAAGTTCTGGGCTTCATGGTTCAGAACACTGTTACAAAATGCTGGAAGGTTGGCATCGAGTTTATTTTTATATCACAATTAAATATCACGCATGCAAAAATGCTGATGTCTATTTTACTGCTTCCTTTCCAAACATTTCAACTTTAGCAATCTGGTGAAATGCATCTCAGATTTCATAGGAAAACAAGGCCTGCTTTATATAACTGTGTTCCATGTAATAAACAAAACTAGAAAATATTTATAAGAAACAAAGTTATGTACATTCTTTCAATACATATCACAATTGATTAGAAATTAAACTGTAAATATTATTTAAATTTGAAACATGCAAGCATTCAAATACCAGGGAAATGATTTTGTAGGAAGCACTCTCAAGAATTTTCTAGAACCCCTAAAATACTAGGTAAGTTATTTGATAAGAATATATAAGGAAAAAGCAAATACAAAAATCAGTTTTCCTACTTCTGCTTTATTACTACATAAATGGCTAATTAAAATATAGATGCTAAAGATTTTCTGTCTGGCTACTACAGGTCTGGAAGGAACCTTGTGACTGACTCTTTGCGATGTTCCTGACTCAGCATGGAATGTCCTCTCGTTCTCTCCCCACCAAATTACTACATCTCTTTCAAGGCCCTTTTCAAAAGCTCTTTTCCGTGGAGCTTTCCCCACAGTACAAGTCAGAATTAATTACTTCTTCCTATGGGCTCTCAAAGCACTTTGAACCTCTAAATGGCAATTACTTTCTTCTGCCTTGCACTATTTACATGTTTAAATATGTCTGCCTCGCAAGACTTTAGGCTCCTTGAAGACATCTTAATCAACTTTTTTTCCCCCTCACCTCACTGGATTCTTTCCATCCCTGTGTACTTATTTATAATTTGGGAAAGCGGTTATCAGTTACAGGATGTGTGACCAATAACTTTGGATTCAGGAGAACTAAATTGAAAATTATTGTCTTCTTATTGTCTCTTTCAGTCAAGTTCTGATCAAAATGACGTTTCTCCAAGTTGATCATTTTATATGTACGAAAAGAAGTCAGCAATGTTAAAACTGTCCATGTGTGGTGTTTTCCAATATTCCTTGGACTCCTAAATGCATCTTTTAATATACTCTACCTGGAGAATATCTAAAAATGACACTTGGATTACTATCTTTTCCCTGTGTTTCACCAAGATTAACCTTTGAGTTATATAAATCAAAAATCCAAGGAAAGAGGAAAAGCTGAAATAGATGTCAACCTTGTACCTTTACTTTGTGAAACTTTCAACTTGAATACTGTGTTATTGGTGATGTTTTAAATGGAGTTTCTCTCCACAGAGGGTGAGAGCAAACATTATTCATTCTCAGACATACTTTAATTTGGTGACAGCCATTTTGCAGTTAGAAAAATATGGATAGGGCAGTCTGGGTGGCTCAGTGGTTTAATGCTGCCTTCAGCCCAGGGCGTGATCCTGGAGACCTGAGATTGAGTCCCATGTCAGGCTCCCTGCATGGAGCCTGCTTCTCCCTCTACCTGTGTCTCTGCCTCTCTCTCTCTCTCTCTCTCTGTGTGTCTCTCATGAATAAATAAAAATCTTTAAAAAAAGGTACTTCTTAAAAAGAAAGAAAGAAAAACAAAAATATGGATATGGGGTATCTGGGAGGCTCAGTCAGTTAAGTGTCTTTGCCTTTGGCTCAGGTCATGATCCTGGGTCCTGGGATGGAGCCCCAAGTGGGGCTTAGTGGGGAGTCTGTTTCTCCCTCTCCCTCACCTTGCTTGTGCTCTCTCTCAAATAAGTAAAGTCTTTTGAAAAAAAGAAAAAGATGGAAATAGAGCTTTAAAAATTCCCCCACAGAGTATGAATAGTGAGTACCAGTATTGAAAATGGACTTGTATTTTTCACTTTCCATGTCTGAATCACTAGACCATGCTACTATACAAATGAGGCTTTAAATATATATGCAAAATATCTAAACTAAACTCCATTGTAGGGCAAGGTAAATGCATTGATCATTATTTTTTGGCTTAGCCTGGTATGTTTTCACTGATAATTAGTTTCATATTAAGATAAAATTGCTTCTTCTGTGTATTTTAATATTGTATTGATCTCTTCATAGTTTTTACTTAGCTTTTAATCATTTGATTTTCTGTGATGACTGAAAAATATGGACATCTATCTATTCTCAAATTATAGACAGAAGAAACTGAGACTCAAGACGTTTAATGTCAAGACAGAAAGAAAGGGAAAGAGAGATCTTTTTCTTCCCAAATCCAGAGAGCTTTCCTTTTTGGCAGACTTAGTAACAGGAAAAGAAATGTCAGAGACATGAGTGGGTGAAACTTAGAAGCACTTCAGAATAATTTAACTTCAAATTGTCTAATTGCTATTTGATTATTTATAGATTACTTTGGCATGTGGTGATATTCATTTTTAAATACTATTTTTTATTTATGAAGAACTACATGAAACAAACACACAATTCACTGCCATGCTTAGGTTTTTTAATATCTTTATCTCATATTAACAGTTTATGTAGAATTTTTGTCTTCATTCATTTATGACTATGAACTGGAGTTTAAATAAAACAATAGCATATTTTAAGCATCAATGGTAATGTTATGTTATTTTTAATACTCTTAAAAATGAGTGTTCACACTTTGACACAAAATCCAAATGTTAGAGTGACACTACACCAGAAGTTACAAATGGAAGGATTGGTGAAATACAAACATATATAACCAGAGTCGAAGTGGTGTTATATACAAGTGTCACAAAACAATATGGTAGCTGTACAAATTCAGGCCTAGACTTCAATTTCCAAAATATCAGTTGGAATCCGTGGCAACTAAGGCATAATAAAACTAACCAATGGTAAACCAGTAGAAAAAAGTAGAATAGATAAAAGCTGCTAGTCACCTTAAATCCTCTGTTTCATCATTCCTATCTAAGGGAAAATAGAAATTTAGAGTAAATGAAAAAGCTCAGTTTAAATTTAAAGACATATACAGATATATGGCCTTTTGATAGGCTAGACACCTTCTTCGTAGCCCAAATTATAGTGGTGTCTAAAGAATTAAAACTGTATGAGTGGGGAATGAAGCTGGGTGTCAGTTTACTCTAGAGACACAATATTACCTACATTTGCAGTTTACAAGGCAACTTTGCATACACTGTATACTCTTCTGGAATGCTAGTATAGGTTCACCGATGAAATCAAATGTAAGAACTCTTTAACAAACCAATATGGGCAGATGCTCTAAGAACTTGTGTAAATGATTAGAGTGAATTCCCTCTTGGCATATATAGGAAACATATGCTTTTGTGCAGTTTCATTTTAGATGAAAAGGAAAGAAACCTAGAGAAACTTTTTTTTTTTTTTTTGGATGCGTTCATTTGCTTTCTAGTTTGAGCTGCCTTTAAAAAGGCCCTTTCCCACTTAAGTGAAACAGCCAAACTATCTACACTGAAAATCAGCCACCAGAATATAAATGCCATGAAAAAAATTCCAAAGAAGATGGAATATGAATGGTGTGACACTTTTTACCATTGTTTCTGTTTTTTTTTTATTTTTATTTATTTATTTTTTTAAATAGGCTGCAACGTGGAGCTCAAACTCACAACCGTGAGATCAAAACCTGAGCTGAGATCAAGAGTCAGATGATCTACTGAGCCACTCAGGTGCCCTGTCATTATTGTTTTTAATGAAAAAGAATAAAATATGTTTATATCTACTTTAGTGAAATTTTATTTTTTTTTAATTAGATAAAGGCTTATTGAACCAGATTTAACTTATTTTAATTGTAGCAAGACTGGAAAACTTAAAAACTGGAGCATTAGAGTTGTAATAGTATGTATATGATTTAAAAGTATAACAGTAAATAAATTCAGTTCATGATACTTACAAACTATGTATCAGCATGCTCCTTAGAAAAAAATCATATTATTATTAGGTACCAGGTAAGATACAAAGAAGGTTCAGATATGAACCTCTTCTTATAAGATCTTACAATTAACAGAATTGTACCTTAGTTGAAACAAATTCCACAGTCTATAGCAAAAATAAACCCTATAATAGAAATCAAAGCTTTACATTCACAACAGATTCTTATTGGTGATCAGCACAAAGATCAAAACTCTGTGAACTATCATAAAGCAGTACCAATATATAAAAGATGGGTGAGTGTAAGATATTTGTTAAAAAATAACCTTACTATATTTCAAGATAAGTTATATTCTGAATAAGTTTCAAGAAAAAAATCTAGAATGTACCAGGCTATAAAAGTATCTGAAAGTGGAATCTTCTCTTTTGAAATATTTTCCAGAATGAGGATTTAAATGGACTATGAGAATAAAGAAATAAATAACACCCTAAAAAATATTGTGTCCTGACCAATTTTTGTATCCTGACAAACTTCAATTGTTGTATAAAATTCAATGAAAGTCATGCTAACAAGTTATTCAGACGCGTAGTAAAGGCAAGTAGCCTTACCTCTTAATCTACAAATTAAAATTTGAAGATCTTCTGAAAGTGGAATCTTCTCTTTTGAAATATTTTCCAGAATGAGGATTTAAATGGACTATGAGAATAAAGAAATAAATAACACCCTAAAAAATATTGTGTCCTGACCAATTTTTGTATCCTGACAAACTTCAATTGTTGTATAAAATTCAATGAAAGTCATGCTAACAAGTTATTCAGACGTGTAGTAAAGGCAAGTAGCCTTACCTCTTAATCTACAAATTAAAATTTGAAGATCTTATCACTTTCTGTAAGTCTATAAAATTTTAGCTAATTTTATAGAGAAAGCTAAGTAAATTGGATAAGTACATTTGAAAGATTTCTTAAATTTTCTTTAAAAAGAATGTATAGTTTGTATATAGTTTGTCAAATACGTAGTATGTAATCAATATCTTGTTGAATTAGGAGACTGTAGGAAGTTTATATCATCTATGTCCTTTTAGAATTTCTTCTGATAATGTCCACTTAAAAAGTTTAAAAAAGTCTTATTCACCTGGACATTGGAAAATTTAATTTGACTTTGGGGAAGTTCCTTTCTGAGAAATTCTTTGTATTCCAAAGAAAGAAAAACATCATGGTATTTAACAGATTTATAAAATCAATGATAGAAAAAATTGCTCCTATGCCATTACATTTTTTATCCTGAAGTCTCAGTGACCACCTCCTGTTTTCTTTGAGAAATAACAAATATTAGAAATTGCATTTTTTATGGTAGAACCCAAGTTAGTCCCTGCCTGGGGTTCAAGTCCTCAAAGATAGGCAGATTTAATATATTTGTCACCACCTTAATATTGCTTAACTTTAGATATAAGTGATGGTTGTTGTCTGTGAATTGAGGACAAACCCCATGTTGTTATGTCGAAACAGTATTTAAGAACCCCAAGTCTTTATTTTTGTTCTATATTGCACCACATCTTGCTAGGTTCATATCAGTTAATCAAAGAAAAAAAAAATCTCTTTAACTCCAATTTATCCAGTTATTATTTTAGTCACTGTCCTGGTGTTATTTACTTTAATATGTTTTTTAAAATTAAGCAGAATGTGACAGTCTCTGTATAAGTTTTTTTTTTTTTTTTTTTTCCTGGTAGACAGCCTAATCAGATCTATATCTAGAATTTATTTTGGGTAAAAGGGTCCACTACTTTCGTTAGGTAAAAGAATTTTAAAAGTTGTGAGTTCCCATAAATGGATAGTTTTTGAAGATCAAATAAGCCAGGGTCAATTTAGTGCATATCAAGTGAGAAGTCCAGGGTTTGCATTTAAAAATGAATTTGCGATTGTCTTTTGTCTCTATTTCCTAATTCATTTTTAGGGCTTTAAAGATCTGTTGTAACAGGACTCTTGTTACATTTAATAAGTGCCATGTTGATTGGCGTTCTCTAAGTAGGCTTTTCAGTTTGCCTGTGGGGAAATTTAATATAAAAACATTCAACATTCTTTTATTAGTGTTTTTTACTATTCCCAGTCCCATCAGACCTTTGGTGCAAGCAGTGTATTATTGAAAAGCTTATCTGTAAGAAGTGAGCCAAGGGGAAATTCAGCCTTTATTAATATTGACATCATGTTCCCACACAATGGCTGTCTAAAGAAACTTTTCAATTGGATTTCAACTGCTTTGATGCAATATAAATGGAAACAACTGAATGCATGGTTTAACACAGAATAGTGAATGATGCTGTATCCTGCACACCCAAACATAAAGTTGGAGTTTAGAGGTATTGCAAGGCCATAATTTCGTATTCTCCATTTATAATGGTTAGTGGAATGTTGTTATGTTAATTGGGTGGGTTCTTGAATACTTATAAAATTGTCTTTGGGTTCTCTTCCCTTTCTCGTTGTCAGTTTAAAGAAAAAGGAGACTAATATATTGCCAACATAGAAGTGATATTTAAAGGACCAGGATAAGATTTAAGTATGGTAATAATTTATGTTTGTGAATACATTATACTAGGATTATAATTTCCATATTTATTACTATCAAGCATCAACATCAGAAAAAAAATGGAATGTTTAGAGACAATGCAGGCCAACATGTTGAAAATACTTTATCCTGGTTATTATACTTTCTTTTACCTTCACAGGTAAAGGGCCAATAAGGGAAATTGCTTTTTGCAGAAGCTCAGAGTGCAGACCTAAATCATACAGGTGAAAAGCTATTTTTAAGAGAAATATTTGTCACTTCACCACAGAACTGGGCTACAGTTAAATGTGTAACAGCTCAACCAATAAACAAACACTCAAGTAAAAGGCAATGAGGTCTTCAAAATTCAGAAAAGCAGTTAAGATTTTGCTCAGAACCCTAAATATAATTTATCATAAAATAAATTCTTGACTCATTGAGCACTATCACTTCTCTGGTTAAACAGTCCAAATGTGACATCTAGAACACTTCTTTAAAGTCACCATTTTCCTGGAAACACTCTAATTTTGAAGAGTCTAGAGCTATATTTAGCTTTTGAAGAGTAGTCTTTTAAAAAATATGGTGATAAAACAGATTGATTTAGAGGAGCATTATAATTAGCTGCTGAATATGTTAGAAGGATAGATTATTCTACATGAATCACGGAGCTCACTTTAAGTGTCATCCCCCATTCTAAACTGCCAGCTTAATTTCTTCTCATTTTTCACTGCAAGAGCCTCTTTTTTCTATTATGCCAATAATAAAGGTGTAGTTGTCATGAAATAGGCATACCTTTGTGAAATAATGAATTATATACTGTTTTGTTTCAATTTTTAAAGTAACTGAGTCATGGTTACTAGATTTGGCAATAACTAGCAAAAGCCACCTGCAGAATAATCTCATTTTAAATATATATGTCCAGATTTAGTGGCCTTACAAGACTCTGGCAAACATTTCTAAGCTAAGGGAGAAAAATTTGTAACACAGATTAGGATAAATGATAATAACTATGGTTGTTCAAATATTTTCAGGAATGTCAAAATTATTATATAAGTTACAATTGTAACCATTCTGATGGCCAATAAGATGACATAAGTAAATTAAGATATGCTTAATCAAGAGATAATTAAATATAATATATTATTAAAATAATTCCAGAAATTAATGATTTGATAAAAATATGAAAATGTTGCCAATTTTTGAAACTCATCCAAATTTGTCAAAGTAATAGTATCACGCTGAGTGAATTTTATAAAAGAATCCACATGATCTTAGTAAGAATTGTGTAAGATTGACAGCATTGTATAACCTCGATGTCTGTCATAAAAGTAAGATAAAAATATTAAATATATATTGAAAATGTTCTATTACTCTTGACACATGCCATTGTGCTAGATGCATATGGAATGTTTAGTAAGTACTTAATAAATGGAATACTAAAATATAAGTAACAGATAAACGATGTTTTTGTTTTTAGAAATTTTCTTAGGAATATCCATTTTTCTCTTTCTAGTTAAAAAAAAAAAAAAGTTTCCTGAAGTTAAGTATACTGGAACAAATTACAGAAAACAAAAAGACTTGTTACTGTAATGATGAGGTTCTAGTACACAGGCAGGCAATTACTACGGAAAACTCACTGCTGTATTAGGAGCACATTGGCGGGGCTTGGATGTTACTGTCAATGAATTGGTAAGTTCCAGGGACGCCTGGTGGCTCAGCGGTTGAGCATCTGCCTTAGGCTCAGATTGTGATCCTGGAGTCCCCAGATCGAGTCCCACATTGGGGCTCCCTACTTGGAGCCTGCTATTCCCTCTGCCTATGTCTCTCATGAATAAATAAATAAAATCTTAAAAAAAAAAAAAGAAAGAAAAGAATTGATAAGTTCCAGAAAGAGAAGAGACAAGGGTAAGGAGAGCATGAAGACAAAAGGGCAAGCTCCTTCTGCTTTGTTAAAATGCCAGTGCAGAGTGCTGGAGAAACAGCCTTCCCTCTCCTCTAAGAGCTCTTTGAGGATCTTAGTATGACAGATTGTTGCACCTCACCAGCGAGTTTCTAATTCAGTGGGTGTGGGATTCATCTAAGAATTTTCCTTTCTAGCAAGTTTTCTGGTGTTGCGAAGGCTGCTGATTGAGAAAACACACTTTGAGATCTACTGAATTAAAGAATAGGTTTGGTGTATACCATAATATGCTCACTTTTATCATATGGGGAATTCCCTTATCAGTGTCTAAAACAATCATGTTACTATAACATCAATGTTTTTCCTATTCTTAAAGCTATATATCATATTTAAAGAATACAATCATTAGATATAACCTACCATATACAAAAATTCTCAGGATAGTTATACCTCTAAATGGCAAACCTACAGTTACGTAAAATTGAAATAGACATAATACCACAATACTTACATTAAAAGTTATAGAGGCCATATGAACAAAGACATATTTTTAGTTCAGCCCTGGATTTATACTCTCATAGACATAACATGAAATATTTTTGTAGGACCTTATGCCTACATCTCCAGTTCAAACTCTGTTAATTAAACATGGTACATTTAAAAAACTCCTTAGATTAAATGGCATTCACTTTTCCTTGGTACAGTGCAGGGTCTGACGTCACATGCACAAGGGCTGCTCACAACTGTAGGCGAATTTTCTAGGACTTCTGGCCTAAAGATTGGAATATATATACATATGTATTTTTTTTAGGAGTTTAGGCAAGGGCCAACTCCTAACCTTAGAGTGAAGGTGGCTTTTATTTCCTCTCTTGGGGAAGGAGGGGAGGAGAGTTTTCCCATGCACACTAAGCTGAGGAAAGGAAGGGGTGGGTGTGTCCTCGGAGGATGGGACTGGAAGAGCCAGACAATCATCCAGAAGGGCTCCTCCTAGTCCAATTCCAGGCCCTGGGCTGCAGTGTGCCGGTGAGAGTCACTGCCTTTAGGGTGGCAGCTCTGGCTTGAATGGAGGCACATGAATATATCTGTGGGAGTTCATGGAAGAGGAAGGGGGACCAGGTGCCTTGAGTAATGGAGTAGGGGGCTGACTCCACTCACCGCCTGCCCAAGATTGTAACTTGCACAAGGCCTGGCCTGTGTGACTCTTCTCTCGAGAAGGGTCAGAGGGGCCCAGATATATTGCTCCATTCCATGGCAGGTCCTTTAAATATCCATCTTAAATTGTGACTCTCCACCACCTGCTGACTGATCTTCTGGACTGTTGCACAGGTGGTTCTGACTTGTTTCTGTAGGGGCGTTCATCACTGGCAAAGCTGGTGACCCTGGGAATGGTGGGCAGGTCCTACGGAGGTGTTTCGGTCACAGGTCCTAACACTCCTTCCAGATATTGGGTACTGGATGATGCTGGTACCTACCACCCCCCACCCCACCTGGTGGTGAAGAGCGCGCCGTGGGATGAGGGGTGGCAATACTGTAGTCCCCAGGCCACAGCTGCACACTGCAGTGGCTGAGGACCACCTGGTGAGTGTGGGGATGAACTGGCTTGGAGTCTGGCTGCAGCTGCTGCCCCTTGCCATGGTCTCCTGTGTTCAGCACCTGCAGCAGGAGCTTGACCCTTGAGATTGGATCCAATATTGAATAGGTCTTGAAGGGCAGAGAACTTGGGCAACATTTGAGAGAGTCAGGGATGGGCTGGATCTAGTTCATGCCCTCCTGTAACTAGTGGAGAGATGACAGAAATAAAAAAGCAATGTGGCAACAAATACGCATGTGTTCCTGCACTATCCCACCTTCCCTTGTAATTAGGGTGGTGTGTCTGGTTTTACCTAATAATTTGTGAAAGAAAATTGTGCTTGATACTCTTATACTGAAGCATATAAAAGTTCCTGTGCAAATTTCCAACACGCTCTTGACCATGAAAGCCATGTGTAAGAAAGAGTATGGCTATACGCCACGGTGTCTGAGTCCCTGAATGATCACATGGAGGAGCTACCCTGAAGACTCACCAGGTCCACAGCTCACCTCCCATGAGGTAGAAATAAAATACATGTGTTTTTAACACCAGTGTTCCAAGGAAGCCTATCCTAACACAATGAGTGAGGGCAATGAGCACTAAGATGCAAATATGGATGGTGTATTTTGGAGGGCAACAGAAGAGATCAAATCCTGTTGGTAGAAAAAAGGTTCAGCAAAAGGCTTCTTGTGATTTCTGACTTGCAGTGAAGCAAAAGGGAAAAAAAAAGTAAGCTTCATGGAATCCTGGACAGAAGGGTTGGTTAGAAAAACAGTATGTTCTAGAGACTGTAGACCTTGGTTCCACACTGCCTAAGCTGCAAAAGCTGGAGGTTGATCTACAGGATGGAAAAAAGATGCCTAGTTCCTTTCCAAAGCAATCTCAGGCAGGTATTGATAAAGCTGAGAAACAAAAGTGTGTATTTCTAAAATTTTTCCACTAGGTTTCTTTTGTATCCACATTTATCAGGTTCCACCACATGTGTATTATTTTACATATTAATATATACATGTATGTATTTAATCATCCATATATTAATATATAGTAAAAACATAATTTTATATTACATATGTATACATTTGAGTATGTATATGCATCTTTAATATGTATAGAAAGTGTGGAATGATGTTACAAACACACATCTAAGCATCCAGAGACCTGGCTTTCTTTCCTATTCCATCACCAATTCACCTAGTGACAAAACAAGGCAGGTATTTCATCTCTTTGGGCTCAAATTTTTAATTCCATAAAACACTCATATTTTTATAGATTACTTCCTTGCTATTCCATTCTATTACACTGCTGTTGTAAGAGTGACCATGGCACAGGTTATTTTGTTCCCTACTGGAACTTTACTGCCATTTCTATTCTTAAGACAATGGCAGGGGTGTTGAGGAAGTAAAAACAATGATGTGTTTCCTTTATTTTGTCCATAAGACAATTTTTCCCTGCCAGCAGAGAATAAAGTGATAACGAACAGATAGCAGAATGATATGAGGAGTATGCTATCTTAGAATTTTGATGATCTCTTTCTTGTCTCTTTCTGACCATTTACTATTTAACAGAAAGAAGACTCAGTGCTTTCTATTTATTGATGACTTGTGTTAGTAGCTTTATTTATTTTTTTTATTTTTTATTTTTGTGTTAGTAGCTTTAAATGTGCTGTTTTATTTCCTGTTACAAGAAAGTAATGAGTGAGATATTATCTTATTATCCCAAATGAGAAAATTGATACCTGTGGTTTTGGAAAGAATAAAAGATTAAAGAATCTTTCATAATAGGAACAACTTATCTGGGTTACCATGGGCTTTCTGTTAATTTCTTCTTTTAGCCAACTAGCAACTAACCATACAAAATTTCAAGGAAGGGAAAAACTTCCTAATCCTTTGAGCTACAATCTCTCCCTCTTGGACACATGCCAGTGAGATCTCAGCTTTCTTTCTTACTGAGGAAGTGACCAAACCTATCTGAGTCAGACTCTGGAATATGACCCTATCATGTTGCAAATGGAAAAATTTCATTTTTTATGACTGAGTAATAGTATATAAATTACATCTTTTTAAATCCATTCATGTATCAATGAGTACTTAGGTTGCTTCCATATCTTGGCTACTGAAAATAATGCTGCTATGAACAGAGGTGCATATATCTCTTTGGTTTGGTATTTTTACTTTCTTTGAATAAATACCCAGAAGTGAAATTGCTGGATCATATGATAATTCTATTTTTAAATTTTTAAAGGAATATCCATACTGTTTTTCGTAATGGCTGCACCAATTTACATTCTCACCAACAGTGTACAAGAGTTCTCTTTTTTCTACATCCTTGCCAACAATTGTTATTTCTTGTCTTTTTGGGGATACCCAATCTGACAAGTGCAAAGTAACATTTCATTGTGGTTTGATTTGCATTCCCTGATGATTAGTGACATTGAGCATCTGTATATCTTCCTTGGAAAAATGTGTACTCAGGTCCCCTTCCCACTTTTTAATATGGTTGTTTAATTTTTTTGATATTAAGTTGTATACGTTCTTTATATATTTTGGATATTAACCCTTTATCAAATGTATGATTTACAAATATCTTCTCACATTCAGTATGTTGCCTTTCTGTTTTGTTGATGGTTTCCTTTACTATGCTAAGGCTTTTTAGTTTGATGTAATTCCACCTGTTTATTTTAATTTTTGTTGACCTTGCCTGAGGAGATTGGTCCAAAAATATATTGCTAAGACCAATATCAAAGAACTTACTACCCATATTTTCTTCTAGGAGTTTTGTGGTTTCAGGACTTCCATTTAAGCCTAATCCCTTTTGAATTTATTTTTGTGTGTGGTATAAGATAGAGGTCCAGTTTCATTCTTTTGCATGGAGCTATCCAGTTTTTCTAACATTATTTATTGAAAAGAGTGTATTTCCCCCATTATATTCTTACCTCCTTTGTCATAGATTAATTGATCATATATGTGTGGGTTTATTTCTGGAATTACTTTTTTATTCCATTGGTCTTGTTTCTGTTTCTGTTTCTGTTTTTGTACTAGTATTGCATTGTTATGATTACTATATCTTTGTGACATAGTTTGAAATCTGGGAGTATGATAATTCCAACTTTGTTTTTTCTAAGATTGCTTTGGATATTCAGGGTCTTTTGGGATTCCATAGAAGTTTTAGGATTCTCTTAGTTCTGTGAAAAAGCCATGGATTTTTTCTTTCTTTTTTTTTTCTTTTTTAAGATTTTATTTATCTATTCATGAGAGACACAGTGAGAGAAGTAGAGACATAGGCAGAGGGAGAAGCAGACTCCCCACATGTAGCCAATATGGAACTTGATCCCAAGACCCCAGTATCACCACCTGAGCCAAAGGCAGATGCTCAACCATTAAGCCACCCAGGCGTCCCAAGGCCATCAGTTTTGATGAAGATTGCATTGAATTTGTAAATTGATTTGAGTAGCATGGACATTTTAACAATATTTATATATTTTTGGTCCATGAACATGGTGTATCTTTCTATTTATTTGTCATCTTCAATTTCTTTTATCTGTGCCATAGTTTTCAGGGTTCAGTTTTCTTTCACCTCCTTGGTTAAATTCATTCCTAGGTATTTTATTCTTTTTGATGCAATTGTAAATGGGAGTTTTTCTTTTTTTTTTTTTTTTAAGATTTATTTATTTATTTGAGAAAGAGAGAGAGAGAGAGCACAATGGGGAGGGACAGAGGAAATAGGAGAAAGAATCCCGAGCAGACTCTAGGCTGAGCATAGAGCCTGACGTGAGGCTGTTTCTCATGAGCCTGAGATCAGGACCTGAGTCAAAACCCAAGCCTGGACACCTAACTGACTGTACCACCCAGGTGCCCTGGGGACTGTTTTCTTAATTTCTCTTTCTAATAGCTCATTATTAGTGTTCAGAAATGCAACTGATTTCTATAAGTTAATTTTGCATCCTATGACCTTACTGAATTCACTTATTATTTCTGAGAGTTTTTGGTAGAGTCTTTAGAGCTTTTTAATATATAGTATCATGTCACATACAAATAGTAATGTTTCCTTTCTTTTTTTTTTTAATTTGAATGCACTTTATTTCTTTTTCTCATCTAATTGCTCTAACTAAGACTTCCAATACTATGTTCAAAGTTCAAAGTAAGGAGAATGAGCATTTGTATCTTGTTCCTGATAGTAAAGCAAAGCTTTCAGCTTTTTGTCACTGAATATGATGTTAGCTGTGGGTCTGTCATATATGGCTATTATTTTGTTGAGATACATTCCTTCTATATCCATTTTGTTGAGTTTTTATCACAGATGGATGTTGAATTTTGTCAAAAAAATTTTTCTGCTCTAATTGAGTTGAACATGTGATTTTCATCCTCTGTTTTATTAACATAATGTATCGCATTGATCCATTTGTGGATGTTAACCATCCCTACATCCTTGGATAAATCCCACTTGATCATGGCATATGATCCTTTTAATTTGGTTTGCTAATATTTTATGGGGGCTTTTTCATCTATATTTATCAGGAATATTATCCTACAATTTCCTTTTCTTGTAGCATCTTTGTCAGGTTTTGATATCAGACTAATTGTGTCTCATAAAATGAGTTTGGAAGCATTCTTCTAACTCCAATTTCTTGTAATAATTCAGGAAAGATAGGTACTAACTTTTTTTGAAATATTTGGTAGGAACATTGTGGATTGTGGATAGAAACATTGAGAAGATTGTGAAGTCCACACAATCTGAGATGTTTGGTTTTTTGGAAGTTTTAAAATTACCAATTCAATTATGTTACCTGAAATCAGTCTATTCGGATGTTTTATTTCTTGATGACTCAGTGTTGGAAGGTTGTATGTTTATAGGAATATATCCATTTATTTTAGATTTTCTAATTTGTTGGCATATACTTGTTCATAGTGGTCTATATGAACCTTTGTATTTCTGGAGTATCAGTTGTAATATCTTGCTCATTTCTGATTTTGTTTCTTTGGTCCTTTTCTCTCTCTCTCTCTCTCTCTCTCTCTTTTTTTTTTTTTTTTTTGTAGTTAGTGAGTCCTGCTGAGGTTTATTGATTTTCTTTATCACTCAGGTCATATTTGTCCCTCCAATCATCTATAAACCTCTTTAAATTTGAATTTAAATTTCCAAGATCTAAAACTAATATTCCTTAATATCATTACTTTTAATATGTCTTCTATATTCTGTTATAAAAGAGAATAATAAAAACTCTGTCAAATTTTGATTATGCATTTCAAAGTTTAATGTATTTATAATGATCAACTTTTTAAAAAATATCATTCAATATAAAATATTTATTAGTTATTCTAAATGCATTTGCATTCATATCAGAAAATGGCAAAAATAAAGGGGTTTTGTGAAAAAAGTTTAATCTTAAAATTTTTTAGTAATGTTTAAAATATGTAAAATGTGAGTTTATAAATCAAGTTAGTTAACAAAGCAATGGACACAGTGCTGACTGCAAGGGAAATCTCGTTCTAAACAATGCAGGCATCCTAGAAAAAAGACACATGAAAAGAAAGAAATTACTGAAGCTATTACACATATGACACACCCAGCTGGGAGACCAGCTGCTCAAGGAAGCTAGTTGTTCTTGATCTTTGGGAATTCCTGATTAGAATACAAGTTAGAAATATAATAGAAAACATAAAAGAAAAAGAAATTTAATATTAGTCTTAGCTCTTGTTTTGTCTCTTTAAATGTTAGCAAAGACAGAGTTATAGGAGCTTGGCTAAGTAAGCAATAAATAATTTTTATAACTACTGACTTTTGATACCAATTATACTTTATCAAAGGTTCCAGCATTCCATCATATATTTATCCCTACTTTCAGAATAGGCATGCTTACCAATAGCTTGTGAACTGTAGGCTGAATTTTAAAGCTGCTGTATATGAATCAAACGGCATGCACTTAGGATGCATTTATATATTCCTTAAAAAGCAGATTTTTCTTCCATTTGGCGCTCACTACATACTTCTCTAAAGGTTTTTGCAATAGATGAACCTTCATAGGATTATAAATCATAGCATGCTAGAATAAATGCTATAGAAATTGAATACATGGTACAATATTTTGCACAGTGATAATCACCTATAGCCTGAGAGCATATAACTATGTGATTAATTTATATTTTTATTTTAAGGAACCCAAATAAATGTGTGCCCATATATTCTATTATTTATGGTATTTCAAATTACTCCTTTACAGGTTTATAGGACTAATGTGACCTTCCCAAGGTCTATGCTAGCAAAAGGAAAAGATCCAAAGAATTTACCCAGAAAATTAAAATGAAAACAAAGCCAAAAATGTAACAACTTTTACTTTTACACAACTGTCTGGATATTTGAAGTAAATCATGTTTAGGTTTAAATTCAAGTGGATTGTTGCCTTTATTCTCTATTTCACTGCTAGTGAACCTTATTTTCAAGGTTGATCAGTATGCAAGACAATGTATTCTCTGATTGATCAGTATGCAGGGTTGGATTACTCCAGAGAACATTTGGGCATTTTCACTATGTCCTGTGGATTAACCTGCAGAGTATGCATTTTGGAGGGCAGGTACTGAGGGAGGAAACAAAAATGACTTAATGGTCTGGCACTGTGGAAGTATGATCAACTCCCTGAGTGGAGGTCGAACCATCTTATGAAACCACTTGCCATATGACAATAACCCTAAACTTTTTGGAAAATAAATGTGCTTCATTGTCAGGGTAGAATAATAAAACTGATTAAACATAAAGTAGCGGCATTTATTTTTTGTTTTCGAATTGTAGAGCATTTATGTAGATATACTGATTTTCAAATGGTAGTAGATATTCCATGTTTGTGTGATATTTTTAGGGTTGGAAATGTGTGAGTATCTACCACATTATATTCTATGACAATGATTTTAGACTTTTTCTTGGAGGTAATGGGATTCTTTCTTCAAGAGATTTCTGTCTTTGCACTGCCTACTGCTGGTCTTCCTCCTATTGAAAAGTTGCTTGAGATTTTCAGTGTAATAACTGGAGTTTTGGATTTTTAAAATTCTCTGCTGCAAAAAGAAGGATTGAAGAAAGGAAATCCTTTTTGAGAAATCCAGTGTAGCTTCTAAAAATTAAGTGAAAGTTCAGTATTCTACATTCTAGGCATAATCTTATTTAAGGATCTCTAAATAATACTTGAATTTTCACTTACTCTTTTAACTGGCTTAAATCTTTGAAATTGGATAGACTCAAGGAAATAAATAAATTGGGGTAGGGGGAAAATAGGTAAAAATTTTAAAGTATATGTTTTATTATCTTATATAAGAATGAATTGTGGCATGCTAATATAAACAATGCACCTGTGGAATCTTATAAAAAATGAATGGGTTTAAGAGTGCTTTATGCAGGAAATCCAAAGAGACATATAGAAGTCAATATTAAGGCTTTCATAAATTTGCATTGTGAAACAAATGCACAAAATAGATGACTCTTTTACACCAAAATAATTGATTCGATTGAAACACAGTCAATTAACAATTATTGAACCCTTCTGGTTGGAGCAACCAGTTGTAGAAGGATGTGGGATAAATATACTTCTTTTTCAAGGCCACCCATCATGAGCTCCAAAATAGCACCTGGGTAAAAAAATGGAATCACATTAATCCTAACAATAACAAAAATTGTTTATCTGACTTCAACCTCCATTTCTACTGTGGAAAAATCCCCTCTCAAAAGTAAATACATTACCTAGGAAAAGCTGATACATTAACCCACCATTAGCATCCTCTAATGCATTAACATTTTATCTTCTTAACATCATTGATGGTGAACGACGGTAAGAGTTCATGAAGAAGCACATTAATATGGAAGACAAGAATGGTGTTGAAAGGGACTCTTGATAAACACTACAGAAACATTTCTCTTACCTAAAATTTGACTTTTGGCTGACTCTTCCTCCCCTGGCTAATCTCTAAGACTGAGATCACAATGGCTCCAGTTAGATTCTTGTAGTTTAATGGACTAGAAAGTTGAATGAGGTAGCGGTTTTTTTGTTGTTGTTGTTGTCTTTTAGTTTTGTTTGTTTGTTTTGTTAATGATGGAGATGTTTATTGTCCGGTTACTTTCTGGAACAAAAGAATGAAGACCTTTAGCCAAATAGATTTTACATAACAAAACAAAACAAAACAAAACAAAAAACAGAAAAACTGACCTGGCTGACCTCAGTAGCAGCTGGAACCACAATAGAGTTGCTCTTCACTGATCAAGAACTGGTGCTGCGGTGGGGGGCGGGGAGAGGGGGCCACAGGGGCATTTTTCAAAACCCCACCTGCCTCCCTGAAATGTTGACAGCAAGAGAGCATGGCTGCCTTCAGCGCCTACTGCTGGTAGGATTCAGTTCTGCCTCCAGTCAGCTCTTGTCTGGGTTTGTGCCACTTTTCCTCACCACTGCACCCTCTGCTCTTGCCTCAGAGAACAGGAGGTTTTTTTCTTATATTCTGCTACTTCAAATACTTGGCTCACTTAGGCCCCCCATCTTTCTCCACAGCTTCTCCGTGTAATGGCCTCTGACAGTATAGTCTTTCAGTCACATTTCCCACTACCAATGTCTTGATTTCCTTTGTCCTTCTAAATTCCTATCCTTTTGGTGAGAAACTCTGTTGTCCTCTGGGTGGAGCCACCCATGAGGGATGATCACAAAGTCAGATCAACTTTTGTCCAGGCAGATATGATGAGTAGGACAAGTGGTTAACTAGTGGGAGACTAGTTGTTTATTTTTTCCAACTACTGTTGGGATTTGGATCCCTTAAAGTAAGCCTGAGACTTAAAATCATAATCCCTGGGAGCTGATGTTTATGTTTCATGACACCTAAAATATAATCAAGTTAGTGATTCATGCGAAGTTGGGGAAGTTTATCTTCAACCCCAGATATCATTTTCTTGCGCTTCAAAAAGCCCAGACTGACTTATGATTTCATCTTTGCCCTGTAAAAAGCTTGGAAGTCATCACTTCCATCCTTGTAAAAAAAAAAAAAGAAAATGGACATACAGAAAATCAAGGACTGGTTTTTGACCTTCAGAGAGCTGAGGTCACAGGGCAAATTGCCGCACTGCTATCCGGAGAGACAGAAATGTCCAGGAAGATACAGCTCCTGAGATTGCTGATACGAAGCAAGTGCTTCTGAAGCCATAAACTGGTAGGAACTCTTTGGTAATTTGGCCAGAAGCAAATTGATTATAAAAGTTTTCTCATTTCCATGAGAGAAAGAATGAGAGTTGGGGTGCAATACATTGAAGTTCTTCCAGTACAGGCCCAGAAAGAAAGAATTTCTTCTTGGGGTAACAGGTGGGAGATGCTATTCAAAGTGAGCATTGGAATTGACAGTGTTACCCAAACCTGTAAAGTATTACATTAGAGGTACAGTTGCTAGAGCTACAGAAATACCCTGGGAATAATAGTCTCACCAAAAATAAAATTTTTGAATAACTGCAATCAAAGAAAATAAAAATATTTTTAAATGAGCATAAACAACTAAGCAAATAGTAACAACTATTATCTACAGGTATAACACTATGATAATTACTAGTGAGACCAGATTCAAAGTGGCTGTCAAAATCCTACTATGTATCATTTACTGTTGGTTGAGTAATCTAGTTAAATAATGGTGACTTTGCGTGGCTTTCAATAGATTATATAAGGTCAGGGGGATCCCTGGGTGGCTCTGGGGTTTAGCGCCTGCCTTCAACCCAGGGCATGATCCTGGAGTTCCAGGATCAAGTCCCACATCGGGCTCCCTGCATGGAGCCTGCTTCTCCCTCTGTGTCTCTGCATCTCTCTCTCTCTCTCCCTGTGTCTCTCATGAATAAATAAAAAAAATATTTTTAAAAGATTATATAAGGTCAGTTATTTTTAATTTGAGTAAATTTATTAATTTGGATAAGTTTTACATTATAGAATAGTTTTAAGTTTTGCTACAAATATATTTATTAAGGAATTTTTTCTTAGATATCTTATGTGTTAGACACTCCATGAGACACTGAAGAAACACAGAGAAGTAAAACAAACTCACTAAGGTACTCATAAGCTATTAAAGATAATTAATATTATAATTCTTTTGGTTATAGTAAAAAGGGGGAAAAAATCACAAACCCAAATTGGCTTATACAGAAGAGATTTTTTTCTAAAGCAGCATTACCAAAAGTGAAGAGTTGATGACTATTTGTTCTGATGGGATTCATTTTCAGCTTCGTCATAAAGATCACCTGACAGATCCTTGAAGCCTTGGTGGTCTCAAATATTACGTTCTCTTACCATTGAGCCAGCAGAATAATTGGAGTCAAAGTCCCACAGTTCCCAGCAAAAAGTTCGAGACTCTCTGCAACCAGGCCACCTATGAAGCACCTTTTTCAAAGGCATGCCATGTGCAGGTGCCTCAGGCTTGTGTTTCCTGGTCATCCTTGATGAAGAGGATGGGATGAACTTATCATTGTGATTAGAAATGTTAAATAAATTGATTGCCCCAAGCTGATGAGAACCTATTCTCTCAAATTGAGGGCATGGTAAATTCTACTCTAAGCTTTGAACAAGGGAATTCAGGATCTGGTTAGGAAGGGAAGAGGGAAAGGAATTCTGTTATTCTAAAACAAGTTCACTCTGAAGATTACAAATAGAAGACTGAAAATGTAATTTTTTCAGTGTTGTGATAAATATAAGCACAGGTGTTATGGTAGGACAGAAAGAGAGACAGGACTTCCCTGACTATGTCAGTTGAGAATTAAAAGATGGGTCCATGTTAGTTAAGTGAAGTGAAGCTGGGAGTGGGAGAGCATTCCAGAAAGACAGGGCAGTGTGAACAAATACACAAACCGAAATGAGGAAAAACAAACCGTGGAGGACAGTAGGTGACTTCCCAGTGCTAAATAATAAAATTAGAACAGAGAGTGGTGGGTGATGAAACCAGAGATATTTATTTAAATGTGCCAGATTACTACAGGCAATGTCATGGTAATGATAATTAATCCTGTGAGTGTTAGCCAAAAGGAAATTTTTAGAAGAGAGGATAGAATCAAACTTGTTTTTAATTAGTTGATACTGAGTAGTGTGGAGGATGGCTTTAAAATGATCGAGAATAATGGCTGGAAGACCAGTTAGGATATTATAATAGTCTGAATAAAGTTGATAAGGGCCTAAATTAGGCCTCAATGATAGTAAAAATAGAGACAGAAACAGAACTGAGGAACTATTTAAGAGGTAAAAATTTACTGGATATGGAAATTAATTGAATGTGGGAATGAGGGACAGGGGTTGGGGGAGACATCAATGATCTGCCCTGAATTTCTAGCTTGGTTGCCCTAGATCAGGGATGGCAACCTTTTTCTGCATAGAGTCAGGTAATACATATTTCAAGGTTGCAGGTCATAAAATCTCTTTTGTAGCTATTCAACTCTGCTTTGTAAGGGTAAAGGCAACCAGAGATAATATGTAAATGTATGGGGATGACTGTGTCCCAATACAACTTTATTTTCAAGTGGGTAGGCCAAATTTGGCTCTCTGGCTGTAGTTTGCTAACTCTTGTTCTAGATGAAGAATGGTGTCATCGCTTGCTAAAAAAAAAAAAAAAAAAAGGAGAAAGAGTAAGAATTTGGGAGAAGGTCTGATGATCTCTGTTGGTTGTTGAGTTTAACAATATCTACAGAAAATTCAGTAGGATTTGTACACAGGTGGTTGAGTGGGGGAAAGGGTGTATATATATATATATATGATCAGGAGTTACTACTTTAGATTCTTCAGCATAAAAATAATTTGAAATCTTGAGAGTGGATAAAACTACCTAGTGTGATGAGGGATGCATCTAGAACAGAACACTAGGAACATGTGTTTTTACAAATTTCTGTTTTAGATACTGAAGATACAAAAGAGAACAATACAGACATAGATTTTGTTTTCCTGGAGTTCTCAAGATAGGTAGAGAAGAAATGTTTAAAGGGGTATCTAAAAAGTCATTCTACCTGAAAATCATAATCAAAATTGTGGTGCCTTTGCTACCCAAATTAAGTAAACAATGTCCTTCTAAAAAGATGCCTTTTTACATGCTAGTTATACGTATACCTCAGTTTATCTCAGGTATGTATACACCTGTTTGTGGCATCACAAAACCTGAAAAACAGAAATATGAAATGAAATGAAATGAAATGAGTGCCCATACTCAGGTGCTCTGTTGTATACTTGATCAATTTTATCTTCCATGATCAATTTCATTGTAAGGATATCCATATTATTACACCTTTTGATTTAGGTGTTACTAAGATGTTCAATTTATAAGTGGTAAATAGAATCTTAAAGATATTCAGTGATTTTCCTATTGTTATTTATCTAGTATTTAAAGGAAACAAAAAAATATTTGCTCTTCCAAAAGCAAATATGGTAATTTTTCATTAGGCCATATTACTTCACTATTTAAATTAAGGAAGCCAATATTGAGGATATTTAAGTTGACTCTTTATCATATTTGAAAAGAAGCAATATAGAAATGGAGATGTTTACACATTTCCCAGTTAGGAGACATTGTGAGGGAAACTCGTTGAGCTATTTCTCAAAACCATGGGGGATTTTTAAATATCTCTCATTTTATTTTTGAGTCTGCATCTCTTCTCGCTGATTCGCTTTGAAGAGAGAAAAATCAGTGAGCTCATTGTTTGGAGAGTTAATGGAGTGTAGATGGATTCAATGACACGTGTCTATAGGCTGTGCTCCTGCCTTTGTCTTTGTATGGCTCCCTGTACTTGGCTTGCCTCTCCACACAAAAAAGCAAACAGACCCCAAGTAGATTCTGTATATATGTTTATATTGCAGAATGCAGATCTCTAAATGAGCTGTCTTTTGCAAGGATAACAGATAATAATGGCTTCACTGTTTGAATCTGAATTTTTCCCAATAAAATTTGGGGATCAATAAAGAAGTAGAGGAAATATTTCTTTGTGACACCTTATTATTACATCAACTTTTGTGAGCCACAATCTGCGGACTGAACCTAATGAAAAGCAGAGCCAGGAAGCTTCTAGAAATTGGCAGGATCTGATGATCCAACGTGGAGAATAGGGATTGTAATGTGTGCATGTGTGGGGGCGGGGGAGGAAGGAGACTCCTGGAAGTGCCCAAATCTGAACAGCAGGGCTGCATTTTGTAAGTAAGTTCACCTACCAAAAATGACTTACAGTAAGGGATAATGCCATTTTAGTTCCTAAATTAAAACCTCAATGGTTTAATGTGATGAAGAGACTATCACATAGCATATTGGATACGTATTTAGAAAGATCTACTAACTTCACTAAGTAACCTCTCCATAGCCGCATCTAGTGATTTCTAGAACATACTGTGAGGAGGTTGAACAAGAATGACCTTCAAAGTCAGACAAAAATTCGAACCTAGATCTACCACCACAGGCTAAGTGACCATAGGTAGTTAACTTAAGCCCTCTGAGCCTCATTTCCTATAGGAAAATGAGAAGTAAACTTCCAATAAATCTGATGCTTGGCAGATAACCCCCTAATTTTATTGCCTTAAGGTAACAGAAGTTTTTGTTTCACTCACTTAAGAATCTAACATGGGTATCCTTGCTTGGGCAGCATTCTTGACCACTTGTTCTAGAAATGGCGACGCAGTGACTCAGCTTCCTTCCATCTGGAAGCTCTGACCTCCCCTACATTCTTGAAGGCCTCTCTACTCAGCTGGTAGATAGAAATAAGCACTGAAGGTGGTACTTTGGAAGATTTCGTAGGTTTGACTAGAACGGGCCAACACTACTTCTCTCCATATTCCACTGGACAGAATTTAGTCCCCAAATGATGCCTAATTTGGGAGGCTGGGAAAGATTATCTAATCGCCCAGCAAGAAAAATGCTGGCCTCAGGGTGAAGCAGGCAAGATGCCTGGGAAGCAAGTTTCGGGAGCCATTTGCTCCCAACATCAGGCAAGTACAGAGTCTTCCAAGTGCAGGACTAGTACCTGCAAGAATCTGAGAGTGAGCACCTGCTTACAGTTGGCACCCCTAGGCACCGCACTTGCCTGACCCTAGGCCCTCCCAAAGTAAACAGTTTAAGGAGGAAGTAGCTAGCTGCTGCCACCTTTACCTACCTTTCAGGACTACTCCGAAAATAAATAAAGTGTTCAGCACCTGATGCTTATATCATAGAATCATATATCACGTGTAGAAACAAAAATGATTTCTCTTTCTTTTGCATTCTAATAAAGTTGCAATAATTACGCTTCCGCAGTTTAAAGAATCCAAGGCAAATATCTCTAACTGAACGTGTGCCAACTCGGTCATTCTATGTTGTTTTAAAATCTGGATGTTTAAAACTTAAATAACTTAAAAATTCTTGACAGCCTTTCTATCCATTAAAATATTTAGTGGCAGGATATAAACTAGCCCAAACAGTATACAGCCCCAGAGATTTCCTGCAACTTAACTTCTTTGAAAATAAGTTTTGGTCTGTACATCTTGATTTCTTAATAGTTGTTGGACGCACAGCATTTCTCTCAACCACTGCTCCCTTAAAATTCAGTGAGGCATTGTTAGGGCGTGCTTTCCCATAATGAACACATTATAGTAATCGTTACAGAAGAGAAAAGACAAGAATGACTGTGGTGTAATCTTCAAAATGTTTACATGGCTCTAATGTTGGTCATTTTAGGGAAACTGCCAACAGGCTCATGAAGCAGTAAACATGCCTTCTGTATTTAGAGAAGTAGTTTAACTTTCAGGATAGCCAATTCTAACTTCAGTTTATCTTGCTTTATGTACAGAAGAGCTGTTTGAGTTTTGACAGCTTATGAGCAAACCCATTCTACAAAATGTGGCTGTTGATCTGCTATGGAAAGAAGAGGATGTTCTGTGAAAAGGCTGAAACTGAAACTAGTTGCTGTTATGAGTTGATGAAGTTTTTATTGTTAATTAAGTCTGGAAGAGTCTCTTCATCTATGAAGACTACAGAAACCCGAAGTGATGCTGTTGTTTTGCTTTTGCCTTTCTTTGTCTGGAAATTTTGCACTTGCCATTGATTCAATTTATTTGTTCATATAGCAGACATTTATTTATTTATTAGCGGCCTTCTGGGGGCCTAGCAATGCCCTGGCTGGATACAAAGATATATCAGACTGGAATGGACCTTGTCCTGTAGAAGCTTCTGGTTAAGTCAAGGATGTGAATGCATACCTACCTAGCTATGCTCTCTTGTGGGGAATATAAGTGCCATAAAAAAATTTGAGATAAAGTCTCCTCTATATAAGGGAAGTATATGTGGTTTCTTGCAGAGATGGCATTTGAGCTGGAGAAAAACTCAGCCCTTG
Source organism: Canis lupus baileyi (assembly GCF_048164855.1). NCBI lineage: Eukaryota > Metazoa > Chordata > Mammalia > Carnivora > Canidae > Canis > Canis lupus. Next base: position 35,210,338 of record NC_132854.1, on the reverse strand, counting down.
AATATATAGAGCTGATGGTGCAGTGTTTGGCAGTGTTGACATGGATGGTGCAGAGAAAGAACAAGAGCAAAGATACATTAGTCAAATCCTCACATTAAGGACTTTTTTCCCTAAGCACACTTAAATTATAATTAATAAGTTTATTTTATTTTTTTAAAGATTTTATTTATTTATTCATGAGAGATACATAGAGAGAGAGAGAGAGAGAGGCAGAGACACAGGCAGAGGGAGAAGCAGGCTCCATGCAGGGAACCCGACGTGGGACTCGATCCTGGGGCTCCTGGATCACACCCCAGGCTGAAGGCGGTGCTAAACCGCGGAGCCACCCGGGCTGCCCATAATTAATAAGTTTTAAATATATAGTAATTAAGATCACTGATATGTTATAATAGTGTCAAACACAGAGAATTCTTTGTTCTCTTCATAACTACAGGATCAGAACTTCCATGGCCCAACTGCTTCAAGACCAAGTGCTCAGCCTCAGCAAGCACTTGTGTTTTTCTGTGTCCTAGAATATTTATTGTATACTTGAATCGATCTGTAACTTGCCTTACTTTGAAGATTATCTCAGACATCATATAAGTTCGTCCTTAAATATTTTAGCATTTATTGCTGAAAGATAAGAACTCTTTATAAATAACAGCCACGTACCATTTTCACATCTCAAACATCAATGGTAATTTCTTTTCTTTTTTTTTCCCCCAATGGTAATTTCTTAATATCATCAAATGTTGGAGAAATAAAATTTCCCCACTAATCCCATACAGATTTTATTGAGATAATTTGCTCAAATTAGGATGCAAGGAAGGTCCACAGATTACTTGGTTGATACATGTCTTACATCTCTTTCACAATATGTATTCCCACTTTGTAAATTAGTTGTTGAAAAAGGAAGAATCCGTGGAGTTTCTCACATTTTATATTTTGCTGATTGCACAGGCTATCTGATTGACACAACTCTTAAGAGAGAGGAAACTAAGGAAGTGAGTAGCCACATTCCACTAGCTATTCCCTCCTGTGCTGCAAAATAAGGACTCTTCTACTTTGACATTGTCCTAACAAAGACTCAACTCCTCCCAAACTCAGCCTCCAAGACTATTTCTAGGTTTTTCTAAATATCCCTTAATTCCAGCCTACACTCATTCATTTCTTAAGCTAAAATCACTTTTTATTTTCCAGATCTAATGTCTACATCTTTTCCAGCCCACTCCTGGAGTTTTGCTCTTGCTGTTCAACCTAATGAGTCTTATACTTGGTTCCAGATTCTTCACTTGCCATAGTTTGCTTCCTACCTGATTAAGTCCTACATTCTTATTTGTTTTTGGACCACAAACCCTTCTCAAAATTTTATTTGCTACTATTATGTTTAATTTCAATCTCCTCTTTCCAGTGTAGTTATGGCAGTTCTCAGCTTTGTAACTTCAGTTTCTTCATGAGAATAAAGCACAAATGGGATACACACATTTACATGTACACAAATATGCCATCTATAAGTGATACAAATGTAAATATCACTCCTCCAGGAGTCAAGGCCAGCTTCTTTTTTTTCTAAGATTTTATTTATTTATTCATGACAGACAGAGAGAACCAGAGACAGGCAGAGGGAGAAGCAAGCTCCCTGTAGGGAGCCCAATGTGGGACTCGATCCCAGGACCCAGGATCATGACCTGAGCCAAAGGCAGATGCTTGAGCCATCCAGGTGTCCCAAGCTCTTTTTCTTAAAAAAGAAAGGAAAAACTATTATTGCATGTCAATAAAAGAAGATTCAACTTTTTTATTGTCCAGTCCACAGAAAAATTCAAATTCTAAACTCTGAAACCAAACTTTGCAAAACAGAACCTCTTCCAGCTCCCTCCCTCCTCCCCAGTACCTTGAATATGTACCACAAAAATTTATACAGAGGATGGATCTTTTTGTATGTGTATGTGTGTCCTAAGCAAGAGAACAACATCAGCAATGGCTGTGGCTACATGAAAAGAGCTTTCCTATGGTGATTGTTTATTAGCTAAGTATTGTGATGAGTTGACTGATACACTTTTGACCAAGAAAATAGATTTTGATTTTTAAAATTAATAAGCACTGTGCTATCATATGGTGTGCTGTACACACATACATGCACACACCACTTTAATGGAAAGAGAAAGACCTCTTTTTTACAGTCTTACATCTCTTTCAGTTGTTCTGGACCCAGCTGCCTCTCAACTTTTCTCTCTAGGCAACTCTAAGACAGGGTTCTTCAAACTGCAAACCACAGCTCTTTGGTAGCTCATTAAATGACTTTAGTAGCTCGTGATCAATATCTCTTATATTTAAATAGAATAGAAAATAGCCTCTAACACATGCAATAAAGTTACACTTTGATTGTAAAAGCTTTGTTTCAGTTGTGTGTCTGGGTGGTGCGTACGAGTGTTTTCTGGGAGACATATATGTATATAACATATGATATATATTTTAATAAATATAGATATATTTTTTGCTAGAGGCCCAAGTTAAAAAAGTAAGACAGCCTCAGCTCTAGCTTGTTCCTGGATCTTCCCAGGACTGTTATTTTGTCCTCTAAGTGGTACTGGAAGGAGTAGCATTGCTTAATGGTTTTGGAATGGGAGAAGCTTAGCAGATTTCCATTATGGGAGAGAGAAAATTCAAGAAAGTTTGTGGCAAGTAATTTTTTAACACAGCCCTTATTTTTACCTGTATAGTAAAGGAAAGAAAAAGGAAGGTAGAAAGGTAAGAAGAAAAAAGGGAAGTGAAAGAGGAATGATAAGGAAGGATAACAAGATTAAGTCCAAGAAGTAAAATCCAATCACCTAGAATACTTGTATGTGCTTATCTCAGCAGGGCTGATGACCACCACCCTGCAGTATAATAAGGAATTGGCTGAGTTATCCTAAGTATGTGCAGATGATAGGAGAGATGCTTAAAGGATACAGGAGATCTCTGTAAAGATTTGTTTAAAACTTTTTAAGAGTTAGAAATTATACACCAGTACATGTTAACTCCAATATGTATAAATATATTGAAGCATATCATCAGAAAATCAATTTGTAAACACTAAGATCACAGACCAATAACTAACATGAGTTAGAAGAGCAAATTATCAAAGACCAATCTAAAAGGCTTTGCTGACAGAGCAAGACACACTGTAAATAGCAGAAAAGCAATAAATGCAATATATCTCAACCTCAGGATAGCCTTTGATTTTGTCCCATATGACACACTCATCAACAAGCAGAGAAAATATAGCTTAAATCAGTGTTTCTCAAACTGTGCATTGTGACCCCAAAGGTTATCATGAAAAGATACAGGCAGGTCGTAGAATTTGCCACTGTATGTCTTCTCCACGGTGGCTGAGTCAGAGGAAGTAGAAAAGGAGAACAGCACAGATTCCTGAGAAGACACGGCTCATTCTAACATTCAGAAAGCTCTCCTACCCCTGCTCCAGCTATTATAGAAATATCCAACCCTGTGACTAGCCAAAGATGAAGGAAGGTCTGGTTAAGCCAGACTTCTATGTGTTGAGCAGCACTCTTGATTTCATTGCTCTGTTTCTCAGTTATCAACCACATTAAAAGTATAAAATATATATATATACCTAAACACAGATTAATGAGAACTAAATTTTATTAAGTATTTATGATATTCAAACACTTCATAAGTATTTAAGATGTGAAGAATTTAATCCATGTAAATATATTTTTATTTAGCAAATAGCAAGTACTACTAATAGTTCACCTAATCCTCACAAGAGCCCTAAGAGATAGGTACTATTATTTACAGAGGAGGAAGCTGAGGCCCTGGAGTGAGGGGTTGGGTGAACTAACTTACCCAAATTACAAACTAATGATTGGCAGGCAATAGGTGATCAAGATTCCAAACCAGGCAGTTGGAATCCAGAGTCTAGACCTTTAACCACCGGACCTATGGTGCTTCTCCAAATGTAGAACAGCAAGCACAGTGCTCTAGATGTAATACACTCCATAGGGGAAAGCTACTGACATAGTTAATTTTATGTATCAACTAGACTGGGCTAAGGGATGCCCCAGGAACTGGTAAAATATTATTTGGGGATATGTCATTGAGGCTCTGAATAGAATAAAATGGCAGATGAAGGGAGAATTCTCTCTCTCTCTCTTTCTCTCTGTGCAAGACATTCATTTTCTCCTGCTCTTGGACATCAGTAATCCTGGTTCTGGCTTTTGAACTTGATCCAAATTTAAGACCATCAGCCCCAGATTCTCAGGCCTTTGGACTGGGACTGAATGACCTTCTTAGTTCTCCAGTAGTTTGAAGGTATCAGATCATGGGACTTCTCGGCTTCCATAATTGCATCAGCCAGTTCCTATTATCAATCTCCTTTCCTACATCCGTATCTCTGTCTCTATCTCTATCCATATATCTTACTGGTTCTGTTTCTCTGGAGAAGTCTAATGCAGCTATTATTAATACTAGTCAGCTCATGGGCTACCCTATATCACCCTAGTTTATAGGTGAAGAAATGGGCATGTGATGAGTTTAAGCACTTTTGTAAAGAGAATAAGATGTGTTGAAATGTATGCAATTAGGCAGAATATTGTGACAATAAACTGCTGAGTTCATTTGCAGGAGAAGGAGAGGAGCATCAGCTCCCAGGCAGTGGTCTTGAGAAAACTGATGGAGTCCTAAAACCAAATGGAAATGAGGGAACTGTCCAAAGACTAAAGTTTTGCTGAGTGGAACCAAGGTTTCAGATGGCTGAAAGAGATCAGGCATTTTTTTGATAGCAGCAATCAAACATTTATAGGATGTTCATCAGAAGAGGTTTCTTTCTTCTTGAAAGAATCTTTAAAGAAGAATAGATGAATTTGGGTGTTTCCCTGAGAAGAAAGCTAATTTGATATTTCAATTGAATTTTAACTTGAAATGTTTTGAATAAAAAGAAGCTTCTCCTACTCAACTTATTTCAATAGAAAGCTGAAAACTTTTGTTATCCTAAATGGATGAAAACATAATTTTAAGCTATCTATACACATTTCTTATATTCTTTAGTGGTAAATTAAATTTACACATTTGCTCTTGAATTTGCCATGTCCTCATTTTCCCCTCTATTCATGCTTATACGCTCCATGTTTGTAGATTTTCAGAGAATTGGGGAAGAAGAATAAAAGCAAGAGCATTCGGGGAGAAATGATTGTTTCTTCCATATGTAGAGGGTTGGTCTGTTCATCACACACAGCCTTGCTGCTCGATTTTGTATGTGACAGATTGTCAAATGAAATGTTTATTCTGCCCTTTTTCATTCTCTCTGTTCATTTGTTATTCTAAAAATAGAACCTTTCAAATAGAATAGCTTTTCTCCACTACAAGAGGTCATTCTTGCTTTTTTTAATGTTCCAATTGTTTTCCTAAATAAGCAAATCAAATATGAAAAGATACAATGCTTCAGAAAAATCTACAAATGTATTTGGGGATAATTTGGATGAGATCAATTCAAAGGAGGCTATGCACAAGTCTACATTTATTTCAGAAAACAAGAATAAATACTGATTAGTTAATATATGTCCTAAATCTTAGTCTCTAATGTCTGAAATTATGCTAAGAGGAGATATAGTAGGTTCTTAATAAATGTTGAGCAAACAGGTGTGTAACCACAAAACCCCTTGAGTTTTGTGTGATGTTTTGTATGGATTCTCATTTAAAGAGAGCCCCTCAACCAAAATGCAAGCAATGTAGTTCATCACTGGCGTATCTCTAAGACTGTTAACAAGAGAAAATGAATTTGGAATATATAGCAAGAAATTTTCAAAATTATCTTTGCTCAGTTCTTTTCTTAATATTTTATACAGTGAACATTTGCCACCTCCAAATCTCTCTCCTCCATTTTCAACCCCCTATCTAAAATTTGCACTCAGGTCCAGACTGTCCATCTCTTTAAACCCCTTGTGTTTCATTTCCTTTTTTATTATCCTCTTCTTCCTTGCAAACAGTTACTCTCCCTTTATTTATTATTGTAGAAAATATATATGATATAAAATTTACCATTTACACCATACACTCGTATGGTGTACATTTCTGTGACACTAAGTACATTCACATCATTGTGCAACTATCACCAACGTCCCATTTTCATCTTCCCAAACTGAATCTCTGTACTCATTAAACAGTAACTCTCCATTCCTCTCTCCTCTCAGCCCCTTGTAACCACCATTCCACTTCCTGTCTCTGTGGCTTTAACTCTCTCAGGTACTTCATGTACATGGAATCATACAATATTTGTCCTTTTGTGATCAGCTTATTTCACCTACCATAATGTCTCCAAACTTCATTCATGTGTCAGAATTTCCTTCCTTCTGAAGCTTGCATAATATTGCATCATATGTAATATTAAATGTATATGCTTCATTTATTTTTTCCATTCATCTGTTCATGCTATTATGAACATAGATATACAAATATCTGTTTGAAATTCTGCTTCCAAGTTCTTTTGGAATTACACTCAGAAGTTCAGTTGCTGTATACTATGGTAACTCTATTTTTTGAGGAATTGTCACAATGTTTTTCTTTTTCAAATAGTTATTTGAATTCTATTGTTTAACATATAGTGTAATATTGGTTTCAGGAGTAGAATTTAGTGATTCATCACTTACATATAACCCAGTGCTCATCACAAGTGCCCTTTTTAATATCCCTCACCCATCATACTGTTTTTCATAGCAGCTGTACCATTTCATATTTTCACCAGCAGTGCACAAGGGTTTCAATTTATCTGTATCTTCATCAGTACCTGCTCTTTTCTGATTTTGGGTTTTGTTTTGTTTTGTTTTAAATGCTAGCTGTCCTACTAGGTGTGAAGACTCCAACTTCATATTTTGCATCTGGATATTCCATTTTCCCAACACCATTTGTTGAAAAGATGATCCTTTTACCATTGAATTGTCATAGTTCTTTCATTGAAATTCATGACTATATATTCCGCGGTGTCTTCCTGGGTTCTCTTTCCTATTCTGTCAATCTAATCTGTTTGCCTTAATGTCAGTACCACACTGTTTTAGGTACTGTAGCTTTGTGGTAATCAGGAAATATGAGATATGCAACTTTGTTCTTTTTCAAGACTGTCTTGGCTATGTACAGTCCCTTGAGATTCTATGTAAATTTTAGGATGAAATTTTCTATTTCTGCAGAAATCTTTAGATTGCTCTGAGTAGAATTGACATCATTAAGATGTTAATCTGTAAACAGAGGTAATTTCATTTTTCTTCCCAATTTGGATTCCCCTTATTCCTTCTTGCAAAGTGCTCTGGAAAGGACTTCCAGTACTGTGTGGAGTATAAGTGGCAAAAGCAGGCATTTTTGCCTTGTTCCTGACTTAAAGTCTTTTACCACTGAGTATAATGTTGGCTGTGGGTTTTTCATGTATGCCTTGGTTATGTCAAGGTAGTACCTTCTATTCCTAGTTTGTTGAGTGCTTTTATTATGAGAAAGTATTGAATTTTGGCAAATTCTTTATCTTCATCCATTGAGATGATCATTTTTTTTCTTTTATATTGTTAACGTGTTGTATTTCATTGACTGATATTTGTATGTTGAATCATCCTTGCATTCTGTGAGTAAATCCCTCTTGCTCATGGTGTATAATCTTTTAGTATACTATTGAATTTGTCTTGCTAGTATTTTGTTAAGAATTTTTGAATCCATGTTCATAAAGGATACTGACCCGTAATGTTCTTCTCTTGTGGTGTTTTTTTTTTCAGCTTTGTTTTCAGGGTTATTTTCATTTTTAAATTTAAAAAACTCATTAAAGTTATCTTATTCCTTCAGCTTTTCAGTTTTCATATTACCTGTTAGATACTCACTATTTCTTGGAAGTCCAGCTGGGGAGTTTGGAGTAGGGAGTGGAGTAAGGGATGGAGAATTACCTTTGGCAGGCAAGGGGAGGTTGCAGATTGCAAGCACCTATGATTTAATATCTTTCTTGTATCTTTGTCACAAATGAATTAGTGAACTTAATTGCATTCCATAATTGGAGATAAACCTTCTAAGAAAAACTTTAAGAGGGAATAACAGTGGTTGAAGTTCATCTGAGGAAGTCAATGTTGTCCTAAATTTCTTTTTTTAGTCATGAATTCCCCAAACTATATTTATTAGTATTTTACTTAAATATCTTCAAATATAAAGCTATCCATGAATTATATCCACACACAACTCTTAGAAAAAAAGAATTTTTTCTAAAAGAATTTAGAAATAAAATACAAATTCTACAACACCAAATAGTTCAAATTAAGAATATTATGTGACAAATGATGTTGTTTTTCAAAAACAAAATGTTGGTTCACATGATGCCAGTTGCTGCCACAAAAAAACACTTTGAGTTCATCATACTTATACTAATATTGATTTTGTTGTGATGACTCAGTTTCCCAACACTTGTCTTTATAGCAATTATTGCAAAAAATATTTATTTACATGACATTCTTTCTGTGATGTTATTTAGACTTCATTTGACTTGTCATATCACTTACATATTTATTCTGCTGTCGTTATTTTTCCATTAACCTAGGGTCACTAAAGCAGTGTTATTAGTGTCTAGTAAACCCAAACTGGAATGTGGACACCAGCACAGTTTGGCAGTAATCTAGTTATAAGGTGGTCATCCAAATAATCCAAGGCATACTGATACTAATTCTTAGATTAGCCTCAAAATTAACATCTCAAATATAAACTTCGAAATAGTGAATTTACAAATCTACCCCCAAATCATTGGAAAAAACTGGTAAAAAGAGATAGACAGTGATTGGGAAAAGGATTGGAAGGAAAGTTGCAGAGAGCAAAAGAATTCAGGGCAAATAAGGATGGGAAGTTTTATGTAGGATTGTTCTTAGCCTTCTCTCCAAGGCAAACAGGGTGTTGCTCTGGTGCTGAGTTGGAGGTGTGGTGAGGCATGGGATTGAGAGGTATTGTGGAAGACAGTATTTGGGGGCAAAAGAATGACGAAGACCAAACTGTTACTTGTAAAGAGGCAAATTGCTCTTCCAAGGACCTGGCAAAGAGGAGAGAGCCAGGGAAGGAGCAAAAGGACTGGGTCCGGATGGAGAAGCCAGTTCAGGGAAACCAATGGGAGCTGAGTCTGGAGGTGAAAGCCCAGACAGAGGTGCTGTCATTGTCAATGAGTACCTTGCTGCAGATGGATCTCCAGAGTAAAGAAAGGATGAGAAATGGAAACTGTATCTCTTGGAGACAAGTAGCTTCAACAAACAGAGAAGATAAAAACTTCATCAAGCCGTGACTCTTAGTGAATCTAATATACTGCCACAGAGTGTACAAGGCAACTAGGCCAAAGTAGGAGAGAATGAATAACAGAACATTTTTTTCTGTTTTTTTGCTCCTCGTTGCAGAGTTGTGGGAACATTAACCAGCCACCCACTCTCTCCCAGAAAACCAGGCCTACTCAAAATCCTTTCAATTAATTCATGCACAGTTCATTTAATAAATTACCAAATTGTCTTATTTTTCCAGGGCATTGCTGGCACTAGGGATGTAACAGTGAAAAAGTCATGGATCCTGCCTTCCTGTGTCCTACAGAAGTCCTCCAGTCTAGTTTTGGTGCAAAAGCTGTAGAACAGTGAGTGTCAGTGGTAAGAGAGCACACTGCAAAGTTAAGTAGAATCCTGAAGACCTATTTGAGAGCCACTGAAGTTTTTTAAGCGGGAAAATAAAATGTCTGGTTTGAACAACCTTAAAAGAATACATTATAGATATGTTCAAATATGATCTTCTCAATAGCCACATAGGATGTGCTATTTTATGTTCCTACTCTAGCTCTGGAGGAAATGTTTCCAGCCACTTTCAATATTTTCCAGGAGTTTCAAATGTAATTACCCAAGGTCCATCAGTTAAGCAAGTGCATGAAGTGGACTGGCTTAATACACTAAGGAGTGGTGGCGATTCTGGTAGAGATAGGCATCTATGGGCAGGGCAGCCATTATTCGGTTCCAACCGAATATTGATATATAAGGCAACTTTGGCAGACACATTGCTTATTTTCCTTACTGCTGCTTTCTTCAAAAATATCCTCAGCCTAATAATCAGAATGATTTAATTCAGGGTTCAGGTGTGTAGTGAAATTTATAGGGAAGCACAGAAGGAACAATGATTTCAATGTTAAAAATATATCTGAATATGAAGCTGAGAATTAATCCTGTGAAGGAGAGTAATATAAACTACCTTTCTACTTAGCCAGGCAAACACTTTCTTGTGCTTCCCTAAATAATAATGTATATGTGCATGTATGTATGTATGTATGTTTGTGTATGTGTGCTTGTGTGTGTGTGTGTGTGTGCTTGTTCATAGAGAAACTAAAATGTTAGAAGAGGATGGTAGGAAAAAAAATAGGAGAAGGCTGATAATAAGATAAGGGAATAACTACTCCTCTATATCACCTAATATATACTTACATACTTAGGATGATTTATTGGTTGTTGGATATCTGAATGCTCTTCGTGATGTCTTTATAAAAATTAATAGTAAAATTTCATTTTTGTTATAGTTCAGAATGTTAACATTTAGTATTTCCCTTGTGCCTTATAACTTACAAAAACTTTGTTGTCCAACAGGAAAAAGCAAAGTGAATTCGAATTGAAGTCAGATGTTGCAGTGTATACCTCCAGTAACAAGACTCCATTTGCATAACATAAATGGTATCTTTGGAATTTATGTACTCTGAAGGTCCTGCCTACTAATAAGTTGTATAATCTTGGCCAGAATCTTCAGCATCTGGGGTCTTTTCATATCTTATCTGTAAAGAAAAAAAAGTCTGATTCAGGTTAAGAAAAAATATTTAAAACTAGGAAAAAAGGCAAAAAGTTGGACATTATGTCCCTTTCCATTTCATGTTGGGATGGTGTTTAAGAAGTTTTGGCTATTAACTATTTGACTAGATCCCAGTTGAGACTATTGGAAATGTAGAATTTTTTTTAAAGCCACGACATAAAAGCCTATATGGAGGAACTGAGAAATCTAGTTGACTCTATTTTGATGCATCTAGCTTTTTACTGATTGAATTCTTGCATTTTACTCTAAATTGAAGCTGAAAATACTTGCAGTTATTATTTGAATTTGACTTATTTTACAGGCTTTGGCAACATTTTTCTAAGAAACGTGTAAAATAACCTGGAAAAAAAAACACACTTCCATAAAATTTAAGAAAAATCACTAAGGGCATTTGTTTTTGATAAACAATATACACAGCTGGTAGCAATGTTGGCAAGGACACTTGCCAGATAGCTACATATTTGCCACTACAAACTGTTCTGTTCACCCTTTATCCAGTAACAGCTGGTAAAATGGCATTTAAGAACAGTTTGATTTAATCTAATGAGAAACTAGGCTGCAATGCATGATACTGCCTGCAGAAAATAATTGGACAAACATTGATTTTTTAATGCTGCTATAATAGTTACATTTTCAATAAATAGGAATTTATATGCATATTTATTTGGCAACATTCCTTTCTTCATGAAAGCTAGTGATTGATTCTTAACACACACACGCACACAGGCATGCACACATGTATACATGCAAAATACACATAAATTAACACCCAGCGTCACACATAGACTATAATGCTTTAGTGTTGTTGCCACCAGAGGGGGGAAAACCTATTTGGAATACAATTTTAGATTTTATGGCAATCTTTGAAAGGAGAATTTCCACAGGAAAAAAGCACTGGTTTGGGGAAGATCCAGCAACTATGAGAGCAGGAATCACTAATCAGAGGGGCCTAGGGACCAAATGAGAAAGCCACACTTCCTTGAGTCTCATCACAATGACTGAAGAGAAGGAGTTTCCTGACTCTTCCATATCCCGCCCTGGAAACCTTTGAAAGAGGATGCTTGCACATGCACACTCTTCTCTATTTTTCTTATATATCCTCAATTCCAAATGCTGTATACACTGGCAGAAGAAGAGCTGCCCCTGTGGTATTTCTGTCATGATTTGCTACAGAAAGCACTTGAAACCATAGAAGACCATATCTTGCCAAAATTGGTATCAGGTTTTATTGAAGCACAAGGTTTAAATATTTCATGAACACAGACTATTATATATTTTTTATTTTTTTAAAGATTGTACTTATTTATATGAGAGAGATAGACAGAGTGAGAGAGAGCATGAGCAAGGTGAGGGGCAGACAGAAAAGCAGGCTCCCCGCTGAGCAGGAAGCCTGACATGGGTCTGGATCCCATGCCAACCCAGGTGACCTGAGCCGAAGGCAGATGCTCCTCCAACTGAGCCTTTCAGGTGCCCCAAATGCAGAGTTTTGGATAATATCCAAGATACTCCATTTTTTTGAAGAACATATATATGTTCTTTGTATATATTCATATATATGTTCATTTGTAAACTTCCTTTTATTGTTCTCTAACTGCTCCATGTATTTTGAAACCTATATTTTATTTTAGGGTGTAACTTTTTTGATGATAAGCTATGATCTCTCAATGAGACTGAATCCACAATAGGTACAATTTGATAATACCTATTTATATAAAAATGGTATGGAGTAAATTTCATTTTCTTATCAGCTTGAGTGAGCATTTCTAGTAGGGAGGGAAACATCTTTGCTGAGAAAATGATTCAGTCCACTGGGAGAGAAGCAGAATCTCATGGACCTGCAGACTTTGATCCTCCTGGGTCATACTTAAGCATGAGAGACTCTAATAAAACTACTATGTATGAGACTCAAGGACCAATGCATTCTCTCCTATGACAAGGAAGGAAAAAAATTTCCTGACAGTGTAACAGGGTCCTGGACAAAGAGAAAGTAGCTGAGCCTTAAAAACTAAGCAGAAGGAGACAAATTAAAAGAAAAATTAAGAAACTCTGAATATGGTCAGAGTGTATATGGTGTCTATCAGGATAGCAAATTGACCAATTGTTCTAGAGTAGTTAGCACACACAGGAAGTAGAAGGAAATATGCTTGAGAGGAGCCAATTTACACATATGTTAAAATCCAGGCACAAATGTGATGGGTGAGAGGGAATCAATAACATTCTTTTAAAGTGGAATGTGTGAAGAAAGGGATACTAACAGGAGATTAATCTGACAGTAGTTTGAGGGATGCTTTGGGGAGGCATGTGGAGGCTAGATGGTCAAGGTGATCATTTCAGAGGCCACTGAAGGAATACAGATTTTAAGTAATTAGAATTTAGGCTCTTGATAATGGAGAGAGTACAGATAAGAGAGATGAATTTGTGCTTCCAGGCCTGCGATTAAGTGGAACTAGACTCCTCTTCTTACCCTAAAAAAACAAAAACAAAAGAAAACACTAGATATGTAAAAGAAACATAGTTGTTACATATATATATATATATATATATATATATATATATATATATATATATTTATGTTAGATTACAAGTAGTACAAACCTAAGATATCTGAGAAACAGAAAGTAAAGGCAGTGTTTCTATAATTGACCTGGATTTCTAACTGGGTAATTTCTTGATTATAATCCAGAGTAATGGTTTCTAAACTAAATTGAGGAAATGGAGATTAAATTGGAGGAATCCCAAACTACTGGAATTTGCAATGCAAAGGGCTAGAGAGCAGCAAGAAAGAGACACGGAGAGACACACAAGAAGAAAGAGATCCTTGTACAGTAATTTTTAGAGCTGATTGCCATGTCTTCTCAGTGTCCTCTGGTCTGTGACAATTTTTCAGTTTTCCCTTGTTTCTCACGACCTTGACAGTCTTAGAAAGTATTTATCAGATATCCCTTAGAATGTACTTCAATCTGAGTTTGTCTGATGATTTTTTCACAATTAGACAAGTTATGTGCCATCATTTTTGAAGGAATTTTTTTGGGAGGTGTAGCAGTCCATTTTAAAGAGATTTCCATGTCTGTTCCCTTTCCAGCTCTTTAAAAGGGTTATTTCATGTTTTCTGGGTCACATAGTTTGAAATGAGGATTCTGAAGAGGTTCTCACCTATGTTGTTCTGTATATGATATGTCTTTTTTCCTATGATTTCTCCCCCATCCCACATCTGGTTCTGTTTTGCTTACCACTGGTTTCAGAAATTTGATTATGATGTAAACTGGTGTGGTTTTGTTTGCATTTTTCTTGCATGAGAATAAAAGTTTGAAAAAAAAAAAGCAACTTAGACACTAATTTTTGAAATATATTCACTCCCTCCTTCTGGGCTTCTATTGCATACATGTGACTACACTTGATATTGTACTACAAGTTCCTAATAAGTTAGTAATTCTTTTCTCAATCTTTTTCCCCTCCATGCACTTCATTTTGGATAATTTATATTATGATTTCAAGTTCACTGAATTTTCTTCCAAAGTATCTAATTTTCTGTTAATCCCATACATTTATTTTGTTTCATTTTAGATGTTATTTTTTACATCTAAAAATTTTATTTAGTTTTTTAAAAGCTTCAATTTATCTCATTATCATGTTTTCCTTTAAACTTTTAGCATATTCTGATGGCTCTTTTAATGTTCTTGCATGATTATTTTATCACTCTATCATTTCTGAGTGTTTTTATTTAATGAGTTTTCTCTTAATCGTGGTCTCATTTTTCTGCTTCCCCCCAAACTGTTTTTGATTGGATAATAGATATTGTGAATTTTATGTTGTTGAATACTAGATTTTGTGGTCTTCTTTCAGGGTGTTAGACTTTGTTCTACCAGCTATGTTAAGATTAGCCTGAACATTTTGAAGATGGTTTTTAAGCTTTATTAGGGTAGAATAGTTTTATTCTGGGCTATTTTAGTTCTGCTAAGACATGATCCTTCTGGGTTTCTACTGTGCCTTGGTGTTTCATAAGGACTCTATACTCTGCTTGTTGGAATTCAGACTGACAGCCTTTGAGAGAGCTCTAGAAATTACTGAGCTAGGATCACTTGTCAAAACTCCAAACTGTGCACTTAAAATAGGTAATTTTCATTGTATTTATTTGTTCCTTAGTAAGGGTGATTACATAATAAGAACAATAAACAATCCACTGCTTCTAAAAAAATCCTTAATTGAAGAGATACTTTGAAGGAAAATAACGATGAAATGTGAAAGATAAAAAAAATGATTATAGAAATTCAGAAATAGGAAATTTGGGAAAGGAAGATTGATTTGTTAAAAATAATGTGACAAATTCATAAAAATAGGCTGAGTTTTTCTGAAAAAAGTACAAAAGGTACATGTTATTACATAACCCATAAGACAAATGCCAAGATTCCCTCTAGGTTTTAGAAAATTTCAGCACAAACTCCTTTACCTATAACAATGTTGAAGGAGGATAGAAATATACAGTGGTATCCTGAAACTCTGCAAAATGTTAGTGTAACTCCTGAATTAATGAAGCAAAGTACAAAATTTAATGCTATTCTTGCTGATTTTTTTCATTTTCTAAGATTTGATCATTCACACACAGTTTATATGGAAACATTTTCAAATAAGAATGCAAAGAGGAAAATTTCCCACACTGTAGTGAAATATGCACATCAACAGTCAAACAGTTATGGTGTATAACAAAATGATGATGAATACCGTCTTTACGTATACATAAACAAACATGTCTAAACTTCTAAACTTCAGATTTCTAATCTTCACAACAAAACAGAAAAATCAGTTTATTATCCCATTTAAGAGGAAAGAAGAGTGAAGCTGTGAAAAGAGTACAAACTGAAACCAAGAGAAGTATGCACAGGTACCAGTGACCTCTTAGCCAGTCAATCCTGGAATCAAGGTTAAATCCCTTAGCCTTTTTTTTTTTTTTTAAGATTTTATTTATTTATTCATGAGAGACATAGAGAGAGAGGCAGAGATATAGGCAGAGGGCGAAGCAGGCTCCCGTTAGGGAGCCTGATGTGGGACTTGATCCCAGGATCCCAGGATCACGACCTGAGCCAAAGGCTCAACTACTGAGCCACCCAGGTGCCCTAAACCACTTGGCCTTGATTGCCTTTCCTCAACTAGTCTGCCAGCTTAAAGGCAACTCTTTCCAGGAACTTACAACAGAAGCCTCTGGCAGAGTTAATCACTCTCACCTGTGGCCCCAAAATATTTTGAGCACAGTCTTATTAGTAAACTTTTACTATTCATATGCCTAAGTCTTTTTAATAGACACAGCTCCTTAGAGGTAGGTATTAGGCTTCAGTCATTCATTACATTCACAGCAGGCAGCAGTGTCTGGTACATCTTTAGTGGACAATAAATGACGTTTTAAGTAATGAATACCAAATAATATATAAAAGTGAACACTGAGGAATGTAAGAGGCAGATTTATTTATAATATACAAAATGAAAAAAATAATATACAAAATGATATTAAAAAAGAGAGTATTAAAAACTATGAGGAAAAACTATGCATGATACCAACCATCACAGTTCTTGAAACATACTGAAGTCAGTAAATATTTGCTGAATTAGTGGATAACAACACAGTGGTCTTTAATACTAAAGCAAATATTGCTCCATAACTCAGGAGCTGCCAAATAAGGACTTAAAACCCAGTAATTTGAAAACCACTGCATTTGGAGAGATGGACTAAAATATCAAGTTGATATCTTCGTATCTTAACAAACCTAAAGTATCTCCTGCATTTTGACCAGATATTTAAAACAACAAGGTCACTTAGAGGCAAGATTTCTCATTTTATGCCTAAGAATGATAGAGTCCTTAGGGATTAAATTATTCATACAAGAATGCATCCTTTCTAGTTCTGCTTCCAACAATGACTGAGTAACTGATTTTGGACTAGCCCTCTCTTTGTAAGCAAATACAGAAATGGAAAGATACATAAAATAAGAGTTTTCAGGTTTGTATCACAAAATGGTTGTGAACTTTGGTTCCTGACAGAAAAATCATCCAGTTCTAAGCTAAGGGACAACTATCCAACTATAGGAAGAGAGTTGCATTCAGGGTACAGGTAGCAGTCCTGCTGAGCTCAGGAGGTAGAGATCAGAGTATGGGCCAGATGAAGCCTCCCCTGAAGATATACCTGGGGAGGAGTACTTGTGAAGATATAACTGTTCAAAGCCACAGAAGTCCAAATAGGAGTTTCCCAGGCATCGATGTCCGAGGGTTGGATTGTCTATGAGCAGGGCACTTTTCCTGAGGGTTACCAGATAGCAGCTCCTCAGACGTTGAGACTGGAATGAAGATACTAGAGGCTGAGAGTGCTAAGGTGCTGGCAGCACTGAAGCTCTAGTCTTGCCAGAGTGGAGATATAATGCTAACACCTTAGTAGTGGATCTGGCACCCAACTGAGATACCAAAGAGACTGCCTTAGAAATAAGGACCACTCTAAGGAAGACCTACACAAAAACCCACATTAACAGAGCCTAACAAATTCTACAGACAGGAAGTTTAGAGATTGAGTCCTACCGCACTGGAGAGGTTTGAGAAAAAAGTGTTAGCTTTCCCCAGATTCACACTAACAAAGTTTAAAACCAAGCTCACACAAATTCAGGATGATCAGTCAACAATGTGAACTGTTTGGAGAAATGAGAGTAAAACCTCTCTGGTAGAAGATAGCATAATGCTGGATCTGAAAAACATATTACCTGTAGCTTTCAGCATTAGATAAAAATCATTATACGTGAAGACAAAGAGCAAGAACAGGCTTGAGAATTTCAGCCTTGATTCACCCAGTCTCACTGAATGCACTCAGGAACATCCTGAAGTTGCTCCTGGTAGTTATACCCAGAAAGCGGGTAGGCTCATAACCAACATCTCTCCAAAAACTGGGAGGAACCAAGAAGGAAACAAACTCCTTAAAAGTGGCAAAAGAAGTGTCTTAAAGGAACTTAAGGATTTCACTGTGAGTCCTTGAATACTAGGGAGGTTTCCCCTTTATCTAGGAATATATGTTCTGAGCAGCCATCTTCTAGCACTTAAGTTTTTACACCTTTTCCCAATAATAAGTTAGCTGACCTCATCTAATCACATGAGTCCTTTAGAAGTAAAGAGCTTTCTTTAGCTGGTAGCAGAGGGGGAAGTCAGACAGACTGGAAACACAATGTGCATTCACTGGCTTGAAGTTGGATGAGGCTACAAGAAAGTGACTTTAGGAGCTAAGAGTGACTCCTGGTCCATAGCCAGCAAGGAAATGGGGACCTGGGTCCTACCGCAACAAGGAACTGGATTTTGCCAATAACCTGAATGGGCTGGGGACTGGTTTCTTCTCCAGACCCTCAGTTTAAGAGCTTTGTCTGGCTGATATCTTGATGTTGTCCTGGGAACACCTGAAAAAGAGAATCCAGTTGAGGCACCCAGGCTTATGATCTATAGAACTGTAATAATTAATGGGTGTTGTTTAAAGTGTTCAAGTTTGTGATACTTCGTTATAGGAGAATAGAAAACTAATACAGAGAATTCAGCAGATTTAAATGTAAAAAGATGATGATTATATTAAGCTTTATTTTTTAAATCCAGTCTTATTGAGATATAATTGACATATCACAATGTGTGAGTTTAAACTGTATGATGTGATGATTTAATATGTGTATATATTGTGAAATGATTGTCACAATAAGGTTAGTTAACACACCTTTTGAGATCCCTGTGTGGCTCAGTGGTTTAGCACCTGCCTTCAGCCCAGGGCGTGATCCTGGGGTCCTGGGATGAGTCCCACATCAGGCTCCCTGCATGGAGCCTGCTTCTCCCTCTGCCTGTGTCTATGCCTCTCTCTCTCTCTCTCTCTCGAATAAATAATTAAAATCTTAAGAAAAACCCCACACCTTTCACATAATTATCACTCTGTGGTGGTGGTAAGAACATTAAGATCTCTTAGTAAGTTCGAAATATACAATACATATTGTTAAGTATAGTAACCATGCTGTACCTTAGATCCCCAGAATATTAAGTTTTAATTCTATTAAAACCCCTTGGAACTTCACAATGCAAGAGAAAGGAAGTGAGAATGGAGAAAATCTCAAAGTTGCAGGTGAAACAAATATCAAAAAAACTAACCCTAGATTAACTGAGTTTACATTGAGTTGAATTAATATTTCCATCACTGCACAGAATAGGGCTTGAAATGGACATTGAATGGAGTTGAGAAAAAGAAAGAAAAAGATTCCTCACCTGATTAACTTGACAGGCCCTCTTCACATTATACCAGTAGAGTAACAGCTATTATTAACATTAATGTTCAAACAAAATATAAAATCGATACTTTTATATTAAAAGCAGATTTAAAAGTTCTTTTCAGTTGATTGTATGTGAAATGTATCACATTTTTATTTTTGGCTATTTCACTTTGGGAAATGAAGAAAAAAACCAAGAATCAATCTGTTTATAGGGACTTGTCATGATCATTTCATGGCAGAAGAGGAGTAAGAATTGTAATAGGTATATTCAGGGTTAAACATTGACTTTTGAATGTAGCTTAAAATATGTAATAATCCGTACAGTTCAGTATGACTTATCCATGTACATATTTTTATTCCCAAGTAAACCATGTCAATGAGTTCACAAAGGATTGCTATTTTAATAAGCCTTTGCTGACAGAGAGGTATCTTGAGAGAGAAGAGAGAGTGGCTTTTTGCCTCGGCTCCTAAAATCACATTGATCTAGTTGTTGGATTGGGAAGGGAGCAGAGGAGATGAAAGTGTTAGGGCCCTGTGTGGTATCTAATCAATGGCAGGCCAGGCTAGCAACAACATTGTTAGTGGCACCCCGCGGAGGGCGGGGACCATCAGTAAAGGGCAAAAGAGTAAAAACTGTAGTAGCACATCACTGAAGCTGTAACAGAGCCAAACTCTAGCCCTGAGGGATGTGAGACCTTTTATAAGTCACTATCTCCTTGTTTAGTATCAGTTTCTTCACTGGTTAAAATAAAGGGAATATACTAAATAGTCTCTAACATCCATTTCAGTTTTCACAATTCACAAGGCAGTTTTTGAGGGCCAGTTTGGCCTCTGAAGCACATTTTTGCCAGTGTAGTTTACTTCATTTACCATCTTCAAACTTCAAAATGACTATCTTCAAGTTTAAGTTTCCAATTAAGCCAACGCTAAGACCCTGAGGACACACGGTTGAACAAAACTGAATCCTGCCCCTTGGAGGCAAGTCGGCTCCATTTTTCCCTCACGGTCTCCAAAAGAATTAGAATTTATCCAACAGTATAGCTGTTGGCAGGGTTCTCAAGAAGTAGTTTGAATATAGCAAAGTGGATATTTAATAAGATGCTTAAATTCCAAGTTGTGTTATTAGCTGAGTCTTCACTTAAGATTTAAACTTCAAAATTACCCATGTTTATTTGGTACAAGGAAACATTCTAGTCAATGGACAGCATGATTCTCTTTTCCTCTTTTACCCTCATAAGTACGTAAGTAAGAAGTACTTTTATCTTGGGAAGGCTGAACGCATAATGGATAGAGATTGTTTCTTTGCATCATTAGGTCCATTTCTGTACTGCTGTGAATCAGGAAGCAACTACACCATCAACATCCAAAGAATAGGTTATCCAGTTGAGGTCATCAGTTGCCACAGTGCAAAGTCTATTAGTGTTGTTGTTGTTGTTGTTGTTTTTTCCTATTAACAGCATTGAGCTTAATTCTACAATTATTCCATGTGAGAAACTCTCACTGAAGTCGATAGATATCTCAGAAGAAATTTGATTACAAGATTTGGTCCATTGAGTAAATGAATGAAATTTGGCTTTTATTAATTTGGAATTTCTCAATTAGGATCTCAACTTCCCAAGCAACTTATAAATATGTTTCTAATTGTGCTTATTTGTACCCAAAATGACAAGGAAAAGAGATTTTTTTCCCCTCTTATGGAATGTATCTTTCTTCCTGAGCTGAAAAAAAGTTTTCTGAAATGTTAATTGGAACTAAATTCTCAGACAAGAAAAAGGAATAAAATGACATTATTTCTTCCATTTCACATTAGTAAAATATAAAACACTATACACCTGCAAAAATTGTTCTGTTTCACATGAAGCTTGTGATTATATTTTTCAAGTTTGGTTTGAAAAGCTAAGACATCTGTTTATCCAGTGCATACAGAATAACTCTCATGTCTCCTTATCTCTGAAGATTTCAAAGGCTTTCATTCTGGTTTAAATCCTTTGAAGAAGCAGTAATCAAAGACAAAAATTATCAGAGGTACATTTTTGTTTCCCAAACAATGAAAATAACAACACTCACCCTCCTTGGATTTCAGGCACTAGCATAAAACTTCAAAATTGGAGATTTGCCATTTGAATCAAAAAGTAATATGGATAAATAGGGGCAAAAAAGCCATCTAAGAGAGCATTTTCTCTATTTCACATTATTGCATAAATTTGAATTCAATATGTGAATAATTTAAAAAATACTAGGATGCACAACATCAAACGGCATATACTAGCACAATGTGACAAAATGCATCTGGCTGGCGTGTGAGCTCAGATAAAAAAATTTGTTTGAGCACTAAGTTTTTTATTTTATGTACTTTGCAAATTGAAAGATTAAAATAAGAACAGTGGGAAACCTAAGGAGGATAATAAAGTGAATTGTAGCACGCAAACAAAGCAAAACACCCATAAGAGAGCCATGTGTAGAGGACTGGAATTAACTGGGGGAGCAGCAGCCTGTCCTGCCTTTCATCAGCTTCAGAATATGCGATTGGACTTTCAGCACACGTAACTCCATGTATTAAGGAGCTGCATTATAACTCATTCTATCATCCTCTTTTCAAAGAGAATGATATAAAAATAATATCTCTTGCCTTTTTGACCCTGTTTAGTTAAGAGTAAAGATTTTGAGCTCTGACCTCCTTCTGCATTAGGAAAATTGAAAGTAAGCCTTCAGGATAGATGGCTGATGTGGGAGTTCCACCTGGGGTGGAAGTGGTACCATCTTGTATCAAAGAGAAAACAGGGGAGTTCGCATTGTCTGCCCTGAGCTCAATAAGAACAATTAGAGGATAGCTAGGTCTTTTCTGCATATTACTGCCTTCCTCAACAAAGAGGGACTGGAGTTTCATATTATATTTAAGCTGTCAAAGTGACCTCTGGATTGGAGCTAAGTTTTAGCCATTGAAGCTGCGGATAGAGACATTTCTGGAGCCCAGGGAAAGGTGAAGCATCAAAATAAGAAAGGAGTGTTGAAGACTCTCCATTGATAAGCAGGAGTAGATGAACCCAGGTCAGAGTTAGGCCTCATGGGGTTGTGAACCAGTGGTTTTGAACCTTGACTCCAAACATTTAATTACTTGGGGGACTTTCATAAATCTTAGCTTCCAGGCTGCATCTCAGACCGAAGAACTCAGAATTGCCGGAGATAGGACACAGGCATCAGTATTTTTAAAACTTGATAAAAAGCAACTAGATAAGGAGGAAAATCAACAGTCAAAGGAAAAAAGTAATTGGAGAACCATTAATGGAGGGAAATGCCACTGTAAGGCCAAGTAAGGAAAGGATTTAGCAACATGGATGTCAGTGATTGTATTAGTCAGGGTTCTCCAGAGAAACAGAAACAATAGAATAAATATACACATTATATACACACACACACACAGATAATATTCTGTGGTATATATAATATGCAGGTATATCATATATACACACATATATAATATATAAAGTATATATGTATATGTATAATATAGTATATATTATTTATTTTGACACATATAATATATATCAATAGAAACAATAAGAGATATAATGAGAGAACTTATTTTAAGGAATTGGTCCCATAATTGTAGAAGTTGGCAAGTACAACATCTTTAGGGAGAATGACCAGCTGGAGCTGAAAGGAAAAGCCTGAGTCTGAACATGGCTTGGAGAAAATCTCTTCCTCTGGGGAGGTCAGTCTTTTTTCTCTTAAGATCCTCAACTGATTGAATGAGGCCCTCCCACATTTTGGAGAGCAATCTGTTTTACTCAGTCTACTGATTTAAATGTTAACTTCATCTAAAACATATCTTCCCAGGAACATCTAGAGTAGCATTTGACCAAGCATTTGGATACCATGGCCTAGCCAAGTTGACATGTAAAATTAATCATCCCAGTGACCTTAGCAAGAACTGTTTTGATTTATTGAGAAGTATGTGCTAAGTCATAAATATAGACCCTAAGTGAAGATGCTTACTTCAAAACACTTGGTTTCTGAATACAAATTGAAGCCAAGGACATTCAGGACATGTGCATTAAACGGCATAGGTCAGTGGTTCCCAAACTTGTTTGCACGTTAGAATCACCTTGTATTTCAATCACCTTTTGAAAATTCCAAAATCCAGGCCACCCCCTAAGACCAATTAAATCTTTGGGGCATGGGTAGTTTGTGATGCTCTCCAAATGGTTCCAATGTACAGAGAAGTTTAGGAACTACTGAATTAGGTGGGCTCTTCACATTATAGCACTCAACAAAGAACATTCAATAATATAGATGCCTCATTGGGATCCGTGGGTGGCGCAGTGGTTTGGTGCCTGCCTTTGGCCCAGGGCACGATCCTGGAGACCCGGGATCGAATCCCACATCAGGCTCCAGGTGCATGGAGCCTGCTTCTCCCTCTGCCTGTGTCTCTGTCTCTCTCTCTCTCTCTCTCTCTCTCTGTGTGACTATCATAAATAAATAAAAAATTTAAAAAAAATATATAGATGCCTCATGATTAGATTTTATTTTTTTATTTTAATTACTTTTTGATGTGTTACCTTTACTGTAAACCAAGGATCCATTAATGTATGGATCTGTTTCTAGGCTCCCAATTCTATTTCACTTGGCTCATCTGGTTTATCTTTGCACCAATATGCATTTACTAATGGCTTGGTAATGCGTCCACTTGGCTAGGCTAAATTGTTTCCCAGAATCCCCTTTCCTGTGTGTTTTAGGCCATGTGGACCACAAGAGACATTTGGGGGTCAGATATAAAGGGTGGAATTGAAGTGTGGCAACCATATTTTTTCATATGCTTAGAAGGTCAAGACAGGATTGCCAGACACTTTCATAGCTCTGGCTCACCTTGGTGTGGGGTGGTAGCCAAGAATGCAATTTTCTTACTTCCTCTGAATTGTCTTCAGTCTTTCTGGGATCACGGGTGAGTTTGGGTCTGTGATGAAGGGTGCCAGCTTCTTCTGAAGGACTCCTACCTAATCAGGATTGGAGGCAGTGTGAACTGACACCATTTCATTCTGTCCTTCTTGGGCTTTTGCTCATGCTAATAGGTTCAGCTTTACCCCGCTCTACCTCACTTTACATTACTTGTCCCTTCCAACTATCAACCTTACAGACTTCAAGCTCTAGCATCAGGTGCAGAGACAACAGCCTTACAGAGGCTTACTAGGTCACAATTGTGTAAATTGAAATCTCTGTACCAACTACACACATGCACTCATGCACACATCTATATATCTACACCGGTATATATCTACATCTCCGTGCTTCTCTGAACCATAAGATGATCTTAATTCAGTATAGTAAATTTTCCATATTGTGCTTCAAGAATGTCTCAGCTCTTTTTGGCCTTCAAAATTTCTATATACATTTTAGAATCATTTTATCATCTTTCATACACACACATCTGCTGGAATTTTGACAGATGACATAAATCTACATATTAGTGTGGAGAGAACCAAAATCTTTCCACATTGGGTTTTCTGGACTTTGCTTCTCTACTTTAAGATATGCATACAGTCTACAAGATATTCCTGTTAACATACAATTTCTGATTCAATAAGTCTGGGATGAAGCCCAAGATACTGATTTTCTTATAAGCTTCTAGATAATGCTGATGCTGCTGGTCAGTTGGGCATACCTTGGGTAGCAAGGGTTTAGACAGAGCATATCTCTCCATTTAATTTCTCTAATAATATTTATGGTTTCCTGTATAAAGGTCTTGCACATATATTGTTCCTAGGTGTTTGAAAGTTTATAAATTATATCTATATTTTAAATTTTTACATTCCATTTGTTGTTAATTTATAGCAATGCAATTGATTTTTTATATGACTTTGTCTTGCTAAACTCACTTATTAATTCTAGTAATTTATCTCTATAATCTTTTGGATTTTCTACAAATATAATCATCATATTAAAATGACAATTTTATGTCTTCCTCTCTACACCACTTATGTTTTATTTCTTTTTCTGGCTTGACTTTCCTGATGGAAATCTCTAGGACAGTGTTGAATATCACTGAGTGGTGATAGCAGGCATTTTTATTTTGTCCCCAGCATCCCAATTTCAAAGGGAAGCCTTATCATATTTGAGTATTAGTGTGGTGTCTCTAGGATCTTTGTATGTATATTTTATCAGACTAAGAAAAATCTCCCTTGATTCTTAAGAATTTTTGACATAAACGATTGCTTAATTTCATCAGTGTATTTCTGCATTTATCAGGATGATCTAATTATTTTCTTCCTTATTCTGTTCATGTGATGATATTTATCAATTGAGTTTTGAATGTTAAATCAACACCACATTCCAGGAATGAACTCAGCTTAGTCATGACACATTACCCTTTCTATACATTGTTTAGCACCTTTGCTTGTTCGTTATTGTGATTTTCCTGTAATTCTCCCTACTCATATTGCCCTCAGGTTTTGTGATCAAGATTGTTCTAGCCTCATATAAAATTGAGGAATGCCTACTCTGCAGACTTATTTTCTATTCTATGGAAAATGTTTTGTATAATTGTTTCTTTATTAAATATTTTGTAGAATTCAAAATGAAGCCATCTGGGCCTATAATTTTCTTGGGACAAGATGTTTATATACAGATTTGACAGTTCATATATTTAATATATTTTTGCTGCTCTTGGTACATTGTGTTTTTCAAGAATTTCCACCGTATTTTCAATTTTGTTAACATAAAGTTGTTCATATTTATTTTTCTTTTATTCCTTATTTTATTGCCCCTTATAACCTTTTATTCATTTCTGATACACACATTTAAAGCTGTCAGCGTTCCTCTAAACTTTAGCTGCATCATCCAAGATTTGATGCATTGTTTGCATTTTCTAATTTACGTTGTGATTTCCTTCTTGAATTCATAGAATTTGCTATAAGAATATTTATTAATTTCTAAACATGTGAGATATTCTAGTTACTTTTTGTTAAAAATAGATTTGTGAATTAAATCTACTATAGTCAGAGTACAAATTGGATATTTGCTGCGATTTGCTTTACTGCCAGAGTCTGATTAATTTTTTAAAATGTTCCATATGCCTGGAAAGAACGTATTATCTGCAGATGTTGGGATGCAAGGTTCTGTAGGTATACATTCAGTGAGGTTTACTAACCCCATTGTTTAAACTTTCCAGACCCTTACTGATATGCTCCTGCTTGTTAAGTCAGTTACTGAGAGAACTTTGTTAAAAATCTCTCAAAATTCTGGCCTATTTATTGTATTCTATTAATTTTGGTTTTGAGTCTGTTACTAGATTTGTAAAAAATATCTCCCTAGTGATTTGCGTATTTCTTCATTACACAGTGCCTCTCTCTATCATTATCAATTTTTAAATTAATACTAATATATTTATAATAGTCATAAATATTGTCTGATCTTAACATGGCTATTCCAGCTTTCATCTGAATTACACATTATATATTTTTCTACCTTTTTACTCAAACTCTTTGTTCCTTTATTTCTGTTGTGTTTCTGTAAGTAGTACTTAGTTGGGTTTTATTTTTGATCTACTGTGATTTTTTTATTTTTAATTGGAGGATTTATATCATGTATATTTTATCTAATTCTACTAATATAATTGAGTTTAAATAATCATACTCGGTGATCTCTATTTTTCATCTATGCTGTGTTTTTCTTAGTCCTTGCTTCCTTTTGGACAAATTGTATTTATTACTCCATTTACCATCTTTTTCCCATTTGCTGCAAAGTTATGTATTCTTTTCCTTTTTTTGTAGTGGTTTCCTTAGCAATTACAGACTAAGATTTTTTTTATTATAAAGCCTAAAATTATTTGTAATTTTTTCCTGTTCTTAGATAATGCAAGGACTTCAGAACACCTTAAATTTATTTGTCCTCCCCTAACTTATATGCTATTGCTATCATTTACTACATTTTTATGTTTAAAACCCTATTAGACATTAATATTAATATTAATTATTAATACCATCAATTAGATTTACCCACAATTTTACAGTTTTATCCTATTTTTTCACTTTTATTCTCTCTAAAATATATCTTTAAAATCTTTCATCACTAGAAAAAAGAGGAAGAAAACAAAAAGGAAGAAGAAGAAGAAAAAGAAAAGCTTTCTAATGTTCATTATTGTCTTCTGGATGAGAAGTTGATCACATTGGGGGTGTGGTAGCCCAATGGGTTAAGCTGCTTCTGACTCTTGGTTTTGGTTCAGGTCATGATCTCTGGGTCATGGGATGATCCCAGAGTCTGGCTCCACTGAATGTAGAATCTGTTTGAGATTCTTTTCTCTCCCTCCTCTCTGTCCCACCCCTCCCAAAATAAAAAAAAAAAATTAAAAAAAAAAAAAAAAGTTGATCACATTGAATAGGCTAATTTTGGGAAGTCAGGGCCAGTGTAAAAAAAAAATCAATAAATCTCAATCTTCTTGTTCACTCTTGAGAAAAATGTGTAATCTTGTTTTTTAACTCACTAATTGTAGCTTTTTTTCAGGTTATCATTTTTCATGTTGTTTAAATTTTTCCCTCTTTGGCATTAGATTTTGGAAGTTTTGTTGTGATGTATATAATAGGTGTAGATTGTTGTATCCTAATTCGCCCTGGTAGAGCTTCTTAATTCTGTGGCTTCAAGTCCCTCATTATTTTTTTGAAAGTACTTATTCATTGTCTTATAAATATTCCTTTTGCATTATTCTAATTTTTTTCTTTTGTACTTTGTTAATAAGTAGGTTAGACTTTCTTCAAGTATATTTTGGTCTCTTACTCTATCTTTTGTACTTTCTATCCTTTTGTCTCTGCCTTATCAAATATTTTCTTTTGACTTATCTTTCAATCTACAAATTTTCTCTTGATTCTTGTCTAATAGGCTGTTAACTCAACTGACAAGTTTTTCAGTTTTTTTTTTAAGATTTTATTTATTTATCTATTCATGAAAGGCATAGAGGGAGAAGCAAAGACACAGGCAGAGGGAGAAGGTTCCCTGTGGGGAGCCTGATGTGGGACTCAATCCCAGGACCCCAGGATTACCATGTGAGCCAAAGGCAGATGCTCACCCACTGAGCTACCCAGGTCCCCCTCAGTTATTTTAAAGTTCAGTCCTAGATTTTCTTTGTTTTTTATTGTTTCCGGACCTCTCTAAAATTCTCAATCTTGCTTTTTTGTTTTCTTATTAAATAAAATATTGGTATTTTAAAGTCTTTATCTGATTACTTCATGATTGGGACACTATATAGGGCCATTCTTATTATTTCTTGTTTCTACTAGTTTTAAATTATAATGCCTAGCTTCTTTGTGCACCTTGTTTCTTTTTAAATTCTGTTATAAACATTGTATTTTTGTATTTGCAAAGAATACATGTAGAAATACTCTGAGGTCCAGGAGAGTCCTCCAGAGATCATTTATGTTTGATTTGGTGAAGGACATGTGTGATACAGAGCTATCTGGATCACCTGAAGGCAATTTCTTGGAATGAAATAATTTGAAGCCTAGCCACATTTCCTGTGAAAGCCTATCTTTTTTGGGTCATCTACTTACTAAAGAGGAGTCTTTTAGAATTCCCAACTCAATATGATTTGGATTTATCTGGTCTCCATTTTTGACAGGTTCCAGACTCCAATCCCTGCCTCTTAGCTACACAAGCTTTCACCGTTACTGCTCATCTTCCCAGTCTCAAATCAGCATCTCCGAATGCCAAATACTGCTGAATAAAGATTACCCTCAATGCCAGTGTCACCCTCTCTCTCAGGCTTCTGTCCTCTTGGCTCTCATTTGCTTTTTTTCACTATCTTATAACTTCTCTGATGCTTTCAAGTAAATTAAAAAATTATGTTTTCCAGACAAATTTGATGAAACATTTCTGAATTACCTAATAGCTATTAACAGAGACAGAATTTCTCTCATATTCTCCTCTTTAAAATGTCCTTGAAGTAGATTTGAAAACTCATTTCTACCCCAGACTCCTTTTCAATATTTATATATAAATATATGAATTTAAATATAAAAATATATATATATCTTTTCTTCTCTATCTAGAGAACTGATATTAAAATATTTAAGGATTATAATTATGATCTTTAAAGAATTAAATCCCCTGGGTATAAAATGGGAAGAAGGCTTAATTTGATCAAAAAAGGAATGGAGTAAATAAATGTAATTACTTGAATGGGCAATTGCTTTTTTTTGTAGCCCAACATCCAAATGCTTTTCTTATTTGAGAAAAGCCCCTCTGTGTAAATTTTGTTGAAAGGAAAAATCCCTCCTTCCACCTCTCCCAGTGAAAGCCAAAGAGCAAGCTCCAGTCTCTACCTATTGGGAGCCAGGGAAAAAGTGACCCAAGATCAGGTAATCAAACTCTCCTGTTCAGGACTTCAGCTTTTAGGAGAATAACAAGACTACAGGTAACTGAGAAATTATTCACAGTAAAGACTGCAGTGTTTTGAGCCTGGAAGGAGGTAATACATATGATATTGAGCAACATTGTCTACATGAATGTCCAGCAGCAGAGTTCCAGATGCCTGAAATATTATCCTAGTTTGGTTGATTGACTTCCAAACTTCTCTTTTCTGCATTTTTTGCAGATCCTGGCTATTCAAATTTCTACTTGATATGCTTCCAATAAATTGCTTTTCTCTTTAAATTAGCCAGCATTAATTCTGTTGCTTGGGAATTGGTTAAGTGGAGATCAATTAACAAAATTTCTATTGAAGGATATAAAATAACTCAGTATTTCTTATAATGAATATGTTTAATTTGCTAAGATGTATGTAATCTAAATTACATGCACATATTTCAATAATAATACTTTTCTTCTGATTTAAAGGAAATACATGACTACTTCAGAAGCTGTTATGCATATATTTTTTAAAAGATTCTTATTTATGGATTTTAACAAATTAAAATTGAGTTAGAAGATACATAATCAATCACTGAAATAATTTCCTCAGTGATGTGGCTTATTAACAATTGAAGATATAGATTCAAGAGAAGCTATTAAGATACATTAAGTTCCATTTCTTTAAATTTATTGCAAAATTCCATTTTACATATGTCATTGTATTAAATTCAAGCTTCGGGATTTGAAATTTAGCTGATTGCAACTTGCTGAAGAAGAGCTAGGATGCTACCCTAGATCAGTTTGATAATACAGAAAGACTGATCTAAATTAAAGGCTGAAAATTAGATCCTATTTAGTATGAAAGCAAAGTGTTCAATAGGAATTTCATTTTCCATGCAAACAACTGAAATGATGAAAGATGATCCAAGAAAGGGGATCAGTTGAGCCAATGATATTAATAAGAAGCTAGAGGTGATATTTAGGATAGAAAAGGGATTCTGTGGGGGAGAGGAAGGATCCCTTGTAGGATAAGAGTGAAGTAAAACCAGAAAGAAAAGAAAAAGACTGCAGTTTTAGGAATATAATTAACATAGGCTCTCTCACATTTTCCCATCTCCAGGAAGGGACTGGGCTACATTCAGATTCACAGAAGTGGTTTGTGAAATAAGAAAAAACAAACAAAAAAAGAAATTCCAACTATGTAATTTGAGACACATGGAGGAAAGGGAGGGGCACATAAGGTAAGGCTCCTGGATTTAGCACACATTGTTGGAATGAAATACTGTATTATTCTATGCTCCTGAGGAATATCACAGGGCACTGGTGGTGAACATTATCTGCCTCCCAGGCACTTCTCCAACAGCCCCTTTAATCTATGGTAATCTCTGCCCTTGAGCCAATGAGCACAATAGAAGGTCCCCTACTCTGATTTCTATCTCTTTTTATTGATGTTTCTGTGTGAGAAGAGATAGGAAGGAAGGAGCAAATAACCTTTGAAAAACAGTACCATTGTGACTTCCTATTTGGTCCCTATGAAGTCTTGGGGCAAGTGGATTGAAACAAAGAAAATTAGTAAACCTTCACTGGGGCTTTTAACATCAAACCAATCAGGGCAGGTAAGATGCTGGACACCTAAGCACTCACTGAGTGGTAGCTATTTTTACTGGGTAAATTGTGTGGGACTTTCTCCTCCTACAGCCGATCCTGTGCCATCCCAATTAGTCTGCATCTAACCCTCTAACCATTTCAGAATGATAAGACTGACAAGCTTAGATGAGCTTTATCTACATAAATTCCTGAAACAACAGAAATTAATGCAGAACCCATTATCAGAAATCATAGTATAGCTGGTACACAGCTCTGATCATTGCAAATGAGGTTTCAACTAGACCCAAGAGCACTTTAAGTTCTTTTGAAGTGTTTTCCAAATCGGAAAATCTTTCTCTTAAAAGCTTTTCTGAAAATTAACATGGATCTTGACCAAGGATGATTGGTCTCTTCCCAAGGAAGTGTTATCCTCGTTAAGTTATGCTGAGTAGCCTGGCATGTGCTATTCTCCCTTCACATGTTTTCTGAATTGAAATTAACTTCAAGTCATCAAACGTTTATTTTCACCAATGCCTTCATGTGAAAGTATGAATAGAGTCTAACGTGAAGGAAAGAACATACTTACGCTGGGGAATAATAACAATATGTTTTTCCAAAAAGATCTCTTTTTTAGAAAGCAAAGTCATTAGGAACGACTTGAATTAGATTAGGAATGGCTTGAATTCTAAGTTTGTCTGATTGATACCTTCAACTCCCAATGAAATTACATGAGCATATATGTAATTCTGTGCAATTAATCAGATAATTTGATCAGGAAAGACTTAATTTTGAAAAATTATTTTTCATTATAAAATCTCTCTCTCTCTCTCTCCCTCTCTCTCTCTCTCTCTCTTTTTTTAAGATAAAGAAACCTGGTAGAGGAATTCCATTATCTCATTAAACAATTGTTAAACCTTACTTAATGTCCCTAGGGTTTTAAATGTATTCTATTTTTTTAAACAAATTTATGATCACATAACATCTATGATTTTGTGTCCTCCTTAATGCTGTGCCATATTTGCATATATATATTTTTGCATATATATATTTTTAGAAAGGGAAGGAGGAAGAGAAGAGCAGAGGGAGAGAGAGAATCCTAAGCAGGCTCCATGCTATGCCTAGCATGAAGGGCTCTATCTCACAATGCTGAGATTATGACCTGAGCCGAAATTAAGAGTTGGATGCTTAACCAATTGAGCCACCCAGGTGCCCCTGTGCCAGATACTATTTTAATACTTTTATCTACAGTAAAACATTAAATCTTATCACATGATGTCATATGCATTATTGTTATCCACATTTTACAAATAAAAGCAATAAGACATAGGTTGTTAAGGAATTTGCTTAAGATCTTTCAAGAAAGTGATGGGGTTGAAATGTTAACTCCAGCTCTCTGAATCTTTGTTACAGAAAATGAGCATTTTGAGTGGTTATGCAATATTCCATTCAATGACTACCCCACCCTTCTTATGGTTGTTTGCAAACATTGCCTAATATTTGGAAATATGAACAGAGACTAGGTTTCCAAGAGAAGAATTACTAAATCAAAAGGCTTGAATATTTTCTCTTGATATTCAGATTTTAAAAGTTTTAGGTAGTTAAATCTGTTGATCTTTTTAATTCTGGTTACTTCTATTGCTTATGGAGAATAAACAACAACACAATTTGTCATGTTGTAGATAGTACAAGACTTTCAAAAGCATGGAAACAAATCTTGTGCTGTACCATACCATATATTAATAAATCCATCATTGCATTCACAATTGTATAATTAGAATGGTGACATTACCTATAAAGAAAGATCCCCAGAGACTTCTGATCATTGTCTATACACATATTACATGGACAAAGTATAGAAGTGATCTTGAAACTTCTTCTCCTGAGATAACTACAAAGTCTTCTTTGTCAATATGCTCATTGACCTATTCTGAATGTTGACACTATTCTCAATGCTCATTGGCATTTGAAGATTAAGCATTAGCTTTGACACTCGAAGGAAATCTACCCATGGTAAAAATTAATGAAAACTCTTTTGTTTTACTAAGAATTCTTCGGTTGTATGGAACAAATAAAAGTGAAAATGGCTTAATGAAAGGATACTGGATAACTCATATACTCAAAGAGAAGGTTTAACAACTAAAACTGCATATCAGAAGGACTTAGACAAGCGTCTTTGGGGATCCCAGTTAGGAACTCGTGGATAGTTTCTTTTATAAACTGTAATGGAGTAAGTTCATCACTGTAATTTCATTAGAAATTCAGATTCTTGGGTAAGAGTTTGATTAGCTTATACCTTAACTAAGGCTAGGAGTAGGAGTTGGCAAGACTGTATTTGACAGTCCCAGTGCTACCACAAGGATTTGTAGAAAGCTGAGCAAGCAAGAGCAACAGATGCCAAAGTCAATTTTCATCTTAATGTGGTAACAAAAGCTTAGAAGTCAATAACTTCTTAAATACCTAGGAAGCATCTTCTCGTTGGCAAAGCCATGCCACAAAATGTCTTAATTGGTGGTCTATAACAATGTATTAACTTCACAAAGACATCGCTCTGATTTGCTGTAGACTCTCAAATTCAGCCAACCAGAAGAATATTGTTGTTATAAGCTCTGGTTTTAAAATGGAAGCAAAAAACACAAAATCAAGGATGGGTTGACAGTTCATGTGAGAGATAAAGTCTACTACCACTTACCACCAAGGCAAGGCCAGGAACAAAATACTGGGAAGCAGTGTCTGAAATATCAAGTATATGTAAGATACATGAAAGAATCTGACTATAATGATGGTATAACCAAGGTCACAGTTGGTGAGGGCTGAAGATAGCGAAGAGTGTAAGAATAATGATATTTAAAAAATTATTTGGGAGGGATTCCAGGGCTGCTCAGTGGTTAAGCAACTGCCTTTGGCTCAGGTCATTATCCCAGGGTTCTGGGATTGAGTGCTATATCAGGCTTCCCCCAGGGAGCCTGCTTCTCCTTCTGCCTATGCCTCTGCCTCTCTCTGTGTGTGTCTCTCATGAATAAATAAATAAAATATTTAAAAAATTATTTGGGAAGGTGACTCTTAACAGTAGAGTTCATTTTTTTAAAGATTTATTTTTATTTATTTATGATAGACATAGAGAGAGAGAGAGAGAGAGAGAGGCAGAGACACAGACAGAGGGAGAAGCAGCCCCCATGCCGGGAGCCTGACGCAGGACTCAATCCTAGGACTCCAGAATCGCGCCCTGGGCCAAAGGCAGTCGCGAAACCACTGAGCCACCCAGGGATCCCCTAGATTTCATTTTGGCAGACTAAGATTCAGTAGGCCAAATGACATGCTTAAAGCACCATCCAAGGAAAAAAATACAAGGATGAATCATTAGAAACAAGTTTAACTTTTTTTTTTCACATGCATTGGAGTAATCCTCAGAGTTATTTTAATGGTTTGGAAATGTTCTATATGAAATCTCACTGGAAAGGGGCACCTAAATTCTTTATAGTTTGGGTCTCTATATGTTCTAATCTATTCCTGTTCAGTCATTTCATTTCTTCAAGAGTATACTTTAAAAGTTATGCTTTTAAGTAAGCTACACCATTTAACTTCTACTGAGTATGTAAATCAGTAGACAATTTTAGTCAACCGATATTTGCTAAATTCTTGCAATGAGCTAGGCTTTGCAAAAAATTGAGTTAAATATTTAAAAATTCAATATCAATTTTAGGAGGTGTTTGATTTTGTCAATAGCACTTGGCATGACAAATGTGCCTATAATTTGATAGGCTAGGGTTTTCTTTCCTGGGTGATAGCAACTGTCCTTCCTGTTGAAAAAATAAAATACCTGGATAGCATAAATTTTCAAGGTGAAGTACATTGCTTTAGTCATTGAAAAGATGACAAAATTGTGAAGCATTATTATGGGAAAAAAATGAGTGAAAGCAGTCACCCAAATAAGTGGACAAAGCCTCCTTCCCTATTTCCCACCCTCTCCCACACCCATCATCATCATTATCATCATTCACCTCCTTCCCTAAGGGCATTCATGTAAGTAAAAACTTGAAGCACAATTTTCATAGTCTTTTGCACAGGAGGTCAAAAATCACAACCTAACTCCATCCCAATATGGTGTTCTAACAGGACACCTTCACCTGACAATGTCGATGACTTTAGACTATGGATTTACACTCTGGAGCTAAGTTAAATCAAAAGTAATACCCTCTTCTCAAAGACTTATAGAAAAGTTACCTAGCAGCTGAACAGAGCAGGATGAGAGAGGAGAATAAGAACCATTTCTCTGAAGTTATAATCACAAATCAGCTCTCCAGAGTGTTTCAAGCTTTAAACCACTGCACACCTAGGAGATTAAAAAAAAAAAAAACTAAGCTGTGAATTTTGCTTAAATAAACATGATTGATAGTGCCCATGGGTGCCTCAGGAAAGAAAAATACAAATATGCCTTCTATAAAGAAATAAGTCTTTATCCATGTTTTCAAGATCCTTACAATTATTTTCTAAGAAAAAGAGCTCCCTATAAAAGATAATGTAAGACAGTAAGCATGGCACTGAAATTAACAACAACAGGGAGAAATAAAAACAGAATGAATTCCACAGAGAGGTTAAACATTGTAATAATTATGCTTCATTATACTTGGAAAATAAAAGATTAAAATATCTACAGAGAACAATAAGCTAAACAAACAAAAAACAAATGAAAAAAAAACCGTGAACTGGCAAACTTTAAAAAGAATGAAACAGAACTCCTAGAAATTAAAAAAGACAGTAATTAAAACTTAAAACTCAAAGTTTAACTTTAATAGTAGATTAGACACAGAAGGAGAGAAATTTGGTAGAAAGGAAGATAAGTCAGAAAGAAATTTCCAGAATGTAGTAGAACAGAAATATGAGAGATTAAAAGACCAAATTGAATAACCAAGTTAAAGGTTAAAGTTAAAGAGCCTCCAATTATCTAATCAGATTTGCATCAGGTTAAGGAGAGAGACTAGAAAATAGGAAATGAAAAGTAATGAATGAGAATTTTC
The DNA here is from genome assembly GCF_048164855.1 of Canis lupus baileyi. Classification (NCBI taxonomy): domain Eukaryota; kingdom Metazoa; phylum Chordata; class Mammalia; order Carnivora; family Canidae; genus Canis; species Canis lupus. The sequence goes on along the minus strand of NC_132854.1, from coordinate 35,174,334 downwards.
CATAACCAATAAAGATTCAAGAAGTTCAGCAAGTCCCAAGGTGAGAAAAAGAAATGCACACTCAGATACAGCATGGTGATACTGCAAAATAACAAAAATAAAGAGATGTAAGAGAAAAAGCAGAAACTTCTTAACCGTATCAAGTCAGAAGACTGAAATTATATTTTCAATGTGATAGAAGGAAGGAAGTACCCAGCTATTCCAAGTGTAAGTATCTTTAAAATATGAGGACTGAATAAAGATATTTTCAGATAAACCAAAAATGAGAGCATATACCAATATCAAGCCCTCACTAAGGACAATTCTAAAAAAGTGCTTTTTTTAAGGGAAAATCATGAATGGAAATTATGAATTGTAAAAAGCAGCGAAGAGCAATAGGTTAGTATGAGAAAGCGAATATATGAAGATTTTATAAATGGTATTTGTTGACTACTAGGCAATGTTTTCACTAATTTTCATACATTAACCTATGTCATCCTATAGCCCTGTGTTGTAGGTGCTTGTATTTTTGTCACCCTGTCTTACAGATGATCACAGTTGAGGTTAAATAACTTGTCCAAGGTCACATAGCTGAAAATTGGTAAAACCTGGATTTTAACTCTGGTTGTCTGGGTAAGACAGTTTTACTCAGTTTTTCACACCAAATGTGTGTGTGCGTGCATTTGTTTCTTTACACTAGCCAATTCTCCACTCTTTGGATACCAGTTGGGTATCCTCCAATTCAATTTAATTCCAGCACTAACTATACAGAGTTAGAAATAAAACTCTGTAAATTCAAAGGCTCAGGTCCACAAGAGGGTCCTCACTTCAGACGTCATTGCAAGTATTAGGTTCCCAGGCTACCCACATTTTTTGCCTGATTTGGCCCACAAGTTGGAGGTTCTCATGACCTCCCTACGCTCTGTTCAGTAATTTGCTAGAATGGCTCACATAACTCACGAAAATGGTTTACTTACTATTACCAGTTTATTATAAAGGATATAACTCAGGAAGAGCCACATGCCAAAAATGCATAGGGCAAGTGTGAGAAGCTTCCATACTTCCTCTGGATGTACCATACTTCTAGTATCTCAATGCATTCACTGATGTATAAGCTCTCTGAACCCCGTTTACTTAGGTTTTTGTATGGAGGTTTCATTATGTAGGTATGCTTGATTAAATCATTAGCCATTGGTAATTAACTCAATCTCCAGCCCTTCGGGACTTGAAAGGTCCTTCCCTCTAATCATGCCTTGCTTTTTCTGGTGACCAGGCTCATCTAGAAGTTATTTAGGGTCCCCCAGCCACCAGTCATCCCATTAGTATACCAAAGACACTCTTATCACAGCATATTCTGAGGGTCTTAGAAGCCAAGTGCCAGGGACTAGGGATAAAGACCAAATATATATTTCCCATTGTGCCACACCAAGCTTGTGTTGTTATATAATACAAAAATAAAAGGAACAGCATATCCAGATTTAATAGACATTAAAGTTTTATTCAGTATATCTACAGGTCTTCCTTTCCCCTCACAGTTAGTAAATACAAAAATAAATACATCAACTTAATGAACTCTTTTTGAAACTAGATTTGGAAGATACCAGATTACATGAAGTATGTCATAGGAGCACCTGCTTAGGATGGCAGTGCAGGTTGACACAAAAAATTGGATCCACAACCAGAGCAGTGCCAGGGCCGTGGCCAGGGTTCAGGACAGAAACCACACCTAAATACAATTAAAACTCTTGTGTTGGAAAAGTAGGGCCAAGACGTATATCAGGGTTCTGGAGAAAAAGACCAATTGAGATGTAAGAATGTATTTACAGATGGGGCTATAAAAATGAAGAAGATGAAAAGAAATTAGTTGAAGGAGCCTGGGATGTTAGCTGTCAACAGATCTGGATTGCTCATAGCTGTCTATTGGATGCAGAAGATATGGTACAAGCACAGATTAAACAGGGTAGGAAGTACAAGGTAGGGTGAATAGTCCATCTCTTGAATTTGAGAATTCTTATTTTTAGGATCAAAGTATTGGACTGACTGGGCTTTAAAGTTGCTTTCAAGTGTAACATATCCTTTGTGTAGAATGATTTCGTGGAAATGATCCAAATGCCAGTCCTCAGAGTTTTTGTGAAGATACTGTATCAGTGTGATATTTTGATTTAATTAGTTTCTATGAATATTATAGCATGAAGGTTGAATTATATTCAGATTTCAAAAACAGATAAACTCTGAGGAGGCTTCACATGGTATGTAAAGTACAAGACCAAAGTAAAGAGGAGACTCTAAGTTCCTTTTGAACTGAGCAGAGCAGCATCACTTGTGGCATCAGCCAATGGAATCTTCCTGCCAATAATCTCCAGAAGAGTCGGGTACTACAGATCAGGAACCAGGGAGGAATGGAGAGGTCAAAATAATCTCCCTAGAATTTGTATTTTTGCCTTAAATTAGAAAAAAAAAAAAGAAGGATTTAATTTGTCTGGGAGACTATCTTAGGCAGGTGAAAGATAAGATTGCATCTCCCAAGAGAAGACAGTCTGCGGTTGGGAGAAAAGGCAAGCTATACCGGTATTTTGGGTCCTAAATTTAATAATTGTAGCATCAAAACCCTATAATTTGGAAAAGTAATTGTGAAGATGATGTTTGCATTTTCTGTAATCATTTTCCTTTTGTTCCTATTTAGCATATGTTAAATTCCACATGAAATTACAGTGTTTCAGCAGTGTAAAAGAGAACCCAGGGAGATTTCATTTGTTTTCTTTTGCCATGCTTGGCTCAGGCATTAAAGGGAAGCAGCATAATTCTAGGGATGACGTGTGATCATGTTTACGATACTGAAATGAAAATTATAACAAGAAAATGCAACTAAAAGTCACAAAGTCAAGACCTCCTTTTTAAGGTATCGTATTTGTCAACACTTTCTTCTCTCCCCTCCATTGGTATGCACAGGGCTGAGGTTCAATTGCCCAATGCTCCTTATGGGCATCTGGGGCTTGATGTGGCAAGTTGTGCTCATCTAGCCTCCACTTGCAGAACCACAAACTCATTCACTGCCTGCCCACCAGGCAAAGCACCTGGCTCTGCCAGCCTTTCTTCTTCCCCCTTTTTCCACCTCTAGCTTCCTCACCTCTGCTATCAATGAAGGTGTTACTGCCACTATTATCTTCTTTTTAGAAATGTTTCCTCTCCTTCTGTGTCTTTTTTTTTTTTTTTTTTTTTTAGAATGTGTCTTTTAAACAGTAGTGATAGTGATCACTAGGGACTTAAAAATTCAAGAACTATTTGGTAGATATAAATGGTAGGATGTGTGGCTTGGTGGGAGGAAAGAATTCAGCAAGCCACCCAGGTTTCTGGTGTGAGCAACTGGCTGAAAAGCAGTGAGTTACCTTAAATGGGTGGATTACAAGGAAGGCCAGATTGGTAAGGGGTGGATGAAGAGCTTCCTTATGGAAACAATATAAATAAACACACTCTTTTATTGAACTAAACAGGCAAAGTTTCCAATGCTTTAAATGGATTAGTTCTGATTCCGAGAGTAAGTCTCTTTAAGGTAAGTGCATATGCAGTTTGTTGTGATTTCTGGGACAGTCTAATGACTCTATACAATAGGTAGTTGGATTTTCAAGTTTAAGATTCTGGAAACAGGTCAGGGTTGGAGATACAGAACTGTGTGTAGGTGGTAGTTAAAACCATGAGAGCTGATGCAATCACCAAAATGTACGTCAAATAAAGAAAATAGTGAGCCAAGAACAACCATCATGATATAATAGAAGGAGCATGGGATTTGAGCTAGTTGGTTTAAATCCCAAATGAAGTTTTGTTTCTCTGCCCATTTAAGCTAATAAAAGAGGCTACTTCAAAAACAGCTTCAGTTTTCTCGTTTTAACCAAATAATCCCACCTTATCTTTCCCTACCATAGTTTACTGGAGCAGCAATAAAAACTGGGCTCAAGAAACTCAGTCTGAAGGTTGAGCTGAGTAAATCAGATTTCTGTAGAGCATTTGGACCAAGTGACTTGGAAATTGTGTCCCTTACCTATTAACCTTCCCTGCCCCCTGCTTTTATAACCAGGATATTTTATGATGCCAAACCAGAATTGCTGTGAAAATATTGCTTAAAGCATGGAAATTTTCCTTTGGCAAACTAATTAGATGATGCCTAGGAAAGTAAGCAGATAAAACAGTAAACTTAAGAGGGGCTGAGGTGGTACGTTAAGAAAAGTCATCTTTTGTACAAAGCAAAATCAATTTGGGGATGTGAGCTGTCGGCAGAGATGGGACAGCGCTAGGCTCCCAAGGACTGGGTCCAACAATTGAGAGAAACTGTCTAGGTTGGGGATATAATGCACCCCAAGTCAAATGTGGCAATATTCTTGAGGAGTTTTCCCCAAATGCATTGATTCAAAAAATCCACTCACTCCTTGGCTTTCATTCTATTTTTCAGCTCACTTGCTTAATGAGTTCAGAAACATTCCTTGACATACCAAATGTGGGGAAGAGGCATGCGCAGGGAAGGCACCTTCAGTGCTTCAGCCAGGAATCAGAAGAAGGGTCATAAACCTACTTCCTCCTCCATAATCCAAACATCCCTCAGAAAGTCAATGCCTATCATTTCCCTGGGCATATGCAGAATGTTGGTGTCTAGTGCTTTGCAATTTTCTCATTCCATTAGCTGGGTACATTTGAAATAGTATTCCTTTGTAATATTCCCAAGTGCTCAGTCAACTTTCTAGGTCAATCTGTTTTCCTTCAGTCATCAAAAATACATTTTCAGTTTCTTCAATTAAGCATCTCTTGAAAAATAACTGAATGGTAAGTGATACTTGTATTTTTTGAAAGGTGCCCAAGATTTATAGTTTTCTTTCTATCCAAAATTTTATTTTATTTTCTATAGTACTATATAGTTGGAGTTATAGGAAATTTATTTTTGGCATAGGCAGGCAATTAGAGCCTACATTTTTATATTCAAATGTATCATTAATTCATAGAATTTATAAAGCATTTTTACCCAGTTAGCAAAAGTTTGTTGCCTGTGTATTATAGACTACATTTCTAGATGTCTACTTCTGCAATTTTCAGCACTTTCTGATGTATAATAATAAGTGATAAGAGATATAATTTTTGTTAGGAGGTGCTAGAGGGCTTTAGCATAAACCCTACATAGAAGGCAATCTTAAAATGTGTCATCTAAGAAATCTTCAAAATTGGAATATTAAGACAGATAGCACATAGCTCTTCAGGGTGAGTGCTAATGCCTTCACAAGGTTTTGTTATTCCATTTGTGGGATTGGACAATGACTGATGGAGCTGGTGAGAAAAGAGCTCTTAATAACCCTGGAAATTCAGCTCCTTTCTTAATCCTAACTGATGTGCATAGAGTGAAATACCTTATTATAACATTTAGTGTGTGCATGTGTGTATCTCTGTGTATATGTATACGTGTGTGTGCACATGGGCTCCATAAAGGTCAAGGATGTCTGCACTCACATGCAAATCTGCTTTTTGGGTTTGCTTATGTGATTGTTCATTCAAAATGAACTGAGATACATTTGGCATATGAATATTGAAAACAGATTGATTCAATCAATATTGCCAACGTCCTACGGAGAAGCACTCAAAATGGAGGATCTGTCTGGTTCCAGGACAGAGTCTATAATCAGTTTTTTACCTTTGTGCTTTAGACCATATTCACGCTGTTTTGGGTTTCGAGATTTCATTTAATCAAATTACTAATCTTTTCTTGAGAAGACGATGTTCTGAAATTTGAGATATTTGTGTCCTCTTGGTAAAATCTGACAATTTTTAACTAAAACATCAACGTGCAAAAGACTAGGGTCAGACAAGTTCACATAATCTACAGAATCTGAAAAAAGTAAGTTTCAGAAACCCAAGGTTATCTCCTTTGCCCAAGACAATATCTTCTATATTTTCTACTGAGATGTGAAATTCTATAACAAGAGATTTATTCTTTAGTTTAAGGCTTTTTTTTCCCCTTCAGATAAAATGCAAATCTTGTTTAAGAGGTATATTCTCCCACATGCACTTTAGCTTAAATAACCCCTAGATACTATTTTAAGAGTAGATATTAATAGGTATTAATCTACTATGTCTATGGATTATTAAAACAGAGAGATGATAACACCCACCACAGGGATGGGGGGTGGGTTGGGACAGAGCCAAGACTTAGTGTACTAGGGATGTGGGGAAGACCTGCCTTTATTCACTCATTCTACAATTATATATTGAAAGCCCATTATACGTAGGCATTAGGTTAAGCTCTTGGGATGCAAAAATAAGCACAATAAATGTCTTTCCTGTACCTAACAGAGCATATTGTCAAGTGTATTAGTTTCCTCAGGCTGTGGTAAAAAAAAAAAAAAATGCCCCACTTCAATGACTTAAAACAACAGAAATTTATTCTCTCATAGTTCTGGAGATTAGAAATCTGAATTCAAAAGGTCAGCAGGACCAGTCTCCCTCTGAAGGCTCTAGGGGAGGATACTTCCCTGCCTCTTCTAGTGTCTATGTACTCTTTGGCTTGTGGCAGTATAAATCCAACCTCTGCCTCTATGTGCATGTGACCTCTGTTATTTCATTTGTCCTTGTCTTCCCTCTGTGTCTCTGTCCTCTACTGTTCTTATAAAGACACCAGTGTAGGGTGTCATTGAGTGTAGGGTTCATTCTAAATCTAGGATGAGTTCCTCTCCAGATCCTTAACTAATTACAGCTGCGTAGATCCTATATCTAAAAAAAGTTCACCTTCTGATGCTCTGAGTGGAGATGAATTTTTGGAGGATGCTAGTCAATCCTCCACACAAAGGAAGCAACATGCTAGCCAATTCAATACAGAGTAGTGCTGGGAGAGGTGATATGGGGATGTGTGAGAAGGGTGAGGAGGAGAGTGAAGGGCATTTTAGGCAGAGAGCATTTTCAAAGACCCAAAGGAAAGAAGGTAGAGCGGTTCTCAAGAATTTCAGTGTGGTGGGAACTCATGAGAGCATCTGGAGAAGGAAGGATTTGAATGGCAAAAAACGAAGATTGTTTTGAAAGGAGGGGTCAGTTCATAAAGGTGTGAGGACCTTTTTCCTGAGATAAACAGGCAGCCATAGTAGGATTTTGAGTGGGAACCATAGTTCTGTTTATATTTGTGTTTCAGGAAGGTGGCTCTGGCTGTGTGCAGAGTAGGGAGAAAAAGAGAGGCAAGACTGGACATAAAGAGACACAGGAAGGAGTCCCTCACACTTTCTGGTGGCTCTGAGCTCAGCATCTGATCTCCCCTCAATGTATTGCACCCAGATCCAGCCAAGGGTTGGGCAAAGGGCTCTTACCCTTGAGATAAATGACAAAAAAAATTCCAAAATTTTGGTGTTTGCCAAGTCAGCAGAGACACCATTCGTTCCCATGACCTCCATCCATCTTCTTATTCTTTCTCAAGCCAAATTACTCCACCAGTCCTGAAATTCTGGGAGCTACCTGGGATCTTCTCCATAAACTCATAGTCTTTGCTTAAGAAAGTTGAAGGCAGGGATGCCTGGGTGGCTCAGCATTTGAGCATCTGCCTTCAGCTCAGGGTGTGATCCCAGGTTCAGGGATCAAGTGTCACATTGGGCACCCTGCAAGGAGCCTGCTTCTCCCTCTGTCTATGTCTCTGCCTCTCTGTCTCAGGTATAATAAATAAAATCTAAAAAAAAAAAAAAAAGAAAGAAAGAAAAGAAAAAAGAAAGAAAGTTGAAGGCAGAGCCACTGGGTGGCTCAGTTGTTGAGTGTCTGCCTTTGGCTCAGGTCATGATCCCAGGGTCCTGGGATTGAGTCCTGCATCCAGCTCCCCACAGGAAGCCTGCTTCTCCCTCTGCCTATGTCTATGTGTCTCTCATGAATAAACAAATAACATCTTTTTTTTTTTTTTTTTAAAGAAAGTTGAAGACATTTCTCTTGCTGACAATAAAGACGCCCAAATGAAACATCCTCCTTTGGCCCAAAGATGACAGTGACATAAACCAGAAGTGGGGAACTGAAGCAATGTGGATGAAATTGAGCAAGCTTTGGAAGTAACACCGGTAGGACTTGGTGATGGATTAGAAGGGGGTGGTTTAGGGAGTGGAGTCAACAGTAAACTCAGGTTTCCAATGCAGCACACTGAGTGAATAACAGAACCCTTAACTGAGATATGACACAGCAGGAGAAAGTTGGATAGGGAATTTATTTTATATTCAGTTTCAGACAAATGAATTTGAAGTGCTTGCAGGAAATCCAATTGAAAGTGATCCATAAGCATTTGAATACAGATCTGAAATTCAGGATAGGAGCCTGGGCAGGGTTTGTGGAAGTATTCATCCATAGAAGCTGACATCAGGTTTCTAGGGGCACAAACTCAGCAGACAACTCTACCAAATGACCAGACACTTTCAGTTCTTAAATAGTTCTCTCTTCTCATCTGCTGAGTTTCAATTACTTAACTGTTATTTAGTAGTTGCTTTTACATGGGTGTTTTTTTTTTTAAGATTTTATTTGTTTATTAATGAGAGACAAGAAAGAGAGAGAGAGGCAGAGACACAGGCAGAGGGAGAAGCAGGCTCCATGCAGGGAACCCAACGTGGGACTCGATCCCGGGTCTCCAGGATCACACCCTGGGCCGAAGGCAGCACCAAACTGCTGAGCCACCCGGGCTGCCCGGTGTTTTTGTTTTTAATGTCTCAACATTTAGAGTCAAAAAATATCCGTAAGATAAGCAATATAAACATAGATTGGAACAATTCATTTTCTTTCCTCATCTCTTGGCCTACACCATTTTTCTCTAACCTATGTCTATTATTTTCAATATTTGTTAAGTCTGGACATATTTTGCTGCATTTGTATTGTCTCTATTAAACTTGAGATCCATGAAAGTTGGAACACGTTTTTCTTTTCTTATTTGCTTCCAAACCAAATCTATTAAAGTGTAAAGCATTTAGTGGGCATTCAAATATTTATTGATGACAATTTTAACGTAGAAGTGTTTCCAAGTTGAAATAGACACCGAAAGAAATACAATATGACTTAAATTTTCTAAGATTGTAATTATAATTATATAACACAAAAAAAGAAGTGAAAAGAGACACCAAACACAAATATGATTAGTGGATCATTTTGCTTTCTTTTGTAAATAATTTTTCATGCACAATTACACTTACACCTGCATGTACTAAATTAATTTTTCCATGTGGATGAGTAAGGAATGATGAATACCATCTGAGAAATACTCTTCCACTGCAAGCCCAGATTGCTTTATGCTATCTAGTTCAGGATCAGAAGGGATATGAGTTGAAGCAGCATGAGAGAAGTTTTCTCTATATAATTTTGCTTTAAATCTTGAATTTTGTGGATTTTGTGTTAGCATCAGAAATATAAAACTACAGGCATCGAGAAGAAATTTTCTCTTCACTCAAAGTGAGCTTTAATTTTTCTGATATTTCTGCCTGGGCTTAGGTTGGTGATTATAACACTTAGCCACATGAATCATTTTCTTCATCTTCAAAGAACATTATGAACATTAAATAATTATTCCTCACAATTCTTCTGCAAGGTAGGTATTTTTGTTCCCATCCCATTTTACAGACCAGAATACTGAGGGACACAAGCCAAGTGGGTATACTATGATCTCAAAAGATTAAAAAATAATAATAAACTTTTGAATCGAAACCACCTTTTCTCTTTCCATTTTGGTTCTCCCTCTGGACTTTAAGATATAAGAAAGAGATTGGGGAAAATTTTTAAACTCTGTGATGTTTTCAAAGGAAAGAAAGGATTTCACACCTTTTTAACTGCCATTCAGCTGCAGGTAAAGAATTTAACAGCTTTTGGAGTGCTAATTAGAGCCCATTATAACTTGATTGACCTGCATTGGCAGTAGCACTCCTCCTGTCCTTGCAGGATGGAGATTTTGCATCTTCGCACAGTTCTGATTCACAGAACTCTGTTTCCTGATGATAGGAGCAGTGATAATTCAGAGGCAGCAATCAGAATGGGGATGCATAAATCAATATTTAAAATGGAATTTCCCCTTTGCTTGCTTTGGGAATAATAAGCAACAGATCCTGTTCAATACTTTCAGTGGCCCAAATGTTTTCACACTTACTTACTCGGGGATACAGAAAACAGAGGTTCATTATCTGTCTTAACTTCTTAATTAACAAAGTCAAAGAATATCCAAGAAATAAAATATCTGCATTTGGCCTCCGTGACTTTTGCTATTTACTATTTGCATAAGAAATCAAGTATGTATATTTACAAGGTAAATGGTTTGTACTCAAGTGGCGAAATTAGCTTTTCTGGATAAGTACATATTTGGGTGAAAAGTGTGTGTGTGTGGTTTTTTTTTTTTTTTTTGCTGAATTCAATGGTTTTCTTGATGACTAACGGAATGTTCCTCTGCCTCTGATAGTTAAATTTAATATTGTCCATAAACTCGTTCTCTTACCCGTATTCCACTATCAAATTTCTTTCTGCCTATTGCACAGAAACCTCCTGTGTGAAAAGGTGGTCCTATTTCATCTACCACCTTCCCAGCCACAAATAATTCTCGCATTTCCTCCACTTCATCTTTTGTTGTTATTGTTAAAAGATTTTCTTTTTTTTTTTTTTTTAACTTGAGTTGTAATTGACATATACCATTATGGTAGTTTCAGGTGTACAACATAATAATATGATATTTGTATATATGGCAAAATGATCACCACAATATCTTTCACGTCTTCCATTTCTAAGTTACTAATTATTTCCAGGTCTTCAGGCTAAATATTTGAAAGGATATTAAAATTAACACTAGAAAATCTTAAGACCTTTTTTAAAGCTTCTTTCTTTCTCTTTCACAACTTTATCCCCAGACTGACATGCTCTACTCTACATCTTGCTTTGATAAACACTTTCCCTAAAGTCACTTTTTTTGAAGCATTTGTTGATCCCTTGTGCCCTTCCTATCAGACAATGACCTCAGGAGGACAGAGCTCCTGATTTTCTCATTTGCCTCTGTCTCCTATTTGGGAAAGTGTCTGGGATGTACTAGGAGCTCCTTAATTATTGGTGAATAACTAAATAAGCAAGTTGTGTTTACTGCTGTCACCTTTGAGAGTCCCATTGCAGTCTATCTCCTTGCCACCTCTGCACATCGTATTCATTTTGTGGTATTCATTGTCATTCAATTTCAATTAGTATAGGCTTTCTTGAACCCAAAGCAGAGGTTCACTTGGCTTTGAGGACAAAGGGAGAAAGAGACCCAAACTAATGCAAATACATCCCATCTTATTTGACCTCATTTTTCAGCCAAGGTAACTTAAATGTATATTTAAATTGTATATTTCCACATATTTCAGATTGATGGTATAACTTTGTCACCATCCACCCACTGAAACCAATTTATGTATAATTTATCTATATCCATCTTTGTCCTTAGGTGAATTTACAGTGGGCTATAAAGAGAATAATATCAAATTATTTTAATAACTAAGAAAATTAAGACAAAAAGAACCGTAGACAATTAAGAGAACATCAGTAGTAAAGTTATCACATGGAATGTTTGCTGTAGTAATGTCCTTCACATTTGGAAGAGATGAGTCCCCTGACAGCCTTTCTATAGAGTGACACCCAAATCCTCAGTTTGTGACCTTTCTTTTGCACCATGTCGTTGCGTTTCTAAATTTGGTCTAGTTACTTAATTCTGATTTCTCATAATCTTTTCTGGGTGTTTCTGTTTGTTTGTTTGTTTGTTTGTTTTAAATTTTACTTATTTATTCATGAGAGACACAGAGAGGCAGAGACACAGGCAGAGGGAGAAGCAGGTTCCCTGAGGGAGCCTGATGTGGGACTGGATCCCTGGACCCTGGGATCATGACCTGAGCCAAAGGCAGCCTGTCAACCACTGAGCCACCCAGGCACCCCAGGGGTTTGGTTTTGAGGAGCTCATCAGAGCCTTGTAGTTAAGAATCCTAGGATAAGCTTTCTTAAATGCAAAGTACAAGAGAAAGGATTAGACAGTTCTTTCACTCAAGTAGCTATACGCTTTCTTTTCTCTCCAGAATCAATCTCTATCATCAATCTATCTATTATTTATTTATTTTAATATGTTTACATATATATTTAATTATATTTATTTTTTTTTCTTTCAAAACTAAAGACATCTTTTTAAAGTACCCAATATACATCATTTGAGGGCAAATTTGAATTTTTAGGAGACAGCCAAAATTCATTGAGTAATAGTTATTTTGTTCAAAACAAAATGCAACTACAAAGCAATGAAAATACTTTCTTTCAAAAGTCAGCCCAGAAAACAATTGCAAAAGGGGAGTACCCACAAGTTACGTGATATGAAAACTCACCATAGTAAGTAAATAGCTTTCTAGCTTGACAATTTGGAAGAAAAACTTAGGTGTGTGTGTGGATTTTTGGGGAGGTGGTCGGGTGAGGTGGGGAAGAAAGTTGTAATAGTGTAGAATCATCACTTTATAATCACCTGTGCATCCAGTTCGCTCTATCTACACATTAACATTTTTATATTTGTTTGTTGCCATGTAGGAGATTTAGTTTATTTGCTGTACATCTTGTAAATTCTCATCAAAGTTTTGAAGCTTAGGTAAAAATGGTTCATATGGTGTTTTGAGGATTAAATTAGATAATAAATGCCAGTCTTTTTTTAAATTATAAAGTAGTACCAAAGGTTAATTATTAATACCATCATTATTTTGTATTTTTCCATGGATCCTAGTACAGAATGAACCATGGCTTGCATATTCAGTTTGTTGACTGACCCAGCTGCAGTGTGATTAAGATTATTTTTAACTTTTTGGTGCTTTGTAGTGATTCTTCTACTGACAATTTGCTTTTGTATCACTTTAAAAGGCAAAATAAGCTTTCCTGGCCCTAAAAATGAGCTCATGACTTTCAATCCTCTACTATTCTTTCTAAGCCATCATGTTACACTCTTGCATTTCAACAAATATAAAGCTTTCCCTAAAGGATAAAAAGTCTATTTAAGGAAAACTCACACATGCCAGAGTGTAAACTCGTACCAGCATATGAAAGTTTTATTTGCTTTGGTACATAAAGCAAAAACATATGCTTTGATGTTAAGAAAGTTGCCCTAATGACTGGCAATTATGGGTAACTATCATTTGACAGTAAATCTTCCACATGGTATTCTCACATTCTTGGGGCCAAATTTTTCCTTTGTGACTCCCTATTTTCTTGAGAGCCAGGCTGCAGCCAGCCAGAGTTATAGGGGTTTAGGACAAAAGGACGATTTCTATTTCTTTCTTTTCAATTACTGAAGAATACAAAAGGGAATCCAATGTATATTATTTTCTTGTCTCCAAGTTTAAAATAATAGATTTTAAAACTCAACTTCAAATCAAAAGCAAGAAAATGATAACTGAATTGCATCCTGGGGCCCTAGGGATTTATTTTCCCCAAACGTTCCTAATATTGTGATATTTCTTTATAGTCAGAAGTTATAATGAGAAGATATAATTATTAAATCAGGCTCTTGTCCTTGATTGCTGCCTTCCAAAGCTTACCCACCTTGTGTTTTTCTACCCATTTCTCCTTTTCTCTTTCTTCCCTATAAGTTCGGTTAGAGCAATCTTTTTTCAGCTTGTGTCATTTTCTCTTCCTCCCAAAAGATCTAGCAAGCAGGTCTCACATAAAATATACAGAAAGGGGAAGGTGCACATATTTGTTCCCCTTGTTTTACTTGCTTTGAAGTTCTTTTGGACTCTAAGGTCATAGGGATCAAACTGAGGCTCTAATATGCTTAATTCTATTAACCTGTACTGAGAGTTAATTCATCTCCTGAAAGTGCTTAACTTGTTTCCAGGGAGTAATTTATATTAGAGTAGTATCTGACTGAATTAAAAGAGAGAGAGAGAGAGAGAGAATTACAGAAAACAGTGAAAAGACACTTGTGTGGATGCCTTTCATTTAATTGGTTCTTTCGTTTAATACAGAAGTGTTGTATAGTATGAATTCATGACCTCACAAGGGTTTCTATGTTATATATACCCTGGTCATTTTTGTTCTACCTCTTTTAATTATACTTTAAAAATGGTTATTATTATTATTATTATTATTACTATTATTTGCCTTTTTGGCTTTTGCATTATATTATATTCCATCCAAACTTGACACTTCTTGAAATCTTACCATTTCCACATTCTGCCCCACTCTCATATTTTTTTAAAGATTGATTTGTTTATTTTAGAGAGAGAGAGAGAGAGAGCAGGGGAAGGGGCAGAGTGAGAGAGAGAAAGAAGCAGATGTCCCAATGAGCACAGAACCCAACATGGGGCTCAATCCCACAACCCTGAGATGACCTGAGCTGAAATTAAGAGTCAAATGCTTAACTCACTGAGCTACCCAGGTGCCACCCCCGCCCCCAACCCTCATAATTTTTGACATAACATTCCATAATTTATTTTCAAATTTTTATTTTCCTATACTTATCACACGTTTCATGGCTTCTTTACTAACAATTTCCAGTGTTCAAATAATTCACCACTGATAGTGTATTTTAAGTCATATCTAATATAGCAACTGAATTATCTTGCCTTGACATAATCATTTTAATAAGATTTTATAATGGTTACCTACACTGTTAAATATTTCAGGTATGTCAAAGACTGGATTTGAATTTTAAGGTGACTCAAATATGTAGTATTCTTGGCCAAAATTCCATTCCAGTAAACCTATGTGTAAGTACAGGTTCAATCAGAGAAGCAGAATAACTAAGACCTGGCTTAGATAGATAAATGTATTTATTATAAGGAATAGTCTCACAAAAATGCAGAACTAAGCCAAGCCTGAGGTCTAGGATGAGCATCCACATCGATGAGACCATGAATAGTGTAGAATCTCCAAAAGATGAAGCTTGGACTCCCAGAGAGGCAGTCAAGAAGGGAAGATCATCAGCGGGATGAAATCCTAGGAGCATGCGTGGAAGCTTGGAGTTCCATTTCAGGGAAGCTTAAACCTTCTTTTAAAGGGTGTTATTTTATTTAAACATTGTGGATTGGAGGAAAGGAAGCCATAAGAGATGGGACAAATGCAGGAAAATAAAAAATAGAGCACAAATTATGAAATATTCTGTCAAAAACTATAATGAAAGAATGTCAGCGTGAAGAGATCATAAAATTGAGTCAAGCCCTTTGAATTAATTTATGGTCAGTTGATCAGGAGCTCTGAAATTATACCTACAAAATCCCTCCCTAATGGTACCTGGGTTAGCCTATAACTGAATAACTGGGTGTGTATACTACAAAATGGCTGCTGCTTCCCTTCCATCCTCTCGCAGTTCTGAGAAAATGTCCCTCTTGGTATGCCCTAATTGAAAACACACCAGAAAGAAAATTCTGGAGACCATGGCTAAACCAAGCCAAGTGGACATATCACAAAGCCATCACAGTCTATAAGGGATAAGGTTTGACCAGATACTTCTTTTTTAGCTCACTGAGAGTATTTGTGCTTATAGTTTATCCTCAGTAAGCAAATGCTCATAAACAGTGATGAAAAAAAATGACCATTTGTTAATTTTAACTAACAGTTATTGAATAAGTACTTACTATGTCAGGTATTACTTTAAATACTTTAGTTGTATTCATTCAAATTTCATAACAATCTTATGAGGTAAGATCCAATAATTATCCCCACTTTCAGATACATTAAGTAACTTGCTCAAAGTCACAGAGCTTGTAAGTGACAGAGGCATTTGTGAGTATAGAGAATATAGCTCCAGAGTCCATAAACTTTACCCCTATGCTATGCTGAAGCATCAAAAAAGCCCTGCATTTTTATTTATTTTATTATTTTTAAAAGATTTTATTTATTCATGAGAGACACAGAGAGAGGCAGAGACATAGGCAGAGGGAGAAGCAGGTTCCCTTTGGGGAGCCTGATGCTGGACTCGATCCCAGGACTCAGGAGTATGACCTGAGCCAAAGGCAGATGCTCAATCACTGAGCCATCCAGGTGGTCCACCCTGCATTTTTAAATTTTGTCAAAACAAAATTGTGATGTCCTAACTCAGCTCTAATTCTTGGGACTATAATACTTACTCATCCCATTTCCTATGTAATAAGAAGCCTAGTTAGGATTAGAGCTCATCTTTGCTTTTTTAACTAAACCCCTCTAATTTTTTCCCTCGCAAACTGTAGACTGTTATATTTTGTTACTTGTCTGGGCACAGTGAGCCCATTTAGTTAGGGAAATGCTCCTCAAAGACCAGAACAAGTCTGTCATGTCTTCGGTCTCCAAGGACGTACACAGCTCACACTGCCTTGAATCAGGCCTGGTTCCCCGCTGGGTGAAGAGCACTTTATATTACATGCAGCCCATCCCAACAGAGCCAGATGCAAACATGCAATGAAGGATGAAGGAGGCATCAATAAACTGAAGGATTTTAGTGAAACCACTTACTGTAAGTGCGACAGACTTGGATGGGGTGGGTGACAGTGTAAAGTACTCTGAAAAATCGCTGGCTCCCACTGTTTTATCTCACTCACACTGGAGTTATTCCTGAAAATGAAAATACTTGGTAAGGCCAAGGATTTCCTTCCATAAGGCTTGCAGCTATTAAGGAATTGAAAAATGGGGGTGTCATTAGGCAGAGACTTAAAGGGGGGGATCAGTCCAATCACTGTATATCATATTACCAGGATATACAAAGATTACTCTAATCCTTAGCACATCAATTAACAACCAACCTGTCTTTTTAAATTTTTTTTTCATGGAAACGATAGTCACAGTTGATGTCTGAGTTCTTAGACAGTAAAAAGCTTGCCATAAAATAGGAGATGTTAGGGGCTTCTTATGGAATAATGGAAAAATGGAAATTAGTGTCAAAATGATGTCATGGCTTCAAAACATTGTTGGTACAAGTGCCTGACAGGCATCCTTGACACACTCTATAATGACATAGTAAGAAAGCAAAAATAATGTGACAATGACTTTCTATAGGACTTATGAAGAATGACTGGATGGGGTACTGCACTCCATATGCTGATCTCGAGGAGAAGATACATTTCCTCTGTAAGACATCAATATTTATGAGATTTATTGATTATCTTGTCAGGTTTAAAATATGTGCTTAACAGTATATTTAGGGGTCAATTGGAGTCACAGGGACAGAGTCATCTATAGGCAGGACAGGAGAGACGGTGTCATTCTTTGTCAGTCCTTACTGGTTCTCTCTAAGAAAATAAATCATTACAAATTTAAAATAATTCTTGCAGTGGAAAACACCAGGGCAAAAAGGTTTTACAGGCAAGAATAACTAAAATATTTTTAAACTATATTTATTTCATATAGACCTTTCTAGCAAACTTCTCCATTAAGAATATTATTATTGAATTATCTGGGAAAATCCTGGCTTGTTGCAGATTTTTTCACTATATGAACCATCAAGTCTTATAATTTTAGAGCAAGAAGAAAGTCATCAGTCATCTAGCCCCACGTCTTTGAGATGAAGGGCTTATCAATTTTGTAACACTTGTTAGTGGTAGAACTGGTGCTGGTCCTTCTAACTAGGGTGGAATCATTCTGTTTATTCCAAGTTAAATCAATTGGGACTGCATTTGGCAGCAAGTATTGCATCATGTACCAAGAAGTCTGGAAATCGGCAGTCCTACCCTGATGTGTAAATTACCAATGACTTTGAGAATCCAGGCCCCTGCCAGCTCTTCCTTAGTTAGTGTGTGGTTTTGGACCTTACAATAGTGGGAAGGCTGAACCGCTAGGTATCATGTCCCTGTTCCAGGCAGGAAGAAGGAAGGAGAGAAATGGGCTGAATGAGCCGATGTCACCTCTTTGTCAGATCTCAAGTCATATGGCCTTCTCTAGTCTCTACTAGAAGTTTTAACTTTTCTAGCTTCATAATAAAGATTACAGAGCAGAAGGGGATTAGAGATGGAGGTGAGATCAGATGACTAATGATGTCTTCCCTACTAACTGCTATGAACTGAATGGTATCCCCCAAAATTCATATGTTGAAGTGCTAAATACCGCCCCCACTTAACTGTATTGGAGATAGTGCCTTTAAGGAGAGGATTAAAGTTAAATCAGATCATGAGGGTGAGAATAAATTTCTGTTGCTTAAGCCCCCCAATCCAGAGTATCTTGTTGTGATGGCCCAAATGGACTAACACAGCATTATACACCAATATGTATATTCCCTCATTTAACAAGAATTTAGGACACCTGCAATGTTGTAGTCACTGTGACACATTCAGGAATTGAGATGAAGATGACATAGGCCTGTCTAGTTGGCAGGTAGCAGGGCAAATAATCAGCAATGGTGTGATAATTTTCTCACAGGTAATTACAGAGTGTTATTGGAATATAAAAGAGGAGTGAACAAAATCTTCACCCACCAGCCCAGCAGCACGGCCTCAAAGAGGGTTTCTAAGAGGGTTTAACCTCTGAACAATGGGCCAGTTACTTAACCTCTCTAAACTTCAACTATGAAAATGAAGATAAAAATCAAATTAACTGCATATATTTGTTGGCTCAATTTAACGAGATAAAGCATGTAAACAAGATAATGAGACACATCATAGTACCTGATAGTTGGTAAGCATTTTAAAAAAGAATACAATCATATCAACTAAATCAGGGGTCACCAGACTTTTTCTGCATCAGGCCTGATAATAAATATGACAGGATTTCTAGGCCATATTGTCTCCACTACAACGGCTGAGCTCTGCCATTGTGTGTGAAGTCAGCCAGAGACAATACATGAACAAATTTGCATGCTGTATTCCAACACAACTTTATTTATAAAAACAGATAATGAACCAGATTTGACACATATTATCACAGATACATAATCGCAAGTAATTTGAGGCATTATTTTGAGAGACTACTTTGTGTTTGCCTTAGAAACATACCTTTTATCATCAACAAAAAAAAAAGGCAATCTACTGAATGGAAAATATTTGCAAGTCATGTCTAATAAGTGGTTAATATCCAACTATCTAAAGGGGTTAATATCCAAATTAATATCCAAATTAATAAAAAGGAGCAAACAACTCAATAGCAAAGAAAACAAAAATGTGATTAAAAAATGGGCAGAGGACCTGAATAGACATTTTTTTCCAAAGACAACAGATGGCCAATAGACACACAAAAAGACGCTCAACATCATTCATCTTCAGGGAAATGCAAGTCCAAATCTTAATAAGATACTATTTCACACCTGTTAGAATGGTTATTATCAAAAAGAGAAGAAACAACAAGTGTTGGTGAGGATGTGGAGAAAAGGAAACACTTGTGCACTGCTGGTGAGAATGCAAACGTGGTGTAGCCACCGTGGAAAACAGGATGAAGATTCCTTTAAAAATTAAAAATTAAAATTAAAAATTTAAAAATAAAAAAATGTTTATTGCAGCATTATTCACAATTACCAAGTTATGGAAACAACCTAAATGTCCATCAGTGGATGAATGGATAAAGAAGATGTGATATATGCTACATACATATTTCATATAGAGAGAGATATATATGCACAATGGAACATTATTCAACCACTAAAAAGAAGGAAATCTTGCCAGTTGTGAGAACATGGATAAATCTTGAGGGTATTAGGCTAAGTGAAAAAAGTCAGACAGAAAAAGATGAAAAACAAACAAGCTTATGGATATAGAGAACAGACTGTTGGTTGCCTGAGGCAGGGAGTGAGAGGTGAGGAAAACAGGTGAAAGAAAAGACAAAGAAATGTACTTTTATAAGTCAGGAAAAGTATATAGTGATATGAGCATCTCTAGCTTACACATGGACCCCACCTGTAAATGCTCAAATGTTTTCTCTTCTAGATTTATTTCTCAGGACAAGCAAGGACTTAGCAGCAAACCACTATGTTAAGTGAGTCTGGCTTTCTTTCAGTTCCATTTTTGTGTTTTTATTCATAAAATGTGACCTATTCCTTGCTTCAAAAACTCAAGAACTAGATGGGTAGGGATAGGACAGTTTTTTTTTTTTTTTTTTAAGTGTCATTTTCATTCAAGTTTGTTTTAACTGAGTGCCATCCACTCCATTGGACTTTCACAAAACCCAGGGTATGCTGCAACCCCAACCCTCAAGGGGCTCCTGGCCCTTTATCGGTTCAGAGGGCTGTCTTGATTGTTCTCTAGTGATACAGCAAATGTTTGGGTTCTGAGAAATCACTAAAACTTGCCTCACTAGTGGATAAAAGCAGTGACAACTTCACTACCCTCTTTGATGACAAAGGTTGAAGGAGGCTTTTAGTGGTAGGCTATAATTCCATCATAATTCAAATGTTGCCTGTTCAATTTTCAATCTCATAACTCCGTAGTCCTTTCCCCTCAATTAGCAAAATAAATCACTGGAGAGCCGGAGCTGACAACTGGAAATTTCCAACTTGTACAATCCATCTCTTTTTCCAGAGGGAACCTTGACATACTCTCTCGAAAGTTTTAAGCTTCTCTCCCAAACCCTTTGCCAAAGTTGTTTTTTGAAAGACTAAAGAATTGTGGACAAAGTAAAATTGTGAGGAGAGACCTTGAGGTAGAATATTATTATCTTGGGAGACAAGTAGCCTAGAGATTCGTCTTGCTTTCTTTTATATAGAAATAAAACACCAGCGCTATGCTTGTGTTCACAAGCAGCCCAGATGCTCTGGCTCTTTTTCCTTTTGATGTATATTTGTGTATGAAAGCTTCATTTTCTTTGTTCCAGTGATTGAGGGAGTTTGGTTCTTTCAGTATAAAGCATCTACTTTTATTTCCTTTATTGGAACGGATATTTCTCCCACAGAGAATTGTCCATATTTGTCTATGGGTCCTCCTTTCTCTATTCACATATCTCCTGGTTATATCTTTTTTCTTCCTTTACCAGAAGTCCACATGGCATGCTTCCAATTGTGTTTATCCACTCCAGCTAATTGACAGTCACATAAGTGCAAGTAATGTGAGGTATTATTGTGAGAGATTTCTGTTTGCCTCTTTAATTAAGCAGTTGTTCACAGGTGCATACAGTTACAACAAAATTAATTGATAGCTTTATATCACACTTCTTGAGCCCACTGCTATTTGATGTTTGCAAACACAACTATTAGATTTGTCTTATCTTGCATATAGGGAGTACTTCTTATTTTCTTCTAACAGAGGTTAGGACAGGTTGCCCTAAATACCAGAAAATCTATCAAAGCAGAGAAAGATAATTTTACTAAGAAGGAAACAAAGTGAAATATTTATTTATGCAACATTTTAGCACCACTGAGAAATACAATAGAAGCTTTTTATGTTTCTGTATGCACAGCAAGTTTCCTGAATGTCAAGAATCATTGCTACCCAAACCAAATAGCTTCCTGTGAAGGCTATGTGTTTATCTTTCAATGATACGGAGGAGTTACACACACTTAGAGCAGGCAACTGGCATTTCCTGGGATTAAATTTTATTAGTAGTCATTTTTCACTCTTTTCTGCATTTTATCTGAGTACCAACAAGGCACCTTCCTTTCTCAGTTCATAGTGGGGCTTCCCTCCAAGGAGAAATATAAACAGATGTACTGCTATTAATGTCTCACGTTTGCTAGAAGGAGCAGGAGGTTGGCGTTGGAAGGTATCTGACTCTTGTGGGCTCTTGAACAGGCAGCTGGGTAGAAGGATTAAAGTGTGGCCTCCGAGTGAAACTTCCCGAATTGGAGCCCTGCACTATTATTTATTACCTGTGTGTTATGAGTGAGTGACTTAACTTCTCTGTTCCTCCACTTATCTACAGATGAATAAGGAGCGCTAAGTGTGTACCTCAGAGAAATGTTGTGCCAATTAGGTGAGTGAATGCAGTTAAGTCTTAGACTGGCAAATGCAGGATAACCTATGGCTACTATTAGTAGATTGTGTGATTTAAGCAGTTTATTTAAATGTTTCAGTCTCTGTTCTCAAATCATAACACTGATTTGTTATTTGTATAAAATGTTAAAGGCATGTTAGCAATGTAATTGTTACTATTGTAAAGACTCCTCCACTTTCAAACTCACAAACATGGTGTTTGCAAGAGTACAGCACCTATTTTAACAATGTTATTGATTTCTGGTCATGTGTCTTTTCTTATTATTTCTACTCTCCATCTACTTACCTTCCTCTAATATGGCAGATGGTGAAACAAGTAAAACAAAAAACCCACCAAGCATGTGGAGGGGGTGGCTCTCCTCCTGAAAGGTTTAATAGCCCTAGAGGTTCTGTGTACTACTACATGACTTGTTCTCTTGCCACTTAATAGAAATTTTTTAACATTTTTATGACAAGATCTAGAGAAGATCAAATTAAAGTATACATTTAACCCTTAGGAGAAATTCCACTTGCACATTTGAATTAATGACACATTGGGGTAGGTTGCACTCTCAGATTGCAGGATCATCACTTAGAGGATATAATGTTAAACATGAAGGATTTGATTAGGGATGGGAGAGTTGTTTATCAAACCTTCAAGATGATGAAGTGTTTCACTCTGACCTGGGTGAATGCCCCACGGCAGAACTGATCTGGAGGGTAGCTATCTGGTGTGTATGTGTTCAGAAGCACATGTTGACAATGATCAGCATAAAATCATATTTGAGATGGAAACACAAAAGATCATACTAAACACATGAAATCTGTCATCAGCTCTAAGGAATTAATTTCGAGTCTGGAGGGGAAGATGAAATCTAAAAGGTCAGGAGCCAGACAAACTCAGGAGCGGAGTTGAAAGGTAAGGAGTAGAGCAAGAATAAGGCCAAGAGGGCTTAGCACTGGCCAAAAACAAGACCGGAGGATATGCAGAGCTCCCTCTTGCTGGCACGGTCTACAGGATGTAGGGTTGGATCTGACTGAGTAAAAGGCACTGTATGGATACACACAAAATTGTTATCATAAATATTTTGCTATTGCAAGTTTTGCATTCATCACAGGCTGAATTTTCCTTCTTGATTTTGACTGAAGGCTTGTGAATTTATGGGAGAGAATGAGAGGCTTAGGGAGTTGATGAAAGTAACATATATGCTTCTGCATTTGTAAGCACAGATCAAGTAGAAATAGAAGTTTGGATATGCCAAACTGATATTGGTCAAGACTCAAGATAGTGGCCTATCAGAACCAGGTCCTGGTACCACTTGGACTGGTGCCTTTGGAACCAGACACCAGTTTTCTGGGTCCAGACCTTCTACCCTTATCATCTAATTTATGCATAAATTTAGGACCCCCCAAATCTTCCACACACAAGCATAATCTTTTTCCCAACTCTCCCTCCATTTTAAATTTTTTTTAAAATTTTTATTTATTTATGATAGACACACAGAGAGAGAGAGAGAGAGAGAGAGGCAGAGACACAGGCAGAGGGAGGAGCAGGCTCCATGCACCGGGAGCCCGATGTGGGATTCGATCCCGGGTCTCCAGGATCGCGCCCTGGGCCAAAGGCAGGAACTAAACCGCTGCGCCACCCAGGGATCCCTCTCCCTCCATTTTAATATGCTCTTCCTCACCTATACTTATTATCTACAGCAACTCCTATATCCTAAATATCTTTCCTCAAAATACTTTTTCATCTTGTTGTACATGTCATGGATGACTCGTCTTCACAATCTTCTCATTCTCCCAAGTATGGACTTTCTAGGCACTCAGTGATGAGCCATGGTCTTCAAACACTGAGATTGTTAACTCATCCTGTTTCTCTCTACTCTACCTGTTGTTACCATTTTGAGCAATTTAAATATCTGCATCACAAAGCTAAGGCCATGGCCTAATCATTTCTTGACTCTCTAAAGACCTTTAGCTCTACTCTTTGTTGGTAACTCAATCCTATGAGAGTCTACATTTGGGAATTTGATCACAGAGTAAATGACATCATTTCTGAAATCTTGAACTCTTTTGTTTATTTCTTCTACATTATGCAAATCTTTTACTTAAAGTTTACACTACTTAAATATTCAGATTACTATAACCCACGAGACAGAATAGGATAAAAAAAGACAGGAGGGCTCAGATTCAACCATATAGAAACACATGTGTTGCAGCAGATATTGGGAGTTAGGTTGGTCTTTCATTCACAGATAATTTCACCCCAAACCTCCCCTGAACCCAAATCTTCGTGAGGCGGTAAGAGATAATGAGCATCACGTTACTAGCTCCCTGAACCAAATTGTTCATTTCTCATAGTTTAGGTAGAGCTTGACTGTGTCCAGCTCATAGAGCCACAGTCTGGGAAAATCTGGGGGGCACTGTTTGTCCCTCCACAGAATTAGCACACGGTCAGTCCAGAAAGGATTTCTATCAATGTCAGACTAATCCAGAAAGGTCCTCCAGCAGACTCCTGGTGGAGAGAGTCCAGTGTGGTGGAGAGAAGAGAATCATGGCAGCTCTTCAAGGTAGCATAGATTGGGTGCCCTGGATGACCTTGGCACTTTCATGGTGACCACAGCATGCCTCATCTTGCACATTTATTTCAGTACAAAGGAGCAAAGAACTTGTCTTATTCTTCACTTTGTCCAAAAGCTGCCATTTCTCTCCTGTGGAAATCCAGGAGATGTGCTGCTAGCAACCATCACAGCTCTGACTTCTTCACTTCCTGTTTTCTAATGAGGCAGTGTCTGGTTTTTACCCTGTTTTCTTAAAGAGGGGGAGGGGAGAGGAGGGTGTTCTGGATTTATTCCATCATTAAACTCTAATCTTCCAAAAAAATTGAAATTGAGTCAAGAAAAAAAAAAAAAAAAACAGAGAGAGGAAGAAATAGAGTAAAAAAAATAAATAAATGTGAAGAAAAGAAAATAAGGCCAGAACCAACGTTAGTATACATGAGTATACACCCCAAGTCTAGTTGGTAGAGATGAACTGATGCCCAAAACAAAGAGGAAAATTTGATCACAGTTCCTGTAAGGGAAACACAATTCTTGTAAAGTAAACACAGTGCATTGTTGTGATCTCCTTTAGGTGTGATAAAAGTAAAAATGTCTTCAATATCTCTAGGGTTAGTCCTGCTAATAATTGTTGCTTCTTAATATACTTCTTATTATGTGCCCTAATGATGTCAGTACCATTGTCTTGAGAAAATGCAGTAAGAGCAATCTTTATTAACTCAAAACAATGTGTTATAAATATGTAGCTGGACTGACCCCAGGATAAAATTTAGAATACCTGCAATAATCTGTAGATCATATATCTTTCATGAATATTATTTCTTGAAATGAATCTTTGAGAAGGTTTGGACACCAGAGAGTTCAAGGTTAATATTGTTTGACTAAAAAAAAAAAAAAAAAAAAAAAGGAAAATATGAGAATTCTATGTTGCAGTTTAAAAGTGGAGTTATATACTTGACTCTTGACTAACAGAGGATAGACCTGAAATATATTTCTCAAAACTAGTCAGACCACCTTTGTTTGGAGGTGAGCCAAAGGAGTGACTGTGAGAAGGATAGAGATTTCTTTGAAAAATGTTTCTGCCTCCGCTTCAACAAATAGACAGATAGCCCAGGTGATTTCCAAAATGGTAGCTGATAATTCTCCCCCCTCTGCCTCCCACCATGACCATAAAACATCTCACATAAAGTATCTATAAAATATATCTCGTTTTAAACAATGTAACTCCTGGTGAACCTTCAAGATAGATTAATTGGCAAAATGTAGCCATAGATAACTGAATGATTTGACCTGTTACACAGAAGTGTTGGATATAAGCCAGTTATGGCTGGAGGACATCTGCCAAAACTTATGATTTGAGTTTTGAATAGTTGATCCTATGCCACTATTTCTGACAATAATTAAAAGGCAGAATCAATTATGTGTTGAGGTCATTTCTAGTACATGACAATCAAACCGTTTCATCAATGTAGAAAGGAATACTTTCCCTCCTATTTCTCAATATCAGGGTGGTATGTAGATAATGGATCCAAAAATAGAATGAAGTTAGTAAGGTACAAAGAATAGAATCTAAAACACATTGTTGTTTTCTCATTGGAAATCATTTTTTTTTATCTCTCAAGCGATCATGCCAGAAGACTTTGTCATTTGAGGGATATTAATATGGAGATTTTGTGTGAGCAACAAACTATCCCTCTACCAAGGGCATCTACAGCTAACTTGCTCACTGATTCAAAGAGCAAAAGAAGGTCATAAAAGTTACAAACATTATTAAGTCATTTTGGCTCTCTACAATCCAAGCTGCACATTCAGTTACCACTCCCGAAGTGCTTTGTAAGGCACCCGACATGTAGTAACTGCTCAGTCTTACTTAGTTGATTAAAGGTTGGGCTCTGTGATAAATTGTGGATCATGGAGTCTGAAGTTCACTTATTCTTATATAGAATAGCATCTTGAGAAATCTAGATTTGTAACTTATCAAAGAGAATACTGGAATGAAATTTAAAAAAAAAACTTAATATAAGCTTTACATTTATATAAATATACAGATTTATGCATATATATATATATATATATATATATACATATTTCAGAAGAATAGCAAATGATAGCCCTTTTCAATATAGGACAGATTACACGTTAAGCTCATCTATGGGAGATCTTGGCCACAGGGTAAAACAAAGATAGATAAAGGATCAAGAATACCTATCAGTGAATATGTAGCTTTCATAATTCTAAAAGCAGGAAGATTTTTACCATAAAACATTTGAATTTTTAAATTAGATGTTCTATATAAAGAACAGGTTCAATCAACAAACAACCTGAATCTAAAAGATAAAGGAAACACATTTACATTATTAAGCCAGGAAAAATAAAAATTTCACTTCTGAGAATTCAGTACCTATTTAGCTTCCTTAATCACACTCACTGGAGTTGTTATGGACTACAAAATCCGAGAATCTGTATCATTTCTCATCTCAATAAACAAATCTAGCTTCTCCAGGGAGGATTTATTATACCTAAGCTTTCCAGTTAATATCAGAAGCTTTTGGTACAACTTAAATTTTCTTAACTATTTTATGGGCGTTTTATGATTTGTGAATTTGTTTTAGCTTCCCTAACCAAGTTGCTTCTGAAGAGCTGCATTATCCTGAGATAGTACAAAGACTTTAAGGGTGAAGCTGTAGATAGTTTCAAGGGTATCAATTTTCACAGCCTCAACTTGTATACATTCTCTTTTCTACAGTGGATTTGCCTGAGAAATGCCTATGAAGGGGGCTGATTTCTCTTTTGGATTTCCCCTTTCAGCATTCCCCTCAGCTAGCTTCATAAAGTTAGGCATAGATGGCACTGATCTTGAATCTAATTAAGGTGCATTACCCCCAGGTGTGAAACCCTCAGGGAGCCAAACAAATGGACTACGAGGACTACTGTGTGTGTGTGTGTGCGCGCATGTGTGTGTGCGTGCGTGGGCTCTTGCATACACACACATGCACTTCCAGAAAGAAAATGGCTTTAATGACCATTGTGGTAAAGACTTTGCAAGACAAATAGAGCCCAATTCTTGGCTTTGAACAAATCTAAGAAGGATTTTGTAGTATAGTCAGCTGAAAATCATTTGAAATATCAATGAGAGCCACTGTGTAATAGTTTGCAATGCACCTCAGGATGATTTTATTTTATTTATTTATTTTTTTTAATTTTTTTTTTTTAATTTTTATTTATTTATGATAGTCACACACAGAGAGAGAGAGGCAGAGACATAGGCAGAGGGAGAAGCAGGCTCCATGCACCGGGAGCCTGATGTGGGATTCGATCCCGGGTCTCCAGGATCGCGCCCTGGGCCAAAGGCAGGCGCCAAACCGCTGCGCCACCCAGGGGTCCCGTGATTTTAAAGAATCGTGTAATATAACCAAGGTCAGCTTCATGGGTATAAAACCTCACTATTGCATCAGACCCTATGGTCAGAGGGCCTTGTGCTTGGTTTATTGTCTCTGCTGTTAATATCTTGAACATTTAAGCAATTTAATCTTTGAACTTGTGTTTTGCGAGTGAAGTCTGATGGGACAATGAAGCATGACAATGAGCAAAGGATACCCTCACTTAATATGTGTGTCTACCATTTCTTGCTGGCCCCTCTTCACAGAGTTTGTGGTGTCCCATCAACACTGAATTCTGGGGAGCCCTTGATGCCTGGGAGTTCAGCAAAACTTAAAGCAACTACATTCTAAGTGTGTTGCATCAACAACTGAGTCGATGACGGCATTGATGTCTCTAGAAGGCCACTCCTTCCACTTGAATCAGACCTTGCATCAGATGCAGAAGGGAGGTGATGAAAAGACAATCTAACAAAATCGGGACCCTATCATATATTTTCTTATTTGTGTTATTTCCTTCTATTGATCAGTTGCTTATGCTGAACGTGATGGCATTGAAGGAAATGGAAAGACAGGGCAACTTGTAGCCTTTCCTTTCAGTCTTTCCTTATTCAGTTGTAAGCCAATGGTAGAAAAGGTGTGCACATTAAAACAAAGCAGGAAAACAAAAACAGTTGAGGTGATTTGTGCAGTTTTTCTACCATTCTGGTAAGAATAAAATACATGTGTATATATGAGCTGCAAAAGATAAGCTATAATTTCATTGATTTGGCATACAAATAAAATGTTTTTATATTTGCATGCAAAACTGTCATTGCATAATATAAAGATTAATGGTGAAATTCAGGCTAATAATTTAAGATTTTAATTTGTCTTTTCTTAGAGTGACACTAAGTAGCAAATAAAAAAAAACTTCATGATATGTTAAGAGAGAGTCTGTGGAGTAAATTAAAAAGCTTTGTATTTTACTAACTGTAACATCACTTTATTCCTCCTTTCTGAACAAGGGGCCCACATTTTTGTTTTTGCACTGGACCCAACAAATTATTTATCTGGCCCTGGACACTATTTTAGCAAAACATCCACTTCCATCTACCTCTTTATATGCATGAATAAGTAAACAAAGTTTACCATGCTTTTAATTATAAAAATAAAAGATTGGAATGAAATTAATTTTGAAAACTATCACATTCTAAAACCAATAGTTACCCAAGGGTAGGAGAAATAGCACCATTCTCCTCTTTAAGAGCTGCATTTTCAATAAAAATTTTCCTTGAGTATTTAATAATTACCTCTAAGGATATATAATTTATAGTTTTGGGTAATTATACAAAAAAACAATGCTAATCCAATCCAAAATAATTTTAAATATTGAGAGCTGGTCACAAAAATTAAGAAGTAACATTAATTTAAATTTGTAGACAGTCTTGTTGCAGAGAAGTACAATAAATGATCAATAAACAAGATTCAATTTCAAAATGCTTAAAATACTTCACATTGTGGGAAAGTTCACATTACAGATCACTTAGCTTAGAACTGCAAATATTTGTAATCTCATACCTTCTCAATCAGGTGTCAGGTGTGGCTGAGCTAGGCGACTCTGGCTCAGTGTCTGTCACAAAGCTACAAGCCATGGGCCAACCATTTCATCCCCCTCGTAGGGCTCTACCTGTGGGAGTTGAGAGGGCTCAATTCCTCTCAGCTGTTGGAAGGAGGGCCTGAGTTACCCTTTGCTTATTGGAGGAAGATATGTTTTGGTTCCTAACTAGCTGAGGCTCTCTGAAGAGCAGCTGCATTATACCAAAATGAGCAAGTGTGAACCACCAGAGACTGGCAAGACTGAAACCATTGTCTTTTTGAAACCTAATCTCAGAAGTGACATTCCATATCTTCTGCTGCATTTTGTTCATTACAAGTAAGCCACTGAGTCCAGCCCACACTCGAGGGGACAGGATTACACCATGTAAGGGCCGCAGGAAGAAGGAGTTTGGGGACATCTTCAAGGCTGCCTTTGACAACTGAATAGGGGAAATTTTTTTTAAGACTCTTAAATAAATAAGACAATCTCAAGTTCAAATATTTTTATGTCCATTTCATTTTTCTCTAATCTTAGTGAGTATAAGTTATTCTAATGGCATGAGAAACAACAAAACAAAGACTATTAAAGTCTTTAAGGAATAGAGACTTTCTCACTTATGAAGCAGCTCTGTAAATACATCTAGCCACGAAAATAATTTTATGATATGATATGTTACAAACTGTTTTAAAAACATGTAAAACCTATTTATAATATCCTTTATAAAAAAGGTATAACCATCTTTTTTGCATACATAAGTATACATGTTATATATATATGTATGTATATGTGCTATTAGTATATACATTGTATATAGTATGTACATGATTTCGTGTGTGTGTGTGTGTGTGTGTGTGTGTGTGTGTGTTGAGTTATGGGTTGAACTGTGGCCCTTGACTTGGAATCTGTGAATGTGACCTTATTTGGGAAAATTGCAGATGTAATTAAGTTAAACATCTTGAGATCATTCAGGATTTAGGGTGGGCCCTAAATCCAATGACGTGTGTCCTTACAAGAGAAAGAGGGAAATCTGACACAGAGAGATGTGGAAAGAAGAAGCTTATATGAAGACAGAGTTAGAGACTGGAGTGATGTCCCTATAAGCCAAGGTCCCTGAGGACTGCTGGCAGCCACCAGAAGTCAGAAGAGAAGCAGGTAATCGATTGTCCCTCAGATACTCCAGAAGAAAACAATGCTGCGGAAACCTTGATTGGGGATTTTTGGCTTCCAGAACTGTGACAGCATATATACATTTCTGTTATTTTAGGTTATCCAGTTTGTGGTAATTCGTTGTTATATATATAATATATATATAATATATGCATTATGTATTTTACATATATATATGATATAGAGAAAGAGAAGTACTATATACAGAGAGAAAGCTCTATAAAGAGATATTTAGAGGCTAAATTATTTCTCCTGTCTATGTACAGATGCTCCATCATAACACATAACAGCACACAGGATGATGCCCAGTGTTATAATTTCACTGTGAATCTCATACCATGACCCCTGGCTAAATCCAAGACCTATTCTTCCCAATTCCATCACCTTTTCTTCCTCCCTTTTCTGCTTCCCTCCTGGTCCTCCTGGCACTGCCTTGCTCCCCTATCCCATCAGGCCCACAGTGTTCTGGGTGGCATATTAATTCTGAATCCCCACAGTGAAAGCTGTAGAGCTCCACAGGTGTGGGGACTCCATATTTCCAACAAGGATGCTGTGTGCTTTTGGATTTGCTTCTCCCTTTGCATGACTTTTACTGTATCTGCCACCAAGTGGTACGCTGTGAAACTACAACTTGATATGGAGAAGTCACATTGGCCATGTGGATGACACACACATGTGGGGGCCCTTTTAAGTGTTGCCCAGTATCAGCAACTGATCAATTATTGATCAGCGAATGCAAGCTGGAAAGCTGTAAAAATGATGACAAGCTGTTCCTTAAAAAGAATGTTACACTGCCAACATGAACATCTCTATCCTGAGAAGAGTGTTTAACATAAAGATTTCAATTCCATGGGTCCAATATACCTTAGCTAGTAATTAGTCCCAATCAGGATCTTAATCTTCAAAAGTTAAAAATAGAACTACCCTAGTGTCCAGCAATTGCACTACTAGATATTTATCCAAAGGATGCAAAACTAGTGATTCAAAGGGGCACATGCATCCCAATGTTTATAGCAGCAATGTCCACAATACCCAAAATATTCCAGTGGGAAACATTAACAAGGATTTACCTTTGTCAATAGTAGTACAAACATAAGTACAATTCACATATTTTTATTATTATTATTCTTTCTTTTAGATACTAGCTGGCTTTTTTATCCTAAGGTAACATACAAAATGATAAACATATTTTACATCTATTTCCTTATTTTTAATTTTATAGATATAGGGGATATAATTTATTTATTTATTTAAATTTTTAGTTAAATTCAATTTAGTTAACATACAATGTATTATTAGTTTCAGGGATAGAATTTAGTGATTCATCAGTTTCATATAATACCCAGTGCTCGTTACATTAAGTGCCCTCCTAATGGCCATCACCCAGCTATCCCATCCTGCCACCCACTGCCCCTTCAGTAACCCTCAGTTTGTCTCCTACAGTTAAGAGTCTCTTATGGTTTGCCTCCTTCTCTGTTTTCCTCTTATTTTCTTTCCCCTTCCCTTCTCTAATAATCATCTGCTTTGTATCTCAAATTCCACATATGATTGAAATAATATGGTATTTGTCTTTCTTTGACTTATTTCACTTAGCATAATACCCTTTAGTTCTATCCAAGTTGCTCCAAATAGTGAGATTTTGTTTTTTTTTTAATATATTTTTTAAATTTTTATTTATGTATGATAGTCGCAGAGAGAGAGAGAGAGAGAGGCAGAGACATAGGCAGAGGGAAAAGTAGGCTCCATGCACCGGGAGCCCGACGTGGGACTTGATCCCGGGTCTCCAGGATCGCACCCTGGGCCAAAGGCAGGCGCTAAACCGCTGCACCACCCAGGGATCCCCGATTTTGTTCTTTTTGATGGTTGAGTAATATTCCATTATATACATATATATACATACCCATATATATATACATATATATATATATCATATCTTCTTTATTCTAATATAGAAGAATAAAGATATATCATATCTTCTGTTGATGCACATCTGGGCTCTTTCCATATTTTGGCTATTGTGGACATTGCTGCTACAAACATTGGGATGCATGTGCCCCTTTGAATCACTATTTTTGTAACCTTTGGATAAACATTTAACAGTGCAATTGCTGGGCAATAGGGTACTTCTATTTTTAACTTTTGGAGAGACCTCCATACTGTTTTCCAGAGTGGTTGTACCAGTTTGCATTCCTACCAACAGTGCAAGAGGGTTCCCTTTTCTCCACACACTGGCCAACATGGATAAACACACTTTTTAAAAGCATCTAAAGAAGAGTTAGTACAAAACTATTCTATACTTTAATCAACAAAAGAAATACCTATTAGTTTTGTGAGATTAAACAAAAGTTTTAAAAGATTCCTTTAGACTATGTCAATTGTATAAAATGATTTCTCAAAGCATCATACCTATACATACAATTTCCAAGGGTAATAAACCATTTAACTCTTCCCTCAGTGTACACATACACATTTTGCTAGAAAAAAAAAAGATCTATTTAAATACATTTAAGAAGCATAGGAGGGAGTATAATCGTGTAATGTATAGTATGATACCATAACCCATCACATTACCTTATTTCTAAATACAGTGTAAACCAAGAATATCTTCTCTCCTTATTGCTTTCTCACAATCTTGCAGTCTTCTGCAGAAAATATGAGGCTTAGGGATGCTGATTCTCACTACATGTGAAAATAACACTAGATTAAGACTCGTAGGTCTTACTTCAAACTGCCACTTACCAGTTATAAAGCTTTGTTAGTTTTGTTATCTGTGAAATGGGGAGGATACTTGCCTGTTTACTTGTTCTCACTATCAGATGAAACTCTCCCTACCCCAGGCTTTGTGCTAGCAGCGTGTTGATGAACAGGATAGATGTAAGTTTCTGTACTCATCCAACTATCCTAACTGGGGATCTAACCAATTAAACTGGTGGTTACTCACCATCCTATAGGGAAAATGAAATGAGATAATGGGTATGAATGCACTTTACAACCTGTGGAACATTACACTAATGGGAATGCTCAGTATTTGGGGATTGCTAATAGAAAAGAAAATCCTAGATGGGACTGGGATCAGTTACCACCAGTCACTGCCTCATTAGTTACTATTTACTGCCCTGATGTCCTGAATTAAATTTATTAAATTGTTTCCTATCACCTATTGGTGAGGATTGTGTTATCAATATTTACACCCTAAATTGTTGTGGCTATCATTCTCTTCTTTAAGGAGAAGGTGTTCTGGAATGGAACGGAAGGAAAAGTTGAAAAATGCTCTGTTTCATCATCATGACTGAATCAAAAGAGAGTCAGGAGGAACATGAGTCACATCCTTGCCACTTTCTCAGGCTTTATTTTTTTATTTTTCCCTGGCACTTCCTCAGCTTTCTCTCAGTCCTTAGAGCCTGTACTTTTGAATTTAATTGCTCCGTGGTATCTCCTGGAGAGACCTTTAAAATGCCTCCCCATGGCCATTTTTACGATTGTCATTTCTTTTGCTGAGAAATAAAATTCCTAAGATCTGTCAGAGTATATTGGGCAAGGAAATAATTATTAGTAAGATAGTAATAATAATGATGAATAATAATAAATATCCTCCCATTTTGTAACACTTGTTCTGTTTTTATCAGAATACCGAATTACCTTGTCTGGTAAACAAGAGTATGGTTGACTACCACCTAAAAAAAAAACTTTAATACGTATTTTAGGAAGAATTCCTTCCAGAAGGTCAGATTCCAGAGGCCTACTTACTAACAAATGAATTTTTTTCCTTAAAGCTCAATGTCTTCTTCTATAATATGGGAGCATTGATAACTTTTTTCTGTTGTGGAGAGTAAATGATAAAATGGATATAAAAGTCTTTTGTGGGGTGCCTGGGTGGCTCAGTCGATTAAGTGTCTGCCTTCAGCTCAGGTCGTGATGCCAGGGTCTTGAGATCTAGCCCCACATCAGGCTCCTTGCTCAGCAGGGAGCTTGCTTCTCCCTCTCCCTCTGCCTGTCCCTCCCCCTGCTTGCGCTCTTTCTCTCTCTGTAAAATAAATAAATAAATAAATAAATAAATAAATAAATAAATAAATAAATTTTTTTTTAAAGTATTTTGTGAATACAAAATCCTATGCAAATCTAGGTTACTATCATTCTGTAGGCATGTTCTCTCTAGCTGTTAACATCCGTGACCAGCCCCAGTAGACTGTTTTAAATCCTTAGGTCAAGTGCTTTGGAAAGCATCCATAGTTAGGGCTAGAATCTATGCCCATAGTTTCCTATTTTTCTGAGAAAATGGAAGCAATAGGAAGGAAACCTTCTTAGACTTTACAACATTGACCACCCACCAGTATCTGCACCCACATCTGCTTCCTGCTTCTTACCACAGACCCAACTGTCTCTGCTTCTATCTACAGCAAGCCCCGCAGTTTATGCCTACATCCAACCTCTTCTTCCCTTGTCCAGAATAACACCCTGGGAGTCCTCCCTCCCTTTATCTTTATCACCTCTCTTTATCTCTTTATGTTTCATTCTCTACTTGATCATTCTCATCAGCAAGTAAACATCCTGATGTAATCTCTTATTGTACGATTATACTGTTCTCTTCATCTTGCCTGCCCTCAGCAGCCACCTTGTGTCTTTGCTCCACTTGAGGCGAGACTCTTTGGAAAAAGTCATCTGTTTTTATTTTCTCTCAACTGTCTGCTCCCATTCTGCCTTAAACTCATTCTAATCTGACTTGCATCTACTGAAGCTGCTCTGGTCAAAAGCCACATTGCTAAACCTAAGGGTCAATTCTCAGCTCTCATCTCCCTGAACTGTTAGAGGCATTTGAAACAATTGATCACTCTTTTTTCTTGATATACTTTCTTGTCTTAGATTTTTTTGTACACTGAACTGGTCTTCTTTCTACTCTGCTGGTCCTCTGCCTTCTCAGCCTTCTTTGCTGGTTCTTCCTCCCAGACCACTTAATCGTGGAGCACAGGTATTTGGACATATCTCTTCTTCATCTATACACATTCCTTTGGTATCTCCAATTTCATGGTTTTAAATTCCATCTAGATGTTGAATATTTCCAAATTTCTACTTCCATTCCATACCTTCCCCTATGCTATTAAATTCAACTGCCTCCTTGACATTTCCACTGCTTTATATGATAAACATTTTAAACTCAACAAGTCCAGTTTGGAACTCTTGATTGCTTCTTATCCCAAATCTGTTCCTTCAGCAGCTTAATCCATCCCAAGTGGTGGCAATTCTGTTTGTTTTACCTCAGACCCAAAACCTTGGAATTATCCTTCCATTCTCATACCCAATGCCTTCCTTCCCAGGAATCTTTGGGTCTATCTTTAAAATATTTCTGGAATTAAGTCACTTTTTCCATTGATACCATCCTGATGTGAGCCACCATCATTTCTTGCCTGATTTGCTTAAATAGTCTCCTATTTGGTCTCATTTCTTTTACCCTTGATCTTCTATGGTGAATTCCCAGTACAGAAGGCAGAGTGATCCTATAAAACATAAGTCAGGTCATGTCAATCTCATGCTTACCATCCTCCAATGACGGCCTTTCCTCCCACCCCCCCCCCCTTTTTTTTTTACAAAGGCCAAATTCCTTACAGTAGCCCATGACACCTACATGATCTAGCACCCCAGTTCCTGTCGAATTCTTCTCTGACCTCCCTTACTCTGTCTATCCCAGATATACCGACTTGCTTGAAGTTCCTGAGTATGCCAGGCAGAGTCCCAATTTAGGAGCATTTTACTGGTTGCTCCCTCTTATTTACTACTCTCCCAGCTGAAGTTAACCTGCTTTCACCTTTAACCTTTGCTCCTCTTATTTATAAGGCCTACACTGACAACCACTCATCTGACTACCATTCTCTATACTTTCATCTACTCCCCCACCCTTTTATAGCACTTTTCACCTTGTAGCATGCAACACAAATTATGTATTTACAATGTTTGTTGTTTGCGGATGATTTCCCCCCATTAGAATATAATAATGATATGGGGCAGAATCTTTGTTTTGTTCACTAAAGATCCTAGGACAGTGCCTGACACATGGTAAAGACACAATAAATATTTTTGAATGAAAGGAAAAAAGGATGTGTTACAACAATTCATCCTGTATATTAAATGGACTTTAATAGTTTTTCTCAATTACTCAATTGTTAATTCCTTTAAGGACAGGGGCATTTCATCTCTGTATTCTCATGAGTAAATGATGGAGTAAAATGAGAAGGGAGGGAAGATGGATGTTGAGTGCTAATTACATTACTGCTCTTAACTTTATTCACTATTTGGATGCTTCTAGAAGAGTTTTGAGATTACATTAACACAGCCCTGGAGGAAGGAAATTCACACATAGTCAAATAACCCTATAGAACACATTTGTTAAGGCAAAAATAATACAACATTAAAAATATTTGGGGATTTTTCATGCTTATAAGACATTAGATTTATGTTTAAAATTTTTCATCAATATTAATAATACAATCCAGTAGCTATAGATGAGATTTTACACAAGGTAGCCATTAATTTATACAGATATTATCTCATAATGACCTTGGAAATTTTGGTTTCTATTGCTATTGGACAAAATTTTATAATGCAAAAGTATTATGCTATATGTCAAGTTAGCTTTCGATTAAGTTTAATATTACTGAAATAACTACATCTGCTTTCCTCTCACTGTGATGTTTATCACCTAATAAAAATGCTAAAGTTACCAAGGAAAGATGTTTAATTTGTTCTCACTGCTCAGTTGTATGTTGCATCCTATTTTGTAGTAAATGGCATAATGTCCCAAGTGGGCTGCCATACTGTCAGATACATTATTTATACATAACATTACTGGTTAATCAATGAACAACAAATGCAGTAGCCTTTTCTTTTCCTCTTTATTTTTAAAGTGATAGCAGGATGAAGTATGCAGAAAAATATTCAATTTTTCCAATATTAAATAATCTTTGATGATTTTAAAAAAAGTGACGTCTACAAATACGAACATAATAATTAAACCACATGCCCTAGTGCATTCTAATGAAGGAGAACAATTAACTAGTCAAATCTAAATATGGTTGCTATTTTTTCTAGCAAGCTGTGGTGAAAGCACCTTTTATTACAGACTACAAACTACTAAATAAATAAGATTTCCCCCCCAAAAGGATGTATAAAATTCATCCTAGAAAAAATGATTTGAAAGAATATTAATTGTCCATTTAAAATCATAAATTCTGTATCAAACTGAGTTGACGGCAAACAAAGGAGAAATTGCTTTATATGGATTGCATACCTCTTTTAAAACCTTATTAAATTTTTTTTAATTTAAAAAATAAAAATAAAAACTTATTGATAGTTCGGCAATGAATCAAAATATGTTCAACTTCAATTCATATATGGATAAAACTTCAGCTCTTTTGGTAGTTCCTTCTACAACTTACATTTTGTGTTAATAAGACAGCACAATTGGGATAAATTTGCCTTGTGTTCAGGCATTCTTCTTATCTACCAGAAATAATATTATAAAGTTAAAAGATTTTAGTGGGGGTGGTTACAATAGATGAATTAGCTTTTTCCTAAAAGAAAATTCTATTTTTTTGTGGAAGGATGAATATGAAATGAATATTAAAAACTTAATTATATAATATAAAAATAATAGCAATAATTTATTAAAGTAGAGAAAATGACACTGTATTGTTTGAGCTATTTAGGAGCAAACATATAAACAAATATCCAGCTGGATTTTCATAGTGTAGGTAACCACCTAATCCGCTAAGGTTCTTCAGATGTCCAATTTCCAAGAGGAGGCCTAATGCACCAACAGCACATTTGAAAAAAGAGACAAAGAAATATATGTATTCCGCAGTATTGAGCCCCACTATGTGCAGGGCATTGAAGTCACATATGTATATTCTCTTAAAAGTGAATTTCAAACGTCTCCGGATTTAATTAGGTACAATTAAATATATTAAAAATTTCCCAAGTGTATAAACATTTTTTTTCTGTGAGAATTACAATAGCATTTAGAAGCCCATATTTTTTAAAAAAGGAAATAGAAAAGAAAGATGGTTTGTTTTTCATTTAGCTCATTCTGCTGTGTTTTTATTAATAGAAGTTTTAGATCGATACCAAATATTCTGCTCAGTTCCAGTGATTGAATATGAATACATTATGTGCATACAAAAATAGTGATAATCTAAGTTGATACAATAGTTCATTCTGCATTAGTGTCCTAGATGGGACAATGTTAAGAAGCAATTTAAATGAAATTCATTTAAATGTCAGCTCTCATGCTTGTGATTTTTCTATAATTGGTTATTTAATTAAAATAATTCTCATAGTCATTAATTTAGACTAAAACTTGCTGTGCACTGACATGTTTTAATTACATGGTATTAACAAAATTGATATGCTTTAAAAAAGCATGGTTAAATTTTAAACAAGAATAAATTAGAAATCTCATAGATCATCCTATTTAGTGTATTTATGAGAAAGTCGGTCATTTTAAATGTTTATTGCAAACAAAGTCACACCATTATTGTGCACACGTTGCAGTTTATATCCCGTGTCCATTAGAAAGATTTGGTGCACACACAGGCTCCCCTTCTTTGATGTCTTTAACAATGTATGAAGGAAACCTAATATTAGCTGAAAACCACAAAACAACCCACAGATAGATGAAGAGTTAATGCGTATGTGATACAGACACTCCTGGATATTTTAGATAAATAAATCATTTCCTACATAACAAGATAACTTTAAACTTATATTAAAAGATTAAAAGAATACATGATTTTGTTAGAACCACTTTTGTAATCTTCCTTGCAAGACAAAAGAAATAGGTATATTGTTTCAGCCTTATTTGTTTAAAAAAAATTAGTTTTCACATTACATTGGTGAGGTTACGTTTGTGACCAGTCACATTCTCATTTCAATCTTTGTCAAAGGACTAGATAAATATTTTACCCTTTTCAAATCGCAATTACAATCTTTGTCAGGAGTATGAGAAATCAGAATTTTAGTGTTTTCTATGAATTAGAGGACTTCTATATTGCTTTGACCTTTTTAATATTCTGTAATTTAATTGGATGGACAGTCTACTTTTACTCAAGATTGCCAGTCTTCCCATTTAATAAACTTACTGACACAAGAAATGGCTGCTGCTTCTTTGTTTCCTGAGTGGAAGCTTTGGGACTGGTTAAAACATTGCTTTTGCCAACTAATATTTTTCCATTTCCTTTTGAGATTTAAAACTTTTCATGTGGCCAGATGGGTTCCATTACTTTGTGTTTTCCATATATGACAGTGGAGAAATCATGTTTCTAATCCAATTTCTTCACCTTCTCTGGCTTCAGTCTAGGGCTATGAACAGAAAAGCCCATAGTGTGATGCCCAGTGCATGATACGAAAAAAGAAGAGAGGAGACATTTGCTTACATCTTATCTCGGCCTGTGTTTACATGTTTTTACACACTGGGCACAACTAGGGTACATCTATTATTTTAGATCATCTTCACTGTCAAGTTGGACATGGTATTGGTGGTCCTGAAGACACAGGAAGAAAAGAAAATAGTCATTAACATTTTTGGTTTTTGTAACTTAAGTTCCATTTAGATCCATCTAAGTAAGTGAAAACTAGTTTACAGAATTTATTCTGATTCTTCTCTTCATTCTTATGGTCTCAATCCCTGTATGTTTCTTTCTCCTTCTAAATATTATAAAACTCCATATTATAAATAGGTTGACAAGAAGAGAAGAGAAAAAATTGTCTTGGTTTTTACTTCAGTTTCAAGATTACAGAGGTAGGAATAAGTATATATTTTTTCTTCCCCATATTTCCCTGTGAAGTGAATTGATTCAGTTTTCAATATGATGGAAAACAATATATTAATCTGTTGATGCGGAGAAGCTATTAATTCCTTAAAGTATATTTGAATAATGTTTGACTTATAATAGTTGCTCAATAAATATTGGTTGCTTGAAGGTCAGTGACTGCATATAACGATAATAAGCACAAAGTTCCAATTAGGTCTCTTAATGAGATGAGAGAACACAATCATTTTTGAAGTCGGAAATGAGCAGATGTAGAGAGAAGCCCACAAGACCTTAATCTCCATAGATCTATTTTCCTTGATTCACAGTAGAAACGCTATGATCCAAGTATGCTGACTCACTGCTCAGATCTTTTCATTCTCAGATCCTTTCTTGTTCCCTTATATCGCTATTAAAATGAAAAAAAAAAACCAATCTGTTTTGTAATTTGTGCTTTTTGCACAACCGAAATGAATCTTTTAAAGCTTAACACCCGGATTCATGACAGGTGGTGAAATAGCAGAGATTTGAATCCTGGCTCTGACGCCTCTGAGTTCCATGGTCTTTAACAAATTATTTCTTTGGAAGATTATCTTAACAATTGTATTCTCTCCAATAATATCTACCTCATAGGGCCAATGATTGGTTACTACTATCATCTGACGTTTTTCATCCCTTTATTAGAATTCTTTTTGCAGTCCTAACAGTTTTTCTATCTGCCTTCCGTTTTATTCATTATAAGAATGAAGAAGCTTTGTGGACTGGCTGTCCAGTTGACATGGGCAGTGTTCTAGGATAACTCCAGATATGCTTAATGGTACTGTTGTGACTGATGTGAGATTCACCCATGTGAGCCATGATTAAACACATTATTTGGAAACTACCCCCAAGAATAAAAGGCAATATTTTTTTTCAAACTAGAACATTTCCTTTAAATCATAAGTCCATGGTTTTAACTGGCAGTGGTCATGAATAGGCATAAGACTATTGCCACAGAATGTTGAGAATTATTCAGAAGATTATGCCATCATTATAGAATCTGTGAATCAGGAGCATGCTAGTGACACTCTAATGTAAACAAGAATTATGGAGAGTGTAGTAAAAGCCAACAAAACATCTGCATGGCTATTTTAGAGGGGGAGAAAAGAATTAAACTTCTTTTCCCAAGTCCAGGAATTTACACAAAAGACACAAAATTTAGCCAGATGTTTAGATATGCTGTTGAAAGGATAAAGAAATATGTACCCATCCTTATCCACTTTTTGCAGTGAAAATGTATCCTAAAGTAAAGGAAAATTAATGCTTAATCTTAGTTCCATATCACCTTCTGCAATAGGCATACCTCTCTTGATAGTGATTCCCTAGTAAATTGTATCTTATAACATCATCATAATGATGTATATACTTGGTACAATGTGAATAATTCTTTCTAATTTATGTTTTGTAATAAAAGACTTTATTATGTTTGATTTTAATAAAATGCATCAGATGATTAAATTTAGTGATAGTTTACATTAAACAGGACTGAGATGTAATATGGATCAGCAATGAACTGTCATCCATATATCCACAGGCCTACAATTTTTATCTTTCCTTTCTGTGTTCTTTTACCTACTTTTCCTCTTCCTTTTTATAAACAGTGAGCAGCAGAGATGGAGAGAAATAGCAATAGTGATTAAGATGAGATAATATAATTAACTCTAGTAGCTTCATAGCAAATTTTGGGTATCCTCGCCATATTGAAAGAGTGTCAACCTCAGGACAGTTACATATACAAGATGCAGAGATGCATATCGCAAATTTAAATTGAATACCCCACATAACTGATTTTTTAAAATAATTGTGGATATTCCTAAAACAGAGCTTCTGTAGATGGACTCAAATGATTTATTGGGGAAAAATAGGTAAATGATAAGAGCAGATAGTTCACAGAAAATATTTGCAAGTTATAATAAACACAGGAGAGATGCTCAAGTCACCAGGAACCTGAGAAATTAAAACCAAAATATTGAAATGACAGTTTCTGATCCATCAAAGTAGCAAAAGTTAAAAATATAAATAATATATAGTTTTGGTGAGGATGTGAGGAAACGATCATGTGATTCATTTTATTAACACTATAGATAAAAACTTTAAAATGTGTATATGCTTTGATCTAACAATTTGACCTTTAGATATCTATTCAACAGAAAAATATTCACCTGTGTGCACAAACAGGCATGTAAAAGCCAACCATTGCAGTACAATGCAGTGAACTTTTATAGACTTAGAAAAAACAGAGAAATCGTTTTTTGGAAGCCTCTTCTATTTATATAACTTTGTGAGAAAAAGAACACATTGAGAAGATTAAGTAATTAAATCTGGATTCTTGATTTAGAGGTGAGAAGCATTAGGAAGGTCATTATAAAATTTTTTTTGAAAGATGGCATTAAAGGAGTACCTGGGTGGCTCAGTGGTTGAGCATCTGCTTTTTGGCTCAGGTCATGATCCCAGGGTCCAGGGATCGAGTCCCTCATTGGGCTTCCCACAGGAAGCCTTGCTTCTCCCTCTGTCTATGTATCTGCCTCTCTGTGTATCTCTCATAAGTAAATAAAATCTAAAAAAAAAAAAAAAAAAAAAAGAAAGAAAGAAAAAGAAAGATTGTACTAAAAATTCCTTGCTGGGTAGCCCCAGTGGCCTGGGGGTTTAGCACCGCCTTCAGCCTGTAGTGTGATCCTAGAGACCCGGGATCGGGTCCCATGTGCCGGGCTCCCTGCATGGAGCCTGCTTCTCTCTCTGCCTGTGTCTCTGCCTCTCTTTCCCTCTGTGTCTGTCATGAATAAATAATAAAATCCTAAAAAAAAAAAAAATCCCTTGCTCACTAAAGTTTCATTTGCTAACAACTTTCAGATGTCGAAACTTAGGGTGTTTAAAGTTATTTCTGGAACACCTTATGTGTATCAATAAGGAACTTCTGCATTCCTCAATTGTGACTAGTAAAAATATTTGCCAGTCTCATCAAGCAAACTTCTCCACAGTAGAAAGAAGAGAACATTTCCTTCCTTTGCCCTGGCTGGGTAGAGAGGAATTAGTCAGAAACTAATCTATTTATTTATTCAAGAAAGTTATATTACACATGTTTGTGTTTGGATGCTCTCAGGTACACCCTGGGGAAACAAAGAGGAAGACATATTTCTGTTTTTAAGACATTCACAGTATAGAAATATAAATGATTATATGTGTAATTGGTGTGACCAGCACCATTCCTTAAGTATTAAAAGGCTACCATCTTTTTTTAAAGTTAAAATCTGCTCAGATAATATTTGCCCAAAATATTCATCATGTTCAGTGTAAGTATTTATAAGTATTTGGGGCTTCCAGACCTATCCATAAACAGTCCAAGGACAGGAGAGGGCTTCCTCAGTCCAGAGGTACCAGTCCTGTTTCCAGTTGCTCCTTAGAGAAGGAACTGAAGAACTTATTTAGTACTATTCAAGGAAAAGATTTTTATTAATCTTTCAACCTTTTTCCTGTTTGTGACTCAAAAGCAATGGCTGTAAGTGCAACAGCCCTTTTATGATCACGAGGTAATGAGTATGAGGACCAATGTCTACACTTAATGATGGAGAAACCCTGGATCCCAGGTGATCATTGTCACTCTGCCCTGGATGACTAGTCTCCAGACTTCCAGTTATCAGACAGAAAATAATTCTTTTTTTTTTTTCAGGCAGAAAGTAATTTTTATCACTTAAAGCTACTATCATATTGAATTTGATGGTATTTGTAGATGATTGAGATTCATATTGATACATCTTGGAACTCCTAACAATATAGTTTCTTCACTTTAAATAAGCAAAATAATAATGATAGTAATAATGATAATAATAATAATAATGTTTTGGAAAGAGTGGTGACATGGGTAAATTAATTTGCCTTTTCTAGATATTCTTTGGGGCTGAAGAGAGAGAGCAACAGAAGATTCTTAGAAGCCAGTGTTTGAGCCTCTGTGGTAAAAATTTTTCATGAGAAACTTGGTGGGACAACAAGTAACAAACCAGGGTCAAGAAAAATGGAATTGTCTGAGAGAGTTTGTGAAATTTTAGTTATCAACAGAGGCTACTTCTGGGTCAAGTGACGAGACTGCAGACAGAGAAAAGACTGTGTTCAAAACCTGTGCGAAGAAGGATACGGTCAACAAAACTAAAAGACAACCTACAGAACGGG
Organism: Canis lupus baileyi; assembly: GCF_048164855.1. NCBI lineage: Eukaryota > Metazoa > Chordata > Mammalia > Carnivora > Canidae > Canis > Canis lupus. The sequence goes on along the minus strand of NC_132854.1, from coordinate 35,129,868 downwards.
AGAAGATATTTGCAAATGACGTATCAGATAAAGGGCTAGTTTCCAAGATCTATAAAGAACTTATTAAACTCAACAGCAAAGAACAAACAATCCAATCATGAAATGGGCGAAAGACATGAACAGAAATCTCACAGAGCAAGACACAGACATGGCCAACATGCACATGAGAAAATGCTCCGCATCACTTGCCATCAGGGAAATACAAATCAAAACCACAATGAGATACCACCTCACACCAGTGAGAATGGGGAAAATTAATAAGGCAGGAAACCAAAAATGTTAGAGAGGATCCGGAGAAAAGGGAACCCTCCTGCACTGTTGGTGGGGATGTGAAATGGTGCAGCCACTCTGGAAAACTGTGTGGAGGTTCCTCAAAGAGTTAAAAATAGACCTGCCCTACGACCCAGCAATTGCACTGCTGGGGATTTACCCCAAAGATACAGATGCAATGAAACGCCGAGACACCTGCACCCTGATGTTTATAGCAGCAATGGCCACAATAGCCAAACTGTGGAAGGAGCCTCGGTGTCCATCAAAAGATGAATGGATAAAGAAGATGTGGTTTATGTATACATTGGAATATTACTCAGCCATTAGAAATGACAAATACCCACCATTTGCTTCAACGTGGATGGAACTGGAGGGTATTATGCTAGTGAAATAAGTCAATCGGAGAAGGACAAACATTATATGTTCTCATTCATTTGGGGAATATAAATAATAGTGAAAGGGAATAGAGGGGAAGGGAGAAGAAATGGGTAGGAAATATCAGAAAGGGAGACAGAACATAAAGACTCCTAACTCTGGGAAACGAACTAGGGGTGGTGGAAGGGGAGGAGGGCGGGGGGTGGGGGTGAATGGGTGATGGGCACTGAGAGGGGCACTTGATGGGATGAGCACTGGGTGTTATTCTGTATGTTGGCAAATTGGACACCAATAAAAAAAATAAATTTATTATTAAAAAAGAAAAAAAGAACCTGTGCAAAGAAAACACCACTCCTCTGGCACTCCAGGTTGGTAGCTTGGACAGTGTCCAGAGGCAGCCTCTTTGGCATGACCACCGGCCTTCTCACAAGGGACACCATCAGCAGAGGCAGAAGCAGGGCCCTGCAGGGAATAGATGAAAAAATGCTAGAGCCAGAACAAAGGGGTAGACTCCACGTAGTGAGGAGGCTGGCAGTCTGTCTTGTGAGCATGTGAGAAACGTCCCTTTAGGAACTCTCACTAGTAACAGAGGGACATTTTGAAGTGCACTGAAATTAAGTTTTTCCATAGGTTGAGGAACTTGATCCTTTGCATTTGGTTACAGATTCATGGGTATTTCAGTACAGCCTTTTGATGGGGCAATAATCCCTCTGACCCAGGGTTTTTAGATTTATTTATGCTCCTCTAAAACTGAGATGTTTGTGTGGTGTGTGTCTATATTCTTTGAATAATTTTGCAAGTTGCATTACAATCATTTGATGGAATATCTACTTCTCTTGCTACCTTAGCTTGTTATTCATTATTTATCTGAGTTTTTACCTATTTAATCTTTATGATTTCTTCCTCACCCTTCTCAGATCCATGCCGTACTCTGCAACCAGATCTTGTCAGTTCCATATCTAAAACCTTTCAATTATTCTCTTTTGCCTAATAAGGTCCAAGTTAGATAATTTCCATAATTTTCCCTTTGCTGCCTTTATAACAATATTCCCAAAGTGCTCCCTTGCACCCCAGCCATGTAAGCACCCCCTGAATATTTTGTGTCCTTTATCTCTCTGGCAAATTCTTTTCTCATTGTGTGGAATTCTATTTTTTTCTTTTTGCCTACTTCGCTTACTCCCACAGATTTTTCAAGCACATTCCCAAAGTGGTTTTCTTTATTAAGTCTTTTCTGAGACCAATCAGGGAGAATTAGTTATACCCAGTGCTGTGCTCCTATAATAATGTGTGCACATCCTTATACTGAACTCATCACTTAGTATTATAATTATTTGATTGCATGTCTCTTCCATTATATCATGAGTTCCTTGAAGGCAACTAATTTGATTTTTGACCTCTTTTTAAAACTAGCTTCTAAATAGTAGGTGTTTAATAATTTTAATTATATAAATGAATGACTCATACTCTCTAAAATGAACTCTACACCAAGTCTTGTTATATCTACAGGCCAAGTATTTCTCAGTTTGGTTTGTTTTTCTCTATTCCAACCACTACTACCATAGATTAGAATTTCATCAGCTAGCTTCAGGATTAATTCCATAGCCAATACTTTTGTCTTCCTTCCATCAGAAGTGTTTTAAAAAGTGAAATTGGGGTACCTGGGGGGTTTAGTCAGTTAAGCCTCTAACTCTTGGTTTTGGCTCAAGTCATGCTCTCAGGGTCATGATATGAAACCCCAATGTAGGGCTCCAAGCTCAGTGAGGAGTCTGCTTGAAGATTCTCTCTCTCTGCTCCTCCAGGGGGCACACTGGCTCTCTCTCTCTCAAATAAATAAGTAAATCTTTAAAAAAGTGAAATTATTTGAGCAAATTTGTGGTTTCAGAAAAGCAAGCCTGGTGGCTTTGTAGAAATTGGACTGTGGTTCATGAAGGAAGAAGAAAGCAAGCCAGTCTGGTTTTCACACAGCTATGAGTCGTTTTTCTAAAACCCACAATTCTCACATAATTTCCTTATTTAAAATATTCAAATGGAAAATTATGAGCTTCAACATATGGTTTCTCACCTAGTTTTTGTTGAGGTTATTAAATTCACATAGAAAGGGAAAAATTAGGGTTACAAAAGGAATTAATGCAGAGTTTTAGCTAATTGCCTCAAGTTTGGTGTTTTCATTTAGTCAGTAGAGATGATCCCGATAGACCAGAGGGATGCTTTGCCTTCCACTCCTCCACTGTTCAAGACACCAGTGGAGGAAAACAGATTTTTTCATTTCATACCCGTCATCAGGTACACTTAGTAAGATACTTACACCTAGATTTTATTATTTGATCCCTTGATTAGGACCAGTAATCCTTCAGCAGCCAGTCCTGCTCCAGAAGGTCCAGCTTGCTGAGCTGAATTGCAGCTGGCAGAAGACATGGCTCCACCAGCCCACCATATCCTGGAAAAAAAACCTTCCAACCATTGAGCTCTCCTCAACTGAAGGACCCAACCTGCCAAGCAGAGTCTATCTAACACCCTGCAGTTGGAAGCACTCCCAGATCACTTCCTCCAGCAACCATCTACCTCCATTTAAAGAAACCAGCCTTCTCATTCATTCATCTCCAGCATCCCTGGAAAGAGAACTGTCCTTATTTGCTAGTGACCTGATAGCAACTAATGCTCAGAAAACTCTAGAATTGGACTTACACAGGGAAATGTTGCTAAGGACACTGTTACTTACATGACAGCTAGCACTATTTACATGCTTACTATAAGTATTCTATATATTTCATATCATAACTCCATGCATTTGATACTATTACTGTCTTTATCTTGCAAATGAGAAAACAGAGGTACATTATCCAGGTAGTAAGTAAAGAATTGGGATTTAAACACAGGGAGTCTTGACAATTGCCAGCAGGGCTGTACAACTTCCTGCTGGCAGTTGCATGCCTATGTTTAAAGGTGTGATCATACACTGAAGTCTCACTGGGTATTTAAGGGAAGTCAGCAACATACACAAGGGGAACTGATCTGCACAATTACATAAAGTGTCATCACTGACATAGTAATGGAAAAGGTAGAATAAAACTTGAGATGTCTTACCATTTAGTCTCTGTGGGAATTGGAAGCTTATGGCATCAATAATTTAATTGGAACCAGACTGCCACATTAGGGACAAACTGAGAAATAGAAGAAAAAGACTCTGTAGCATCAAAAATATAAAATAAACCCCTTAGTGAAATGAAGAAATAATAGTGGGATGAATGTCGCCCCAATCAGAATTACTGATTGTAAAATCCCACTTGAGAAATTGTACCAGAATGTAGACTAAAAAAGGAATGAACAGCAAAGTATAAAAGAAAAGAAAAGACAGAGATCATAGATAGATGAGATTGAAGAAAAAAAGAATGGTTTGAGCACAAAGTTATTTTCCAAACTGGAAGCACAAGTGAGACTTTAGATATAAAAGACTCAATAATGCAGCAATGTTTTTACAAAGCATGTTTTAGAAAATCTTCAAGGAAGTACTCCAGCCCAAGAAAAATTTATTTTGATAAAAATTTTAATATAGAAAAAAATAAACGATTAGGAAGCTTGCTGAGCAATGAAACACTTTAAACACTGAAAAAAATGTTGCTGTTTTGTATATGGTATAATGTAATTTTTAAAAAATATTTTACCTATTTATTCATGAGAGACACACAGAGAGAGAGAGAGAGGCAGAGACACAGGCAGAGGGAGAAGCAGGCTCCATGCAGGAAGCCTGAGATGGGATTTAATCCCAGGTCTCCAGGATCAGACCCTGGGCTGAAGGCAGCACTAAACCACTGAGCCTCCTGGGCTGCCCATAATGTAATATTTTGAAAGGAATCTTGAAATAGAAATACATAATGTAAGAAGGGAATTAGCAATCATCTGCTTCTAAAATTTTCAATGAACCTCAGTTTTCATACAAGAGGAATATATGTAAGTTTGCCAAATTATTTTCTTAAGGGAAGTAAATATTGATAATTCAACTCATTATTAAATAAATATAAATTCAAGTAAATTGTTAAACCACTTCTCTGCATGTTTCATTTCCTCTGTCTGAAATGCTCCTGCTCAGGAACTCTACAGGGTCCATTCCTTCACTTCAGTCTAGTCACATCTCACCTCATCAGAGGGATTTTCTGGATCTTCCATCTAAAGTAGCATTTCTCACAATGATCTATCTTCTTACCCTGTTTTATTTTCATAGCATTTCCATTTTTACATATATGTGTATATATTTTCTTTCTTTACTGGATTCCCCCGATAGAATGTAAGTTTGCTGAGGGCAAGATTGTGTTTATTCATTGCTCTATCCCCTGTGCTTAGAAAAATGTCTGGCACATATTAAAATCTCAATAAATGTGAACAAACAATATATAAAATGCTCCTATAAATCAATAAGAACAAGCAAGTAACCTAATTTAAAAATAAATACATAAAAATCGTGAAAGGCCCATCAAATCAGCATATGAAAATATATTATTATCACTAATAATCAAAGAATGTAAGTTAAGTCAGTAAAAAGAAACTTCTATAGGTCAATAGAAATTATTTTACATCTAGGTAATATTCTTCAATAATAAGATATGGAGAATGTAAAATATATATATATATATATATATTATTTATTTATTCATTAGAGACAAACACACAGAGGCAGAGACATAGGCAGAGAGAGAGGCAGGCTCCTTGTGAGGAGCCTAATACAGGACTCGATCCCAAGACCCCAGGATCACGACCGGAGCCAAAGGCAGAAACTCAACCACTGAACCACCCAAATGCCCTGTAAAATATATTTTTAAGGTCAGCTTTTTTTATGGCCTATCTATATATCTTTGACCCAGAAAATCTATTTGTAGGAATTTTTCTTATTGAAATATTTTATAATTCTCTATATATAGATTTTTAAAATATTTGCCACATTATTATAAGAGCAAAAAAGAAATTATGCTGGTCACATTTTGTATATAGAGATAAAATATAGATAAACGTATAGAGCTAGATATATAGATATGTTTTTGGTATACAGATGTAAACTTGCTTCTGTGAATTACATGATCATTTACTTCCTACCCTGGATGTTTTTTAAATGTTTGAAATTTTACAACAATATCTAATATTCCATAACCAGTAAGGAGATATAAAAGACATGGTTATAGTCCTTAAAATAATTGGTAAGCCAGTTGTCCCATCTTAGAAGGCTACTTCACAGAGATTCTCCTAGGTTTTTTGGGGTTTTTGTTCATTTTTGTTTTTGTATATTTTATACAGAATTGAGTTAGTTCTATATGCTGTTATCTCTTTCAGGTTTTTCATCTATTTCATCTATTCTGCAGCTTTCCTTTTTTTTTTTTTTTTATTTTTTTTTTTGCTCTGTTGGTCCAGTTTGGGTTAACACAGCTATAAAATGAGCTCCTCTTCTCAGATCATGCCCTGTGCTCTGCTCAATGTATGATCTGATCACTTGAACCCTTCTTATAAAACTTGTCATCTTTTTCATGCCTCTGTGCCTTCGTTCATGATCTCTCTGTCTGGCAGGTCTTTTACTGTCTTTTCTTCCTTCAGCAGCTTCAAGTGATCTTTTGAGACAGAGTGAAACATGCCTTCTTGTATGAAGAAGTCTCCATCACCCCCAGAGGTTTCTTTTTTCTCTGATTCCAACTCATTCTATAAATAATGTGTTTGCCCAAGAGCATTTATCATATTGTAGTGTAATTTTTTGGCATATTTGTCTCTCTGATCTGACTGGAGACTCTTTCTCATTCGTCTTTGCATGTCTAGCGCCCGGTACATCATCTGAGTCATCATAGTTTCTCAACCTCAACAGATATCATTTGAATAATGCAGAGATACCTAGGACCACCTGAGAGTTTATGAGTTAAAAGTAAAAGTTCACCATTTCCTTGCTCATCGCTTTGAATGATTATTTAATTTTCCGGACTGATAAGGTCAGCGGTTACTGTGTTACAACAAAGAGTGAGGTTGGGTTTAATGTCATCTCTCCTCAGCCCTTCTATTCCTAGAGACCAAGAGAGGATTTCCTTTCCCTGCCGAGACGTGTTAAAATGTCCTTCATCCTTCAGTTCTTCCTTGTTACATTCAATCTTGCCATTCTGGCTGTTTATTCTTCTGTTTGCCCTTTTCCAAAGGCAAGAATTCTTTATGACTCTTGGTTCCCGGGGCCAGTCAGTGTGCACATCTCTACTTTTCCCTCAAAAGCCAATGCTGCTTGGATCCAGCTGAGAACAAATGAATAGTTAAGCCCAAATTGGCATTATGAAAATTGTCATCATTAATAGAGGATCTGAGCAAGATATAGCTCTTCCTGTTAGATATTTCCTATCTTAACTCTGTCATTGGTTTTTACCGATTGTCCTTTTGGAGTTTCTGTATGATTTGCCTCACCCTTGGCTTTAATCTTTCCATACCTCAAACTGCAAATCAGGAGTCCTAGCTTCAACCTGAACTGAAATTTAAATGTATCTGGGACCTTCAATGTGCCTGTTATTTATGTGTTTACTAAATAAGAATGAAAAATGTTACTCATCTAAGGACAGTGATACTGGTTACGGAGGAAAGCATGAATATTTTGGTTCACACAAAACCAATGGATAATTCTACAAACCCCATGGAGAGGAGGGTCCTTGGCAGAAGAAAATGCTTTCATGTGCATCTCTGAGACACAAGGGCAGCATAAAGGCAGCTTTGTACCTGGGACACCACAGAGCTCACTGTGGACTGTAAGGGCTGTCAGGAAGCAGAGCGCACCATCAGTGCTTAGGTGTTTGCAGCATCAGAAATGCCAGGAACCAGCTCTCTTGACGCAAACCTCAGCTCCAAAGAGCCAACAGGTATCTGATAATTTCCTTTATGTTTATTTCTTAAAATATTTTAATGAGAAAATAATGCTTATTCATTGCAAAAATAATGGAAAATACAGTAAAATGTAATGAAGAGACTAATAGTCCCTCATGATTCCATGACACAGATATAGCTATAAACTTAAGTAATTAGCTTAAGTCTATGTATATATATATATTTTTTTTTTGGTTTACCTTTTCACTTGACATCATAAAATCTTTCTTCAAGATTCACTGTAAGTTTTGTATTCTCTAGAAAACATTCCCTGAGTGCCTGTCCCGCTCCCACCCAGGTAGAGTCACTGTAACTACCTTTGCCCCCATTTGTTCACAGTGCATCTATCAAAAAACATATAAAAAAAACATATAATAATTTAGTTGACCGACTTATTTTTGTATATGTCTTCGAAGCATTTTCAATCCAAGTACCCAGCCCAGCGTCTGGTACCTATTAGACTTCCATTAAGTTAGTCGAATAAATACATGAATAAATAATCATAATTATTTTAGTCACAGGACAAATATCTCTTCATAGACATTATATTAATAGTTTCATGATATTCTATCATGTGGATATAACAAAGAATTCATTATTCTCTATTTTTGGAATACTGATGTTATATCAAATGATTGTTGTGAAGAATATCGGCAGGACATATTTCTGTGTAAATTGACATCTTTGTATGCTTTTCTGATTGCACAATAGAAGAGGAATTATTGGATTGAAAAACATTACTAATCATGACAATAGTTTTCCAAAAAAGTCTATACCATTTTGCATTCCCAGCAACAAATGAGCTTCAATTTTACCTCGTCCTTGACAACTCTGAATTTTATACATATAAATGTATAGACAAGACTTTTTTTTACACATGTACATGTTAATCTGACTATAGTTAAACACACATAAATTTATATATGGTTTATAATTATATTTACACACAGATTAAGAAAAAATCATATTATTTTAAATTTCATTTTTTACTACATTATTAAGCTACCAAATTTTAAAAAACTAGTATTTACTTTCAAATCATATCAATTTTGAAGGTGGCAGTATTGAAAAAATCAAATATATATATATGTGCATTTATGTGTGTGTGCATAAATATACTGACAAAAATATTGTTGAGTTCTAGTATGTGCAAATATGAACATTGTGATTAACAAACCAGATAAAGATCAAAATACAATTAAGTAGTATTCTGCAATCCAATTAACATGGTATTTGTTTCTTTCCTGCTTCTCTTCAGACTGTCAGCCAACCACACAATACAACTGTCTTGATTTCTGATTCCACTATGTGTTTAGCCTGTTTTGATCGTTTTGTAGGTTATTGTGATTTGATGGCTCTTGAGAGTTTTTAAAACATATTTTCTCCCTGCTGTTTAGAGAATCTTCTTTTTTTTTTCTTACTATTTGATTGCCACGGTAGAAGTGTGATACTTGGAAGAGCAAGGGTTTTAATTTTATTTCATTTTATTTTCGTTAGTGAAAATGAAGCAACAATTTCAACATAACATTGGGCATTAGTCTTTTTCTTAAAAGCTGTGGATTGTCATTAACTGACAAAATATTCTGCTGCCAAGATCTTGCAAGTATTGTATTTGTTGTCTGATGCCAAACATCCTCTTTAAATGCTAATGAACAAAGTATGGCATGCATTCTGTTCTTGATAGATTATGCCTATACCTTCTGTGGTCAACAGAAGGGGAATTCCCGGCCCATATGATTTCCATTCTGGCACACTCATCTCCTTAGTACTTACAAGCCAGTTAGCATTTAGATGTATTACTCAATCTTATTCTTGCAAAGAATAGAGCAGCCACAGTTTAGCTGCATCTACTGAACCTGAAGAAGCAATGGTCTGAAGCAACTTCCCCTTATATGTATACTTTACTCCCAATCAGGCAAGTACAGTAAACATTCAACATCACATTGAAACTTTCTTTGACTAAATCTAGGTACTCAAATTACAGAAAGCATTGAATGCAATGCCAACTAGAGTGGCCTTTCTTCCACAGGCAGGTTGGAGACATCAAAGGTCAAGGTAATATGGTGATGTGATTTGGTGAAAGGTTTTGGGGAAAGGAAGATGGTGGAAAGAGTGTGATGCAAAAACAAATGAGGCTTTTGCAATAGTCCAGGAATGTACTGAGAGTATGAGTTAATGCATTAATTAGGAAAGGGTCAGAGGAAGATACTTGAAGGCAGAGTGGTCCATAGGCTTCAGGACCCAGCTAGTCTAAGTTTGAATCAGGGTTTCACCCCTACTACTGCATTGATATTATAATTACATTTCTTTAAATCTCTGTTTTATCAGATTTTTCACCTGAAAATGGTTGTTAAATTAGAACATAAGATTCAAAACTGTTATAAAGGCATAGTACCTGCATGTGGTATGTGTTCAAAATCTGTTTTTCTCTTGCTGCACAACAAATGACCACAAATTTAGCAATTCATGGCACATATTTTTTTTTCTCAGTTTTGCCTTTTTCTTAGCATTGGATTCACCCTCTCATGCCTCTCCATGAAATATGGGGATAGTCTATGTTAGGGTTAACAACTCTCCTCCTTTTCTGTAAAGATATAGACTCTTCCCCACTAACTCCTTTGAAAAGGACTCCAACTGGTTTGTGGTAGATCACGTGACTACAGAGAAACCAGTTAATTCTGATCAGTTTGATGGAGTATCATGATTCACCTAGCCAAAGTCACAGGCCCACCCTTAAGATTGGGCAAAAGTATATCAATTCTTAGAAAATGGGTTGAGCTAGAAACAGAGCTGGGAAGACGGAAGCCTGGGAGAATGACTCCTTCTCAATAAAATATTATGAATATTTTCAGGCATAAAGTTGAAAGAATGATACAGTAATCACTCATATACCCATCTCCTAATTTCTATAACTGTTGATACATTGCTTTGTTTTACTACTGTCTATCAATTCATTTTTGATCCATTTCAAATATGTTACAGACATCAGTACACATCACTCTAAATACTCCAGTGTGGCCAGCACTAGAATTGAGTATATTGAATTTGAAGTTAAAGGTCAAAGCATCAGGAGTCTATTGGATAAACCTAGAAGGATAAGCTTTACCAGATAATTATTTCTTACTAACTTGGCTACACTTTTTCTAATCTAAATAAGAAAAGATAATGGCAGTTTTTGGCATTTTATTAAAATGGAAAATTTGTTCAAAACAGCAAATATGTTCAAGTAATATTAGGAATAAAGAGAAAAATAATGTAGTAAGCCTTCACTACTCATCCATTTGTTCGTCTAAGTTAGAACCCTTAGAGCCTTATACTTCTCCTTAACCCCTATTATCCAATTAGCTGGCAGCCAGCCAGCTTCTTCCAGTCCTCCATATGCCCCCTCCTTTCCATTTTTGTTGCTTTCTAACTCTTTCCCACTTTGCTCTTGGAATAACCTCACAAATGATCTCTCTGACTTAGGTAATGCTTTTTGACAAACTCTTTATAATACCACTAGAATTATCTTTCTAAACATAGATTTAAGGAGTGGCTTTGTCACTCCTTAAAACTTGTTACTTCTCTTTTGTCTGCAGGAAAAAGTCCAGCATGCCAATATAGTGTCTGTGAAGACCAAATATTTTGTAAATGTCTTTATCAATATTCTAAGTAACTCTAGAGAGTATTTGTACCATCCACATTGTGGCTATTGCCAACTCATTGCTTCAAATATCTGTTAATCTTAATTATTTCTAATAAACGAATACCCTGAGTTGGCCCTGAGATGCTCTGGGTCAGGCTCATGTTGCTACACATCTTGGATGGTTATTATGGAATGATGATCTTATATGAGCAAGAAATTATAGAACTTGTTAAGACCCATATTGGGACTGAATATGGCCCTGTACTATTTAAATCCCAAACTGATGAAAATATCAGTTGATCAACAAATGATAATAGGAAATATATTCTTATTGAAATTCCATGCCCCCCCATATATGGAAAATGGATTTTATAAAATATTATACATTAGAAGGAGTAATTTTTAATTTTTATTAGATTTAATTCTGTATTTATACACTAGAGTGCCCTAATTAGAGACCGTGTGTATTAAATTGTCACTATTAAATAGGATTACATTTTATAAAAGTACAAGTAAATGTATTAACTTCTAATCACATAATAGGCCTGCTCTGCAAATTTGAAGCATAGATTCTGAATTTTGTATAACATGAGAACTTGAAATAGCATAGCCTGAATGGTACATTGTTTTTGTTTTTATGAGTCAAATGTGTTCATTTTTTTATGTTTTTAGTTTTCATGAGGTTTGCATTACTAGACTCAATTTTAACAAAGTTACCCAAATCCACTACTAGTCAAGCTTATTTATAATATATCATGTACAATTCTTAGAGCGCTACAGTAGAAATTTTGGTTATTTGTAATGTCATTTAGATATTAGAAGTAAATTATTTAGATGTAACAGAAAAATGTTTATATGCTTCCAAAGAGTCTGTTGTTATAAGAGCTTTTGCGTGACTCTAATTATCTATCTTCTCTAATACACTTTATAATGAAATCCAATTTTCATAATTTCAACAGAAAAAAACACAGCACTTTATTAGTGAAATTGAAATGCATTGTATGTTCACAAATGAGAGGAAAAAACTTATAAAAATGCATGCATAATTTTAAAAAAATCAATTGGTATGGATTTCTCTGGCAATCAAAGGTGTAGTATGAATACTTTATTGTCTAAACTTGAAGGCCTTGTAACCACTGTTGCCAAGGACGCACCATGTTGTCATAGAAACAACATGGGATTTAAGTCAGAAAAACCATGACCTTGCAACTATAGAATTCATAAATTTGGGCAAGTTATTTACTCTTCTGAATCTGTTTTTGTATTAAAAATTGTGTCAATCATATTTACTAAATAGGGCTATTGAAAAGATTAAAGGTTCCAGGGTATCTAAAATGTTTCACATATTCATAGGCATATAGAAGTTCCACCAAAAATACTAGTGGCCTTCCCTTCCTTTCCTGCTAAGGAATAAAAGGTAGAAATGATTTGTCTTCTGAGAGAACTAATGACTGGGCAGATACTAAAACAAGACAAAATATAATGGGTTCGCAATTTGTCACTTATGAAAGTCAAACATGGATTCTAGTATGTTGCTAAACACCAACAAGTATGACAATGTAGAGAAGCTAGAATGATAGAGAGGTGGGTCTCAGACCTATGCCTCTATTAGTGAGGTTTGTAACTTTGAGAAGATGGTGGATTTCATAGGTTTTCAGCATTTTCAACTATAATGTGATAAAATGAAGGTGTTGAGAATAGGGTTTCTCTTTCACAGTAAAAATTAATACTTTCCTTTTCTTTTCTTCTCTTTTTGTCAGGAGAAGTTTCTAGAAGATCTGAGTAAATGGAAAAGTAAGATTTTCTTTCCTAAGGAAAGACAGCAGCTTATTTTCTTTTTTGTACATCCTCTTTCAATAGGAATCTTACTCTAATAGGAATGAAATGATAAATAATTTTCTTCCTCACCTCACAAATTTCCTTCTCTTTTGTTCCTCGGGGAATTTAGTTGACTCCCTAATATCCCAAATTTACTAAAGCATTTCTTTTCAATATCCTTTCACAAAGATCACAGCAAAACTGAAGTTTTTGAGACAAGTCTCCGCATTCTAAATATTCCTTCAAGTAGTTTCTCTTCCTGGTGTTGTTCCCCATAGCTGACTTGTTAACTGTGAGCCAAGTACAAACTTTGAAGGCATAAACTCCTCCACAGGCCCCTATATGTATATTGAATGGGTCAAAGAATTGGATGGTAATAAGTGCATTTATAAGCATTATTTCTATAGTGAAAAAAAGGTTAATTTGAAAGTCATTCCTCCATTCAAGAAGAACAATTTTCTCTAGTCTTCTGACTATTTATAGAAAGACCTTTACATGTGCAAACTAATTAATAAATGGGATCAATTTCAAGGTATTTTTTCTGGTTCATCACCACTTAATCATTCAATTTAAAAAACATTTTAAAGGCCAAGTCTAAAATAGATTTGCACCCACGCCCCCAGTGTGAATTTTTCATTCTTTACAACATGCAGTAGGTACTGTATAATGACCTTTTCTCTGTTTGGAACAGGGATTAGAATAATACATTTGACCCTTTACAGTCACCTGGGAGAGATGTTAGTCTCCATGTTCAATAAACTGAAATATGTCTCAAGTGTCCCAAGGTTAAGGCCATGACTTTAAACTATTTAACACAGAGTATCATGCTGATTCACTTAGACTCTTAGGCTTTTAAAAAAATGATTGGACTGAAATTAATATACTTTATCAGAACAATTTCTTCTCTTCATACAATTAAAGCAAATATTTTACATTGCAAATAAAGCAAAGTTAACCTAGATGCATTGTGCATTATAATAAAATTTATAGCTGCATAAATAGCAGTGTAAACTTACAGAAAGACTAGTAATTATAGTGCCATTGATGGTCTTTGTTGCTTTAATTCTGAGGCAGCCAGAATGATTAAACTGAATCTTAATCGACTTCTCCATTAAAAATGCTGGCAGAGGAGCTCCTTTAACCTTTCCCATTGATTGAACACAACAATCACCATTCAATTATAATGCAAAAGGACATTTGTTATAATGTAGAAAAGATGCATGAGCCATTTCCTTTTACTCAAGACAATCAATGAGATGACTCCTACTTCTGCAAAGGTGAGAATGCTCTACCTGGGAGTCTGATAAAGTCAAAACCAAACAGAAACCTCCCCACCATACAGAGGAGTATACTGATGAAACTAATCTGGAACAGATTCATTAAGAAGAAATGTATTTTCTATTGCTATTTACAATGGTCACATCTATCCTTGATATATTGTTTTTCTTCTTAGGTTTTTAAAGTACTTAAATTACCGTGATCAAAGGTTTAATGGTGAATTAATGAGAGTGGTTACTGGGCCTTTTATATGTGTTCTCAGTGCATGCTTAACAATACAAATCAAGGCAATACTGGTAATTGGAATAACAGAATTTTAGACTATGAAGGAGGCTTTGAGATTAACTGATTTACTTAAGGTCAGACAGCTAATTGTCACAAACTTTGCACTAGGATTCAGGTCAATCAATTTCCTGTGCAACACTTGTTGCATTTGTCACTTCTGAAGTATGTTTCAGTTTTAGTTATGCTTTTTACTTGATTTTATAATTATACAGAAAATTCGGGTATTGTACTTAGATCATGTAACCTACAACATATGACTAGCTCTATTAGTATGGCTGTGTTGCTTCATATACATAGTGATGGTAGATTAAACATGGCTGTAGGTTCTTTGCTATTCCTTCATTGAGAGGTGGAGTATGATTCCCCTCCCCTTGAATCTGAGCTAACTCAGTGTGTTGATCAATAAAATGTGGTGGAAGTGACATTCTGGAAATTCAGATGCTAGCTCTTAAGAAGAATTGCAAATTTTGCCCATGCTTCTTGGAACACTTGCTCTGGAGGAGCTAATTACCATGTAAGACATATGACCACCCAGAGACCATTATGTTATAAGGATGCTGAAGCCACTATGTGGAGAGTCTATATATAGAGAAAAACCCAAACACCTCCACTGTTTTAGCCAGTCCTCATCAGGAATAAGACGTAAGTAAAGAAGGCATCTTGGACATATCAAGGCCAGTGGACAGGATGCAGAGAACCAAGGAAACCAGTTGACATCTAGAATCAAGGCCTTAGGCATATGGCTTTAGGCAAATTATGATGACTGACCAGAATAGTCTTAATGTTCCTCAGCTTGACTGAATTTAGATTTCTTCCTGACTAGACGCCCCCTCCACCTTCCTTTCCTTAGAGTAATTACTTCAGAAAACTTGCAGTAGTAAATTCTTTTCTGCCCCTTTGAGATGTCCCAGCCTCTGACCAGGTTTACAACCCAGGAATGCCTTTCACAAGGATCAGCGCCATCTTTTTGAAATGTGAACATTAAGAATGATGGAGCCCCTATCTTCCAGTCTCTTTTGGGAGGATAGTTGCCTACTATGGCAAATGCAAATAGCCTTATCACTTGACCAACCTCCCCTCTAATGTTCTCCAGTACTTTTAGCTCAGCTCAGCATTCAAAATCCCTCCCACCTAAAAATTAAAAAAAAAAAAAAAAAAAAAAAAAAAAGGGATCCCTGGGTGGCGCAGCGGTTTAGCGCCTGCCTTTGGCCCAGGGCGCGATCCTGGAGACCCGGGATCGAATCCCACATCGGGTTCCCGGTGCATGGAGCCTGCTTCTCCCTCTGCCTGTGTATCTGCCTCTCTCGCTCTCTCTGTGTGACTATCATAAATAAATAAAAATTAAAAAAAAAAATCCCTCCCACCTTTTGTTTCAGTGGACTTAAGTTTAAGTTCTCTTCCCCATTTCAAGTCTTGACTATAATCTCCCTTGCCTAGCTGGTGCCATTTTCTTTGACACAGCCAATTCAGTTACTTGTTCCTCCCTATCTGAGGCCCTACTCATCAAGAGTCAGGGATGAGTCATTCCTGCAGTGTGTTGTTCCAATTCCAGACCCACAAAATCATGTGCACAATAGAATGGGTGTTGTTTTATATCTTTAAAGTTTTTATATAGTTTCCTATGGAGCAATTGATAACTGGAAACTCTCTTTATCTCTATAGATAAATAAACAGATGTATATATGATATATACAGACACGTTTATAATGTGTGTAGTTGTACATTATACAGATATAGATCATTGTGTAATACATAACTATCTACTGAACCTCAATTTCTAGCTGCATTCAGAGGGGGCTAGAAGTATAAAGTTCACATTACTAATTTATTTTGGAGCATGCACTAAGGGCTTAGTGAATTTTGTTACTTAGGAGAACACGCACAATTTTTCAAGTACTTTGAATATATGTCTAATCACTAAAACTAAAAGATTATTACACTTATAATAATTATTTTGTGTGTACTTAAGTAACTGCTTGTATGTAACCAGCCCCATAGCTCCACATTACCTCTTTTAAATGTCAGCTTAAATGTACAGCTGACAGCAATATTAGGATGTTTTAAAAGTAAATAAGTTGTAGTCTATTGAAATAATCAACAATCATGGAGACATGAGGTGAACAAAAATAAAACAATCTTTCCTCTGAACAAAACCTGAATTTGAAATGACAATCTTTCCAAATTCAGGGCAACCAAGTTGTAAATTTTGGATTTAAAAGAGTAAATCATTTTTTAAAGTGATAATGAAACTTCCAATAAAGGCATATTTTATTTGATTAAAATATTTTACAGTATTTCCAAATTAACATGTAAGTTTTTATGAAAAAAACATTTTTTTAAAGATTTTATTTATTTATTTGAGAGAGAGAGCATGCATGAGTGGGGGGAGAGAGGCAGAGAGAGGTCAAGCAGACTCCATGCTGAATGTGGAGCCCTACACCAGGCTTGATCTCACAAACCTGAGACCAGGACCTGAGCTCAAAACAAGTCAGATACTTAACTGACTGAGCCATCCAGGGGCCCTGAAAATAATTTTCTATGGAAGGAAAACCTAGAATATCACAGTGTGACACCAGCCTGATTCAGCTAGAGTGACCAGTTACTTCTGAGAAACTTGTTATGCCTGGAGTCAGTTTTAGTGTTCATGTTTGTCAACTGAGCCCTTTCTGAGGGTATATCCAGAGGTCTTTTTCATGTCTACATCTATATCTTATTGCTAAGGGGGAAATAAGTCATGATGTATAATTTTGAGTGTAAGATTACTAAAGTATTTCTCCTCAAGACATCTTGCTGAATCTGCTTGCTTTTTATTGAAAATTATAACATTTCATGTATAAATCTCTGAAGCATGGCTTTTATTGGTTGACTTATTTTTCATAAACTACATATTTATATTATGCTTAATTAATAACTTTCCAGGTCATAAAATAAAAGCTGTTGTTTTATTATGTTTTCTGAAAATATGTTGACTATAGACTATAGATCTCCCACATACCACTTTTGAGAGAGCAAGTATCACAAAAAGAATACCCCAAATCTTGCTATCATGGTGGACTGCAGTTCCAAAATGGTTAGGCAATGGCAGAAGGAATGGCTTAGTTGGAACACACTGGACAGATTATGTACCTCTTCAGACTCAGGGTGACTTTGGAACCACTCAGGGCAAGCTCTGGGCACAGGTACTTCATAGCAGTTCTCTCTGTTGAGTGGGAGGTGAACTGATAAATTGTTTTCTGTGGGCTGAAAGATCTGAAAGATTTGCCCCCAAGCTTAGGAAACAGAGCAAGCTTTGTCTGGTATAAAAGGTTTTGATTGTATCATTCGTGGAACAGAAAACTTTGATGGGTGATTGCCCCAAGAATTAAAGCCCTTCCAAAGTCAACCTTCTTGCACCACTTTCCACTCTCTACTGATAATGGCTATGAAGATATAGATGGGCCATTTAGCGAGAGGGTTGTGCTTTTTGCTTCCCACTATAACTTAGTGTTATGATATATCCTAGAATTCGTACATTCTGGTTATGCTGACTCAGTGTGTGCCTTTCTTTATGCTGTTAGAATGACAGTTGTAATAGTGGATGGGTTTTAGATTAGGTGGTTAAAAAACCTTTATGATTATAAAGTGAAAAGATCATTTAAAGAATATATTGAAATCTCATTTTCTGAAAGGTTTTGTCTAGGTTAACTCTTTCCTGAAGGAGTTTAAGTGACTCAGAGATCAGATATTTCATCACTTTGCACAGACAAATAAAAATAAATTCCAGCCAGATAAAAGGCAAAATGTTCTTTGGACTCCACGTGGCTGAACAGGGGACCAGGAAACTGGCCTCTGAGTTACAGAATCTGACTCTAAGCACTTGCTGATAGCTTTAAGATAATCTCTTAGAAGTTACTTATATTTCAAGTATATATTGTTGTTGTACTTTGTTTTGGCTAATATTGTCATTTTCCCCAAACTCGACTTCTTTACATGTGGATCTAATTTTTTGATGTATTAGATGGATTTGGAAGCCATGAAGTTTTGGAGGGCATTAAGTAAGTTACTTCATGCATTTACACATTCATTTATTAAACTAACATTTGTTATGTCAGAAAGGACTAGATCTGAGAAAAGCATTGAATTATCAGTTGAAGGAATGCTGGGTAAAAACAGGAGAACATCACATGGAGAGGAAAAAAATAAAAAGCTGTCTTGAAGACCAGGAAGATTTCTTAGGGAAAATGATTTAGGGAGTGAGCAAGAATTCATGAAAATGAAATTCAGGAGTTTGCTGACTGACTTGCCAGATTGAAGAGGTCCATTAGGGAATTGATGAAAGAGAGAAATCTCGGAAAAGTTCTACTTCAATAAATGAATTAAGAAGACTTACATTTTTTTTAATTCTACAGAGGGGTTTATACACATAGGGATTAAGTTTTTTTCTTGAAAATGTGAAAGAACTTGTCCATAAGTCCATTTGAGCTGTTACAGGGAGGCAGAGAAGGAGCAGTGTTTACACTCCTATTACCCATGGCATTTTGGGTCAGCACCAGAAATGTATCAGAATCAGAACCTTATTTGATTAGGGAGCTCTGCTCAGCACTGGCACAATCAGGAACTGGGGTGTGAGATAGGATATGGAGGAACCTTAGCTGTATCCCCTCCTGCCAGCTCAGTGTTTGGGTGTGGAGGGGGTCCCAGGCCTTTTCTGGCTTGATTGGATGTCTGAAATTCTAACCTTGTGCCTGCAGCCACAGAAAAGGCAAGTCATTAGCAGGAATTATATCTTTGTTCCTGATTGCAAGCATCTACACCTCTCTGGCATGATGGTGATAGAAAGCTGGATTCTAAGGCTTGCCCTTGGCTGTGTTGGATTGACTTGATCATGCTGGGCTGAGTCCTTCCTTTAGAGGCTAGCCTCTTGATAGATCAGTCTTGGACAGCTAAACCTGAGCTCTCAGTATTAATTGAAAAAGAGTCTGAAGTAAAAATTGCTGGACTATGTTAAAGAAGGATCTTATAGAATTTTACAAAGCTCTGATATTGTGAGGAGCTATTTTTAAGGAGAGCAGTACAATAAGGAGAGTTGTCCAAATACCCTTGAACATTGAATGTATACCCTCTTTTGTGTCAATCTCTTAGAATTAGTGTTACTTAGTTATAATTTGGGAAATACCACTTTTTATCTATCAGATCTCGATACTTGTATTTAAGACTATACTAAATTCTTTGTCATTTATACATGTTACCTTTATGTCCCATTTAGATTTATGCCTTGGAGTCTACTTCTTATGGTATTACTTTTTGACTTGTACTTTCTTCTTCTTCCTCTCCTCCTCCTCCTCCTCCTCCTCCTCCTCCTCCTCCTCCTCCTCCTCCTTCTTCTTCTTCTTCTTCTTCTTCTTCTTCTTCTTCTTCTTCTTCTTCTTCTCCTTCTTCTTTTTAATATTTACCTGGTCTAATTTGTTTATGGTTTTTTTCTTCCAGTCACTTGTCACTAGATGACTTCTAACAATGGGTATTAAGTTTTCAATATGAAAGCCTTTTTCTATTTTTTAACTTTTTACACTGAGATAATTGTAAATTCACAAGTAGTTTTAAGAAAAATTTCTTGTGTATCTTTTATCCAGGTTACCTAATAGTAACACCTTGCAAATTATAACACAGTATCACATCAAGATGTTAGCATTGACATGATCAAGATACAGAACATTTCATAACCACAAGGATCTTTTATGTTGTTCTTTTGTTTTTTGTTTTTTGTTTTTTTTAGATTCTATTTATTTATTCATGAGGGACACACAGAGAGAGGCAGAGGCACAGGCAGAGGGAGAAGCAGGCTGTCCATGAGGAGCCTGAGGCGGGACCCTATCCCAGGACCTGGGGATCCCAACCTGAGTTAAAGGCAGATGCTCAACCATTTAGCCACCCAGGCGCCCCTATGTTGCTCTTTATGGCCACACACACTTCCTGTTCTTTTTTTTTTTTTTAATTTATTTATTCATGATAGACACAGAGAGAGAGAGAGAGAGAGAGAGAGAGAGGCAGAGACACAGGCAGAGGGAGAAGCAGGCTCCATGCAGGGAGCCCGATGCGGGACTCGATCCCGGGACTCCAGGATCACGCCCCGGGCTGAAGGCAGCGCTAAACCGCTGAGCCACCCAGGGATCCCCCCACACTTCCTGTTCTCTTTTACCCCTTCCTTAAACCCTGCCAACCACTAATCTGTTCTCCATTTAAATTTTTTTTTTCATTTCAATGATGTTTTCAAAAAGGAACCATACATTATGTAACTTTTTTGAATTTTTTTTTCTCTCAGCATGTCACTGGAGACTCATCCAGGTTATTGTGTCAATAATTTGTTACTTTGTATTGCTGAGCACTATTCCACCCTATGAATATACCACCATTTGTTTAATCACTCACTGAAGGACATCTTTGTTTCCAGTTCTTGGTTATTATGAATAAAGTTGCTACAAACATTTGTTTATAGGATTGTGGGAACATAGTTCTTCAGTTCTCTGGAATAAATGCCCAAGAGTTTAATTGCTAGTTTGTACGGTAATTGTATAATTTAATTTTTAACAACAACAAAATAACAAGAAACAGAAAACTCTTTTCCAGGGAGGATGTACCATTTAACATTTCTACCAGCAATGTGTGAGTAATCTAGCTTCCTTGTATCTTCACCAGCATTTAATGTAATTATCATTTTATATTTTAGCAATTCTGATAGATGTGTAGTGATATCTCATTTTAGTTTTACTTTCTCATTTCTTTAATGGTTAGTGATGTGGGCATATTTTCATGTGCTTACTAGCCATCTACGTATCTTCTGAGAAATGTCTATTATGTCTTTTGCCCACATTCTAATTGGATTGTTTTTACTTTTTGTCGCTGTTGAGCTTGAGAGTTCTATATGTATTCTGGATACTAGTCTAGGCTTTCGTCCCATCTATGATTTGCAGATATTTTCTCCCACTCTATTAACTTATCTTTTTATCTTCTTTTTTTAAAAGATTTTATTTATTTATTTGACAGAATGAAAGAAAACAAACAGGAGGAGTGGGAGAGGGAGAAGCAGGTTCCCCTCTGAGCAGGGAGCCTGATGCAGGCGTTGATCCCAGAACCCTGGGATCATGACCTGAGGAGAAGGCAGATGTTTACCCTACTGAGCCATCCAGGTGCCTCTTTTTATCTTCTTAACAGTCTTTTACAGAGCAGATGTTCTCAATATTGATGAAGTCAAATTTATCAATCTTTGTTTAATGTAGTATGATTTTGGTGTCAGGAATACTAATCCTTTGTTTAGCCCTAGATCCCCCCAAATTTTATCTAAATCGTTTTCCTAAAAGTTGTATAGTATTATATTTTACATTTAAGTCTGAGATCCATTTTGGGCTAGTTTTTGTATAAGGTATGAGATTTAGGTCAAAGGTTTTTGCTTGTTTTATTTTGTTTTTTGTTGTTGCTTTTATCTAAGGAAGTCCAATTACTTCAGCATCATTTTTTGAAACTCTGTTGATTTTGTGCTTTTGTTAAAAATCATTTTGGTATACTTGTGTGGATCTATTTCTGAATTGTCTGCTCTGCCCCACTGATATATGTATCTATCCCTTTACCACATGGTCTTGATTACCATATATATAAAACTTGTCTTGAAATCAAGTAGAGTTGTTATTCTCAATTTAGTTTTCTCTTTCAAAATCATTTTATCTATTCCAGTTCCCTTGTTTTTCCATATATTTTTTTTACATTAATCTTGTCTGTATCTACAAGAAAATCTTGTTGGAATTTTTATTGGAATTGTGTTAAACCAATATGTTAATTTTGGTTTAGGAAGAATTAGCATCTTTATTATGTTGAGTCTTCCAATCTATGAAAATGGTATGTTGCTCCATTTATGTAGATCTTCTTTAATTTACTTTTTAAGTCTTCTGTTGTTCTTTTTTTAAAAAAACAAACAAAAAAAGATTGTGGTTATTTATTTGAGAGAGAGCACAAGTGGGCCAAGGGGCAGAGTGAGAGGGAGAAACAACCTCTCTGCTGAGTAAGGAGACTGACTTGGGGCTCAATCCCAGGACCCTGGGATCATGACCAGAGGGGAAGGCAATGCTCAACTGACTGAGGCACTTGTGTTGTTCTCAGCATACAAATCCCTGTACATGTTTTGTTATATTCATACTTAATATTTCTTTTTTGCTCTTTGAGTGGCTGTAAATGATGTTAAATTTAAAATTTTGGTTTCCATGTTGTTTGTTGTATATGTAGTATATACAAGTGCAAATGACTTTTGTATGTTGAATATTACAAGTGCTTAGCTCATTTATTAGTTCTAAGATATTTTTGAAGATTTGTTGAGAATTTCTACATAGACCATCATGTGACTTGTAAATAGATACAGTCTTATTTCTTCTTTTCTGGTATACTTTTTTCTCCATTTTCTTGCCTTACTGCACTGTCCAGAATATCTAGCAATATATTGAAGGATTTGTAAGAGTGGACATCTTTGCCTTGTTATAATTTTTGTTTAGTCTTCAAACATAATTTTAGAATGTATGAGAAGGAAGCCTGTTGTATATACCCATATTTTTGTTCATTGTATTCTTTTTTCCTTCTTAGTGTTCCAAGATTGCTTTTTTAATGGTTTTCTTTGTTAACAGAAATTCCTTATGCAATTATTTTAGAGTTTGTTTGCTCATGACAAATACTTTTGTTTTCCTTTATTTAAGAATGTCTTTCTTGATTTTTTCTTCATTCCTGAAGGATTTTTCTTTTTTGAATATAGGATTCTGATCCATAGTTCTTTTCTTTTGATAATTAAAAAATGTTGTGCCACTTCCTTCTCATCTCCATGGGTTCTGATGAAAAATCTGCAGTATTCCTAATTATTTTTCCCCTTATATAGTGTCTCCTCTCTTGGTTATTTCAAGATGTTTTTCTTAGTTTTTAGTTTTCAAAATTTAACTGTATTTTTTGGTGTGAATTTCTTTTATGTAAAGTAACCCTCTCACTGAAAAAATTGCCTATGGTTTTCTTTCTAAGAGAAAAGGGAAGGAAGGCCAGTAGGAGGCAAATGATTATTTCTGCAACATATTCTACTTTACAACCATAGTTTGCACCATCTTTTAGAAATTCTATGTTTATATGGTTTCAAGTTTCCAGTTCTATTGTAGATGAAATTCCAAGAGATCATTCAACCTGGAGTGCTTTCAGAAACACCTTGAAATTCCTTTCACCATTTGGTAGATTGTAAAATAGCACCAGTTTCTCTGTAGCAACACTCTTTGCAATGTAACTTTCTAGTGCCTTTACACTAAGACTCTGGGCAAGGCCACACTAGCTGCTTTGGGCAATAGAATGGAGCATAAATAAAGGTGTGTTGCTTCAGAACCTAGGCTCCAAAGCCTTTGTGTGTTTCTGCTTCTCTTGGATTCTGCTGTTATCACAGGAACATATTCTGGATAGCCTATAGGATGATAAAAATATGCAGTAGAATTCAGCTGCCCAAAACCTTGAGTTGAAGTCAGCCTATATAAGCCAATAAGCTGTGGATCCCCAAAGAGGGAGCAAGCCCAGCTGAGATCAAAGGAGCTAATAAATTCTGAGTTAATCTCAAAATCCTGAACAGCAGCACTGATTTTTTTATATATCATTGAGGTTCTGAAGTTGTTAGTAAGCATTATTGTGGCAATTGATAACTGATACATTATGGTTATTGTTTTTTGTAATTTGTTTGGGCTGCTGACAAACCACAGAAATTTATTTCTCACAGTTCTGGAGATTAGAAGCCCAAGATCAGGGTGCCAACATGGTTGGATTCTGAGATGCAGACTGCCTGCTTCTCACTTTATATTCACATGGTAGAAGGGACAAGCTAGGTCTCTGTGTCTCTTTTATAGAGCATTAATCCCAATTATGAGGGCAGAGCTTAATTACCCTCCAAAGGCCCCATCTTCTATCATCATCACCTTGAGGAGGTGGAATTTCAAGATACAACATTTGGGGGATACAAACAATCAGGCTACAGCAGTCCTATTTCTTTATTTCCAGTAATGAAACAAATCCATCCTTTGTACAGTATTTATTTGGTTATTTCAATTGGCAGAGTTTGATACTTGTGTTCAAGTTTTCATGTCATCTAAAAGTAACAATGTACATTTGTGTTTTTGAATTCTCACACTATGCCTATGAACATACATCTCTGGATCCATACTTTTTTTTCTATGCATATACTGAAAAAAAATTTTTTTTTAACTGGTGGATATCTGTCCTGCCATTTGTGCAAATATCCACAGCTTATCCATTAAGCTTTTTATAGCCTTTCTGTGATCCCTGAATGGATAAAATTTCCCTTTCTGCATCTGCAAAAATGAAGGTCACCTGACAAACCCCATGTCAGTAAAATGAAAACAAAATATAAAATATGTTCCATATTGGTAAGGTATAATATACCTAGGGGTAAATAGAAATGAGAGATTAAGAATCCAATATAGCACCATGATTTTCCAAAAGATCAAATTACATATATTTGCATAGAAACAATACACAAACTCCTGAAGGATTTTATGGAAAAGATGTTTTTGGCTGTTTAAGAAGTATCTGCATGTGATATGTAAATTCTTAGGTAGCTTTATTATTCAGAGTTTTGAAACTTCTAATACTCTTCCTTTGCCTTTGGGTTTGGTAGATTAAAAGGCACTTGGTCATTAAATATGTCTTGGTCTTCAACCTTTGAAGATAGTTATCTGCAGATTTGACTTTGGGGTACAAATATACAGGAGCAATTTGTAATTTGGAAAGGTGGTAGTATTGGAGAGTAATATTTGAACAAGAAGAGACTGAGGAGGAATTTCCTACTTCAGACAGGCATCAATAGCAGATGGTGGGGTCTACTGGGAAATAAGTATAAGTACCTGGGAAAGGGAATACTGTACTGTGGCAAATATAAGATCTGATGCAGCAGAAATCTCTCTCTGGAAACTGAAGTGAAATTGCCCATTAATGTTTTATAAACACTTTTTTATAGAAGAGATAAAAATTAATCAAAAAAGAAGAGGTATTTTGGATAGCAAGATTTGTGCAGAAATTTTGCAGGATATGCTGGAAGGTTATCTCCCTAGAATTTGTAACCTGTCCAAGTTTATGACAAAACTTTTTAAGTGTATTTTTTGAAGTTTATATGGTTTGAATACAACATGAAATAAAATATTTGACTATTACATTAAGGAAAAAAGATAACAGATTTGTAAAGGAATAATAATTGAAGTTTACTTCTTTTGAAATTATGCTGTTTAAACTGTTTACTATTACATGTCAAAGTTTCATTGTTAATATATGAAAATAAACTTAGCACCAATATTTTAATGCATACTAAAATTAACTTAAAAATAAGATTAAATATGCTAATTTTTTAGCTGAGACCTAAAATCCAAGTACCTTTTTATAGTTATACAAAGCAAACACATATACACACACAAACATGCACATGCATATAAGTCCATCATATAACTATTCTACTTAATTTCTGAACATGTTCAGGAGAAAGTTTTCTATAATTTTATTTTAAAAATTTAATGGGTATTTAAGTACTTTATTTTAGGACATAAAAACTAGCTGGTATCAACATATTGAAATATATGTGATGGGCTAACATTATGTTTTTGAGGGCTTGGTTAGACCATTTGAAGCACATAAAAATAAATAAAATATTTAAAATATGTCTGGGAGAATATTTCAAATATCTAATATATGACTGACATTATCATCTAATAAATATTTCTTTTATGATCAAACAATTATTTTGTATAAAATGGATTTTCTATGAATGCAACATATCCTGTTTGCTGAAACATGAGATATATAGGAAATATGAAGGATACAGAAAGGCTTGCTAAATAAAAATCTATATACAAAGTTAATATAAATATTTAAATAGTGTTATAAACTGAACTGTGTCCCTCAAATTTATATGTTGAATCCTGAATGCCAGTGCCTCCGAATGTGACTGTATTTGGATAGATAAGGTCTTCGGAGAGGTAATTAAGGTTAAATGAGGTCAATTAAGGTGAACCTTAATCCAATATGACTGGTGTCCTTATAGGAAGAGGAGATTAGGACACAGAAGGATAATCACATGAAGCACAGGGAGAGATGGCCTTCTATAAGCCAGGAGAGAGGCCTTGGAAGAAACTGACCTTGCAGACACTTATCTTGGAATTCTAGTCCAGAGTGTTATTTAAACACTCAGTTTATAGTATTGCTATGGCAGTCATAGCAAACCAATACAAATGCAAGAGGAAAAAATATAATTATTTTAATATAAAGTAGCCAGTTTCTGTTACTGTCATAATTAATAATGGCGTTACATGGCATAATTGTGACATGACAGCATATTATATTATATTGTCATGATGTCTTAGAAAAAGCTATGTTTTCCCTAATATAATTTTCCAACCAGTGTTATACATGGGACACAACCAATCCTGCTATGAAATTTCTTTACATTTGATATATAAATCATCCCTTTTACATTCCCTTCTTCCACCCAACCCCACTCTCTTCCTTCTATGTAGCAACAAAGACGTCATCTTATCTAAAAGGGATTGTACAGGAAGTCTAAACTAAGGCAACTGCATGAATTTGATAGACTTAAAAATCTTTCCATGTTTCCTAAAACTCCCTTGGAGGGAATTTCTCTTTTCTTAATGAGCCAATTGTTTTCGTTAACCACTAATTACTTTTTCTAAGCATAGGGGTATATGTGACAAAGATGATGAAATTACATGGGAAAATATTTTACTGATAATTGGGAAATGTTATACCAGCCAAAAATAGCTTGCATCCAGGAGATTATTACTTTAAGTTTGTGGAAAAATTAAAGCATTAGTCTTGATGTATCATGATTATACCATGAAGACTAAAATAAATTTTAATCACACTATTTTAAAAGCAAGTCACCAAATACTACTGTATAATACCGCTACTAAAACATAATCCAAAATAAAAAATAAAAAATAAAAAATAAAACATAATCCAAGTTTTAGTAATTACAAAGACTTAGTAAGAATATATTTACCACATCATATTTATCAAGCATTCAGGTGTCCCTATATTAATTCCCTTAGCCAGTACAAACTGAAACTGTTTATTACCATCTTCTCTGACATGTACAAACAGATTCTGTAGCATATCTCTAAGCCTTATTTGACAGTATGAGATAAACGATACGCAAAACCCTTACCAAAGAAAGACAAGTTTTAAAAGGAATAGGAAACCTGGAAGCTAGGCTTTGGCTGAATTTTCCACCATTCAGAAAACTTTTTCACCTATGAGGTTATCAGAGTCATAAAATTTCTTGCGATAGGCATTTATGAAGTTCAGGATGCTGACGGTACTCTGGAAGCATTCACTTAAACACAAAAACATGTAAATTGTAGAATATTTTGAAGAGTCAGCACAATCATAAAGGTTTAAAATTAATGGAAAGATAGACCTACCTGTACCAAGGAAACCCAATAAGAGTTAAAGATCTCCACTGATGATTCAAAGCTAAAAATTTCTTTCAGATTCTGTTCTCTCAGCAGTATATTGTCAAACCAATAGATTAGTAAAAGTGGATAAGAAAAACAATTGTTTATTTGCAAAACTAGGAGACTGAAAAATGCATTCCTTTTCACATCTTCAAGTTCTAGCCCAAATCAGATGTTGGTTTAACCGTTCAACTTTTATGTTGTTTTTAAGAACTCATATTATATCAAGGCATTCTAAAGTGAATTAATAAGTTAAATTTGTGAATATTTTCAGAGAGCATTCGAAAAAAGAAAATCAGAAGAGGGGATCTCTGGGTGGCGCAGCGGTTTAGCGCCTGCCTTTGGCCCAGGGCGCGATCCTGGAGACCCGGGATCGAATCCCACATCAGGCTCCCGGTGCATGGAGCCTGCTTCTCCCTCTGCCTGTGTCTCTGCCTCTCTCTCTCTCTGTGACTATCATAAATAAATAAAAGTTAAAAAAAAAAAAAGAAAATCAGAAGAAAAATTTAAAAAGAGAGAAACTCTTGTTCATGGAGGATCTAGTAGGTTTGCAAGAAGCAAACTATTGAGTGAAAAATGCCATCAATTCCATTGGAAAAAATCTTTAAAAATATCAATTGGTTGGTAACATGTAGAGAAAACTGATAGTCTTTTACTGAATCCAAATCCATTGCTTTGGCTCTCTGTCCATGGGCATGGAGGCAAGATAATGTCATTGTTGAGAGTATGGGCTCCAGAGATTGGTTATGTGGATCCAAATCTCAATATTTACTGGCTAGAAATCCCTAGAAATTCAGAAAAACCAGGAAAGACCTGGTTTCCTCAGCTGATAAAGAGGAAACTGACAATACTTCCTTATAGACTTGTTGGAGAATTAAATGATCAATGCTTGTAATGTTTCTCACGGATGGCCTGGTATAAGTCAGTGCCTAATAGTGACCATCATTATTATTTCCATCCATATCATAAACATCAAACCAGTTTTCAATTCTTACCTAAATAAAATACAAAATTCCAAATATAAAAAAATTGGAATGAAAAATGTATACACTTAAGATACATATTTGGCATTATAAAATGGCTTAAACAAATTTAGAATTTTTCATGCATGGCCTCATAACCACAAAATATCTTAATGAAATGCTGAGCTTGGGAATTCATTCCATACCAGGCAAAGCATTGAAAAGGGACAGAAACATCTACCATTTTACTTTTCTTGGAAGAAATTGTTTCTGTCTGATGAGATATATTATCAACCTGTTTATAAATTGTCTCATGATCTATATGCTACCTAAATCTTTGAGTTTTCAATTTTATTGACTATACATTTTATTCTGGAATTAATATAATAATTACTTATTCAAATCCCCTGTTTTCCCCCCTACCCCACAAGTTCTGTTCTGTTTCTATGGACATTAGCTAATGATTTTTGCTCCCTCTTTCCAAAATATTTGAAATACCTAAGATAGGTAAAAGGAAAGAAAGAAAGAAAGAAAGAAAGAAAGAAAGAAAGAAAGAAAGAAAGAAAGAAAGAGAGAGAGAGAGAAAGAAAGAAAGAAAGAAAGAAAGAAAGAAAGAAAGAAAGAAACAAGAAAAGAGAATCAGAGTTCTCTTTTCTAATCAGCATATCAATACTCAGTACATGCAGGCTGTGTGTTTTTGTTTTGTTTTGTTTTGCTTTGTTTTGTTATGTTGTTTTTTTTTTTTTGTTTTGTTTTGTTTTGTTTTGTTTTGTTTTTTGGTGGAATGGTATATAGTGGTTTTAAAAAAGCACTGGAAGAGTTACTCAATGTTTTTCACTCTAAGAAAACTTTAGGACAGCTGTGGTAGCTGGGATCCCAAGGAGAATGAGGTAAGATTCCAGGTGCTGTCTTTGGCTGCCGGTTCTGTAAAGCAGTATTATAGTAAAATAAATAAATAGATAGATAAATAAACACTGCTTTTTAAATTACCAAGCAGGCAGGTTTGGGTAAGAGTTGTGCCAAGCCACATGTGAATGCTCATGCAATGCAGCTTTTAAGCTGCTAACTTAGGTCCATTGGTGTGATGAATGCTAGGAAGATGGATGGCCAATCTGTGTCAAGCACAACTAGAGCAAGAGAATCCGAAGAAGCGTAGGTGGTACTTCTTTGTCTTCTTTTGTCTTTTCCTTATTGTCCTTACAGATTTTTAAGAGCAATTTTTGAGTGAAAAAAAGTTTTTAAAAATAAATTTCTTGGAAATATTCATTATAGTCATCTTTATTTCATCACTTCTGGATTTACTAAAACAACTCGGCATTGAAATACAAGGGTCTACCCTTTCCCACAGAGTCCATTTCACTTTCTGAGTGAAATCAGCATATATTTTTGTCATATGCAAATAGTTTTTTTAGAAATATTTAATATAAAAAGAATAAGTAAGTTGTGGCTTCAAGCAAAATTGTAGAAATTTCTCAGGATCCTAAAAGGAGCAGACGAGGAATTGGTTCATGATGTAAAAGAATGCTGGGTGTGAGGACCTGGTTTTAGTTGGATAAACATATGTTTATTACAGGAAATGGTAGATCAACTTTCTCCAGAGACAATCCTACCTGAAAGCCTGTGCTCAAAACAAAGCAGATGCCAGTAAAAAAGCTAAGGGAGCAAGGGCATCATGGAAAAAGGGTAAGCTCCTTGTGAAGGATTGGCCATGAGACTGTAAAGGGAAGGCAAGTAATAGTGTAGGGGGAACTGGGTGATCTCAGATTCTAGGGAGTGAGTAGAGGGCTTGAAATCAGAATAACACAAGCATATTTTTTGTTTTAATGAGAGATTTGGGGAATTCAAAGGGGTGTATTTTAAAACATAGGATTTTGGAAATGATTCTGAACTATGATAATGTCAAGTTATCATAGTTAAGTTGTCCTGCCTGGAGACCACTACCACAGAATAGAAGTCAAGGAAGCTGAAGTAAGGAGGTGAAGGAAGAATGAGGCCCAGCTCTCTCTGTGTATATTGAAGACAGTGTTAGGGGAAGAGGTATGGAGAAAGACTGCAGTCCAGGCCTTGTAAGACGTTGGAGGCTCATCCCTGATCCCAGTACTTAACCACAGTAAGGACCGGGAAAGAGCTTAGAAATGAATCTTGTGAATTTAAATAAACAATTTAAGAAGAACAGTAGTCAGGGCTTAGCTCCAAGACTCTTCCCTCCTACTTTCTCTGGTATTGCCCCATTTCCTATCAGCCTGAGATTCCTGACATTAGAGTTGCTTCTTTAAATTAGAGGGCACATGAGAAAATGTTCCTAGGAAAAGGAATTTTTGAAAATGAACTACATTGTCTGATAAAATAGAGTATCATATTTACATTGGTTTCTATCCTTCTCATGCTAACTCTCAGATAATTTTCTATTTTGGAAATTAACGGGTCCTAGATCCAAAGGGATGAGATATCAGGGTTTTGGGTGGAAGGAATAAAAAAAATGAGAACCAAAAAGCTTGGAAGCATCTGTATTAGTTTCTTCAAGCTGCAGTAACAAAGTATCATGAAGTGGCTAGCCCCAAGTGGCAGGAATGTATTTTCTCACAGCTCTCACCAGAAGTCCAAACTCAAGGTGTCAGCAGGGCACGGTCCCTCTGAGACTCTAAGTAAGATTCTTCTTTGCCTTTTCTGGTGGTGACTGTCAACCCTTGGCATTCCTTGGCTTGCAGATGCAGTCACTCCAGTTTCTATATCTGGCTTCACATGGCATTCCCCCCATGTATCTCTCTGTGTGGATCCAGATTTTCTTCTTCTTATAAGGACACCAATCATACTGGATTAAAGGCCCATTCTACTCTAGTATGACCTGTGATATTATGATTTATAATGAGAAGTACATATTTGGTTTTTGACCAATTTCTGGTAGAGCCCCTAAACCCTTGGAATTCCCTGTGATGACAGTAAGGTGTCTCTTGTAATGTTAATGAGGTGATTCTTAGATGTATCTAAGGATGGGAACTGGTTGTCAAAGGATCTAACCTTATGATAAGATTGTTGGAATTTTTAGCACCACCCCCTGCCCACCTCTGAGGAAGGGAGAGGGATTGGAGGTTGAATCAATTGTTAACAGCCAATGATTTGATCAATCATGAAAATGTAATGAAATTTCCACAAAAACCCAAAAAGATGGGATTTGGAGAGCTTCCAGGTTGGTGAACACATGGAGGTTTGGGGAGAGTGGCACTCTTGGAGAGGTCATGAGAGCTCCACTCCCTGCTTTCTTTCCCCTTACCTTAACCTATGCATCTCTTCCACCCAGCTATCCCTGAATTATATCCTTTTATAATAAACTGGGG
The DNA here is from genome assembly GCF_048164855.1 of Canis lupus baileyi. NCBI lineage: Eukaryota > Metazoa > Chordata > Mammalia > Carnivora > Canidae > Canis > Canis lupus. The sequence continues at coordinate 35,097,542 of NC_132854.1, read as the reverse complement.
ATCTAGTAAATAAAATGTTTCCCTGAGTTTTTTGAGCTGCTGAGCAAATTAATTGAAGCTAAAGTGAGGGTTTTGGGAACCTCTGGTTTATAGTGGGTCGATCAGAAGCACAGGTGATAACCTGGGCTTGGGATTAACATATGAGGGGGGATTGGGGGGCAGTCTTGTTGGACTGAGTCCCTAACCTGTGGGATATGGCACCATCTCTGGGTAGATAGTGTCAGATTTAAGTTGAATAATAGGATACCCAGCGGGTGTCTGGAGAGTTGGTGGAGGTGTAGGGAAAACCCTCTGCTCATCTCCCCATAATTGGTGATGAATTCCTAGACCTCATCTTAAGTAATTATGTCTGCAAAGACCTTATTTGCAAAGAAAGTCACATTTTGAGATGTGAAAGGTAAGACTTCATCATATCTTTTGAGGGGCATGATTCAACTTATAGCAGCATCTTAGGAGGGCAGCCTTGAGAGGCCAGGCTGAGGAGTCAGGATAGGACTTTGGGAAACAAAAAGTATGAGTCCATGTAGTAGTTCCTGGAAGAGAGACTACCACAAACTAATGCTGATGTTTGAAACTAAGAAATGCTACAAGAACAGTAGGATGATGTAGAAAGTGTGATAGTTGGAGGAAGCAAACCATAATCAAAACTAAAGGCAGAAACCCCCCCAATAAAGAGGAAAGAGAAATCAAATTCTATCTACTTTAATTAGGAAAAGGCTTATTTTATTTAACTATAGTAAATACATCAACCTTAATTAACTGAATGTCAGGATATACATATATGAGGGTTAGTCATTTGTAATATTGATTGCTCAATAATAATTTCTGATTATTAATTTATAGATGTTAGGTAAGTCCCATAGCACAGTGGTTAAGGGTCAACTCTGGAGCCAGATTTCTGGGCTTGAAAATTGCCCCATCCACTATTAGCTGTGAGATCTTAAGCAAGTTACATTACTCCCCTGTCACTTTACTTATGTATAAAATGAGTACCTATCTCATAAGGTTGTTGTGATGATTAGCACAAGGATTAACACAGGATGAGTTATCCTATGTAATATATGTCTGACACATAGAAAATGTTGAAAATGTATTAATAATCTATATTTTAAAAATTTTATTTAGGAAGCATCTCATTTTTGTAAGTAAAATTCTTGAATTATATTAACTTTATATAACTACAATGAATATAATTAAATTATTGAATTCTATTTCAACTTAAAGTCTTTTATTCAACTTTAAACTATCTTTTCTCAAGGTAATTTTTTTTCTTTATGGAAAATGGATTTTTTTTGCATTAAGTCTAAAAGAAATTATTATGTAGCTTTGATACCAGAAACTAAAATATAACATTTATTAAAATATATTTGTTAATTAACTTTATTTGTACTTAAATAAACATGTTTTTTGTTTATTGTATTAAGTAATGTGAGGGATCAAAATAATAGTAATTAGATAATATTGATCACTTACTAAGTGCCATTGTAGCAATCACTTTATATGCATTTTCTCATTTAATCTGTAAAACAGCTCTGCTGTATTGTAATAATAATATTAATTCTCTTTTTTTCACCTCTTTTTAAAGTGAGGTCTGTGAAGCACAGAGTGGTTTGATAATTTACCCAGGGTCACACAGGTAGCAAATGGTTTAGTGAAAACTCAAACCAGTTTAATTTAATAATAAAATCTGGGTTCCTAGCCTCTTTGCTTTGCTGTAAAACCAGGTTCTGGGTCCCATTTTAATATACAGAAATTTTTAAAAGACAAAACACATGGTAACTCAAAAATTGTTTATAAATGCATTTTTTCCTGTAGTTTTAAGGTAATCAGAGGACTAAAATATGTTATGTGAACATAATTTATTTCTAGTATTTCTAGAAACGGGATCCCTGGGTGGCGCAGCGGTTTGGCGCCTGCCTTTGGCCCAGGGCGCGATCCTGGAGACCCAGGATCGAATCCCATGTCAGGCTCCCGGTGCATGGAGCCTGCTTCTCCCTCTGCCTGTGTCTCTGCCTCTCTCTCTCTCTCTCTCTGTGTGACTATCATAAATAAAAATAAAAAAAAATTAGAAATGGTATTATATGAAATTATTTGTTCCTCAGCAAGGATTGCTCATTTCAGAAAAAAAAAAAAAATCTTTTCTTTCAGAAACTTAAGGAACAATGAATGACAATAAAATCTATTTCTATTATTATCTTACAGAATAAAGCCTTGGTCCAGAAAATTTTCAAAGTCAAAAGGCAAAAAATATTGCTTTCTTGTTTTCACTTGCAGTGTTTCTCATCTCAACAAACCACAAAACAACATCCCGCAACTCCATTTTCAATAGACCTTTGTCACTTCTTCTCGTCTATGGATTTGTTTAGAATTGCTTTCTACTTCTGTCTCTAAGCACATGCTGATTAAAATGTTTTAATTAAAATTATGACTACTACAGAAAAATTATTGAGCAATTCTTCAGGATGAAAATGCTTAGTGTTGGAAGCCTAATTCCACTGTTCATGTTTATACTGAGCAATATTTTCTAAAAGGTTCACCTTTGTGTTGTGTAATATTGGATTTAGTCCCAACAGCTAGAAGGTATTGTTTTTAAAACAAGGCCAAGCAAGCAGAAAAGTTTGTATGATGATACAGATTTGATTAACTCCTAAACAAAACAAGTTCAGCCAGGTTGGTCTGTGCAGTTATTCTAAACTGAATCCTATAACTTTCTTTCACAGCCATTGTTCTGAGAGAGAGAACAGGCTTTTGTTATATTCTGCAACCATTTTTAAAAGGAAGAGGTGACACGATTGCATGGGTCCTAGTGACTGGCAGCCTGCACTCAGAAACACTGGACAGATGCTGGGATGGGAGCCAAATTACTTAGAACTGTAATACAGTATGTGAGAGATGAAAAGGAGTTCCACTAAGAAGCCAATATTACCATTACTTAAGAAGGGGCTCCTGTTTTCCTGCTTCATGAAACTCCCCACAGAGTAGGAAACCTCAGTGCCCCCTTTTGAAGATTCTCCTCATTGCTTGGTGTAGCATTCCTTCTAGTAGCTGTTGGCAATTCAAAAATCTCAGAAGGACCATCTTGGTACAACCTGGGGAATTAATTAATGTTGATGATCTTAATCAAGGAGCAGGCTTTAACCCAGCCAGGCATCCACATGAGCTACAGAGTGGCTCATTTGAAACCTGTTTCATTTTTTTTTTTTTTTCACAAAAGCAGAGGTATGGAAGATTAATTTAGTCCAAGGCTTTTCAAAAACTAATATGTATATGAATAACCTGGGGACCTTGGCCAAAGTCAGATTCTGATTTAGTAGGTCTTGTGATGAAGCCTCAGTCCTGAATTTCTATTAAATTCCTAGGCGATGCTGATGCTGTTGGTCAATGGACCAAGCATGGTCTAGTCTTTCTTATCATTTTTTGGGAAGGACCACAACTTCGCACAATGGCTGGTTGAAAACCTGCCTTAATTTAAAGGATATTATTCATAGATTGGACATTTTTCACTAACATTTCAATTTAAATTCAACAAACATTTAATGAAAACTTAATTTTTTTGCTAAAGCTAAACTGAATCTTCCATGACACAAGTTTATACCCATTTCCCTTGGTTTATACCTAGTGGCTTTTTATTCTTTACTGTGACTGCCTTTGTCTTTTTTTTTTTTTTTTTAAAGATTTTATTTATTTATTCATGAGAGACAGAGAGAGAGAGAGAGGCAGAGACACAGGCAGAGGGAGAAGCAGGCTCCATGCAGGGGGCCCGACGTGGGACTCGATCCCAGGTCTCCAGGATCATGCCCTGGGCCGAAGGCAGGCGCTAAACCACTGAGCCACCCAGGGATCCCCTGCCTTTGTCTTTTTTGATAACAACCTTGTCCTAGATTGTAGACAGTCCTTTTGAGTCCTGGAGACCACAGTTATGTGTGGCAAAGTGGAGAAGCTTCTTTTACTTTAGACCTCCTCAGCTATGTGAACATAGAATGACCTTAAAAAATTATGAAAGTGTGCTCTGTTTCCAAGCTCCCCATAAGCAAGTACAAAGTGTACAAATCCAGAGGAGAATAAGATTTGCCCTGTAAGACACAGGTCCTCAACTTTAGGGAATAGAAGTACCTGAGCAGCTTCATCCAAACACCACTCTCTCTATCTCTCTCTCTCTGTCTCTCTCTCTCTCTCTTTCTCTCTCTCTCTCTCTCTCTCACACACACACACACACACACCTTGCTCCTGTACCTCTCATCAGATTCTGATGGATGACTGGCTTTTCTCTAATCTTCACTTTCTTTCAATGTACCTTCATTAAGAACTATAGTTTGAGAGTCTCTTCACTCAGACTGCCATCTCATGCAGTGGGATGAATGGTGGCCCCCAAAAGATATACCCACTGGAAACCTGCAAATGTGACCCGATTAGGAAAAGGGTCTTTGTGGCTATAATTAAGTTAAGGATATCAAGATGGGATCATCTTAGACTCTCTGGGTGGGACTTAAATTGAACAAGTTTCCTTATAAGATACAGAAAAGCAGATACAGACACAGAAGAGAAGGTTGTGGAAGGGTGGAGGCAGAGGCTAGAGTATGACAGACACAGGAAAGCTACAAGAGGGAAGGAAAGATTGTCCTCCAGAGCCTCCAGATAAATTGCAGTACTGACAACACCTTCATTTCAGACCTCTGGCCTCAGAGCTATGAGAGAATAAACCTCTGTTGCTATAAGCCACCCAGTTTGTGGTAATTAATTTTGGTAGCCCTAAGAAACTAATATGACCATTAAGCTTCTGTCCACTCTTGAGACATAGCTTTAATTATCTTTTTCTTTTACCAAGTCATTGTATTTATATGACTGTGGCTTAAGAAGACTGAAATGACCTAGAAACATGGCTTCTTTGTCTCTGTAAGACCCTAGAAGGGCCATTGAAACACTTTTCATTGCTCTCAGGAATACCACATGACAGTGGAGTAGGCCAAATTCAGATACCCTCGAATATGAAGTTAAGTCTTCTTCAAGAATGTGATCTAATGGGGACACCTGGGTGGCTCACTTGGTTAAGCATTCAACTCTTGATTTTGGCTCAGGTCATGATCCCAGGGTAGTGAGACCAAGCCCTGCCCTGGGCATGGAGCCTGAATAAAATTCCCTTTCTCTTTCCCTCCCTCCTCCCTTCCCCATTGCATGCTCACATCCTTTCTCCCCAAGAAAAAAGAGAAAAGAATGTAGTCTAATGGAGTAGATGGATTCTAATAAAAATAATTCAGATAAATATATATAATTAAAGTTGTGTCAAGTGACCTGAAGGATGGCTCCATACTCTTGTGAAAGCTAGAAGGTACTTCAGAGATATCTGGGGTAGGGGTCATAAAAGGCACTCCAAAAAAGGTGACAATTGAGTTGAATGTGTTAATTGATGAATGAGGAGGAGCAAGAGGAAAATGTTCCTACAGGGGAAAGAGCATGGACAATGATTCAATGGGCAGAAGGGAACCTGTCACTTTGGAGGAATTAAAAGAAAGCCAGTGTGGGTGACACAAATAAAGAAAGCAAGAGGGGCAATGCTTTTGGATGATGTTGGAAATGGGCAGCAGCACATGCTAGGAACTTGGGTGTTTATTGAAAGAGCAATGGAAAAACATTGCAAGGGTCATAGGGGTTGAGTTCAGGTGGTGGTTGTAGGAGATGTGATGATGACGTGACAGTCCTTGTAGGTTGAAAGACCGCTCTGGCTGCCCTGTGAAGAAAAGTTAAGAGAAAAACAAACATGAAAGTGAGAGGATTGTTTGGCCAGCTCATACATTCACCTAGGTGCAAGATGATCAGAAGGGCAGCGATGCAGATGGCAGGAAGGGAAAATTTGAGAGAGATTTTGGGTGTAAAAGCAACCCCACAGGGGATACTTTTAGGAAAAGGAAGGTGCCAATGATGACTGTTGGTCCCTGTCCTGACTTAAGCAATAGGACACTGTACAACACGATTTATTAAGATAACGGTTAATAGAAAACCAAAAAAGAAGGAAGAGTTATGAGCCAGGTTTGGGAAATGCAGAAACTGAGATATATGTGAGATATCTATGTAATAAGATCAGCTGAGAGGTACAGAGATGTTCAGAGGAGATAATTACATATATATATGTGGGACTCATCAGTGAGTAAATGGTAGTTGAAAGAAGGGAAAGCATAATGTTGACTGAGAAGAGTAAAGAATGAAAAAAAGAGAGGGCAAACTGAACCTGAAGGAACATGGCATTTAAAGTCTAGGTAGGGAATAACCAATGGAAAAAGGACAGTCTCTTCAACAAATGGTGTTGGGAAAATTGGACAACCACATGTAGAAGAAAGAAACTGGACCATTTTCTTATACCATATATTCAAGATAGACTCAAAATGGGTGAAAGACCCAAATGTGAGGCCAGAATTCATCAAAATCCTAGAGGAAATCACAGGCAGAAACCTCTTTGACTTCAGCTGCAGCAAGGTCATGTCCTCAAAAGCAAAAGAAACAAAAGCAAAAACGAACTATTGGGACTTCATCAAGATAAAAATCTTCTGCACAGCAAAGAAATAGTCAGCAAAACTAAAATGCAATCTACAGAATGGGAGAAGATATTTGCAAATGACATATCAGAGAATGGGCTAATATCCAAGATCTATAAAGAACTTGTCAAACTTAACACCCAAAAAATAAATAATCTGGTCAAGAAATGGACAGAAGACACAAATAGACATTTCTCCAAAGAAGACATACATATGGCCCAACGACACATGAAAAAATGCTCTGTATCACTTAACATCAGAGAAACACAAATCAAAACCACAATGAGATACCACCTCACATCAGTCAGAATGACTAAAATTACAAAACAGGAAACAACAGATGTTGGTGAGGATGTAGAGAAAGGGGAACCCTCTTGTGCTGTTGGTAGGAATGCAAACTGGTGCAGCCACTCTGGAAAACAGTATGGAGGTTCCTCAAGAAGTTAAAAATAGAGCTACCCTATGACCCAGGAATTGCACTACTAGGTATTTACCCCAAAGATACAAATGTAACAATCCAAAAGGGCACCTGCACCCTAATGTTTATAGCAGCAATGTCCACAATAGCCAAACTGTGGAAAGAGGAAAGAGCTCAGATGTCCATTGACAGCTGAATTGATGAAGATGTTTTATATATATATGACTATTACTCAGCCATCAGAAAGGATGAATACTTACCATTTACATAGACAGGGATAGAACTGGAGCGTTCTATGCTGAGTAAAATAAGTCAATCAGAGAAAGTTAATTATCATATAGTTTTACTCATATGTGGAATAATACCTCAGCACAGAGGATCATAGGAGAAGGGAGGGAAATCTGAATGGGAAGTCATCAGAGAGGAGACAAATCATAAGAGACTCTTAATTAGAAAAAAAAAAAAACAAACTGAGGATTGCTGAGCAGGTGGGAGAATGGGGCAACTGGGTGATGAGCATTAAGGAAGGCATGAGATGAGATGAGCACCGGATGTAATATGGAACTGATGAATTATTGAACTCTACATCTGAAACTCATGATGTACTGTATGTTGGTGGATTGAATTTAAATTAAAAAGAAATAAAATATAGGGAGAGAAGGATGATGAGCCTTTCAGTGTGACGGCAAAGGAACAGCCCTGGATGAAGACAAACTGGGAAAGAATGCCACCCTGGAAGCAAATCAAAGATATTTCAAGAAGGAAAAATAGGGTAGCAGTGGTCAGTGCTATTTTGAGAGGTCAAGGTAGATGAATCAACTATGGTGCTCTCAGGTAGAGAGTGCAGAGAGAAGGCAATATCAATGTTTCACTCCTTCCCAGAATGTTTTATTTTAGAAAATTTATTAGAATAAATGGATTTTGGGAGGAAAAGCCATAAACTTACAAAGATGGAGATAATATGGGAATAGATAATAGCAAAACAATTTAGAAACTGCAAAGAAAATAGGCATACAATGTGGGAATTATTATAACCAATAAATAATGGAATTTTAAATGGTAACATGAAAAGTAAAAGATAAACATATAAAATGAAACTCAGTTTGTACCATAAAAACATCAAAAGACTCAGTAATTTGATGTATCAGATAGGTTTAAAGTGGGATAAAGGAGTCCTTTTAGGATAGACTAAAGGGATTTTCAGATATGCATATTTTCAAACCATCAATCTTCTCTGCTTCTGCCATGCAGGAAGCTGTGGATATGTCCTTCCAAAACAAGAGCATAAAGCAAGGAATGAAGAAGATGTACAGCACAGGATGCAGGAGCTACGGCACTGGACATGAATAAAATGACAAGTCAGGGCAGAGGATCCCAGGAAGACAACTGTACAGCAGGGCAGAGACCAACTACCCAGTCTGGGGCAGGTTACAAAGCTCTGGGGGGAGAGGGGATGTCTCCAGCAAGATACGAGGGATGATGTCTCAGATGTATCAGGATAGATTGAGAGGAAATTTAGGCAAGAGGTTAAGTGTTTGGAGAAGAATTGATGATAAAATCACTAAATGAAGCACTTAAAATTAGTCAGTTATTAGGTCTAGAAAAAAACTATACAGGAATATGTAAATAATCTAAATTCTGACATGAGTATATTGGGAGAATAGGGATAGTAGGACAACCAAGTTGCTCATGCAAGGGGGGATGGGGACAGAAAGGAACTCAACAAGTAATGACTATGATTGAAAAATCAGCAGATAATATAATAGAAAAATACTATTTAGTTGTAAATGTAGATGTAAAATAACCAGGTAAGAAGGGTGGAATGGTTGCCCTTGGCACAAAGAAAATGGGGATGCAGGATAAGTGTGGGAGACAGCCCTCTTATATTCTATTTCTCTGTTTGTATCAAATTCTAGAATTCTTTGAATCTTTAAATCCCTTGATTAATTTTTTTAAAAAAAGAAAGAAAAAGAGTGGAAAAAGAATTTAAAAATGTCCGTTGAATTTTCGACAAGAAATTCCTGAATGCCTTGGAATAAATCATTAAATTGCAGTTAAGGTGCAGAAGCCATTTAAAGATGAATTTGGTGGGTAATGGTGTCACTGGATGTCATTTTAAATAACTCCCCTGTGAGAGGCAAAGCCTTGGCCTCTAAGGGTGGCCTCTGAGCCCTAGTCTCAGAAGTCAGCAGAAGAGTTTGATAATATTTAGTTTCCTGGGCTCTACCACCACTTCTATGGATCAGAATTTTTGGATGAGCCCCCTGGATAATTCTCTTGCCCACTGAAGTTTGAAAGGCACAACCTAGGGCAATGATTCTTAGCTAAGTGGCTTCATCCAAGTGGCTAAAGAGTATATTTAAGACATCTATTTCCTATTCCACTGCCTGGAGCAATCCAAATTCAGTAAGTCAAGATTGTTCTCACTGTGAATATATTTTCTTCCAAAGTTCACCAGATGCTTTTAATACTCTTTCCTGCACTAGCCCTCCTGCTGAGGAACTCCAGAGCTTCTGGTATCTGTCCTTTCACTACAACCCTTTTGGAAACTAGACAGTTGGGCAAAGAGCAGTAGCCATGCCTTTGATAGTCTATAGCAGACAATTTTCTGCTTGGTAGTGGAAAAGACAATCGACATCATTGTCTTGGAGACTTTACTTTTGTAGACAAACTTGGGCCAACTATTTTGACTTATGTTCCTTCATTCAATTATGTCACTTCATCAAGAACCCTAATGATACATTTTAACTTGTAGCTGGATACTATATCCCAGTAAATATTGGCAACACTGAAAGGATTATTTTGTAGCTTTTTCATGATCTACCACTTACCTTTAAAAAAAAAAATTAAAACATACATTCTCTCCCAACCTGGTGTTCTTAATATATTATTATTTTGTAAAAATCATTATATTTTAGTTTTGAAAAATGCCAGTTAATGGAAAAAAATTAAAATATTCTTTCTTTTTTTAAATAAGGTGTGTGTTTGAGCTTTTATAATGAAGTACTTATTATTATAATATTATAGTATTATATGAAAATATTCTTTGTAGTATTTATAGATCTCAAAGTATCTCACCAAAAATATAATTTGTGGTAAGAATCTTAAATAACTGATATTCCCAAATATTTAATATAATGTCATTTCTAAAACCCACACTTCTAATCTGAAGTACTATGACTCACAAAATACCCAGTTAAAAACCATGCTAAGGCGTGATTAAGAGCCTTCCTATGAGACTAACAAGGCCATTTTAGTGGACAAGCTGACTGGCTAGAGGGATTCACATTCTACCAAAGCGTCAAACTTCCAAAGGTAACCGCCACCCTCCCCCTTCAACACCAAGCCCCTTTCATCCACTGGGGCTTATTCCAGAGGATCATTGGCAGTTCTAATATGTTGTGTGAAGAAGACAGGAGTGAAATCCCATCAGGTAGGATCAGCTTACATTATTCAAAGCTTAATATTTATAATAAATTCATAGGGCCCTAAGATTATTGACTTTTGAGGAATAAGATTTTCATAATTTAAGGAGTCATGCAGGTTTTCTGCATTAAATGTAGCCTTACAAGTGGTTTTACATGAGAAGTTAAAAAGTACCAATTAACAGAGGCAGTAAAAGAAGACACATCCATAGACTCATGCTATATACCCAGAAAGAATAATTCTATATTAAATTTTAAGGTTAAAAGTAGCAGTTTAGTCTTAAGCCAAAACAAAATTTTCATATTCAGCTTAGAATTTAAGAAATGGCGCTTGATCCTTATATATCATTTATCATAGAGTTAGGGAATTTGAGAAAAAACATTTTTCATCTCTTCAGTTACCCAAGTGGCACCTCTGGACAGCAAATATCATTAAGGATACACTCAGAGCTTCTCTGATCCTCTCCAGACCTATACAGTACTATGAAAAATCATGACTGAAATTGAACTTTTTTTGGTAAATATTTCTTAGTTTTTATTTAGCAAGGATCTTGGTCCCAAATGTTTCCAGTGGCCCTTAGAAAGCTATTCCCAAGGGTCAGCCAGCAAGCCCCATGGCAGAAGGACCCAAATGTATAGGTCCCAGCCAGAGGAATGGACAATAATGTAAGAGGTGTTCAGGTACTTTTAGGGAAGAGCCCCAGGTGTGGCTGGCAGTCCCTGAATGACAGACTCAAGGACAGTGGGAACCCTGGAAGAGCTTGCAAGAAGCTGTAAAGATGTAGCTATACTAGATGGGGGTCATCTTGGGGCTAGGGAGTCACATCCAAGTGACAGATGCAGGGCTAAGCTGCAACATTTATTACATCTGCTTTGGTGAAAATAAATGGCTCTTCACACACAGCCCTTGAGACTACGGAGGTCTCCAGTTTGCTAAGCAGCAGTCTCTTTCCTTGTGGTCTGTTTTTGTTCTGCCCTGTTCTACTAGAGTGTCAGGGCAATGCAGAAGAGGTGGGGACACTGGTACTTTTCACTGTCTGTCATATAAGGCCACATGGAGACCTGTACAATATTACCCGAACACTTACAAGGGACATGAAAATAACTCCTCAGCTTGTGCCTCGTGTGCAGTCTTCAGCACTTGGGTTTGTACTTCATGTACTTCTGGCTCTGCCAACCTCACCCTCAATGCTCCCTAAAGCCACTGGAGGTCCCACAAATGCCTCTGGAGGCCCCTCTCTCCCTTAGCCAGGGGAAAAAAATATCTTGTACTAACAAGTGCAAAGCGGCTCCTTAGGAGAACTACCTATCAAATAATCAATGTAGGATATTGCTCAGGGCAAAATAGGCACTACATATAAGTTCAGCTTGAGTCAAAAGAAATTTATAAATAGAGTTTATTTAATACAGCATCTAATATCAATAACAAAATTTTATTTACTTTGATCTTTTTCTAAACACCTATACATGCAAGCATTTGTTAAAAAATATTTTATAAATAAATTTAAATGAAATGACTGAATATATGTAATTTTCATATTCTCATAGATTTGTAAAATGTGATTTCAATGCTGGATTTAACAGAAATGTGTACAAATGCAATCAGAACTGAATGTGTCCTGCAATCAGGACAAAGGGGCACCTCGGTGACTCAGTTGGTTGAGCACCTGACTCCATTTTGGCTTAGGTCTCAGGGTCCTGAGATGGAGCCCCACATCAGTCTCCAAGCTTAGCGAAGAATCTGCTGGAGAGTCTCTCTCTCTCTCCCTTTGCACTTCCCCCTGCCTTGCTCACTCTCTTTTTCTCTCTCTCTCAAATAAATAAATAAATCTTTAAAACAAAAACAAAAACCTGAAAGGGCAGAGCAGGTAAGTCTGGGTCAAGGAATACTTCACCATCAGGATACCATTTGTTTTAGGGTTTGGATGATAAATAGAAACTCTGAAAGAGAATGGGCTTGGGTGGCCCAAGTCAGAAGAATTCCAGGTAGAGGAAACAATACATGTAAAGGTGTGCATTGCATATTAAGATATTTTAACCCTGGGGTTTTCCAAAACCAGATAAAGTTTTGCCCGCGGCTAGTTTATTTTGTCAGGCAATTACATGGTACTGGAGTGGAAGAAAAGGAAGGGTAAAGTGAGGAGGAAGAAACAGCACTCCAAAAATGCATTCCTGAGCTTGTCACCACGTGGGTAGCTGAAGCGACAGCCCTTTTAGGACCTTCAGAGGGCAGTATACATTGTACTCCAGGGTTGTCCATTCAGAATAGGGGTCTGTGAACTGTTGCTGGTGATCAAAATTGGCCCAGGGGAGCTCTCTCCCTTGGTTGAACAGGTTCCCTCAGATGCCTCAACTGTAGGGGGCAGAGAAGCCCTGTTGTGGGAAATCAGAGATATGCTGTGCAGTGGAGGCCAGATGTGGTCTGTACGGTGATTTGTGGCAAATCAGGCTAGAGTGAAATGTTAGCTCAAAAAGTTGTCATGCTGAGTAGAATATATGTCACTGTATAAGGTAAGAAAATGTTGCTTGATATATAGACAAAAAATTTGAATGCAAGATTTAGAGAGGAAGTCTAAAAAGTTAGATTATGGGTACATTGTGAAAGATTTAAAAATGCTTTGTAAACATGTGCTGGATCCTGTAGTCAGCGAAGAATAATCAAAGTTTTTAAGAGAGAAGAGTGACTCAATCATGTTTGTGGCTCAATGAGATGATGTCAGTGTCAGCTGTTGCTTCTTTGACAAACCATATGCAACTTTCCTTCAGGCCAAGCACTGTGCTAGTGCTCGGGCATACTATGAAAATGAGATGAGCAAGATGATCCACAGGTACCACAGTCTGTGCAGGAAGACAAATGCACAAACCATTGCAAAAAAATTTAATGATGGGAGTTGTGGGTGCTATTGGAGCACATAGCAGGAATCCTTGGACTATTTAGGGGGGTTCAGAGAAGGCTTTCCAAGAGAATTAACACCAACTTGATATTGAAGGCTGAGTGGAGTCAACTATACAAAAGAGAAAAAAGAGGAACGGCCCAAACAGAGGAACAAGCATTGGCAGGAGGAGCAGAGGGAAATCAGCGTGGTGCATCAGCATGGCTACAGTAGTGGAGTATGGGTGGGAAGGGGCTCAGAGATGGCTGGAGGGGAAGAGAGCTTCTAGCCTGGGCAGCAATTTTAAGACAGAAAGAGAAAGAAAGAAAGAAAGAAAGAAAGAAAGAAAGAAAGAAAGAAAGAAAGAAAGAAAGAAAGAAAGAAAGAAGAGGAAGAGAAAAGAAACAGTTAAGAATCACTGAACTAAATGAACAAAAATGTTATGAATCATCCTTATTCTTATAGTGCAAATAAATTAACTTTTATTTAGATCTAGGCTGCAGCTTACAAATATTTTCAGCAAATTTACTTTTGGCAGATAGAACAGAGTCAGCTTTCCCAGTTCAGAACCCATCACAATTCTCCATGATGGACTCCCAGGCAGCCACCTCATAACCCTCTAGGCTTGTCCTCCAGGGCTAGAATCACATTGCACACAAAGCATCACGGCATCACAGCGGACTCTTGAAAATGAGGCTGAAATTCCTATAATAATATATACTTTTTAAGAAACTCTTCAATCTGTCACTATTTTGTTCCACCTTCGTTTTGTCTCATATAACAAGCAGGCCTCACCTGCCTTGTTTCAAATTGATTTCATATTTTATCACTTTTGCCATATAATATTTATAATTGTCCATAAATAGAACATATGCTCCTTTCCTAGTGACTGTAGGTGTTTGTTGCCTACTGCTGTCTTTTCGGAGTGAAAAAAATATGGCATATAACTCTGAGATGGGAAATGCTTGTCTGCTACGTTGCAGAGATATGAGAGGTTAACCAAGGGTCGTAGGGAGTAACAGATTATTTGCTTTGCATCAACTGTAGTTTACAAGAGCAAACGAGGTGCTCCAGGAATGTATGAAATGTATGTTATGTTAAATTGGAGGTCATCCTCTCACTTGTCAGAACATGGCTTCTAGTCTGAAGTTCCAAAACTTTAGAGGCCTCTGAAGTACTTGGCCACATTCCAGGGGAGAGCAATGAAAGTGATAAAAGATTTGAAGCTTAATACCTTTGAGGGAAGGCTAAAAGAACAAGAATTATTTCTCCTCTAAATGAGAAGTCAGAGATAATTTAACAATCTTCAAGTAGATGAAAGGTTTAATGTATAGAGCAGTGATGTCCAAGTGCAGGGACGTTGGAGCCATGAGGCCCGGGTACAGAGAAGTTACCCTTGCAGGGAGGGAGGCTGTGTGTTGTTCTTCAGGGTATTCTGCGAAGAACCCCCTTCTTTCAAGGCCCGGAAGGTTGGATATTATCTAACCTCGAGGTGTCATGCAGTGTCTGCATGAGCACTGGGGTAAAATAAATGACTTCTAAGAATCTCTAAATTCAGTAGTTTTGGGGTTTTTTAAAGGTCTTCTGTTTGAGGGGACTCTGAGGGCAAATAAATTATTGGCCAAGACTTTATTCTTACACTTTCTAGAACTAGTAGCAGGTCCTGATCATTGCTGGTAATATCTGCAACCGGAATTCTAGAAGTTTGTATATTACCAGTAAACCAGTCTTCACACAATTATGCTTATACACATGCGCACACTATATATACAATACATGGTAATACTTCCTAAAATTTTCTTTCTAAAATTTTTCTATTTCTATATTCCCTAGGTCAACTCTCCTCCACTTACCTCTTGCTATCTGATAAGATACTGTTGTACTGAATCATCTCAGTCTTTTGTTTTCAAAACTGAGAATGATAAATACACAGTCTAATAAGTCAGTTGAAGTAAACATTCTTCCATTTCAGTAGCAAAATCTATGCAAAGAGACACCTGCATATTTTTGGAAGTATACTAAGTTAAAATTTTATGACAGCAGCATAGCATTCCATTTAAAATCTTTTTACAAAGGTGGATGATAACAGAAGCTAGGACAATACAATAAAATACTATGCCTGCAATAAAAAATCAGACTTCACTCTCCTGAAATGGGCTCATGCAGATCACTATATCTCTGTTTACGGGGAATTTTAAGATAGTCACAAAACAAAACTGCCAAGCATGAAAGAATAATTCCTTTAACAGCTGTTCAGTAAGGTCAAAAACACAGAAACTATTGAAGGTTACAGAAGTATAGCTAGAACTCTTGGGAGTTTAGCTCCATTGCCACACACGTTTCAGAATCGTCTTCTGGTTGTATTCCTCCAGATGTTAGAATGCTTGGGATTGGTTACACGATTTTAGGAGCTCAATTCTGTCATTTGACTTACCACCTTATGCCATCATGACTGAGGCGACACAGTTAATAAATAAAAACATAGATGTCTCTGATGCTTAGTTCAAAATAGAAACAAACATGGATCAATAGCAACAATCTGACACCAATATCCCAATTTCTGCCCAGACAACAGCAATAGGTAGGCTATTGTGCACAATCCTGAAAATCTGTTCTCCAAATGCACTATTGACAAAAGAGCTGGACATAATGAGAAATTAAATGAAGCTGAATAAATACCTCTACTGAGGTCTGGACATCAAAACTCTATTTGGTGAAAAAAAAAAAGCAAAAGAGAAAAAAGGAATAGATCAAAAGGTCATCAGATGAAACATAGCTATTTTTGTGCTTCATCACTCCAAACTGAAATATAGAATCAGCCCAAAGCCAGATTTGTTTTCTTTGACACTCAATTTGAATAGATTTCTCTCTACTTTTGTATTTATGGAGCTTTGCCTTTTTTTTTTTTAATTCTCAGTGAAACCCACATTTTACTAAATAGAGGGAATTCAGTAGTTTAATTTTGACTTTGAAGTCATCTCAGGGAACTTCCAATGCAAATAGTTTTTGCAATTCTGTTTAAGAGCACAGTGATTAAAATAGAAATTAATATAAATGGGTGTACTGTGACCATGAACGTCATGTTTATCAAGGTGACTCCTTGAGTCCCTTATTTGTTAACCTCATTCACTCTTAAATTTCATAGATTCTGTGTTGTTCTTTCTAGCAGTTCAATATTACGTCAGCATTTCAAAAGCCTCAATGACTTTATACTGTCAATACCACATTTGATTGCATTTGTTATTAAACAGATTAAAAGTAAGTTTGGACTGTGAAAACCGTTTCTCATTTGTACAAATGCAACAAAACAGAACTCTATGTGGATCTGGCTCAGAAATTTGAACTTTCCACTATCAAAGTGCCATTGACTTAATGAAACAAAAACAAGCACTGATGGTAATTAGTCAAACTTTTGCAGATGTTTTTAAATTCCTCAAATGGGGGCACCTGGGTGGCTCAGTTGGTTAAGTGTCTGCCTTTGGCTCCGGTCCTGATCTCAGGGTCCTGGGATCAAGCCCCATGTGGGCTCCCTGCTCAGCGGAAAGTCTGCTTCTCTCTTTACCTCTCTCTCCCTGCTCATGTTCTCTCTCAGTATCTGTCTAAAACGAATAAATAAAATCTTAAAAAAAATTCCTCAGATGGAGCACCTACACATTTTTGGTTATTAAGTTTCCTCTCAGAATAAAAACTCTTAATGTAAGTGTAAAGAATTTGAAACACTTATATTTGACAAATTTCTCAATCCTCAGAGACTGACAGTTCAATTATTACTTCCATTTTAGGGATAGGAAAATCAAGGCAATATATCCAAAGACATGGCAGTCCCAGGCCTAAGACCTCTGAATTGAGTCTTTACAACCTGCTTACTCAATCTCAAACACGTTCATATACACAGAGGACTCTCCATTCACAAGCATGACATGTCACAAAGATGTATTGGCAAGGGACGGTATTTTCCTGTCGAAACACTGTGACAAAGAGAATTTGGTTTCCAGAAAAGTCCTTGACAGCTTATTTATCCAAAAGAAGAATATTCATGGAGTTATACTTCCAATGATACTTATAATGATGTTTCTAAAAGGAAATGCATTTTGAATTCTCCTTTTGGGCACCAAAATATATTTTACTTAATACAGAGGATCAAATTCTCCTCCCTCTTGGAAGTGGGATCAGAGTCCCCACTAATTCCTCCACAGCTCCACATAGAGTGGTTAGTGGATAGGAGCTCCAAGGAATCACTATAAGACTTCACAGTTTCTTCAGTCTCCCTTAGGTGATCCCTCTTAAGCTGACTCTTCATTATTCCCATTCTTTTCTTTTTCAAGCACCAAGGAATATCTTCTTCCTTTCCTGTGCAAGAAATCTACTCCTTTCAGCCAGAATTCTTATAATATTCTCTCCCTTATTATAATCTCTCAAACACATATTTCTTTGAACTTTAAAAAAAAAATGTGTGAAAGAGCAGCTTCTCGCCCCCCAGCCTTTATTTATTTATTTATTTATTTATTTATTTATTTATTTATTTAAAGGTTTTATTTATTTATTCATGAGAGACACACACAGAGAAAGAGGCAGAGACACTGGTAGAGAGAGAATCAGGCTCCCTGTGGGACTCTACCCCAGGACCCTGGGATCATGCCCTGAGCCAAAGGCAGTTGCTCAACCACTGAGCCACACTGGTGTCCTCCTCCCCTTGCCAGCCTTTTAAAATGTTGTACTTTATTTAGGATCCAGTTAAACTTCTCAGGTATGCATTCTACATACAGTAAGATACTTGGGGCCCACTCCCCTCCCCCATAAGTCTGAGTCATGCCAATTGTCTTATGTTCCCCTGGTCCCTTCCCACTTCCATTTCCTACCCTAAGGAATACTTTATGTGTAAATTTTGGCTCCCCACCATGTGGTGCTCTTCCCTCTGACTATAAACCTTGTGAGACCTGCTCTCTCTTCCTTTTGCTCTGAGAATACACTGCTGCAGGTGACCAAAAATTTACTAAAAGTATGAGGGAAAAAAAGGATGGTGATAGCATATTGAAAATCACTGGTCTCGAAGTCTCATGACTCTTCTTTGCCTGGTTTAGTGTCTTAGAGCTGCTATTACAAAGTAGCACAACTTGGATGGCTTCAAATAAATATTTATTGTCTTCCTAGTTTTTGATGGTGGCCATCAGTCCTTGGTCCTCCTTGGCTTATAGGTGCTACATTTTATAATTTGCCTCCATCACCACATAGAGTTCTTTCTGTGTGTCTCTGTCTTTATATGATGTTCTTGTCTGTGTATCTGTGTATAAATTTCCCTCTTTTTATAAGGACATCAATCATATTGTATTAAGAGCCTAACCTACATAGCTAATTATATCTGTAACAACCCTATTTTTAAATAAGATCACTTCTGAGATATTGAGGATTAGGAGATTGTGTTAGTCATTGTTCTCCAGAGAAACAGAACCAATAGAATCTGTCTGTCTATCTATCTATCTATCTATCTATCTATCTATCTATCTATCATCTATCTATCTATCATCCATTGATGAATACTATTAGAAATTGGCCTCTGTGATTATGGAGGCTGAGAAGTCTTATAATCTGCCATCTATAAGTTGTAGATATAGAAAATCTAGTGATATAATTCAGTTTGAGTCCAAAGGCCTGAGAATCAGGGGTACCAATGTTGTATATCCTACTCTAAGGGCAGGAAACCACTTTGAGATGAATTCTTCCTAAACTCACTAGTTGAGTGATGTTTCATTGTGTTTGAGGGTTGTCAGGAACACATTCTAAGAAATGGAAGTATTTGAGGACATCGAGTTGTGTATGGGAATAAGTTCCTTTTGCTCATTTTCCTCTTGACCAACCACAATTGATAGTTGTAGTCAACTACAATGTCAAGTCTCCTGTCTTCTAGCCTGCCTCACCAATAGACAGCTTCCCGCAAAGAGGACAATCTATGTGTTTCCACATAGATCCATCTCCACTGCTTTTCCTTCATACTATGCCAGGTCTTGAAAGGCAACTAGGATCAATTCAAGCCTGTTTTTTTTTTTTTTTTTAAAGATTTTATTTATTTATTCATGAGAGAGAGAGAGACAGACAGACAGACAGACACAGTCAGAGGGAGAAGCAGGCTCCATGCAGGGAGCCTGACGTGAGACTCAGGCCCAGGTCTCCAGGATCACACCCTGGGCTGAAGGTGGCGCTAAACTGCTGAGCCATCAGGGGTGCCCTCAAACCTGTTTTTATGTGTTCAAACAACATACTGCCACATGCTTTTTCCCCAGAGTAGACTACTTTTTTGAAGAATTGTGTCGATTATCTTCATTTAAGATCTTTAATCATGGGCATCATTTCTAGCTTTTTCTTGCACTCTTATTTGACTTTCCCTATACCTGGCAGCCTTTTCACATACACTGTGGCTCAGGTTAGAGAGGTCTCCCAAATGCACCAAAGGAAGGGGTTGTTTTTTTTTTTTTTTTTTTTCATCTTTCAGCTTTTAGTCATCTGTATTGTTTTGGGGTGATTACCAAGAGGCAAAGGAAGCAGTGCTATTTTTATTTTTTTCAATTATCTAATTGAAAAATGAGACTGGTCTCTTACTTTTGTTTTGTTTCAAACTTTATTTAACTTTTAATTTCTCAGGAAAAACTATAAAGAGAAAACTGATAAACCAAATTCAAAGAAATTAAGCCCAGTAATAATGTAACACATATAGGACAAGAATTCTTTGATTCTACTTCTTAAGTTGATAGAACTTGCTACTATATCACACTCTGGCCTAGGCTCCATGGTGGACTTGACCTTATTTCCAAGAAAACAAACACAAAATCTGGACTTTAAGTGACCTGAATACCCCACATTTAATTTCATGCTTGAAAATAACAGGTTCTATGAGATTTCAAAAGTTTGGAATAATAAATGTTTCTCTAGCAATCCTTTCTTTTTTCTTTTTTTTTTTTTCTAGCAATCCTTTCATACATGTTGCTTTACCCTCAGAAATAGATTCAGGTAAAGAATGATCAGTATGAAAAACTTATAGCTATTAGTATATTTTCCTGACTTTATTTTATGGACAGAAAATTTATTTCTAGGTAATCTAATATAGCAGCATCTGCTAACATCTGACCTCTTAAAATTATTGAACTATAGTAGTGTGTCATTTTCATAATGTATACTGCTGTCTTTTCTTCCCTTTTGGTGAATACAAAAAGGCAAATATGCAATACCCACATTTAGATAAATTCATATATGAAACACCTTTTCACAACAATCAAGAAATCTGGAAATGCACTGCCTTAAAAATAACTGGAATTAACAATAAAACTAATGGAAACTGTTTTCATTTACTGATTTTCCTTTTTTAGACAAAAAGCTACTGAAGGATGAATATTCCTATACAATCACAAGTCAATAAAACCTGGACTTCCAGGTAAGAATATCTAGGATGTACTCACGTATATGTCCATGAAATCAGTACAAACAAATGCTGTGTAGAAGAAATTTAACCTAGCTGAACCTTGCAGACACTTGAAAAGTTAGGACAAAAGCATTGTACATAGATTACTTCTCTTAACATGTTCTAACTTTTCTCTTACTATTACTTCTGCTGCCAGTGGTGGGTGGGCAAATATCTTTCAGCTTTTGAACACCCCTTTGTTTGGAAGTAGAGAGAACAGTGGTTTGGCCTGCCACAATTGTTTTGTTGGTTGGCACAGAGTTCTAATGATTCTGTGATCCATCATAAGATATAATAGATCACACAGTAACTACATTGTTCTTCATCAGGGGTCCTGTCTTTTCTACCCCAGTTTCTGCTGAGGGCCTGGTGTTCCAGGCCTTCCATGTATCCTCTGTCTATCCTCTGTAAGTGTTCTGATAATTAATATTTCTGCCAATGACTACGAAGGATAAAAGGGTAATCAGAGTCTTATATTAAAAATAAAAATAAATTTCTTCGAGAAGGGCATATAAAGGGCAAATAAGTATCACATAGATGCATTGTCCAGACTACATGTGTTTGAATTCCATCTGCGTAGAAATGGTGGTATATAGAAAGTTATCTACTCAGTATCATTATGACTTGCTCTTTAATGTTCAGTGTAACATTAAATGTGACATTAGCTATGTAGGTAACAAAAGGAAATGAATATACCTAATTTTAAAAAAAGAAATGTAAATTGGAAAGTTAAGGATTAAAGCCATAGAGCAGTAGCAATACCCATATCTTTATTAAGTATTTACTGTGTGTAAAACATATTGTTCACTGCTTTGGGGATAGAAGCAAATGAACTTGTCTCTCAGGAAGTTTTAACGTATTCCTGTAGATGACATGGAAATTAAAACAAATACAGACTAAGCCAGAAATAAATGATTTTCATAAACACTAAACGATTAACTTCTAAGACTAATTAATAAGTTCAGAAGAAGAACTGCATGAAGTCAGGGTCTAGATTGATCTCACGTGGGAATGGATGGAGTTAAGATTTGAAAGAAGATTTGAAAGATAGAAATTGGATAAGTGGAGATAAAAAGGTAGGATTTTGAGAGTGAAAGGAGGTATGGATAGACTTGGAGGTAAG
Source organism: Canis lupus baileyi (assembly GCF_048164855.1). Classification (NCBI taxonomy): domain Eukaryota; kingdom Metazoa; phylum Chordata; class Mammalia; order Carnivora; family Canidae; genus Canis; species Canis lupus. The sequence goes on along the minus strand of NC_132854.1, from coordinate 35,075,726 downwards.
GAAGTCCTGAAATTATTTGGTTGGGGAAGGTGGTTAATATGGTTGAGTTGTAGGAAATAATCTTGGAAAGGAAGATTAGGCCCAAATTCAGAACCTTCTTATGAAAAGAGCTTTCAGAGAGTTACTTATTCTAATATGTAACTTTGGCAAAGACTATACTTTTCAAAAACAATTTGATGAAGAATTAGTTCCCATTATTGTGATTTTTATAAAATTGATGGTTTTATTGACTCCCACTTTAACATCGCTCTTATTTCCAACTGGACTTATTTTCTCCCTAGAATAGAACTCTCTTTATAGAATGCTTTCTATTAGTCACATTGGGTTAATTAATGCTGTGGTAAAAAGACAACCTCCCAGATGTCACAAGCTAAATACAACAAAAGTGTACTTCTCATTCACAGCAGAATAAATGTGCAATGTGGGCAGACTGGACACTCTGCCCCACATGATCACTGAGATCCAAGAGAACTCAAGGAACCCAATTGCTCAGTTGCACTACATGGAGTATCTGGTTCCCTATGTTGCTTGAGCCAGAGGAGGTCCAGCTATGGCATCACACTCTGCTCCCATGCTTTGGCACATCGCTTTCCCACATCTTACTGGCTGGGTTAGATGGCCCTCCTACCTGCAGAGGGGTATGAAACATAGGGAAACAGATGGAATATGAGTTCTACTGTCTCTGTCACAGCCTTCAGTGTGGGAGGTACATTAATTGAGGGCACATTATAAAATTTCCCCTACCTTTGTTTCTTAAAATACTTCTTTTCTTCAAAAATTAAATTTGCAGATCTTATTTCTCAGCCTATTAATCATTGTGTGGGTATCTTCTCTAAACTCTCTCCAATTAATCCCTATTCTACTCATAAATGGAAATTTAAATTTATGTTGGTTCTCTAAAAAATGTAAGAAAAAGCCCGGTGAAATTATTTTTATTATCTGTGTGTGTATTTACCATTTTATAATGTCTATAACCAAAGGTAATTTCAAAAGGACAGGCTCTGTGCATCACATCTCTGGCTGCCCTCTGGATTCATCTCACTTTATTCTACTTTTAAGATTTTGCTCCAAATCTTTTACCTTCTTGACCAACCCACTTTCAGCTTTTCAAAAAAAGGTGTCTTTTCTCAAAAGTCCTCAGTCGATTGCATCTTCTCCAAAATGCTTCCCTATACTCCCTCAATCAAAATTAACCCCTCCGTCTCCAAACTATGAGAGTGTGTTTTTGAAGATTAAATGCTTATCCTGTCAGTTCTGCATTTTCAAGACTATGCAGTATGCAGCAAGGACTTTACTGGCCCCCTACCGTCATCTTCCCACTCTGGGAATATCTGGCATTGTCTCAAGGCAGTTTTGATTGTCAAAATCTGGGGAGGTAGGAGATTGCTTCTGGCAGCTAGTGCTACGGTAGAACTGAAGATCTGCTAAATATCCTACAATGCACAAGACAAGAATTAGCCAGCACAAATGTTTATAGTGTCAAGGTTGAGAAATCTTGCTGTAGAGTATGAAGGTCAGTGTGAAGATCTCAGAGTGTCAATCATAATGCCCTGAACACAGTAATGTACTGAATATTTGGTAGTGAGCACTTCAGAAATGTCTAAAAGATAGATCAGATAGCATTTTTAGGAAGGAAAAATTCATTTTTAATAATATCCATTATTTAGTTTTGTATTTTTTGCCCATAATTTCCTACTTCTCGTGTACATGAGAGCATTATACTTCCCCATTGCTCTTGCATTTGGGTATGACTGTTATTTCTTGCTATTATCTTATAGGTGGAAATAACTTGTTTCATTTATGGGTCAAAGCGTTCAAATACTGATCTGAGACCCTCTGGTTCCCTACCATTCCTGTGACTGAAATCTGCCTACATCCATAATGAGGATCCCTCACACATATGAAGGATATATAACATGTACAAGAGCTCATTGTTTAACCAAAATGTTATCTGGTTCTTTCGTGCCATATGCACATGAATATTTTTTTTAAAATCTCATGTAAGATTCTGCTCACTCTTAGAATGCTAACATATGTCAGCATGATTTCTTTAAAGACTTCAATGTGATTGCTGCAGCTTCACCTACCATTCTCTGACATGAACCTGTTCTTTAGATTGGTCTTGCTGATAAATCAACACATTTTTGAAATCAACAATTTTTGAAAACTTTCCTAAATCCATCTTTATTCTGCTTTAGATATTTGTTTTACTACCTTCACAGATAGAGCTATAAAATTGACTTTACCTTTCCTAGCCCCATGTAGATTATATATGTTTTCAATTGCACTATATTATTTCAATTTGTAACACACATCTAATTCTATTCTCTTATCTTAGCTTTAAAATATATTCTGTTAACATGAAACTACTCATGGGACACAGAAGAATCATAATGTTATGGAAAGATAACCACAGTGAGGTAATAAGATAGCACATAAAGCTTTGTACCTAAGGTCAAAAAACTGGATCCCTATGCAACTCAATCAGTTTATTTTTTATTATCTTTTAAATAATTTATTTATTTATTCATGAGAGGCACAGACTGAGAAGAGAGAGAGGCAGAGACACAGGGAGAGGGAGGAGCAGGCTCCATACATGGAGCCTGTGTGGGACTTGATCCCGGGACTCCAGGATCACTCCCTGGGCCCAAGGCAGGCACTAAACCGCGGAGCCGCACAGGGATCCCCTCAATCAGTTTATTGATGTAAAGTAGATAAAGTCTATACACCCACTTTATAAACCATTATGCACTATGCAAAGGGAAGTTATTATTAGTGTACTCACAGGTCCCTTACTCTGGCTCTATTGCCACTGCACTGTGCAACCATGAGGAAGTAAGTTGACTCTGGTTTATTGGTTTCCTTACTCATATACTGGATTGTCTGAGTTGATTTTTGTTTCTGTTTCCAAATATTAAAAGTTCAGGTTTTTACACAATGAGTTATTCTTAATTTAGATGCTGTAAAAAAAAATCCCCCTTTTGAAAAAAGAAATGTGAATTACTCTTTTATTTTTCAAATTATTCAAGAGTCCAAGAAATAAGTATTTTCTATATGTACTTTCAATTTTCATTATTTCATATAACAAACACAGTGTATATTCTAAGTAAATGTTGAGATGCATCACTATTTAATATAGTATTAAATCATTAATCAAAAAGAAACCACTTGTAGCATGGATTTAATAGTGTTAAATACTAATACTAATAATAATAGCTTTTGGCTAGGCAGTGTTTCATAGGTATTAAGTTCATTATCTTATTTAATTTCATAATAATGGTCAAAGGTAAATAAAAATAATGATCAGATGAAACTTCAGGTAATATTATCTTTTACATTGGGATATATGACCTCTTTATTCACTTCAAATTTCCCAAAGCACTTGTGATCACTCTGTAGAATCAGTGTACAAACTATAATCTGAAAGAAATCGGTGGTATTTTTACAGTACGTGAGCACAACCATCTGATTTATAGTTCAATCTGTTAATGCACTCTGTTATTAGGCCACCTGGCAGTTTTATGCATTGTGAATTTAAAGAGGAGCTCGATGTAACATAAGCTTTACAAGCTGGGGAAATATTATTGAAATGAAACATGAATGAGGACCATTTAAACAATAAAATAATGTGTATAGACTATATATTTTTTAGTTTTAGCTAATACGTGCCTTAGGTATAAATTCTGACATAAGTTGAGGTTCTTATGAGACTATAAAGATGAAATTCAAAATAAACTTATTATTGTACTGCTGTTAATCATGTAGTATTCATGTGCTTATAGAAAAGCAAAATACAGCCACAAATTCCTCTGAAAAATTAGGATCGCATATCAACCACATTTTCTTTTAGTACTCACAGAAGTGTACTTGGGGAAATGGTGTCAGAATGAAAAGCCAGGATTGGTATATGAAGAAAAACCATGTAACTTATTGACCATCTCTTTTATGACTCTGTTTTATTATCATTTAAGGAATTTGATCCACCATTGCTAAAGTACAAAATAAGGCCTATACGAAGATAATCCCAGAAAATATGTCTGTAAGATTAAACAGTGTCATAACAGTGAATATGTATGAAGTCTGAAAAATCATCTACTGTAATGTGACACTATTCATCCCATATTGTTCTAAATATATCAATTAATAGCTTATGTAATCCATGGGAAGTGTCACATAACGAAAAGTAATATCTAATGAAAAGTATAATAAGTAAGCTGGATTCTTTACAATGACCCATGAAATTTGGGCTTGGTTTATTCAACTTTATATCACTATTGGATTTCTCTTTAATTAAATTTATGAATTAAAAGTTATGAGATAATTGATATTTTTATTCAGATATTACACTACAATCAAACTGCATTATCTGCATTAGGTTTTCCAAAGAATTTTGTGATATGATTCATATTTATATAAGTTGAAAGCATATTTTTCAATATATACTTACTTTAAAATGCATGCAAATTTTAAATGGAAATTGTATTTTTGTTTATATGAACATATCTATTTTCTCTTATTTTTACAACTAGAAAATGTGAAAGGTTAAGGAAAATGTTACAAATTTTATATTTTGAATTATCAGATACTCCAAAAATAACTATGGAAAATAATGGCTTTTCAAATAGATATTTATTCTCTAAAATTTATGGGGAAATATTAAAATCACTTCTTATTGGCACAATATTTTTCAAATAACTGTCAGGTGAAAAAGTAAAAGACATTTTCTCACACAGTGGAGGACAAAATCAAATATTTACAATACATACAGTAACAAATATACTATTATGCTTTTAACCTTAACATTTACTTAATTATCAGATATTTGGATTCTACACTTTGATTCTGATATTTCTGTCTAATCTTCTGACTTCAGTATTTTAATGTAAAGATTTTGATAATACAGCATCCAAACTTTTTCTTAATGAAAAAAGAAAACTATGAAAATAAATGATCAAGTACTTAACAAATTCCCTTCAAATATCTATTGCAGCATATTATTTGGGTTAATTTTCTGAGAATTGGTATTTGGATACTCCTTATTTTGCCTATTCTGAGGTAACTGTGGATTTTTTGCCAGTCTAATACGTCCTGAAGACTTTTGGTTTGGGAACTTGAGGAGGTCACAGGATATGATAAAATTCATTTTATTGAAGCGTACTGGTTATGAAAATTGCTTGTTCCGGTGGGCGATTTCACTACTTCATTTACAGCATAAGTACTCATTGTGCTTCCGCTGGCTGGGATCTGACCCCTCTATTTCTCATTTTCCTTCTGAAATGTGGGTCAGCACTGTTGTCAGATTCCTCCTCTCCTGTAAAACATTTTATTTTTAAATATTTGACACAGGAGCTTTCTAAAAGAACAAGTTAAAAAAAAAAAAAAGTCCTGCTGGATGGCATTTATGACTCGGAGAAGTATCATTGCCATTGACCTCACAACTCTTCTTAAATAGTCAGAGAAGGGCAACAAAATTGTCAATTAGGCTTCAGGGGAACAGAGTTCAGCCCAAGACAATTCGCTTGGCAGCAGAATCATGCAGATCTGGCTTCTCCACGAGAAGCGTTCAAGCCTATAATAATGAAAGTTCAACAAATTTGAACTTCCTTTCCCAACAGCAGATCTGGAAGCTGTTGATTTGTTATGCACTTATTAAAAAGGTTTTGTAGCATTGAAATGTTACTTAGGATTTCAGTCTAGTCTCTGATTCACAAACCAGCAGTCAGGCTTCTAGAAAGCTATAAGAAGTCCATTTCTGCTTTCACAGAGAGAGTGATTTAAAATTTATATGTATATATTAAAAATACATTTTAAAAATATATGTATTTTTCCCCTTCTTTTTTTTTCTCCTGGGGACAGATTTTATGTCTTTTCTTTTCTTTTTTTTTTTCATTTTTTAAAAGATTTTATTTTTTATTCATGAGAGACATAGAAAGAGAGAGGCAGGGATCCCTGGGTGGCGCAGCAGTTTGGCGCCTGCCTTTGGCCCAGGGCGTGATCCTGGAGACCCGGGATTGAATCCCATGTCGGGCTCCCGGTGCATGGAGCCTGCTTCTCCCTCTGCCTGTGTCTCTGCCTCTCTCTCTCTCTCTCTGTGACTATCATAAATAAATAAAAATTAAAAAAAAAAGAAAGAGAGAGAGAGGCAGAGACAGAGAGACAGAGAGAAGCAGCCTCCATGCAGGGAGCCTGATGTGGGACTTGATCCCTGGTCTCCAGGATCACCCCCCAGGCCCAAGGCAGGCGCTGAACCTCTGAGCCACCCCTGCTGCCCATATCTTTTCTTTTTTAAGAGTATTAGTCAAAGGAGGATTTGTCAGTATTTAGTAACAGGTACTAAAAAACCTGATACTCTTACCCACAGACCACTTTCTAGGATTTGGTATTCAATACACTAATCAATAAGAATAAGGAAAAAATTCAATAATAAATTATAACTTAATTTTCATATTTTACTAACCACCACAACCTTTTTATGAGTTAAATAAACACCGACCGTCTTTAGGCTAAGAAGAAAGTAATAGAAGGGAAATAGAGTTAATACAAAATTCAAAGAAGAAAATATATAGTCATTCTAGTATAGTAGAAAGAAATAATAAGATATGCTCCTCTTTTCTGCCAAGTCACCCTCCTTAAACTGGGCTGCAACACTTCAACTAGTACAGTGATATACATTTAAAATATTTTCCTTCATGGAGAAATTGTGTCTGGTCTTACCCAATACTAACCTGACCCATTTGTTTCAATTGTAAATGAACTTTTACCAGGTCTAGACCTGTTCCTCAAAGGGAGAGACAGAGAAAAGGAGATGGGACCAAGGCCAATGGTGCTTGCTTGGTCTATAAGAGAAGAATTATTTCCCCTTAGTGGAAAAGAAGCCAGTTATAATAATACTAAACAATAGAGGCCCACTGTAGTAACTGCCAGAAGATGAATTAGGAAATCAAAAGAATAACAACAGCTGGGCTGAGTCTTGTATTGGTCACCTATTGCTCTATTTAGTTCCCAGCCAGAATAGATCTCTTCTATCTTTCAGTATGATATATATGCACAAAATCCCAACCACACGTTTGCATTGGTGTCTACATTCCTAAGCCAATTAGTGTGGTGATTTTATCATGGCAGTTATTTGAAACTGAATTTCAGTAGTTATTATCCAGGATGATCTCTGATCTCTGAGGATATTTGCAAAGGTTGAACAAACTAGAAAAAAAGTACTTCAAAGAAAATTCATAATACAAAATAACTAAAATATTGATGTTTTATCAATAAAGCAGTAGAGCCAGATTTAGCCCTAATTGTTTCTATTACCCGACTTAGTAATACTTAAATAAATTCACCAGGATATCATATATTAAGAAAAAAAAGGGAAAAGGCTTGGTTATCTGTTGCAAAGGCCTTGTGAAATTCTTCATAGAGTGTATACAACAAATTTATGTTCAGGGGCAGGCACAGAGAACATGCCTCAAAATGGAATCATAAGACTCAGGATTTACACATAATAAAAATCTACAGTGAAGTTATGTCTATATATTTTGGAACACATAAGCTCCCCTTTGTGAAAAGATTGAAGTTCTATTACAGCTGTTAGTGACTCAATAGGGATTGTCTTATTTTTTCATATGTACATGCTATGTGTATATATATATATATATATATACATATATATATATATATATATACATATCCAGAGTTAATGACTAACCAGAAGGAAATAAACTTAACTAATAAGTAAAAAACAACAACTGTAATAATCAAGACAGTATGGTACTGGCACAAAAACATATAGATCAATGAAACAGAAGAGAACCCAGAAATGGACTTTCAACTCTATGATCAACTAATCTTCAACAAAGCAAGAAAGATTATCCAATGGAAAAAAGACAGTCTCTTTAACAAACGGTGTTGGGAAAATTGTACAGCCACATGTAGGAGAATGACACTGGACAATTTCCTCACACCATACACACAAATAGACTAAAAATGGATGCAAGACCTAAATGTGAGACAGGAATCCATCAAACTCCTAGAGGAGAACACAGGCAGAAACCTCTGTGATCTCAGCTGCAGCAACTTCTTGCTAGACACATTTCCAAAGGCAAGGGAAAAAAAGGCAAAAATGAACTATTGGGACTTCATCAAGATAAAAACTTCTGCACAAAGAAGGAAACAAGCAACAAAACTAAAAGGCAGCCTGCAGAAAGGGAGAAGATATTTGTAACCACATATTGGATAAAGGGTTAGTATCCAAAACCTATAAAGAGCTTATCAAACTCTATACCCAAAAAACAAATAACCCAGTTAAGAAATGGGTAGAAGACATGACAGACATTTCTCCAAAGAAGACATCCAGATGGTTAACAGACACATGAAAAGATGTTCCATATCATTTGTCATTAGGGAAACACAAATCAAAACCACAATGAGATACCACCTCACACCAGTCAAATGGCTAAAATTAACAAGTCAGGAAATGACAAGATGTTGGTGAGGATGTGGAGAAAGAGGAATCCTCTTGCACTGTTGGGAGGAATACAAACTGGTGCAGCCACTCTGGAGAACAGTATGGAGGCTCCTCAGAAAGTTAAAAGTAGAACTACCCTATGACCCAGCAGTTGCACTACTAGGTATTTACCCAAAGGATACAAACATATAGATTTAAGGCATAAATGCACCCTAATGTTTATAGCAGCATTATTAACAATAGCCGAACTATGAAAAGAGCCCAAATGTCCATCAACTGATGAATGGGTAAAGAAGATGTGGTACGTGTGTGTGTGTGTATATTACTCAACCATCAAAAATAATGAAATCTTGCCATTTGCAATGACATGGATGAAGCAAGAATGTGTTATGCTAAGTGAAATAAGTCAGTCAGAGAAAGACAAATATAATATGATCTCACTCATATGTGGACTTTAAGAAAGAAAACAGATAAGCATATGGGAAAGGTGGGGGTGAAAGGAGGGGAGAAATAAACCATAAGAGACTCTTAAAGATAGAGAACAAATTGAGGGTTAATGAAGGGAGGAAGAGGGAGGGGATGGGACAGATGGATGAAGGGTATTAAGGTCACTTTTTGTGATGAGCACTGAGTGTTGTAAGTGATGAATCACTGAATTCTACTCCAGAAACCAATATTCCACTGTATGTTAACTAAGTAAAATTTAAATTAAAAAAGAACGATTAAAATTTAAATTAAATCAAATATTTTTTAAAAAGTGATTGATTTTGCCACATTTTCTATAAACCATTACAGTTAAAGATGAAAAACTATGTACCTAGATAGATTGACTGTTAGTCTATTATAAATAGTCTGCAAATATTTTTTAAAAGTTGGCTTATAAGAATTCCCACTATTCCAATCTCACTTTTTGTTTTTCATTTTCTTTTCTATTCCTTGGGGTATGTGACTCAGCACAGAGCCTAGACTCCTACGCACCATAAATGTATTGACTTGGAATAATTGTTTGTATACATCCATCCATCACATTTATTCCTTTATCAACAAGTTTCCTCAGGGTTTAGGGATTCCTCGAAGAGTATCTAGCCATAGGAAATAGAAATGTTGTCACCAATAGTTTCGAGTTGGGTATTTTTAACTTGTATGCATCTTTTAGCTGAGTCACTTGCCCTGGGGAAGAGAAAAGAAAATGAAAAGCAAAGAGCAGGATAATAACAGTGGGAATTTTTACACACACTGGAAAAAAAATAATTTGATATTATCTAGAGGAAATGTTGTGAAAACAGCCCCTCATTCATGTTTTACTATAAAGTGTATACAGATGGGGGGGGGGTCAGTCTTTCAGGCTGGTAAACATTTGAGCAATGCTCATTGCATAGCTATCAATATAAGAAAATATGTAAACTTTTGCCTTTTAGAAGATGAAGGACTAAAGAAGCAAGAATAAGTTATAAATTTTACTCACATTGTGCCTCTGACATTCTGTTTGGTGTTATTATGTATATTATTTTACTGATCCCTCACCATGGGGACACAGATATGACCACCTGCCCACTTTTCAGAAGATAAAGCAGTATGTTCTCATTCAGATTTAGTTTTTTTCCAGGTGGTGCTGCCTTTCACTGAAGCTCAAAATGCTATAGTGTCAAAACTGCACAAATTTAAAATAATGTCACTAAAGAAATAGGTAAACTATTTTTTTAAAAAATGGAAGATTCTCTTTGGGGAAAGGCACTGAAGAACAGACATAATTCAGCTGACCATTCACCTAGAGGATTTGCCTCTCTGCAAATAGAGAAATTTATAAATAAAAAAGCACGATTGACTCCTGAGCCCCTCTTCATAACCTTTATAAAACTTAACGCAGAACTGTCTTCTACATGTGTCCCTCAACAAAGGATTGTTAACAGAAAAGGTATACATTGGGGGATTCGTAAATGCCTTCCACTAAACTGAAGGTAAACCAACAGCTGAAAGTAGGGAGGTTATAGCATAAAGTCTGTTCCTTCTTGCTCCAACTTGTCTATAGCAGCTTAAGCTGGGAATGCTTGACTCACACTTCCAAAGCACAGGTGTTTTATCTTCATATAAAAATAGCAACCAAAAGCAACTTCATTTTCTTCAGAACTATCTTCTTATCATCACCATGTGCTTCCTGTTGCCCAGGTTAGAGAATCCAGGATCTTTATTAATTAGACTAGCTAAGCACGTCTACCTTATGGGAAGCAAATTGATTTGTCCAAGGACTCCCAGGCCCCGCAGGACCAAAGAGGAGATACTTGTAGCCCTTGCGAGGGATCCTAGATACTGATGATTGGAGACTGTCAAACCAGACCCCAGTAGTGTGAGATGGCAACAGCCCCCGGAATGCAGACAGAAGGCATGAAAACAGCTTGACTCAGACAAGAGGCACTGGAGTCCTCGTCCTGCCTCAGCTCAGGCAACGGGGAACAGGAAAAGATGTGATCAGTGTAATTTTACAGAATTTGCTTCCCTAACATACCTCTAGAGGCTTCAGATCATTTTTTGAAAGAGTTAGTCTTTGAAAAAGCAAAGTAAGATGTTGCAGCATCAAGAGATTTTAATGCACGGATGGCTTCCAAGCACCTTGCGCTGTCCTGGATGAGTAGCACTCTGGATATCCAGCTGCTAAGCATGTGACCCAGCTAAGGGAGAATGAAAGGCCCCCCAGGAGGAAACCAGATACCACTTCTGGATATTTTATTGACCAAAAAACAGAGAGAAGCCAGTGCTGAAAGCTGCTGCCGAGAACCCTGTTGCTGGCAGGCAGCCTGAGACACCCAGCTGACAGGTGGGCACAAGGGGTGCCCTACCTAGGATACTGGACTGATCAGAGTTCTCACCATCCCACTGTGCACCACGATGCAGGAATAAGTGATTTGGCTGCTGTTATCTGCTTACTGTCTTCAGGAGGGTAGAAATTGTTACGCTCCTTTCTCAAGACAGGGAATGATTTTTATTCAAACTCTGGAACAGGCTTCAGCCAATTAGGGTTAGTCCCTGCCTTGAATCCAACCTGGAGGATTGGCTCAGGGGAAAAAAGCCATTACCAACAATTCCACCTGAAGATTCCTTTTAATGTAATTTTTAAATCTTTGCCTTCAAATGTTGACTCTTCAGATTGTCTCTATTAATTGATAACAGCAACTACTATATAAAATAGAATTACTCTGTCATCATTCCTCAGAGTCATGTTTGAATCACAGTGTCAATGTTATATACGAAGTTTATTACAAAATTATCTGACTTCAAATATAATGAATAGTTCTCTCAATTAATATTCACAATTGAAAAGAAAGGGAAATATTAGTGTGAAAAAAAGTGGGAAAAATCAATAAGGGAAAGCCTAAATAACAGCATTCGTATATATATATGAATATATATAAGAATATATATATTCTTTTTCTTCCTGCTAAATTCTATGCCCTCACAGACTTCACACAAAGGGAAGAAAGTGAATATTGAATCAGGGGAATTTTTAAATTATGTAAAATTTCTGCCTATAATAGTCATGTGTGGGGAAAAGTATACTATTATAAAACTTTTTTAAAAACGGTTATTATGATTATTATTCTCAGAAAACGTGTGTTATAGAAAAGTTAAATTTGTCAATCTTAGAAGCAAAGCCAGTTTGAACAGCAAGATCTGCACTGTGATGAAAAAAAAAGGATAATGTACTATGGCTGTCACTGCTCTGGACACTTCCCTGGAGTCTGGGGTTGAGGGCTGAAAGAGGTAGGGGGGTTAGTGAGGGGTGGTTTACAAAAAGCTATGCAACCTGACCAACTGCCCATAAAGTGGAATAGTCAGAAATGAACATTGGTTGCTGGAAGGACTATTGTTTTCTTCTCGCCTGATAACAACAATGGAGACAAACATGGGGATGCTCCCAATCTAGAAAGGAGACTTCCATGAAGTTCAAAGAAACAACCCTGAGAGAGGCAAAAAACTTAGTTCCAGGACAGATGGGTAGAACTGTCTAGGTGAGAAATCTTACAAAGTTCAAGACTTAACCAGAGACTTCAGTAGTAGAACCTGGAGAAATAGCCTGAAAGTCCAAATGGACTTGACAGGACACTTCCACTGCTTCAGTCCAAATGGACTTGACAGGACACTTCCACTGCTTCAGTAGTGAACCTGCATAAATGACTGACTAATCCTTACTACTCCTTAATCAATGCTCTTCTCCTTTATTTACATTCAAAAATACCTGAGGGTGTGGGAGCCACTACCTAACACCCAGGTTTGTTTCTGAAAGCCCCTCAGGGTAGGAAAGTCTGGTTTAAAATGCTTCTGGGATCACAATGTGGTAATATTGTGGTTGAGAGAGGCCCAATGATAGTCTTTATACACATTTTCACAAATACTGAAACATTTATACAAATAAAGTAACAATAGAGGCTACAGTATATATCACCTCTAGCACTTGAGAAATAGTTTAGGTTCTACCTCTGCAGAAATTTAAATAAAGTACTCATAAATTATTTTGCTTTATTTCATGAAGTTGCATTCTCACATACTTTCCCCCTACTCTTGTCCTCTGACGAATAGTAGGTCCTAGTAGGTCCAAATAGTGCCCTAGAAGGGCACTTAAAAATAGAAAGTTTTAAGATTCAGATGTATTGACAAATCCCACAAGTGCAAAGTAACTCAAATGTTTGCAATTTAAGAAAGTTTTGGGTAACCTCTGGCTGACCTACCTGACATGCTGAAAAGTATTTTTTCTAATTCTCTCTCCAAAGCATAGGGTGGACTCTCCCAACAACCCAAGCCCCTTCTGCAGACAGTTTAGTTCCTTCCTTCTAACAAATGGAGAGTGTATTGAAAGGTCCAGTTAGGGTCCATTAGTTTCCTTTATCTCTCCAGGGCAAAACCTTTTATCAGCTCTGAGGTGGTGATTACTGTTCTTTTACTTTTCCTAGCACTTCCATGTCTATTTGTTTCCATTAGAAGAAACTCAAAAGATGTCTACACTGGAAGTAAAATCCTTATTGTTGAGCAAGTAATTTGCTGGGTGCAACAGAATTTGCTTAAAGAGAACACAGAGCTTTGAAGGGATTACTCGATAGAGTAACATTTTATTCAAGGTTTGGGATTAGATACAATAAATATTGTCTGTAGCCTAATTATCTTTGAAATATCTTACGTTCTTCATAAACTATACTACTGTATAATTTTGTGGTATGTCTAATATCTAGCCCTGGAACACTGTTGACATTGAATGGGGTGGTTGGCTTGCATTTAAACTCCATGTTGAAATGAAAGCACAGAGAGCTGAAACTGCTCAAGGTCAAGGTTCTTACAATGTGGCTGGCTTCTCTATTCTGATAATAGAAAATAAATTAATACTGGTTACTTTTGCTTAGAGTTGTAGCTTTCTTTCCAGACTGCAGCAATATCCAATAGTAACCCTGGCAAATCAGGAATTTTCTTTGGAAGAATAAATGAAGTCCTAGGTTTATACGTTGTGCCAAAGCAATTCAACCCCAATGTTCGCTGACTCAGCATCACTTCATTGACATTCTTATCAAATTTTTCCTGCGTTGAAGAGTACTCAGAATAGTTTACCCACAATATTTATAAGGCTGACCTAAAAACTCCATAATTCAGGTAAAAAGAAATATTTTGTTAGATATTTCAAATGATCTATTTGTCATTTAAAAAATGACAAGTTAAAAAAATCTCTTTACGGTGAAGATTCCTATGATACTCAACGGGCTATAAATACCCTGTCTTTTCTTTCTCTAAATTATAATTTCCATTTGTTTAACATCTAATTTAGTTCTATAAATATCCAATACCATTTTGATATTTGCTCAAATGTGCCAAGTACTGACCTCTTTATCAAATTAGGTCTGTGATCAAATCAGGGAAAAAATAATACACTTAAATTCTGAATATCATTGTTATTTGTCCAGCAAAACAAAACAGTTAATCTTTAAACGTTCTAAACCTTTCTAGAACTCTGTGGCTTTTGGTAAACTTCCCAACCAAAACTCTTTAAACCATGTGCCTTAAAAACAAATTTAATAATAATAAAAAAAAATATTCAATGCAGTTGCTTATAAAATGAAATAAACTCAATTTATTTCATAATTTAAAATTATAACTTCATTACTCTTTTATGGAAAGTATATTGATGATAACTATGTATGAGTGTTTGTATTAACTTTTTTTGCAGAAGGCCACTTAGAAATTTTATCTCAGAAATACTTTGAAAAGTACAAATAGCCTTTAAAAATTAAGTATAAGACAACCTCACTGTAAAACTTTTAGACAATATAAAAAGTTAGAAAGTAAAAGTCAGCCCTTAGAAATAGCAATTATTGGGATCCCTGGGTGGCGCAGCGGTTTAGCGCCTGCCTTTGGCCCGGGGCGCGATCCTGGAGACCCGGGATCGAATCCCACATCGGGCTCCCGGTGCATGGAGCCTGCTTCTCCCTCTGCCTATGTCTCTGCCTCTCTCTCTCTCTCTGTGTGACTATCATAAAAAAAAAAAAAAAAAAAGAAATAGCAATTATTAATATTTTGTACCTATCCTTTCATATTTTTTCAATACATGAATGACACATACATGCACATACACACACATAATCTCCATCTATCCTGAAACTGGAATCAGCTGATTCATACTGTTTTGCAACCTGCTTTTCTTCCACTTATTTATCACATATCAATTATAATTTTCAATATTAGTTTGGTATTTTTATTATATGGGCCATAAGTCTTACACAGATTTCTCTGTAATGGATATTGAGTTTGTTTCTCCTAGAAGTTTTATTTTTCTTTTTAAAATTTTCTTAGAAATCCAAAAGATATTTGCCAATGAACAGTGACCTGGATGCTCAAAGGGGATTTGAATTTAAAATTAAGATATGTCATCATTATGTTTCTAGAAAATTTATATTCCATTTAAATCAGTAACATTTAAGAGATTCTATGAGTTCCTATGTCTTTCCTGGATGTTCACATGTTTAACTTCATCTAATTTATAACTCAACTCTACTATCCCCAGTAAATAACTGTGACACTGAAATTTTTCCTATAGCAGCAATATTTAGTTAGTAGCAACCTGTAACTTCAAGACATATTTCAGTCTTAAAGGTGTTTTTCACTATTTCATATCATCTAACTAGTTTTCTAAAAATCAAGTATCAAAATAGAGCAATAGTGTTGTATTTATGGACTCCTCTAACTCTGGCCTATGAGGAAGGTACCAATTGAGGTACCTAGGTTGAGGGTTATCATTAATTAATTATCTTGTCTGTGATCCAGCAACAGTGGGACAGGTGAGACACAACCTCTGCTTCCATGCTGTCCTCCTTCTGCTTAGCCATGCTACTATTGGAAGAATGGAAACTTGGGCTGGGTCTAGAGAATAATTAGAATAACCATGCAAGGAGTATGTTCATTTAATCATGAAGTTTGTGTGGGAAATCGAGTTTTCCAGAATGACTGTTTACATTGATTGAGTACATCAGATACATTTTGTATCTTTCCTTCATTTTCTGCTCCATGTGCGGCAAGTGAAGTGAAGTGTGTGGCACACTCAGATAGAAATAAGCCCTTTACAAAAATTTGTAGTGGTGACAGCTACTATGATTTTTCTCACAATTGGCACAGGAAATCTGGACTGTAATGCAGGGAGGAAATCAACTCATTTACCGATTTCTTCTGCATTGATGGTTTATGTTCCTTGGGGTTCTATGAAGATATCAAAAGAATTCTTGAGGATCAGGAAATCTACATTCCAAATTTTTATATGACTGTTCTAAATCACTGTACTGAGAAAACTAAGAAAGATATATACTGAATTCTGATAATTATCTTTTATCTCTTCTTATGAAAAGATATCATAACCTTTTTCTGGTATGTCTAAATGAATAGTTCAGGGATAGGTTGGATTATCTTCTTGGATTCCACTTGACTCTCATTCCTCTCAGGCTGTGATACCCACTTTTTGTTTTAAGGCCCAACCCATGGTTTTACATATATCTTAATCTTCATATTTTTCTTATTGTGTAATGTGGCTACTTTCCCTGATTTCTTAGTGAGTGTCATCTTTCTTTCCATGACTGGATTCATTCTGGCTTCATGAATGCTCCTGGGCCAAGGCAAAACTGGAGTGGGTGTTTTGAAATCTATTTACAAGAAAGACTTTTCCCTCTTTTGAATCTCAACCTCAAACCAATATCCATTCAGGAAACCCTTATGATACTTTGTGAATAACACAATTTAATATTCTTCGGGCCATAGGAGCACAAGTATTATAATGTATCACTTCATAACCATTATCTTTTACAGTTGATCCTTGAACAACACACAGGTTAGTGTGCCAAATCCCCATGCAGTAGAAAATCCATGTATAACTTTGGCTTTCCAAAAACTTAACTACTAACAACCTACTGCTGACCAGAGCTTTACTGATAACATAAATAGTCAACACATATTTTGTATGTTATACAGTATTACATACTGTACTCTTACAATAAAATAAGCTAATGAAAGACGTGTTAAGAAAATCACAAGGAAAAGAGAACACATTTACAATACTGTACTGTATTTATCAAAAAAATCCGTGGACCCAAGTCATTCAAACCCCCGTTGTTCAAGGGTCAATTCTATTTCCATGAAATGGAAATGGAATTAAAAACATTTTTTTGTAGTGTCTTATCTTGATTCATTTTGATATATGTATTATGAGCATATATTGTGAACTTCTATATTACAATATTCAACATATTATATGAATTTTTTTTTCCAGTAAGGCTGAGTCTCTCATGGCTTATTTGCATTACTGTCCCCAGAAGCCAATGCCTGACCCATAGGTAGTGGTCAAAAAAAGTTTGATGAACATAGGAGTGAATGGATGAACTGTGCTGCTAAATAGTCAATTTCATTAAAATGGTGGCTTCAAATAAAATTTCAGTTATCCTAGCCATTTTAGAATGGATTATCCTATATATTCTAGATAATTAGTTCTTATATTTCATTATATTCTATAGTAGATTTTAATGTAAAATTGTAAATTTGAAAACAGAAAAAAAGTCAAAATCATAAAAGAATTCAATGATATATAACTAAAAACAGGCATGGTTCCCTTCAGCAAGCTTTCCTAGGCAAATCATTTCAGTAAATAAATATTTAACAAGCAATAAAACTGATGGTTATATTTACATGGCAGTCAATTTATGTTCTACAAAAGCTAAATTCTCCATCTCCAATAATACTTTATATTCTTTGACATTAGTCTACAACAAATGGCACAATTGTGTTAAAAAAAAAGAAAGAAAAACCCATAATAAAAACCATTCTCTCTGCCAAATATGTCATTACATTTTTTTTCCTGTTCAGCTGCCAGATGTATTGCATTATATTATCAAATTGATAGATCTAGTGTTATTTCTACATTTACCATTTTACAACAACAAATAGAAATATAAGGAAGCTTTGGTAACAAATCTTGCTTAATATGTATGTGAAGTAGACAGTTTGTCTAAGAGAAAAATATAACTGATGACAGATTTCATTTCAGTCTGCTAGTGCTTATTAAGATGTCTACAAACAAAAAGCCATATCTGGGTACATCTCTTTCTGCAAACAAAGGAAAGTTTTAATTGCTTTAATCAGCATTTGCATTGTCTTTGTGGTGACATAGAAAAACAATTCAGGTCTAATCAGGAAATGTCTTCCAGAGGAAATTCTTCAGCTTAGACTTTAAGTGAAGTTAATAACATATTTTCTATAATTCTTGAATAAAGTTTAACAATGTAATACTGTGCTGACTTCTATTTAAATTATTCCTAAGCCAATAATAGAAAGACTGGTGCTGTTTTTTGGTATGTCCTTATTAGGAATATCATTTTCAGATATGAAAATTATTCCTATAAAATCAAAAGCAGACTGATTAATCAACCTTGAGAGTCAGCACTACATATTTTTTTCCATCAACAATACCTTAAACATAAGGAGGTCTTTGCTTCCCAGGTATTCTTAACAATTCAGTTACTCAAATATGTGCTACATTCTTACTGAGTGAAAGACATTATGATAAACTAAAAACATATTAAAAGGAACACAACCATACTAATAAACATAATAAACTTAGAAAGTTTACTGCAACCTTCAATAACAACCCAATTCATGTCTTAGTATCTCATACTCATCAACTGCATTCTGTAAATACTGCAATGACTCCATTCAGAAAATAGAAGCAACTGTTAATGGGTAGATAATGCAAAATGCAGTATAGAACAGAAAGTGGGCTTCAAAGTTGGGCAGAACAACTTTCAGAGCTTTCCTCAGTCTACCTCATTTGAGTGGTATATGCTTGGGCAAGTCATCTCTTATCTCTCTGGGTCTCAGTTTACTCAATTGTAAAATGGAGATTAATTTGGTTTTCTTCAACCAAAACCATTGAGCCTCTCCTCTGGACCAAGCATTTTGTTGGTATTTGGAACCCATATGCCCTGTCCTCACAAAGCTCCCATCTTGTGTGGATATGTGTATTAGTCTGATAATCACACAACCAACAGGGTGATTTGAGTGTCCTGAGGGTTGCACAGGAGAGATTCATGGTTCGTTTGGGATCTATGTTCTCAGAAGGTGTGATGTATAATAAAAATGAAACTGAGTCAGTGATTCAAAAAAAGTATTCCTGTGAGGAAGACCTGGAAATATGTTGTGCAAGAAATGTTCCGCATGCGTTGAAATGAATGCAGTTTTACATTTCTTTTCAACTTTCTCGGTGTCAATAAGTTTAACACCAGAGGATGAAGTCCCAAGTCATTGCTATACTCTGCTATGGAAGATGTGTGACTTGGGACAAACTGCTTAGTCTCTGTGCCTTGGTTCGCCTAGTTCTAAAATAAGGCTTGTTATTGAGATCAAATAAGTTGATATTCATAAAATTCTTAGAACAGTACCTGACACGTAAGTGTTGTCATTTGTGTCAACTGGTAATCCTGGGAATCTGTCCCATAAGACAAAATGCTGAAAAGACAAAACAGAACAAAACTTTAAACATCTATACCTTATTTTAACAGTGAAAATAAAAGGTTATATAAAGGTATTCTGTTCTTTCCCGGTGTTGAGAGAAGGGAGGGCTTTCAAGACTTTTCTTTCCATCTTGCTACCCTGGGCTGGGGAGGGCATACCTCCCTGGGAATAAGAAAGCCACATGGAGGGACACCTGTGTGGCTCAGTGGTTAAGCACCTGCCTTTGGCTCAGGTCATGATCCCGGGGTCCTGGGATCAACTCACGCATCAGATTCCCACAAGGAGCCTGCTTTCTCCCTCTGCCCATGGCTCTGCCTCTCTCTTTCTGTGTCTCTCATGAATAAATAAATAAATAAATAAATAAATAAATAAATAAATAAATAAATCTTAAAAAAAGAAAAAGAAAGAAAGCCATGTAGGTAGACTCTGGTCATGATGGAAAGTGGCTGGGGCAAATTTGCCTAATCGTCCTACTGTCCTACTGTGAATTCTTGCCTAGAAACTCCACAGATACTGAACATCAAAATAATTCATAAAAGACCTTTGCTTTCAAGGAGCCTACATCCTACTTGGGGAGAAACAACAAGACAAGGCGCATTCCAACATAATAGCATTTATAAAATAATCTACATGGTGATCAGCTCTGTGAATATAAAAATCAAGCCTTATTTATCTTTATGTCCCCCAGAGCCTGACAGTAATGCTCAATAAATATTTGCTGGATTGAATTGAATACATTAACAAGTACAAACAAATAGAATCTGAGCAAGTCATTGCCAAAAGAATGCCACATCAAGGAATGATCCTGGTGGAACTCTGGGGTCCCCGTTGTAACCCTGGTAGACACGAGGAGCCCCCAGCTTTCTTTTGTGAGCTCCTGATGAGCCAATCTACCAAGAAGCCACTAAGGGACAATGAAGCCAGATGGTATATATCAGGTACCATTTGACAGTCTAGGAAGTCTCCCTAATATTGAATACATTTCCTAATGAAATGTTTCTCCCTGCTAATGGGATGTCCATTGTTTTCTGTGAATGATTTCCTAAGTAATTTGACTTATAATTAAAGCAATACTATTACTAATTTCATGCCTTAATTTATTCCTGCAGAATTAAACACTTCTCAAAATGTAAATATTAGTGTGTCAATCTTTGTGGCATCTGGGGATGGGATGGAGTAGTTGCATGAAACTGAGAGTTTCTTATTCAGCAAAGGGAAGTAGAAATCCAGTGCCTGTATATTCCTTATGGGCTCTAGGTTTTCCAAAAAAATTCTTTCTTTGGGATCCTGTCCTTACCTGATCCTTTTTCTCTAAAAAGGATAAACATAACCATTTTTCCGTTCACCCTGTCTGCCCAAAGCAGAAGCTGACACTCCATTCTCCTATTCTAAGAAACTTTGGGGATTTAGGTTATTATGCAAATAAATATGCTGATCGAATTCAGGCAGATGCCTTCTTTAGTGTCTTGAGTTGTTGTGACTCTCTTAGAGTCTTGTTACTCAATATATGATTCTTGGCCTGGCTGCATCAGCATCTCATAGGAACATAACAGAAATACACAATCTCAAGCCCTATCAGAACTATCTAGAACTCAGGTGATACACATGCTCACTCTAGTTTGAGAAGCACTGTCCTATGACATACATTTGGAGGATCAGTGGAGCAAAACGTTCCTGGGAACACAACTAGACTGAAGGGAGTTGGGTCACCTGTTGATCACATGATATCAGATAGCCACCCTGACCTAAAAGGCTCCAAGGAATTTGGGGCGGGGGGCTTAGTTACAAAAGAAGTCCATTTCACCCAATGGATTTTCTAAATGGTTATTGCACTGATCTCTCTTTTGCTGATG
Organism: Canis lupus baileyi; assembly: GCF_048164855.1. Classification (NCBI taxonomy): domain Eukaryota; kingdom Metazoa; phylum Chordata; class Mammalia; order Carnivora; family Canidae; genus Canis; species Canis lupus. The sequence continues at coordinate 35,054,393 of NC_132854.1, read as the reverse complement.
AGAGTGGGAAAGATGAAGTCCATTATTGATTTGGAGTGATTACAGAACATCATAAGCAAGCAAGAGATGGCAGAAATGGTGAGTGTGCTTACGAGTTGAATGGGCACCATTGGGGGGATAAAGGAGCTGGCATTTACATTAAGACAAAAGGGCAAGTTTTTGCCTTTGTAAATATTTGCCAGCCAGGAAGTCAGAGAAATCTGAAGGAGACACGTGTTGGGAGGTACTGCTGAGTTCACTTAGCGATATTTTCAAGATAATCTGCTGTATTATGGTCATTGGAATTCCATGTGCATTAAGCTGTTGAGAACTTTATATAAAAATATTTATGCTTTTAGCTGCTCTTGAATAAAATTTTATTCTTTTCTTTGATGCTATTGTCTGTTGCACACCTTTTGCCTATTATCAGTCACAAATTATCAGTACTGAATTATTCTGTCAAGTGAGAATCTAGGAACTTTACACCTGCCAGTTTAGGCTGATTTTCAATATTGTGTGAAAATGCCAAGGAATGACCTGTCAGTCTGTATTTGTGACAAGAGTCCTATTCATGTTGCTCAATGGTTTGTAGAAGTGTATCTTTGAAGAATTATTTTTATATGGTCCAGTACATCTCAATATCCTAGACAATAATTATCTTGAATGCTAGGCCCCAAATAAAGCAGAGGAATGAAATAAAAGGAAGGGGTTGCTTTAGTTAGTAATTATATGTGAATATGTTGTAAAAAAATCCGTCTCATTTTCTTCTGAGTCTATTCAAATCTCAATTGTAAACAAATGCAATTTTTGTACATATGAAAGTCTGAGCCATTTGTGATCCTATAACGTAACTGTACTTCAATGATGGGGTGCCTCCTCCTGTTATGATAACCAATATAAAGTACTACTAAGAAAAGAATGAAGATCTGTGGCAGAAGTAGTAAAACTTATTTCCCAAACTCCATGAAACTCTCTTAAAATTAGAATGAGGTTTTCAGAGGTTTGTGGCAAATTGCTTGTAGTTTTCTTTGGATACATTTTTTTTCCTTCTTATCTTGAACACAGGTCAACAATAACAGGGCCAGGAGGTAATAACTAATCTGTTTGATTGACGACCTCTGCTGGCAGGCCTGAGCCAAAAAAAGCACAAAACCCAGAAAACTGCTTTTCTGATAGGTTTGTGGCCGGCCTCAAGGTTAGGTCTTCATTTCTTGCCCAGGCATGCCAGAAGCATTAAGGCTCCAGTTCCATGTAATACTAAAAGTAGCTAACACTTTGTGAGTGTTTACTGTGTGCATAAGCTCATGTAATCTGCTCACAACAAATCTATGTGCCAGGCACTCTTCTCAGCCGTCTACAATTGTTAGCTCATTCAGTTCTTATAATAAAACATTGCCCATTTTCCTGAAGGAGATTTTAGTAGAGAGAATTAAGAAACTGACCCAAGGTCACACGATCAGCAAATGACAAAGCCAGGACACAACTCCAGACGACCTGACTCTGGGGTGTGCCCTTTGAACTGCCCAACTATGTAAAACACTGCGTAATGCAAAAACCTGAGTGCTTTCCATACCATGTGCTGTATCTAATTTAATCCTCACAGCAATCAAACAAAATAGTCTGTATTATTATAAACCCCATTTTATAGATGGGAAAAGAGAGGCCCAGCTTGCTCAAGAACAGAATGATGGTTCAGAATTATGAACAGGTGGAAAATGACTGGAAACCCCATCATCTTAAGCGATTTGCTCGATCTAGATCTCCAAATATAGGAGGCAGCAATAAAGCTGCTTTATCTTGAAGACTAAACATATGGATTATTAAGACTGAAAAGAATTGGATGAGAAAGGTAATTCAGTTTGAAATCTTACCAGAGGAGAAGCCTGCTCTCTTTCCCAGAGGATGGTATCTCAACTGCCATCATTATAGTTCAACTCTTCCAGGTTTGGGGCATTGTATTCTCCTGTGGCTTTATTGCCTCTTGTTATTTCCTCCTTCCCAGTCAGTGTCAACAAGATTCTCATGTCTCCCACCAAGAGTGCCCTGGGATGCAATGTCTACTGCCTGAAGACTTTCTCCCGCCTCTTTCTTTTCTTTCTTTCTTTCTTTCTTTCTTTCTTTCTTTCTTTCTTTCTTTCTTTCTTTCTTCCTTTCTTCTTCTTCTTCTTCTTCTTCTTCTTCTTCTTCTTCTTCTTCTTCTTCTTCTTTCTTTCTTTCTTTCTCTTTCTTTCTTCTTTCTTTCTTTTTTTAAAGACATTTACTTATTTATTCATTCATTCATTCATTCATTCATGACAGACACAGAGACACAGGCAGAGGGAGAAGCAGGCTCCACACAGAGAGCCCAACATGGGACTTGATCCCAGGTCTCCAGGATCACACCCCAGGCAGAAGGCAGTGCTAAACTGCTAGGCCACCGGGGCTGCCCCTCCCTCCTCTTTCCACCTCCATTGGCTACTGTCTTTTTTTCCAGGACCATTAGGTTCAGTTCAGAGGTCACTCCCAACAGAAGCCCTACGTTGATCTCTTCCTTCAGATTATATGAGGCATCTGTCCCCCTTTCCTGGGCTCCCCTGATACTCTTTCTACATCTCTATGCATTGCAATTCTCTCTTACATATGTATCTGCTTACTCAAATAGACCACATCCTTCTTAAGGACTAGGATTTTGTTTTGCTTCTATTTTGTATATCCAGCACCTAACACTGTGCTTGGCAGATAGTAGGCTCCCAACAAGTGATGACTACATCATGTACTATCAAGAGCCCCAAAAACCTTATGGGGAGGTTCTCAGAGTGTTCACTGAGAATCACAAGCATTTCTGCATTTTTCTGCTTTTAGAAGACAGATCAGGAACAAGTCAGGCATCTAGAATGCAAATCATAAAAAAGTGTGAGGGGAGAGAATGAGTCAAGGGTCCTTTGATCTTCAAATTGAATGGAAATAGAAGAAAATAGGAAGTTTTCCCCTATTTTACCATTTTGCAGGACCATGGTGCACTTGTCAAAACCAAGAAACCAATACTAGTACATGACTACTAACTGAACTCTCTGTAGTTTGTTTGGATTTCAATAGTTCTGCCCCAATCTTTTCTTTCTGTTCTGGGATCCCATTTCCAGAATATCATCTCACATTTACCCCTCATGTCCCCTTAGCTTCCTCTTAACTGTGGCAATTTCTCAGACTCTTCTTACCTTTTGATAATTTTGAAGCTGTTTTGTAGCTGTCTAGTTTGATTTGAAGTTCAACAAGATTCTAGCAAAAGAGTGATATTAGATTACAATCTTTGCTAAAGTTTTCTGCAATATCATGAGTCCTGACAGATTCAGTCCTTGACCTGCTCCTAGGCTCCCAGAGGGAACCAAATATTTGACCCTCTCTGAGTGACCTTTTAACTAATCATCCCCCCAAATCACAGCATCATGAAGTCCTATGACTTAGGCATTAGTTAAAACATTTTATCCACAATACAAGAAAGGACAGAAGTCTGAGTAAAAGCAGATGTGTTGAAAATATCTATTCATACAAAGTATATTTCTCAGTGATGGTTCTAACCCTATAAGTATTAAGCATTAAAAATTTAATTTAACAGGGTGAGTAATGAAATGGCTTTAGGATTGGAAGATCTCAGTACATTTTCCAACTCTGTCTCTTAAAAACTGTGTGATTTCAATCCCAACACTTAACCTCAATAATCTCATGTATATCCATCTGTAATTATAATTCTCAAATGTGATAATACATGTAAAAAAATTTTATGATCTCTGTAGCTTGATATACACATTATTTTTTTTGTCACCATTGTCTCATTGTCTCATCTCAAGTAAAAACACCAATAGACTAAGATGCTTTCTTGTATGTTAGAAGTTTTTATTTCAAATTTCTCTTCTTGGTTACATCTGTTTTTGGAACAGTTGTAAAAGCTATTTTGGTTTCCATACAAAATATTGCCAGGTATTTATTTAGCTTTCACTAAAACCTTACCACATAGGTAGAAGTATGATCCAATTTTAACGTGGAGAAACTGAGGCCCAGAGAGATTTATACAGCTTAACCAAGATTACACAGTAAGGAAGTAGAGGAATCAGGGTATAAACTCAAGAAGCCTGGCTGAAGCATACTAGCTCCTAACTATGAACCTATAACACCTTTTCTTAAAAGATTTTATTTATCTATTTGAGAGAGAGAGAGAGAGAGAGAGAGTATGAGCTGGGGGAGGGGCAGACAGAGAGGGAGAGAACCTCAAGCTGACTCCATGACAAGCATGGAGCCCAATGCATGGTTGGTCCCACGACCTTGAGACCATGACCTGAGCTCCAATCAAGAGTTGGATGCTTAATTGACTGAGCTACCAGGAACCCCAATCCTTTACTACATTTTAAGAAGTTTCTCCAAAGATGCAACTCATCCCAAAAATTGCTGTGCAAAGATGTTCTTACATCAAGTTGGGAAAGCATAACTTAGAATTGATATGCCACTTGGGCTTCACACTTTTTTGATGGCAAGCTGAGGACACTGGTCTGACTCCTAGGTTTTCTGTCATTAAATATAAAATAATTAACTTTCCACTCTTCCAGATCCTTTTGTTTAATATCTAGGCCCAAAATAGGTCTTGAACTCATGACCTTAAGATCAGGAGTCATACCCTCTACCATCTCAGCCAGCCAGGGTCCCCTCCATTCTTCTAGATCCTTAATGGCCAATACATTCCCTACATGATCTTTCAAGTCTTTATGTATCTTTAGATTTAGAGGACCTCAGAACTATAACAAGTTGAAATAAGCATTAGATATAAATAAATTATTTATGTGGGGAAGGATTCAGTATTTTGACCATTTCTTTTCAATGTAGACCATGAAGCTCATAAATCCTACTCAGAAATAACATTTTCCTTGAGATTCTGGGTGGCAGCCCCAAACACTTGGAATCTCTCCAAGGATGGCTGAAGTCTAAGAGATCGTGCAGTATGGAGCCAGCCCAGGATGTGTGGTATGGGTGAAGTCATCCACAGTCCTGCTTGTAACTTGGACAACCTCTTGAATAACACAGAATTATCTCTCTCCACAAGAAGCAGCTGTCATCTAATCGATGCAGTAAATTGAGAAATAAGCTTCTTTCCAAGATGGTTGGCAATTGCGACAATTAATATTGACATGCCCTTACTTTGTATTCTCTTTTATTCATGGTGTTTTCTCAACATTGCCTCTTTAATACAAATCAAAGGGATAGACACTGAACCTTAGGCATGCTGTGACCTACATTCTACCCATTCAAGAAAGTCCACAATCAAGGACTGCATTTTATAGTGTGATTTAGTAGCTTATTTAAGTAGGAAGAAATTCAATGTATAACTTATGATATCCACTTACATTAAAGCTGGATATCACCATGATAGTTTCTCCACCACATTAATTCTTCAGGAATGTCAATCACTTCAAACCCTCTCCAAATATTTCTGAGAGTTCCCAGGGGGTGGGTGTCTCATGTGAACTTTACTTCTTAATCCTGCTGTTTACCCACTGTCAGGCATTGGTGGCTATTCTCCTCCATGCTCCTTTCTGTTGAGTGACATCTTCTTTCTTGGCTGAGGCACCTCCACTGTTGCTGATGCCAATTAGCATCCGGGCCAAGTTGGCTTTTCCCAAATGTACTTGTGCTCTCAATGCTGCTGAGTCCTCTCACCTTCAATTTCCCATAAAGATTTTAGTAAAACCATTCTTTAAGTGTTTACTTGATGTTATGTTACAAATCTACCTTCCCTGTCCTTATTAATGATGTCACAGTGCCCTGATCAGACTGCATCCTTTCCTTCCACTCACTCCCACTTCCCCCATTTATCCCTAAATCTGAGTGGTTTCCCAGTTAAGCTCATCATTTATATGGACCTGGACAGGTACTGCTCCACAATTTTCCAGATGTGCCAGATTCTTTTGCTTGAATCTTAAGGTGAACACCATTCATGCTCAGATTTTCTGTATCGCTATCTAAAGAGGCCAAGTTTCCATAACCTGGTAATGCAACAGTCATAATGAAAATGTATTTCCTTATTATGTAAGGGCTGTTTATGAAATCCCAGTACATTTCTCACAGCCAGATTAAACATTTTATTGCCTTTATTTTTCATCAAGTATGCAAATTCTTTTTAGCAGGTTTCATTTTTGATTTAAAACCATTTTTCATGAAAAACTAAATCATTTACGGCCATATGGTCTCATGACAATGCATAGTTAAGAAAAACTCAGTGAATTTTATACAGAAATGCCTCTTTGATGTCCTTTCAAGTGAAAGAAATGTATTTTTTAGCTATAAGTGAGCTGCTTTAAGAAAGAACTTAAATGTCGATAAACATGTAATGTGGGTACTTGCCAAAAAGAAAAGATGTAGGTCAATACCCTCTCCTTCTTTTTATAGAAAAAGAAGTTATGGTTTGGTTCCTAGCAGGAAGGGTCACAATGATGTACTCCCATATGCTATTGTATATATGGAAGCAAAAATAAAAAAGACATGCTATGGACGATGCAAGATAAAGCAGGAACTGACAGTATTAACATGTGATCTGTTGGTATTTGGCACTGACATGTTTCACATGGTTTCTTTCCTGGATGCAAGAAGTTCAGGCAAAACTGCAAGAACTGCCAATAATGAAAATAGCTATCATTTACTGAGAGTGTACATGTACTGAGCACTTTAGTATGAGCTATATATGCCTTAACTCATTTTGGCTTTACATCATTATTCAAAAAGCATGTTGACTGTCCCACTTACAGACAAGAAAACTAAGGCTCATGGAGGAAAAGTAACTTTCCTAAAGGTAAGTTGACAATGTGGGGATCTGAGCTTGACTTGAAAGCCTGCATGCTTCCTGCAGTACTATGATGCCTTTCAGGAAAGAAAGAAAAGAAAGAAAGAAGAAAGAAAGAAAGGAGAAAGAAAGAAAGAAAGAAAGAAAGAAAGAAAGAAAGAAAGAAAGAAAGAAAGAAAGAAAGAAGAAAGAAAGAAAGAAAAGAAAGAAAGAAGGAAAGAAAGAAAGAAGGAAGAAAGAAAGAAAGAAAGAAAAGAAAGAAAGAAGAAAGAAAGAAAGAAGAAAGAAAGAAAGAAAGAAAGAAAGAAAGAAAGAAAGAAAGAAAGAAAGAAAGAAAAAGAAATCAGCTGAGCTCTTGGGTATCCTTTATTCTGGACACCTCCTACTTGAATACTCAACCAATCAGAAAGCAAGTACCAGGCAATCAGGAAGTAATGTGGCATGATCCTAAATAATACCAGTATGGGGCATTGCCAAGGCTTCAGTTTGAATCCCAGGACTGCCATTCATTACCTGTGTGACCTTGAGAAACTATTTAATCTGCCTAAGTATATATTTCCTCATCTGAAATGAGGATAATAACTCTATTCTCAAAAGACTCTTAAGGAGTTAAATTAAGTAATGTATATGTCACCCGACCCTATTCTTTTGAGATAATAGTAACATACACTGCTCCTGGAGCTCACCTGCATGACCAAAGTCAATATCCTCTCAGTTATTTCTGCAAGCCTCCTTTCTGCCCCAAATCATGTTCTTGTGATGGAAACTTATCATGACCAATTTTTCCTTCTTTTAATGAAAGGACTCCTCTTCCAGACTCGGCTGCTCTCCAGCCAGGAGCTTCCCTGCTTCCCTCAAGCAGCACTCTGGTTTGTGACAGAGTCAGGAAGCAAATAGCCTTCTTCCCAGTTTGGGGATCTATTTTCTAACATGACCCTTTGAAGCAGGCTTCTGTTTCCTGCCCAGAACACAATTTCTTTCACAAATACAACTTCTGCATTTATTTTTTTCTAAATCATCTCATCTTTGGCTCACAGTACCACTTTCTCCTGTTAGCAAAGGACAGATACCATGCATCCCACAAGCATTGTTCATTTCCTTCTTCTCCCTTTTCATCTTCCTTCTCCCCACATCCATCTCTTTGCTTTTAGCCAAAATGTAAAAGTCCCCTTACTTTCCTGAAGAGATACCTAGAAGAGTCACTAGCTCATGCATTTTGCCGAAGTCTAGCCTCTGAGTACCAGTTGGGCTCAACTCAGCCTGATAAGGAAATTTTACAGCACAACATCTGTCACATGGCAACTATTCAGTAGCTGGCAATTCCTTTTCTAGTTCTGGCATTATGTTTGGACCTTCAGAGATTTAAGGCAATGTAATCTGGATGCTCTAGGGTATGACAGTTGAAGGTAGTGTCATGAATGTAGTATAAAGAAAGAAAATGATTACTTCAAATGTCTTGCTATTAAGTATAGAAACATCAGGACTTGCCAATAGGACAAATGCCTACAAAAAGACTAAAAAGTTATACATGAACATTCTACATTGATAGACAAAGAGTTTTGCCCTATTTTCTTATTTAAGGAATGTATTTATGGGAAAGTTTGGATTTCAGAGCCTGATTAATGAAGGTATTGCATCCACTCATGGAAAAGGATCTAAGGACAAGGTGAAGCCTAAAAAAAACCAATTTGAAGTGAAGTATGCTCATCCAAGAAATGAGAATAGACAGAAAAGCATGGGGAGATAGAGAAATGAGGCAAAGAAAGATCACCTCTGTTTTAAACCGATGGTGAAATGACCTAGGAGTAGAATGTTCTAGCCTGGAGTGTAAACAGAAGTAGTAGAAGAGGTACAAAGAGAGAAACTGCCATCAGGACAAGGGAAGAAAGCTTGCACCCTGAATCGAGAGCAAGGATGTTTGAGAAGCAGAGAATTGTATCACTCAATGAAAATAATATAGAAAAATAATGCATCCTTTTCAAAATGCCACCCTGGTGTCACCATTCCTCCTTAGCAGCTAATATCTCTCATTACTCCCTGAATTATTAACATGTCTTTAAGACCCTGGATGCTCAGGCACCTACCTAACCCTCCAGCCTGGAAACACAATTCTTTTCAGTTCCTGGGCTACGCTGTCTCCTTAACACAGAGCTCTGTGCATGCAGCTCCCTCCCATCGACACTTGGCTTCTGGCCTTGGCTGCACTGCTAACTTGCTGGGCAACTTCTTAGAAGCCACTTCAAGTCTCTGAGCCACGAAATCTTCCTCTTTCTTGGAGGGAATTGAGTAAGAATATCTCTAAATTCCTCTCCAGATCAAATATTGCATGAGTTTATGAATATTCAGCGGAATGTTATTAGCATAATTCCAGGCTCAGGGAAAAGGGAAGGTAATTGACATTTATTAAGAGGCCACTGTAATGCTTTGTTTTGACCTAACAAGAAAAAGGCATGCTTCACTTACAGAATTTCTCCAATTGCATGTATTGTAAGGAAGGAAAAAGTAATCATGATAGGAGATAAAAGCAGATGATAAAAATGTTGCCTTTAAAATTGTGTTTACTAAATACATGTAAGTCTATAAAGAAACCATTTCTATTGTTACTGCCAACCCTACAGTCATTATTCTTGACTGTAGTTTTGACAAATTGACCCCCTTTCGTTAAATATTTCTACAACCCTACGTGTTTACTCTGTGTGCCTTCTGAAGATCACTCTAACCTTCTCAAACTCCTTGGTCTGCCTCTTTCACTAAGATCAGGATATCATAATTACTTTCAACTGATTTTTCAAATGCCTGTCTTATATCTATTCTTCATTTTATTTTCTGGCTTAGAGATTTTCCCACTTCCTCAATAATATCAGTTCTCAGGAAGGAGTTAGCCAATTTGGCTTGTGAATGTGAGGAGGGTTGGAATCTGGGAAAGGAGTCAGGGATGACGGAGTCTGTAGTCATCCCCAGGAAAAGCTATCCCCAGAAAGGGGCCAGGCATCACAATCTGAGGCCTAGAGAGGCCATGGAAGCAGAGTGGGAGCACTCACTAATGTGATAGGGTTGGATGGGGGTCCGATTCAAAGGCGTAGGCAGATGAAGTAGAAGGCGCAGTAGAAAACCACAATCTCCCACTAGAATCAGGGAAAGAGACACTGGAAATCAACTGGATGGAGATGTAGGAACAGAGCTAAATGAGGCAAAAACAGGGACTGAGACTAGCACAAAAGATAGGGACTCTCTTCAAGACAAACTGAAATTGTCAGTTCTTCCTCTTCCATACTTCCTGTCTTCACAGAGATTTTGGACCAGTCTCTCCTTTCCAATTCTGAAATATGGGAGAAAACGCATATTGTGCCAGATGTAAACCACACACTGTACCTGTGTACAGAAAACAATTATTTCATTCCTTTACTTGACCGACAAATATTTCCTTAAAAAATGGGTAGCACACATTAATATAAATGGGATTATTTAACTCAGCTGTAGTGTAGAAATGATAATAGTTTTATTAATATTATTCATTTAAAATTCAGCCTTAATTCTGACATTTGAAGTAAGTGCAAACAGAGTGACCCTAACAACAATATGGGCTTCTTCAATTACATATGCAAACAAGAATTCATGGAGCAAGGTAGTATGGAAATAAGACTCCCAGTCCACTGATAAGAATAACGTCTGCCCACCTTCTCAGAGTATTTACTTGAGGACAATCTTTTCGTGATTTGATAATCCCCTTTTACTCAGTGTCGAGGAGAAGAAATAACAGTAAATCAGGACACACTATTCCTATAAAAAAATTTTTTTTTAAAGATTCTAGCTCAGTTCATGAGTTTTTACATCCTAGGTTCTTGATACCCATGGGAGGATGTTAGTTCGCTAGGGAAGATTAATTTTGGAAGTGATTCTGCTGGCAGACCAATTAGAAGGAAATCTTACTCAAAATATATTCTACACGGTGTTCTTTTTGTGATGGTGGCATCCAAAATATATCTATGCTTTAGGGCCCAGAAATCTGAAGATCTTAGTTCTTCAGGTTACCCATTTCAGAGGAGTTAAAGCTGTTCTTTGAGAAAAAGGATGGCCTTTTTCAAATATAAACCCCTGCACTACCCACAGTGATTTTCCCACTTGTGAAACTCCTCAGTTGTCTAAGCTTTATCTAATTTGCTACTTGAATGGTTGTTAAAAAAGAGATGTGTACCTCCATTTAACCAATAGCTCAGAAGATGGGCACTTGAGATCTGTATGAGCAAATTGAGCTTTGATTTGACTGTGATAAACTATTTGGCAAAAGCTCAGTGGAGATGCTGATTTTTGACAGGAAAGAGAGTTTATGAAGTAAGAAGGGGGATGGCACCAGAGTGAAGCTTTTGAGAATCGGCGTGACTGTTTTTGCCAATTCTACCCTGGTTGCTAAAAATTAGATATTCAAGAGAGATTCTATCGTTCCTAACCTTGCTCTTTCTCATTCTCTTGCCTCTCCCAGCCCACATCAGTCTTAACTGCCAAAGCTGAGAATTGCATCTTCAGCCGCAATATTACTGATACTAGAAAATCCTATTCCTCCAATTTTATTCCTCCAACCATTGGAAGCCTGGAACATTGGAAAATATTGTGATCCCCACTGACATTAATTCAAAATGAAGATAATTTTAGTAGTCTAAATAAAAATGAAACTGCTCAAAGTGAAAGAATTCACACATCTACAGAAATTACAACAGTGTTTTTCCAGGTTTTTCTTCTTTATTCTCTCCCTTTTTCTCCTGTGTTTTGCCTGTTGGGTCATCCAGCACTGGTTGGGGTGCAAATCTTTGAGGATCATTGATCTAAGGGATGTTAACTTTCTTTTCCTTCAAAGTTCTCCAAATGCTATTACTGACCTAGGTGAGGGCATCTGAAAGTAATATACCTGGACTATATTATCTTATTTTCTGGAAAAATGCCTTCACTGAATTATGATTTAATTTTATGCCCTCGGCTTTTATAAAAGGTCATTTTTGAAGAATAGTCATTCATCCATTTGGAGAGCCATTCTATATCTTTTGCAAAAGCTAGTGAAAGACTTTGAACATCACGAGACCTAAAGTGTCTTATACAAGCATTCACGTGGCATATTTTTCCTAATATTTAGAAGCGGAAAAGTATTTTTTCTTTCAAGTTTTTACTCCACTTATGCAAGGAGCGTTTAAAACCAGATATCTAATACAGTTTGCTTTTTGTTTGTTGAAAAGTGCAAAGTGAATTTGAGTTTTTTATTGTTGTAACTAGCTCACCTTCCCAAAAGGAAAAATGTTTCAGCTCAGGATAAAATATTGTTCTGTGTCTCCTCAACAATGGTTTGCTTTTCATCTAATGGACACCGAATCTTAACCCATCATTTCCCTCTTCACATTACCTTCAAGAAAAAATGAAGGCAATTTTGTGCCCCTGCCTCCAATAATTAATTGTACAAGGCTTAATAAGATGCATTTTGTTTGGCAATCTCTGCTAGGTGCCTCTCATTTCCCACCCTCCCTTTGCTGTTGCCATGTGTCCCTTACTTGGGTCGACTGTAGTGTATCTGACCACATTGTTAATGTAGTTGTAAAAACATTTTTAAACCTCCCCCACTTTGAATTGCTTAAGGGAAAATAAATGAATGAATAGGTAAATAATTTTAAACAGCCATCTCAGACTTTTGTTCCTTTCATTCTTCTTATAATTATTCCTGAAATTTCCATTTTAAAATTGTATGATTCTTTCCTGAAGGTAGACATTGCTATGATGATGTTTTAAAATATAATGATAAAATAATAATAGCAGTAATGGTGGGATGAAGAGTTATAAAGGAGGGAAAGGGGCAAAGACTTTGGTTTTGCAAGGAGGCTGGGAGAATGAAGAAACTATGTAGTTTGAGCTTGAGAGAAATTGTGAAAAAATACGGAGGACACACAAAGCATGACTAATTTTTATTGATGAGACTTTCTCCAGTTCTCCCTTCCTCCTGATTTTCTTTGTTTTAGTTTTTCTTTCTTCAGATGCAATTTCTTTGTTGAAATCTTTACGTTTGCCACTCCATTTCTTCTTTCTTTAATACCCTTCTAAGTACTAAACATACTCTCAACTATGGACACACTCAGGTCTAAATAGAAAATGTAGGTAATGCAATAAAACTCCATAGTAGCTATGTAGCTAAACTCCCCTTTGAAGTATGCACCTTGGCACAAAGTTGACTGGAGACCTCACCAAACCAAACTCATCTTACTGTTAAGAAACTATTTTCATAATCACATGTGGAGAAGTGAATGTGGGCATAAAGCTCACAGCACCTGAACATAAAGAGGACATACTTTAGCACAAGCCAGTGCAAATTAATAAGATGAATAATAAGAGTAATTAATGAGAACTTACAAAGATGATGTGGGGGAGGGAAAGATGCAGCTATGAGGATTTGTGAGGATAATCAATGAGGTGATTTGGTAGGGCTAAATATTGCATACATTGTTATGTGTCATTAAATGATGGCTTCTTTCAGAAATACCATAGTAGCTTTTCTTTCAGCATTTTGGATGTTACCATCTCTACATCAGTGGTTCTCGACAAGGAGTGAGGGGGGAGTAGGAGCAATAATTCTTCTCCTCAGGGGACATTTGATAATGTCTGGAGACTTCTGGTTGTCACAGCTTGGAGAAGAGGTCCTAGTGGCATCTAGGGGGAAGATGCCAGGGATGCTGCTAAGCATCGTCTGATGCACAGGAAAGCCTCCATGACAAAGAATTATCAGGGCCAAAATGTCCATAGTGCTGAGGTCGAGAAAACCTGCTATGCATCCACTCTGTGCTGTTCTGCTTCTGTACTTGGTCACTCAGTATTCTATCGTGCATCACCTTCTGTCCACAATACCCAAAACCTAGCTCAATGGAGAGCACAGCATCATAGAAAACAGTCTGCCTCTTCAGAGTGTTCACAGAGTAATCCAGCATCTGATACACAAACAGAAGGGATAAGTGCAATTAGAGTGATTTTTTTTTTAAAGTGCTATATGAATAGAGAAAGGAGAGATCATCCATTTCTCACTTGGCAGAGATAAGGAAAATCTTCAGGCACAAGTGGGCATTTGAGTAAGATTTTGAAGGTTGAGGAGCTATGGCCACATCATATAAGTATATGAATACACAATAAAATATTTCCTCTCAAAAACGTAAACAAGATTTAAAATACCAAGTTGCTGCTATTTACGCTACAATGAGAACATGACACATACGAATAAATTTTCTATTCCTATTATCTATTTCTCTTCTCTAAGAGAAAATGTACATGGAGATGTCCTACAGCATCCATTATGCTGCCTTGGAATTCTCTACTATCCCAAGGGACCTTATGGATGATCTTGAACCGCATTGAAGAGTATTTGAAATCCACCTGACCAAAATGTGCAAAACACTTCTGTATTAAATCAGATCAGCCTGGGAAGACGTCCCTACTTTTCAATCAGCTGCAGCAGTTCCATCGAGAGAACAAAATCTACACACAGGTGGCCTGGTTTATGCACAAATTTCTGGTACATTTGATCGTTGTGAGAACGCCAAGAGGATATTTTAATTTTTATTTGAGGGAACTGAATTACCTACATGTTTACTTGCATTGGCATTACTTTTAGGGAAACATGATTAAGAAATTCTAGGATTCTCACTAGAGAATAATAGCCTGGGTGTACTTTGGAAACCGTAAGAGTCAAATGGAATAGTAAGCCAGAGGTCCATCACACGGAGACTCATCCAAGAGAGCGCCCTGAATTAAAGATTTGTGGGAAAGTGAATTGAAAAAATTCTTCTTTTGTTGGAGATCTTTTCATCATTCTAGAAGACAAGCCGTCTTTCTGAAAGTATCTATTTGAGTGATCTCAGAAGCTATTGAAAACATAATAAAGCAAATTCTCCCCTTGATTCCTAAGTACTAAAGATCTCCTTCCCTAATCATAGCATTTATGTGTTTTATAAATATGGACAGACATTATGAGCTATAACTCAAATATACATTTGTAAAAAAGAAAAGGTTAAACTGTACATATTTAATAACGTCTTATAGCATGCGTTTCTTGTTTTATGAACCGCATTGTTCAATATCTTATAAGCTGCACTTTAATCCCAATAAAATTTTTTTTTAAGTGGAAATGACATTAGGACTTTAAGTGGCACCGCAGACCTGGCTTCCTCGCTCTGGTGTGTCAGCTGTTTCCAACCTGCCGATACAGATCTGCATTTGAGTGTCACAACTCGGGTCACAGCCAATGCTTGGTTTGCTACCTCAGAAAAGTAATAACTCTTACCACTGGCTGGCTAGATAAATATCTGATTAAAGATGGGCCTAAATGAATCTGCAGATGGTTGGTCCGCACCGAGAGGTAAAAGCATTCTTGCTCCGGGCTTCCAGAGAGGCTTAGGGAAGCCTGGAGAGTGAATGTAGGCCACACGGAAAGGAAGCCGGCCCTGGCAAAGTGATGGAGTTTCAAACTGTCTAACTTTTCGGTTGTGTGTTTTTTATATGTTAAATATGGTTCAGAAGATTAAAGTCTTCATTTTAGGCAAAGAAAGGAAATAATGTTTCCTGTCCCATTTGCCAAGCTAAGTGAACAACTGTTCCTGCACAATTAGAATTGTTAATTGATTTGAAAACATAGGGCTTTGAAGGTGGAAAACCGCTGACATTATTTCAATGGGGAAATGCACTCCTGAGAGGGAGCACTGCAGTACAATTTCTCTCCTTGTTTTGTTGAATATACATCTATAAAAACACTGTGAATCATGCAGTAAAAACTGCTGTGCTGATATCATAAATCTCTGATAATAAAAATTTCATTGTTGAAACAATAAAATAGACTTTTATTATAACACAGAGTATCCACCTAAACATTGTCCTTTTAGCTTCTTCGAGTTAAATGTATGCACAGTTTTACAGTCTATAAACAGATCTGGAATAAAAGTTAATAAATGTCAAAATTTGCATTTCAAAAAATTCTTGCTGCATTTTAGGGAAGATCAATCTATGAACCTTTCAACATTATGTCAAATGAAATGCTAATTGTACCTTTAGGAATTTCAGAGACAGTGACAAGAAACTAAATGCTCTGTTCCTTTGCATCAGCAAGTCGAGGATAATTGTATATCTACTCTTGTGAACTTCTAAGAAAAAAAAAGAAAAAAAAACTAAGAAAAAAGGGTTTTCTATTCTTTAACTCAGGAGGGTAAACTCTTTCAGCCACCCTCCATCAATCTACCTTCAAATAAAGTGTGTTAACATGTTGACAGTGGACAAATCACACAGTGCTGCATTTATTCATTTTATAATAGGTTTGTCAAATGAGCTTCAGTTAAAGAGATTTAGGAGTAAGAAAAATTTTCAGCTAGAAATAACCGACTTATTCCATTCAAAGTGATGTAAGGTTTAAAGGGGGTACTTCTTAAAAGCCTAATCTTTATTAAAACGCACAATTTTTGAAGGCTAAGTCACAAAAATAAATATCAGGAGCCCAAAAAGTGCTTTTATTTTCCCTACCCTTAAGATAAAGAACTAATACATCCCTTCCCTATTCTGTAATAAATCGTAGCACTGAATCTCTAAGAGATACAAATTATCCTCTATGCTGTCTTCCGAGTGTGAGTATAGATTGAGCCAATGAGCAATGTTATCTAGAAAATAGCACTTAGTGTAAGGTTTGTGCCATTTTTTTGAACATTATCCTATTTGTGGCACTGCCTTCATTTCAGAGGCAGGCTGCTGAAATATTTGGTACACCTGCAGAGCCGTGAAAAACGAAGGTCTGTGCAACTGGAAAGCTGCTCAGGTTGTTAACCTGCAGCGTCTGGTCACCTATCACCACTTTAAAAGTAAAATAGGCATTTTCACCTTCTTCAAATACCATTATAGATAGTGTCGAGTCTAAAGCAAAGATTGTTCGCCTCCACATTTCTGGATCTTTACATTGTCTATTGATATGTATTAGGAATATGAAGCAGAAGCACTTTGAACATTGAAAAGACTTCATTTACAAAGTATATTACACAGGGCCATTTCCAGGCTTGTACTGGACAGCCGATTTGTAACCCCACTGCTTGTATGAAAGAAAAACACCCGAGCATTCTCACACCACAATCACGATGTGATTTTAATAAATTCTGTGTTTTAAAAAATCCAGATGGAAATAATACATATTTCTTGCTCTACTAGATGATACCACTTTATCTTGGGCAAACTCTAAGTTGCCTAAAAACATTGTATTTTCTGTTTCAATTTACTCCACCAATTTTTCACTCAATGCATGAATATATTGCATTTCTAATCCTGTTAATCCTTAATAAAAATGAGAATTCTCTGCAAGCCAACAAAAATTAAGATATATTTATGAAAATATGTAAAGGCATTAGCAGAGACGTTAATAAACATTATCCCCAAACAGCAGCTTCAACTTACTTCAGACGGCGATAATTTCTATGTGGTGAGCAACTCTTTGTGATGACCCATTAGGAGCATCCCTTCACACACGTGACTTGCATTACTGGGTCTGGATTCTCTCTAATTCCTGGCTGTGAAACAGCACACCTTTAGCAATAATGATACAACAGGGGATAAGAGAGTATACGTCTGTTTAAAAAGAAAAAGTTTCAGATACAAGACTGGTTCTCGAGCATATGTATCTTACCAAAAAAAAAAAAAAAAAAAAGTTGGTCCGGTTATAAGAAAACAGTAACATAATATTTTATAGGTCATGATGTTTTACAGAAATTTTCCAACCCTCTCTAATATGTACAAGTCCCAAAATAAATGCAGAACTAGCAGCTATTCTGAGAACCCTTGGAGCAAATTTCTCCAGACGAGCTTTGTTATGAATCATCCTAATTTTGCTCATGTTGTGTTACATTGGGGAAAAATAGTTGTACAATGGACAAGTACACTCCTAAACAAAATGCTCATCTTTTTCTTAAGAGTCAAAACGGAAGGCTAATAAAGACCATTTAAAATAAAAGGGCCCATTACTCCTCAGTTTTATATGAGCTTACATGCTTTCATTGTGCAGAGTGTGTTATTAATTTCACATGCCAGATTCATAGGTTTCTGCAATATCAGGTTTGATGTATTCATTATCGGCACTCAGTACATTAATTCACGCTGAAGTCCGGTAAATCAAAATTATACCATCTGGCTTCCTGTTCTTAATGATGAATTTGATGTAGGGGTGATTAAGATTGTTAGGCTTTTGAATTTTAATGTAAAAATTAGAGGATTAAAAAGGCATTTAGAAATGACCAATAGTTAGAATAAACTTACTGACAGGATCTAATTTGTGTACTTGCTAGTAAAGCTCCATTTTAATTAGCAGCCACAGTCTTTCAGCACAAGCTCAAAGAGACAGAAGTTTAGTGATTAAGAAGATGAAGCTGTTAAATTGATAAATTGACCTTGAAATACTTGTAACTGTGGGGGACGGCCCAGTAACTCAAATTGTTAGTGTGTTGTATTGCCACGTAGGGAACTGAGTCCGAAAGTGACCCCAGACATAAAATTTTGCTATTTCTTTTCTTCTTCTTTTCTTTTAGGGGGGGTGATTCACCATCTCTGTCTTGGGGCTGGGGGCAGAGGAGCAGAGATCAACAGATACAAAAGCCTGAAGCCCCATGGGTTGGCCCTGTAATAGTGGGAAGGTGAAGATTCCATCACTATTTCAGAACTCCTTGACAGGTGGCATTTGAATACTATGTCTAAACTTGAAAGCATGGTATGTATAGGTCTTCTTGGTTTCCTGATACAATGATGCTGTGCCAGTACAGTGACATCCTCAAGCAGTGAATGCACTCAGGAAATCTGGAGCAAGTCACCAATACTTTCCCTTCAGCACCATATTTAAGGGAAAAAAATGGAAATGGAGTAATTCTAAATATCTGCAACCCAGAGCATGTATATAACACACAGTCATTGCACTCAAACTTGACATGAGACTTCTTTTAATTGAAAGACCAATCTGACATGGATGTTCCTTTGACAGTTAAAATTACCTCTGATTTGAACAAAAGCATTTGAAATGTTACACCGAACTCATTACATCTTTTCTGCATAAAGAAGTTTAATAGTTAATACAAGTTAAGAAAGAATAGACTCTTAATGTACAATATTATTAGAATAATATAAAGAAACATCCTCATTTTTTTTCTAAGACAGAAAGCTAAAAGTGCAAGAAGCCATACAATGGAAAAGTAAGGCTGAAAATAAAATTATTTCCTGAGAAGAAAAAAAAAATCTACCTTGTGCAGTCTCGTAAAGTGTGATGCTTTAGTTCATATGAAATTAATAAATGTAGTCACTAATGCACTAGAATAAAATACAGTCAGAATGACTTACATCAGAAAACAAGTACATCTGTATATATCAACAATTTGAAGGATTCCGATTCCTGGCAAGTCAAGGAATATTTTAAATCTTATATTTTAGAGGAAATCGAATCTTGACTAACCACTGCAATTTATGTCATTTTAAATAAGATATATTTGAATAAGTATATTTTTCATGCCCTAAAAAGACTGATGTCTTCTTTTATAAGCTCATCCTGTGACACACTTGAGTAGGTAGGTATATTGATTTTTTTTTCTTTTTCTGATGGCAATGAAGTGTAAATGGAAAATATCAGACTTGGCAATCACTTAAACCATGTGAAAATTTCAGAGTGAAGGCTATTAGAGTCACTTTGTGATCTCCCCAGATGACCAGAGTGGGGGGAGGAAAAAAAAACATTTCTACATTTCTTCAGATCCTTTGTGTGACAGCTAAGGAGAATAACATTCTTTCTAATACGCCAGTTTTCGTCTCTAGTTGAGAATAACCTCAGTGCTTTCTTATGTCACTGGCTGAGAGAAGATGAAAGACCCAGCCTTGTGTAAATGGCTTTGTCTAACCATCAGTCTTTAGCTCTGCATGGCAGCTGTACTATTGACATTAGCTTGTGCACTGGGTGAAATTGAAGTGAGTTAAATGTGACCTTGGCTTAGTTGTTGAAGTAGAAATGAACTCTACTGGGAGTGAAAAAAAATAAGACCAGTTTCTCTAACTTCATTTTTTCTTTAATGAGTTTAACAGCACTCTTAGGATTTGATACATTTTATAAAAACGCTTTTATTTCCTTTTCTATTATACACTGTGTAATCAGCATTTAGTAAGGTTAGCTTGCCCTTTTGTTATGAAATTCTGGTTTCAGGTATTTATATGCCACATTCTAAAAAAAAAATGGCACATTTATTTTCCCATTCCTCCCCCCCACCCTGCCCTGCCCCGCTTATTGATCACAACCCTTAGAAATGGACGGAAGGTTTTCATGCATACATGTTCATCGACTTGAATAATGAATACCAGGCCACTGAAAGAGTGTAAATGCCCAGTGTTCCTGATGACATTGCATTGTCCACTGGGTTACATGTGCATCCACTAAACACCCTGCTGGTAAATCATGAGCAGTGAACACGTGAGACTGCAGGTAGACAGGATGTGCTGGAACATGTGTAAGGCTGCAGCTCCTTTGTTTTCAGATGCAATACAAGATAGTGTTTGTATCAAAAGAACATAGAATTGATGATACTTTTTTTTAGGTGGAGACTATTCAGAAAGTCCTTGAAGTTTCCTTCCTACTTCGAACATTCCTAACTCATATAACACATATACTTTAATTACATGTTTTCATGTATATATGCATTCATATATGTGTGTATCAGTGAGTGTGAATTGCGTGCATATATATTACTTTAGCTTATAATAATGATACATAAGCAACAAATCAGACACTTCAGTTTCTGTCATCAAATCCATCACAAAGAAGCTCATGATGGGAATATTTTAATTAGTCTGTCTAATTCAACTTGAATCTTGAGCAAACACAATCTGAACTCCTTATACTTTGCAGTTCATATTTCACCAAAAATGCTTTTCTGCTACTGTGCTACAGTGGTATCACCGTTGGGTGTTAATGGAGCCTGCACTCTGGTTTCTTTATTTAATCATCTTTATACCAGTTTAATGCTCTAGTTTTCTTTCCCTTGATTCTTTTGGGTGAAATAATTCCTCCTCCAACATATCCACATTCTAATCCTCAGGACATATTACCGTATATGGCAAAAGGATTTTGCAAATGTAGTCAAGATAAAGATCTTGAGGTGCAGAAATTATCCTAGATTTTCTGCTTGGGCCCAATGTAATTGTAAGGTTACTTATTGGAGAGAGACAAGAGGTCAGGGTCAGAGACTGGGATGTGACTACAGAAGAGAGGTCAGAGTGAAGCAATGCACTGAGCCAAGGAGTGCATACAGGCTCTAGAACCTGAAAAAGATCAAGAGGGACATGGATTCTCACCTCGGGTTTCCAGAAGAAAAACAGCCCTGTCAAAAAAAATTTTAAACTTCTTTTTTTTTTTTTTAAAGATTTTATTTATTTGAGAAAGAGAGAGCAATAGCAGGGGGAGGGATAAAGCAATAGAGAGAAGCGGACTCCCCACAGAGCAGGGAGCCCAATGTAGGGCTCCATCCCAGGACCCTGAGATCATGACCTGAGCCAAAGTCAGCAGCTTAATGGACTAAGCAACCCAGGCATCCCAATTTTTAGACTTCTGACCTCCAGAATTAGTTAGAGAACACATTTGTGTTGTTTAAAACCAAAAATGTGTGGTAATCTATTACAACACCATTAGGAAATGAATATATTAATTCATGCACATCTCAGTTTCTGTATACCATAACACACACTATATCGTTATCAATTATTTAAGTAATTTCTTTACCACTTCCTGTTTTCTCATCTTTTAACTTTTGTGCTCCAGTAAGTATAAAATTGGTGCTTATCACCTTCAGAAAGGGTTCAGCAATATTATGGATTTCAAAAAAGGAATCATGGCAGTCTTTAGAAATAAGTGATACATTGGGAAGCTTGCAAGCAACTCTGCATGGATTTAACCATGAAAAAATATGACCACCTGCAGAATTCAACATGGTACAAACAGGGAAGTAAGTGGGAAAGGTCTTCACTTGGATAGCGTGTTGTGGAAGATGCCATCATGGACACCCGGCCAGATGCCGGTACTTCCAGAGTGGAGGGTCAGAATTAGTTGTAGTGGGACCTTTTAGGCAAATTAGAAGGATCACGAAGCCAGGAGCCTCGTGATTGATGCTAGGCTAGAGGTTGCTGACTCATGCAGGGGCCACCGGGGGCCAAAAGAGAAGTGTAGGCATGGATTTCAAGGCTAGAACTAGAGAGCACCTCTGTGCTGATGCAGTTATTTGCTTAGAGAGTTTATTATGAACTTGGAGATAAAACTGACAGATCTGGAGTCCAAGCTCTTCCCTCTGGGCTGTGCATATCTTTGGTGTGTCTAGAAACTACTACCCAAGCTAAATTGGCTGTGTTCTTCCTCACGGTCTCTGTTGAGGAGTGCAGGCTCAGCAAGGTGCCTTGGCAGGACAGACTGAGCAAGAACTTTGGACTTTTGATGCAGATGCATCACACTGGAACGCCAACACTGCCCCTTTGTGGGTGTGCATACTTGAATACGTAAGTTACCTAACCTCTCTGGATCTCACTTTTCTCTTCTATAAATGAAGCTAATTGTGCCTAATTCCTAAGATTCTTACAGGGGTTAAAAGAGGTAAGGTAAGAAGAGTATCTAACAGTACCTGGCATGTAGGAGGTGGTCAATAAGGATGACTTTTTCTCAATTCTCCTAGGTCTCAGTTAAAGGTGAAGGCCCACGGGCATTCTGAATTATCGCTGTGGCCTCAGGTTGGCTCTTCATCCACCTGTATCTTATCTTGAATTTCTCTTCAGCTTTCCAGCTTTTTCCTCAGTCTTTAGCCAGCCTGCCTCCCCTTACCATCATCTCTATTTATCCTGCATTCTGAAGACCACTAAACATATTTTATATTGCCCAGTTCTTTTCTGGAATCATTAGAACAGAACCACATTTACAACATTCTTTTTTAGTTTTAAGATTTTACTTATTCATTCATGAGACGCACAGAGAGAGAGACAGAGACATAGGAAGAAGGAGAAGCAGGCTTCCTGCAGGGAGCCTGATGTGGGACTTGATCCCAGGGCCTCAGGATCACAACCTGAGCCAGATGCAGATGCTCAACCACTGAGCCACACAGGGGCTCTCACATTTATAATATTCTTAATTACTACCCTCCAGTTTCATTTTTGGAAAGGAGAAAAGAGATCATATTTATTTGATGTTTGTTTCATGCCAGGGACAGAGCTATGTATTCTTACACACACTAGACTATCATATGCATATGTTACATATGTAATCCATTTAAGTAAAAAATATATAATATTCATATTTATATGGCATTTAAAATGGTAAATAAATAAGTTATACTACTGAATAACCAGACCACATACCATTTTTGATATTTTCATAAAATCTTATTAGTTACTCTCCAGGTTGAAAAGTTAAATAAATAAATAAATAAATAAATAAATAAATAAATAAATAAATAAAATATAAAATAATGAAATCCTTTCTGAAAATTAATCAGAATAAGTTGATTGTAAAATGGTTTTAGGAAAGAATACATTACTAGAGTGCCAAGATATCAAAGACATGAATTTAAAATGAAACCACATATAATTCGTGTAGTCATTTCAACATTAGCTGACATAATTTGGATGCTCATTTATCATGCAGATGATAGGAATGAAAAATTCTCAACCGCTGTGTGAATATATATATATATATATATATATATATATATATATATAATGTATATATATTTCTGCAAAGGATCACTATAATGATTTTTTAACCATCCAGGGTAAACCCCACTCCTAGAGAGCATATATGTATGAGTGTAGAAAAGATATCAAAATAACTCAGAGGCTTTTCAAATTGTATCCCCTCCCATCCAGATTTTGATTAATTCTTTCAGGAGAAGAAATATCTGTTCTCTCTCATTGAGCAGCACACCAGCAATGACCAGAGAGAGGCATGTTTCAAATTATATCCCACCTAAAATGCCCTTTTGGAATTGCCTGTGCTTTTGGTGTTGAGAATAATTTCTGAGAGCTGAGTCATTGCTGATAACGTATGTTGGCATCTTGCTGATGTGTTAGTAGAAAAAGCTGGCTGGGAACCACTTTGGTGGCCAAGCATTCTTCAATTCTTAAAATTGTCCACAAAATCATTATAAGTTGGAGGAAAAATGTATTCCTTTAATATGTGTGTGGTAATATGTACCATAACAGTCCCATTACAGACATGTTTATTATAAATATACAAATGCAAATTTTTAAGCATCAAGCAGAGGTTAAACACACACACACATATACACACACACTGGAATATAAACAGGGATAAAGATTCAATGACATCAGGAGCCATGGTGGCTTCTTTCATGTATACCATCTTACATTACTTTTATTAGTTTTACTCTACCTTGGCAAGCTAGTATCACCCTCACATTTTAGATAAAAAGAATGATTGACTTGCCTAGTTTATATAGTTATAAGGTTGGAGATAGAAAAAACTGATTCTAGGATTGTAGTTCATTATGCTCTGTTATAAAAGTTACGTGGAGAGGCACCCGGGTGGTTCAATCGGTTAAGCATCTGCCTTTGTCTCCGGTCATGATCCTATGCAGCCCGTCTTCTCCCTACCCCTCTGCTCCTTCTCTATCACTCACTCATTCTCTCAAATAAATAAATAAAATATTCTAAAAAAAATTACGTGGAAAGCCTCAAAGAGAAATTGGGAATGGATAGAGTGTTGGGGAACAGACCCGGGTGGATGAGGAACCCAGCTTTGAACAAAGCAACCCAAGAGAAAGAACAGCAACCACATGTGGACATCTGTGTAAATCTAGTAAAAAGTGAGTAAAGCAGGAACTAGACAGAGAAGGGGATACAAACTAGAAAGAATAGAATATGGAAATCAAGGCACGCTGAAGTCAGCATTAGGAAAATGCTCTAGTTCTGGAGTGGACTGCTGGGTTTCAACCTGACTTTATGACCAACCTTGGCCAATTCACACTCTCCAGGTCTTCCTTCCTTCTGTACAAAACAAGGATAATAAGGCACCCATATCAGAGAACAGAGGAGTTTAATACAGTATCTGGCACACTAAACATTTAATAAATAGGATATCTAAGGCTGTTAAGTCAGCAGGGTCAGGAGCAGACCAGTCTGTCCCTCATGCACAGACAGACCTCCAAGTCCTCGAGTAAGGCTGAGAGGGAAGACTTTTGGTACAAGGCCTCAGAAAAAGGCAAAGATTCAGTCACCTAAACTGGGTACAATGAGTTTGAACTGATGTTGAGCCACCAGAACAACTAAACTAGGGCTTCCTTCCTGTGAAGACGAATGGCCCAGGGACTTGTGGGTGAACTTTACGTGTTTAGAGGGTCCAGTGGTCCCAAAGTGGCTGCAGCATTACAGGGTAGGGAAGGGCCAGTCCGCTTGCTGAAAGTATAAAACTCTGGGCTATTTTTCTCAAAAGATTTTGGAAAAAAAACTAACTGAAAGTTTTATTAACCTGTAACTTTAACTAAATCGGAGTACTTGTTAGTGTCAGAGAAATAGTGCTGTGTTTCTTGCTCTGGGTCATAGTTTCCAAATATATAAAAACTGGTACTTCTGGAAAAAAACAACCTTTCTGTCACACCCAGGTGAGTCATCCTACTGTCTGGGTAGCAGTGGTTATCTTGTGGCAAAGGTACTGTCACACTCGTGATCTGAACTGAATGGAAGCTCTCACTGGAATGTGGAAGAGGCCAAAGGGACACCCAGACATGCAGCCACCAGGTCATTAACCACAGTGTCCTCCCAGCACACTTATCACACTTATTCCAGTCTGTTTTTATTTTTCCTTAGTTATTGTCACATTCTAATGCACTAATTTTGTGGGGGTTTTTTCTGTCTTCTTCTGCTGAAATGTAAGCATCAAGTGGGCAGGGATCTTTGCTGCTCTGTTTAGTCATATGGATGTCTAACTCCACAGGAGATGTCCCAACAGAAGAGGCACTCAGCCAACCTGTGCGGCCTGGCTGACTGACCAAATGGTTTAATAATAACCTCTTCTGTGTGAGTGATTTCTGCCCAGGGATTTTGGGATTCTGTGACTCTAGAGTCCTCTCTGACTCTGACCTCATTAAAAACAAGCAAACAACAACAAAAAAATACTTTCTTAAATTTTTGCATTAATTTCAGAATTACAAGAAAGTTGCAAAAGTGACACAAAGAATTACTGCATACATTTCACCCATATTCCCTAAATGTTAACATTTATCATGAACACCTTGTCATTGTCTCCCTCTCCCATGTTCACAGACACACGCACACCTACAGACACATAGGCACATGTACACACACATATTAGTTCTGGCAACACTTTAGAGTAAGTTGCAGACTTAATGCCTCTTCACCCCTAAGTATTTCACTGTATACTTCCTAAAGACTATAACCATAATAGAATTATCAAAATCATAAAATTAATAACGATACAATGTGATTTCTAATATACCAACTTTATTCAAATTTCATCAATTGTCCCACTAATGAACTATGTAGCATTTGCTTTTTTATTTCTCAGACCTGGGATCCAATCCAAGATCCTATATTACATATAATTGTCTGACGTCTCTTTAGTCTCCTTTTATCTGTAATTATCTATTAGCAATTCTTTATTATTCTTGAAGCATGCAATTATTTTGCAGTGTCCCTCAATTTGGGTTTGTCTGATGTATACTCCTGAATCAGGCTATGCATTTTTGGTAAGAATATCTTAAAAGCAAACTTCTGTCTCACTCAGTGCATTATGTCAGAAGGCTCATGAAGCCTTTTTGTTCCTACTTGTGATACTAATGCTGATTAATTGGTTAAGGTGGAATCTACCAGGTTTCACCACTAACATTTTCTTATTTGTCCCTTTATAATGACTAAGTTTCTTGAGAGGAGATCATATGAGACTCTCTAAATATCCTGTTTCATACAACATTCTCATGCTCATTTTTTTAGAAGGTTCTATGCATGTGCCCCCTCTGTGAAAGTTTTGGCAAGAAGCTGGTGTCTGGATATCTGGACTTAGTTCTCTAAGAATAAATTGTTATTTGACTCACCACTTATATAAACTTTGTTTAACTTGCCTTCTCACCTCACCCACCTTCT
The DNA here is from genome assembly GCF_048164855.1 of Canis lupus baileyi. NCBI lineage: Eukaryota > Metazoa > Chordata > Mammalia > Carnivora > Canidae > Canis > Canis lupus. Next base: position 35,027,452 of record NC_132854.1, on the reverse strand, counting down.
TCATGTTATGGATGAAAATACTGGAGTGCATCTTAGAATAGAGTGACTTGTACAAGGGTAGAAATTCTCAAGAATATCATTCATTAAAAAAGAAATATTATTCATGATACCAGATAATTGGGTCACACAGAAGCAAATAATTTTGTTTGGAGAAAATATTGCTTTTATTCCTGAGTAAATATTAAATAAAATTTTGAATTTTAATAATTTGTTTGGAGACAAAATTGTAAAAGATGAATCAACTAAAAAAAGATTTTTTTTCTTTTTCTCTTTGAAGATTTTATTTTTAAGTAATCTATATACCCAACATCGGGCTCGAACTCACAAGCCTGAGATCATGAGTCTCATCCTCTACTGACTAAGCCAACTGGGTACCCTTCAATCAAAAAAGTTTAAAGGTACATGCCCAAACATTCCTTTTTCTTACTGTTGCCCTGTTAGAGCAACTTAAGAAGGAAACTGTCATTTGCATAACTGTTTGGGCACAAGAGAAAAACAGGTGCCTAGGCTGTTTGATGGAAAACCATTTACCAGGCAAATATTGAAAGATAGGAGGGAATCACTAGTGAAAGCAAAAAATCTACAGTTCTCCTAGGAGAACTCTATATGTATGTAAATAAACACAATTTATATAAGCAAAATTTATATTCAAATTGCTCATCATTAGTCAAACACTGAACTAAATCAGGCAAAAATTAGTGTGTGGTTTACTGATTGAATTCTCGCCCTCAAGTTCTCTGCATAGTCGCCTTCTGGCATATTATCCTGGCTCTGAAACTTACCAGAGGTAGGCAAACTATTTCTCCATGATTGGTTTCCTCAAATAGAGTAGTTAGTAGTAGTTATAGTCAGAACCCTGGCTATGATTTATTAGAGTGAAAGGATACAAAGCAAAATGAGCAAAGGGAAAAGGAACTTTGAGTAAAGTCCAGGAGAAACTAGATGCAAGCTTCCATGAATCCTCTTCTACCTGAGTGACTCAACACATACTTAAGTCCCCCGGGTATGAGTTGTGATAAAATGAGTAAAGTGTTCCCTATGAGGGAAGGTAACTAGAAACTCAGTGCCCAGGGTGTGTACTGGGGACTGATCAGATAGGCACTTTATACCTAGCATGTACCAAAATTCCATGCTCTCAGAAGGAAAGCAGGTTTCCAGGATAAATAATATTATATGCACAAACTATTTAGGCAGAATGAGCACTTTCATCAGTTAAGTTGTTGGAAACCCTCTGAATATCTAAGTACTCTGATGCCAGTCAAGGACCAACAATGCAACCAGGCTTTTCTAAGGATAGCAGGCCTGCTCTGTTAATTCTTTTCTGCACAATTAGATACTGCTATCATCCTGTTCTCCATGAGTATTCTTGCTCAACACTTAACTATTCACTTCCCACTGGAAAAGTAATGTGCCTTAGGAGCATAAATCAAATTGGGTGATATGTACCAAAATCAGAATCAATTGCATACTACCAGGTGTTACTTCTAGACAATGAATTCATGCAAATATTTCCCATGTACAATAGAACCAAGACAGTATAATGATTACTTTCTGCCACAACAACATAAGGCACCTTTTAGGAAAAGATAAGCTATACTTAGGAACAAGTTGAATTTAATTCCTCAGTCGCTTGCTCTTACATATCCAATTTTCCACTTACACTTTCCACGTCCAATTTAAAATAGGCTCCGCTTACAACTCTGAACAGCTAATTGTCAAATGTGTTCAGATTAGAGAGGTGTGTAAGGTAAGGCCTCAATTATCAATAATACTAAGGGTGGTGCTACAGCATCATCTGGAATCTGCAGAGACAAAAGACTCAAGCATAGATATCTGATAATGCATTCTACACTTACTGACAAACATACACTAATAACCTCCAAGCAAAGAACCCAACTATTGCTTATGTGATGGCATAATGAAGGGAATATGCCATTACTTAGTTCTAAAAGAGGTATGTGGTCAGATCAGCTTATCAAGCATTTATATAGGGATCCCTGGGTGGCGCAGCGGTTTGGCGCCTGCCTTTGGCCCAGGGCGCGATCCTGGAGACCCGGGATCGAATCCCACATCGGGCTCTCGGTGCATGGAGCCTGCTTCTCCCTCTGCCTGTGTCTCTGCCTCTCTCTCTCTCTCTGTGTGACTATCATAAAATAAATAAAAATTAAAAAAAAAAAAATTTTATCAAGCATTTATATAATGCCAAATTTCGACCAGGCCAATGATGTCCTGATCTTAAGGAGTTTATAATCTCTAGGGGAGACAGATATTTGACAACTAAAATTCAGTAAGGTATAATAAAAATGCATGATAAAAATACTGTTGAAGAGGAGCTCCAAATTAGGGTATTTTGCTTTGTGAGCTTGAATAAGTCATTTAACCTTTCTGAGTTCAAGTTTCCCCATTTGTGAAATATTATAGAACTGTATTCAGATTGTAAGATTTCAAGTAAGAAAAGCTTTGTTTTACTTCTTAGAATTTTTGAAGGTAGTGAGGTTAGATGAGATGGCTTCGATGTCCTATATCATTTATCAAAAATAATTATCAGATATATCCTTAAGAGATGCCTGGATGGCTCGGCAGTTGAGCGCCTGCCTTCAGCCCAGGGAGTGATCCTGAAGTCCTGGGATGAAGTCCCACATCGGGCTCCTGGTAGGGAGCCTACTTCTCCCTCTGCCTGTGTCTCTGCCTCTCTCTCTCTGTGTCTCTCATGAATAAATAAATAAATAAAATCTTAAAAAAAAGAAAGAATCTTAAGATCTTAAGGCATTTGAAATATTAAGAATATTTTCACTCAATGAATTTTGTTGTGGGAAACAGAGGTTTTAAAAATTATTCCTTTAACCTTAGGATCATTCTAAAAGTAATATGATCAGTTATGTTATGGTATATGTCAATGGCAAGAGTGGAAAATATTGTGATTTTTTTCCATTGAAGTATAAAGTAAAAATTGTTCCAAAATCAATTTTTCCTTTCTTCCTTTATTCAAAACTACTGGAACAGCAAGTTGGTTTCTGACCTATAGCAGACCTGAGTAGTGCCACCAAGATAAAGTAGGAGTTCTTAAATCACTGACTTCAAACTTTATCTGAAAAGTCATTTAACAATTACTAAGTCATTAGTATAGAGCTTTCAAAAGAAGCTCCAAACATCTCACACAGCATTTAAAGAGGTAACAAAGTATCCTGACTGGACAGAATTTTTGCCTTGTAGGTTAAGGAATTGTAAGATGTCTAGAAAGCACAGAGTAAGGCTCAGAGAATTGATATATGGGTATTAATTAGGTGTAAAGAAAGTGTGGAGCCCAGGGAAAGGAGTTACTACTTTTATTCTAGAACAGAAATGAAGAGCTGGTTATTATGCAACAAAAGATTATGCTTACTATAAAATAAAGTTTTATAGACTTTATCTCTTGAATTGACCAACCTACACATGAGCTGAGATTGAAAACAATTATGTTTAAAAAAAAAAACAAAACCACATGGTAAGGGTGCCTGAGTGGCTCAGTTGATTAAACATCTGCCTTTGGCTCAGGTCATGATCCTGGGGTCCTAGATTGAGCCCCATATAGGGCTTCCTACTCAGTGGGGAATCTGTGTCTCCATCTGCCTTTCCCCACTGCACCCCCCACCCAGTCTCATGCTCACTCTCTCATGCTTATTCTCTCTCTCAAATAAATAAATAAAATCTTTTTTTAAAGGTAAAAAAGTAAAAAAAAAAAAAAAAACCCACATAGCAGCACCTGGTAAGGGCATTCCAAGTTGGATTATCTTCTAACTATGACAGGGACTCATTTAAACAGATGAAAAATAGAACATCTGAAGTTAATTGAATCACTGCCAAGAAAAAGAGGAAGGCAAATGATGATTTTGCACTTTGGACAATATTAACTTTAAGGTCCATTTCATCACTAAATTTCTATAAAATGCTAACTTTAAGAATCTAGAATAATTAAAAATATCACATTACGATATGATGGAAATCACTGTAAGGAAGTGTCTATACAGAAACCATGGAAACCCAGAGGAGGTGTTTTAAGCTAGAGAAAAATGGAGATCAACTATTTCTATTATTCTCCATTGTTATTTTTTTTTTTTTAGTAAAGATATTGTTATTTACTTGTTCTTTCTTTCGTCCTCAAATCTCTAACTAAAGGATTATTTTGGAATTGAAGTTTTTTTTTCTGATCATTAAAAAGCACTTCTTCATGATAGTTATTGTTCAAAAATAAAATCAAAAAACATACACTTCTTTATCATCTTTTTAAAAATCTCATTTCCTAATCTATCAGCTCAGAAACACTATGGAAGCTACTCTACTATGAAGTTCCACCAACATTTTTCATGATTCCTTGCATGTTTCATGATGTTCAGTCTTCAAGGATGTTCTCAAGACCAATTTAAGTAGATGAAATTAATTGTAGCATATTCTAAACCCACTGATATTTGATGTTTTCAAGTATCTCTACTATTGAACAGAGAATTTAGGGTAAGAGATTTAGAGATTTGAAATCCAAAGTCAACAATAACAAAATAGGGAATTTAGCTAAGATAGCTCCCTGTCCATTAAATTAATAAACTTCTTACATCTGCTACCTAGGATATATCCTAGTCAGCTATACCTAGCTAAGTCTCATCAGGTATTTATGATCACATAGATAATACATTCATGGAAGACATTATCTTTGACATCGTGAGGAATTACCCAATAATACATTTAAGCTGTCTTTCCAGATTGGCTATGGAATTTTATATGTCCTACATCCTCATTCCCCCAATAGTTAGCTCAGTATCATGTATCTCCTAGATAATACTCATATGAATAATTTTTCTCAGCTAAGCTGGGAAATCTTTGTTAATGCTCTTGTTGTTATATTTCCAAGTCTTAAAGCAAGGCAGAAAATAACACAAAAAATTTTTGAACAGCACATATATCTCTGTCTTTTTTATATAACAGTGCTTCATATTGTTAGTAGGCCTCAAATTTTATCACTCAGATATTTCTTCATTGATGTCAGAATAAAGTTTGAAACTTTATAGCACCTCATTCAAACATTTAGCCTATTTTCCTGGTGAGATCTTCCTCTCTTTTTCATATATCTACCTGTAACTGTTCAAATTAGAGACCACAAACAATGTGATGTTGATTATAAGAGAAAGGAGGGGAATTGAATGGGAAAAATTACAGAGGGAGACAAACCATGAGAGACTCCTAACTCTGGGAAACAAATAAAGTGTTGCAGAAGGGGAGGTGAGTGGAGGGGATGGGGTAACTGGGTGATGGGCACTGAAGAGGGCACTTGATAGGATGAGCACTGGGTATTATACTATATGTTGGCAAGTTGAATTTAAATTAAAAAAAAAACTTTATAAAAAAAGGAAAGAAATTTTAACAGAATGGAGTAAATATGATCTTTCTGCTTTGGGATGAGGTTAGAAAAGATTTGTGAAAGTACATAACTTGTCCTAAAAAGATTTGGAGAGAGGGACAAAACAGTAGCACTCTGCTTTAAAAAAAATGGTACACACACAAAGGTGAGAAAAGGAATGGGCAAATGTGAATGTTCCCTTGAAAGTCGTCCTAGGGTAGTAAACATGAAAAGGGCCCTGGGCAGAAGGGAAAACCTTTCCTTGCTCTCTGGGGCCTGGTTAGCTATGAACTATATGCCACAAAGAAATTTAAGGATTGAGGCAGAAATTTCAGGTTGGGTTTGGACTGGCTTGGAATTGGTTCCTGAAGCTAACCATTTCAAAGAACATATGTAAATTACTTTGTATCTATATTCATATTTAGCCCCCAAGTCCTCCTTGATGTTTTGTCAAATGTCAAACACTGTTTGCTGGGGCAGTGAAAGCAGTAGCCCATGTCTATGCCTCTCTCTCTCTCTCTCTGGTCTCATGAATAAATAAATAAATAAATAAATAAGTAAATAAATAAATAAATAAGTCTTTAAAAACAAACTAACAAACAAAGAAAATGGAACCATTATTTGGGGTGCCCAGAAATTATTTGAAGCCAGGAGTCCAAAATAATAACAAATATACTCATGGGACCTTGAGCTAATTGAAATTTTTAGTCACTAAAACAAAATTTCTTCCTGTCTTACCTCAAAAACAAGCAAATAAATAAAAAACTGAGAGCCGAGCCATCTACATAAGACTTTTAAAATCTAAACAAGTTGTTATTTATGACTTTCCGTTTAGGATTTATCTGTATTCGGTTGTAATCTATAGCACAGTGAATATTTTTAAAGCTAGAAATGTCAGAAAACTTTTCAACTCTATCATATATTTTGTTTTCCATGTCTTCTATCTGTACTATATTATACATTCTTTCTTACTTCCTTGGGTACTTTGTGCCATCAATTATGCCTCCACTTTTTTTTTTTAACTATTTATTCCCACTGAATTGTAAGTCTCAGTATATAAACATATTTGCATTTTTTTTCTGTTAAAAAAATTATACCAGGACTCCTGGGTGGCTGAGGGTTGAGCATATGCCTTTGGCTCAGGGCGTGAGCCTGGAGTCCAGGGATCGAGGCCTGCATGGGGTTCTCTGCATAGAGACTGCTTCTCCTCCCTCTTCCTATGTCTCTGCCTCTCTCTGTGTGTCTGTCATGAATAAATAAATAAAATCTTTAAAAAACAAACAAACAAAAACTAAAAACTATGCCTATCAGATATCTATGGAACATACCACCCCAAAGCAGAATAGACATCCATCTCAAGGACCCTTGTAACATTTTCCCACATTGGGTGGCAAAGCAAGTCTCAATACATTTAAAGATTGAAATCATACCAACTGTCTTTTCAGACCACAGTGGAATGAAGTTAGAAACTAGTAACAGAAGGATAGCAAGTATGAGGAAATTAAACAAGATGCTCTTAATAAAAATGGGAGCCTGGGTGGCTCAATCAGTTAAGCATCTTACTCTTGATGTTGGCTCAGGTCATAATCTCAGGGCCATGAGATCAAGCCCTTGGATGGGCTTCATGGGGAGTCTGCTTGGGATTCTCTCTCTCTGACCCTCCCCCACTGTGTATGTGTTCTTTCTCTCTCTAAAGTAAATAAATAACTCATTTTTAAAAAATACTCTTAAAAATTAATCAACGAAAAATTACAAGGGAAATTAGAAAATACTTTGAGATGAAAGAAAATGAAACACCACATTCCAAGGATCAATTGTGGTCCTTTAAGCCTTTCTGAGTAGTTCTGTTTTAGCTGTCTCTTTTACGAATAGAATATAGTTAAATTGTGTCTTGTTAATACAATTATAGTCCCTACTTTTTAAAAGAGCATAGAGCATTTACTTTGGTATATATCAATTTATTCTGTGCCTCACAGGTCCATTGGATCAATGTGAGATCAACTTGGGCGAGGTTTCTATTTGCGCTTTGGCCTCCATGAGCCTCCACTCTGTATAGGTAACAAGAATAGTGTTTTGAGCCTACCAATGACCATGGCAACTGGGAATCTCTTTCTCCAGTGTTGAGCTAATCTGGTAAGTAGCCAAAAGTTGATTCCAGAAAAGATGAGAAGAGTATTTATCATATACCTCTGTGGTAGGTGTGTTCAGGTTCTTACTTGAGAAGACCCAGTCTCTCCTTTAATCAATGCTCTGAGTCAGAAAAGTAGCTCAGATTTGAAACTTCTCAAAGAGTCCTGATTTTCCATTGCAGCAGCTGACTTCACCCTTCACCTTGCCAACTCTCAATATTTTTCTGGTTACACAAGTCAAGGGACACCCTTGACTATTTATTTGTGTAATTCCTAAGAATATCATAGGCTGGGGCACCTGGGTGGCTCAGTGTTTAAGCGTCGGCCTTCACTTCAGGTTGTGATCCCAGAGTCCCGGATAGAGTGCTACATGAGGCTCTCTACAGGGAGCCTGCTCCTCCCTCTGCCTGCCTGTGTCTCTGCCTCTCTCTCTCTCTCTCTCTCTCTCTCTGTGTGTCTCTCATTAATAAATAAATAAAATCTTAAAAAAAAAAGAATACTATAGGCTATTCAGTATCACCATAGGTCCCTCTTGGTCAAGTCATCCAGTTACCACTCTGGTCTTGCTGTCATCAATAATAATTATCTCTGCCTTGCCTCTACCAATAATTATATCTGCTTCTACCATGTTGAATCATTATTCCTATTGTTACTAAGGATCTTCGTGTCATGCACTACATGCTATTTTTGGCTCTGGCTCATGGAGGATAGCCACCAAGTGTCTAAAACAGACATCCCTTTACCAGTATGTTTCTTATTAACTTATTGAATTAGTAAAGAGAATCTTTTGGACTATCCCAGGAAATTCTGGTAGTGGGTGCTCTGATCACACATAATAAGTCCATTTTAAAATTGTCTTTCAGAGGCTTCTGACTCCTGTTCGACACTCTACCAAGATAGCTCCTATCTCTCTACTTCATTTTGTTTAGACTAGAAGCATTTCAAAGCATCAAAAACCCACCTGAGTAGCATCAAGATCACTTACCAGAACCTTAAACCCCAAGTCACAAGAGGGTACTCCGACGTTAATGAATGCACCACTACAGCTGCCCATCGGCCACCCTCAAGTTCTACTCAACCACACATTTTTGCAATCCTTGCTGGTATACATCTTGCAATTTGGGGCTATGTATTTTATTTCCTCCCAGAACATGGCCAGTATTTCCCTGTTTGGGTTATTCTGAGACTTGCCCCTAAGTATTGGTCTGGAGGCAGTGAGAAAAGGCAGGACTATATCCTGAGGAACACATGTACCACTTGTGAGGCACCTGTCCTAAGTGAGGTCTTTCCAGGTTCTCCAATTACAGGAAGCCTAGTTCAAGGTTCAAGAGAATCTGTGGCCCAAGATTTTCTGGCTTGTTCATCAAATATCCCCAAGTGGGTTCTGAAGAAACTGCTCTACATCTGTGAAGGGCCCGGATTTAATATAGGACTGTGAAGGCTGGGCATTGTCTCCCTTATCACTCTGTTAACCTGACAATTAAGTCCCAGGCCTGGTTTTCATCACTATCTGTTCTATGGCTCTATGAGATAAGAAGCTTTTTAAGCACTGACACACAGACCCTCTTACTTTCACAACACACCTTAAAATGATAGTTGGTTCACTGGAGTCTGTCATTTTCTTTTTTGAGGCTCCTAAAGCAGATAACAAAGGCCAGAAAGCTCCACCGTCCTTATAATTATCGTTGCTCTCCTATCTTTCAAGTGCCATTGGCACTGCATAGCCTTCCACTTGCATTTTTCTCTACCCTCCAATGAGAGTCCTAGCACTTTTAACACAACTGCATGCCAGGGTTATCACAGTTCCACCTTCTCTCATCAATGACAATTCCAGAATTTTATTCCGGGTGTCTGTGTTTTAGGGTTACTTATAGTCACAACTGTCTTAGCCTGGATTACCCTTTCACCACAGAAAGCAGAGTCTGGGTTCTTTCTCTTTCTTAGAAAGCAGAGCCTGAAACACAGACTTGTATATAGGGGTCTTGCCTTAGGAGATGGGGAGTTTGAAAGAGGGAGCCAATAAAATGCTATGGCATCAATGTGGTTATTGCTGTCGGCAATTGAGGTTTCATCCTACTCAGACCTTATGAACAGCCATATAGAAAGTTCTTCAGGATTGTCCCCTCTAAGAAGTAAAAGAGGGGAGTGTTTATTTAGTAGTTCCCATCTGCAAATGTTTAAAGCCTGCTCTTAAACTTCTATCTATGTGAAAACATACCAGATGGGGATGAGCGGGCGTCCCACACTGGCATTGGAGAAGCCTGGGCAAGAAAGCAAGAGATGGATCACTCAGCAAAGGTGGACATATTCAAGTTACACCAATTAAAAGCTGGGTGATACAGTGATTTCTGAGTAAAAGGTAAACCAAGCCAGTGTCAGACAGGATGAAGGACAGGCCTGATACATTTATTTAAACATACTTATTTTGTACTTTGTATCTGATAATCCTAACATTCACAGTTCTTACTGGTCAAATTCAGTATTTTTTTTTTTTTGCTAACTTTCTCAGATGATAACTTGTTATATCATGTACTTGGTATTTTAAATTGTTAGCTGCTGTTTCTTGAAAGTATCTGTAGGACAAAGTTAAATTTGAGGCCTTTGTTTAAAAGTGTCCCTCCACTGAAGCTATCAATTCCACCCTACCAATTTTCTGTGGGACTCTCAACTGAGACAAACTATAAACTAATTTTTTTTATTTTTTAGATAGATAAGTCCTATGACTTTGGATCCCAATCCTATCATGCAAGCTTGTGGCTACAGTTTCAGGGAACATTTTTCTTTCTTTTTTTCTTAACCAAGAGCCAAAGTCAAGGTAGGTAAGTATCTCTAAGACTAGAACATCTTTTCTTGAGTATCTTATAAAAACTTCAACATTGTCACATCTGAAGCTTCCCTCATTCCTTTTGTTCACAAACTTGCTCTTCTTCCTGTAGTCTGTATCTCTAGCAGTTCTATTACAATCTACTTTGTCACACAAGACTTTTAGAAACCATTATGTTGCCCTTTCTTTCATCTTATTATCACATAAACTTTTACCACTTACGTCTTGTGAGCTTGCCCATACGCTGCTTTCTGTTAACATGATACACTCCTTATTTAATTCAAGTTCTTTAATGTTTCACTCCTGGACTATCAAAATAACTAATAAGTAGTCGCCATATTTTCCTTTACTATCTAAAGTATTCTCCAGGTGGTTGCCGCAGTGGTGTTTTTTTTTTTTTTTAACTGCTTTCAGCTTTATTTTTTAAATTTAAATTCAATTAACTAACATATAGTGTATTATTAGTTTCCAAGATAGAGTTCAGTGATTCATCAGTTGTATATAACACCCAGTATTCATTACATCACATGCCCTCCTTAATGCCCATCACCCTGTTACCCCCATCCCCCCACCCCTACCCCATCCAGCAACCCACTTGTTTCCTATGATTGAGTCTCTTGTGGTTTGTCTCCCTTTCTTATTTCCCTCCCCTCCCCTATGCCCCTCTGTTTGTTTCTTAAATCCACATATGAATGAAATCATATAATAATTGTCCTTCTCTGGTTGAGTTATTTCACTCAGCATAATAATACCCTATTCTAGTTTCATCCACGTCATGCAAATGGCAAAATTTCCTTTTTTTTTTGATGGCTGAGTAATATTGCCACAATGGTATTCATAACACCCACTTCAGCCATAACACTTGCTTGTAAATATTCCTCATCATCCTTTTTACTGCAGAACACTGTCCACACAACTTAGAATGATCTACAAGGTAATTTCTCACCTAGGCCCCTGGACCCACTTGCCTTTACATTTTCGTCTGTGATCTTTACCCTGCCTAGAATGCCATTCTTACACACCCTTATCTACCCTGAGTATTGAGTTATCTTAATATCCTTTGAACCTCCCCTCTATGGCTCACATAGGTACTCTATCCTCTGTGCTCACTTAACAGTTGTAGATACTCCATTTTGGGTTTTTCAACTCTGTGATGAAAAATGTAGTCATTTGTCTGTCTTGGCAAATTTTTGTACCCTCAGCAAGTGGCAGAAGCCACAGATTATGGTATATTCAATAATACACCATATTATGTTAAATGAATACATGTATAAATGAATGGACTTTACTTCCTCAGAGATGTAATGTTAAACAAGTTTGGACATTATTACTGGTGAAGAAGAGATATATAGTAAAAGTTTACCTGAAGTAAAACACAAATGAAAAACATTATAATATTTTTTTACATCCTTCGTGTTCAATTTTTATTCAAATCTGTTTTCTACATATTTTTCAGTCTTTCATTTAAGTTTATTAAATTTTCATTGAAAAAAACTATCAGATGATAGCATTTATCCTGAAAATTATCCAGTCTATTTTTCCAGAAACTACAATTTATATACTACCTAATAGAAATACTTTGAATAGAATGTTTTCACATTTATGTAAGTTTAAATTGTTTCACATAGAACAGCAGCAAGCAATAATGTTCTAGTACTTCTTAAGTATATCACATTAAGTTTTTCACTCTGATTTCACAATGCAACTTGAAAATATGTAAAAAAAAAAGGAATATTTAAAGTGATTTCTTCATTAAAATAATGTCAAAGCATTTATATTTTGTAATAAGGATAATGAAATTAAGCAATAATAAAAATATATGAGGTATTAAAACAGGTTTACTTAGGTTCAGAAGAATAAAGAAGATAAAGGGATTTGGAATTCACACACTGTACTACATGTTATTACTATGGAAATAAACAGGGGATTAAAATATATATTTATATGTTATACATATTTTGTGTGTATGTTATATATAAATAAATAATATTAAATAAGCTTACTGTGTGACCTAAAGAGACATAGTTAGGTTTCTTATAAAGGATCTTTCATAATGTATGTTATAAATATATGTAAAATATAATATAAAGACACCTATATATATCATATACAGTTAACCTTGAACAACACAGGTTTTAATTATATGGGGCCACTTATACACAGATATTTTTTCTAAAGGTATGATACTATAAAAGTATTTTTTTCCTTATAATTTTCTTAATAACCTTTTCTTTTCTCCTAGCTTACTATATTATAAGAGTATTCTATATAATACACACAAAATATGTGTTAATAGACTGTTTTTGTTACTGGTAAGTCTTGTCATCAACAGTAGACTATTAGTAGTGAAGTTTTTGGGAGGTCAGAAGTTATATGTGGCTTTTTGACTTTATGGGGCCCGTACATTTTTGCCCTTTCAACATACTATTTTCTTTTTTGTTCTCTCCTTCATCTAATTTAAGAATTTAGGCTCAAAGAACTTACAAAGTATATAGTCAATTAATATTTGCTTAATTAATGAATATTGTTATTTTTACTCAATCAGTCTTTAGTTTATGCTAGTAGACTAATGTAGTTACATTACTCCCATCACTTAGCATTAGCCACCATTCTATTAAATTGAAAAAGGTAAAGAAAATTATATACAGGCATACAATTATGTATAAATTTAATATATATAATTGTGTGAATACCTTACATATTACTACATATTTTATTAATTGCAACTATTGCCTAAAGTGTAATGAAAAAATTCAGTCCTCATACTTTTAAACAAAAAGAAGTTATCACTATAGAAAAGCTGTTGACTTAGCCTGGTATTTGTAGGGTTCTAATAAAATCACCACTTACTTCTTATGTACTTAATTGTCAATTTTAAAAGGGCAGGATGAAAGGCCTCATACAGCACCCTCCATTTAGGAAACTTATTGAAATTGATATCCATTTACTTGGAGGAACTGCATTAACTGTATTATAAAAGGGATCACAAAATTATGTTAAGAATTATTTCCAAATGCTTACTCTTAATTGATTCTATATTAGAAATGGAAAATAAAGAGGACAGAAACACCATCCAACATTTTACCAATTAGACTGTACAACCTAGGAGAAAATTAAAAACACTCTTTCTTTTATGTTTTTAATCCATTAAAAGTAATATTACCATTCAGACATTCAAAATCAGCAAACAATTTCTTATATTTTAAAAAAGAAAGTCTCTTTGATGTTCTTTTTGTAAATCAAGAACACTAAGTAAATTCTTGCTATCAAAATATCAAATTCTTAAGTCTTTAGGAAAATATTTGCCATTTCCTTTCCTAAAACACTACTAGCTCATGAAAAACTAGTGTCCCATAAAATGATAATCAATTTTTAAACAAATATAATTTAGTCAAATAGTTTAGAAGATTATGGACTAAGCATATTTAAATAAATTTATTAATTAGAGAATTTCCCACATCCTACTCCAAATTTACTTGCCCTGACTGTCCTGACTATCCTGAGATTATTCTTTTCCCCTGCTCTCACCCACCTCCCAAACCAGGATCATGTATCTTGAGATTTACCTGTGTTCCAAGAACTGCAGGGTCAGTATAAATATCACCAAAATCATTCATTATTTCATGATTATTATAATTGTATAACTCCAGCTTAAATCAAGAGTTTTTTTATAACAATAAATATTAAAGTGCAGTAGTTTGCAAATTATACTATTCTTTATTTCACCTGAGCTCAGAACAAAAAGAAAGAAATTTGAATCATAGTAAGAGAAATGTTTAATTGTGTTGAAAAATTAGTGGAAGTCATTACTTGCGATTGGTATCGACAGTATGTATATAGAAGGTTTTAAAATAGGGCTTTAAAGGTGTAGGCAATGATAATACCAATTCTCGGCTAGTTCAGAGGAAAGGAAATTTTTCATACACTCGGGGTTGGTTGGAATGTTAACAAATGCAAAGAGCTGGGAGGGGAAAAGGGCAATATCTAATACTGTGAAGGTGTGCATGCCCTTCAGTTCCACTGTGAGCATAAAACCTGTGGGACACACACACACACACATTTATATACACATACATATGAAACTGTGTATGTTTAAAAGAAAACTCCTTCCAGCATTGTTTCTAAAAGTGAAAAATTGGAAACACTCCAAAGTTTCATCATCATGAACATGGATATATATGTAGCAGATTTTTAATATGGAATACTACACAGCAGGGACTTGAACCTAAATTTTATCATTAAAGAAGTTCACATACAAAATGTTGAACAAAACCATATTACATATCAATACAGAATATCTTAATGTAGTTTGGAAGCATGGAGTTTAACACTGTAATATGTGTGTAATGATGGTTATGTATAATATACGTGATAAAATGTAAAAATATACATGAAAATGATAAACACCAAATTCAGGAAAATGGATATCTCTTGGAGGGTGGGAAATGCAATTGGGGGAAAATAAACCAAGAGCTTAATCTACTTTTTGTAACTTTTTATTTCTTATGTTCTGTGATGTTACCCAGGTGTTCATTAAATAGATACAATATTTTTTTATATTGTGTCTGAAATATGTTGAGATTTAATAAAATTAAAAAAAAGATGTTTAAGGGAAGCATGTCTTGGGGAAGAGGGATACAGTAGAAAATCAATGTTATACTATAAGTTCAATATTTGAATAAAATTAAGAACAAAACATTTGGGTTAAATTACAAATTTCATTTCTTTAAAAAAAGTATGTTTATGTTTCTTCTCATGAAGTTTATTATAAACATAAGCAAATAATCCATATATATATATATATATATATAAATATATAAGCAATGTCGTAGCTATACCAATACATAGATGGCTAGTTAAGGCATTGCCCAACTATACTAACATTTCAAAATCATACCTATGAAAATGGATTAAGTTAGGATATCATGTCCAGGCCAAGCAGGAAAAAATTGAACTGTCTTCCTATATCTTGCAAAGTTATCAACAAGAAGTATTGTTATAATCTGTACATCTCACAAATATTGTCCAAGTTTCATTTGAAATAAATATCTATTACAACAAGTCAAAGTTACTGATTTTTCTGTTATATAGGGTCTTATGTCCAAGAATGTTGGGACTTGAACAAATTCTGAATGGTCCCTAAATTCCCCAATGTGTTGTCTAGACTTATCCACTTCCTTCCTCACTTATGTCTCTTCAGTTCTCTCTGTTTTCATCCCCATGACTGTATTAAAACTATCCTTACCAAGGACACCAACTACCCATATCTTATATAAGTTCACGGTCAATATTCTACCTTTACATTACTCAACAGCCCAGCAGCATTTGACATAGTCTTCTCTTTGAGATAATATGAACACTGTCTTTGCTGTAACTCAACCAGTATTCATCTGGTTTTCCTCCTACCACAATGGCCAATCATTCTTCTTTAGTGCTTCCTCATGTCCTACACTGCTCTTCTGACCTCCATGTGGCAAAATACAACTATTAATTCTCAGTTTTAACCTCTGATGGAATTTTATGTGTCAACTTGACTGGGTACCAGGATGCCCAGATACCTGATTAAACATTATTTCTGGATATGTCTGTGAGATGAAGAGGAACCAGAACATGAGCTGAGGAGGAGCAGGCAGTAAGGCAAGAGGAAAACCATAACCCTCTGTGAAGGTGTTTCTGGAAGAGATTAGCCTTTGAATCTGTGGACTAAGTAAAGTATATTGTACCCAAGTGTAGGTGGACATTATCCAATCTACTTAGGGCCCGAATAGAACAAAAAGGTAGAGGAATGGAAAATTCTGTCTGCTTTTTTGAGCTGGGACATTGAACTTTTTCTACACTTGGACTAAAACTACACCATTCATACTTCTACTTCTTAGGCCTTTGGACTTAGACTGGAATACACCACCAGATTTTCAGAGTCTCCAGCTTACAGATGATAGATCATGGGACTTCTTAGTTTACATAATTACTTGAGCCAATTCCTCATAATAAATCTTTTTTAATAACTGTGTATGTATACATTAATATACATGTATTTATTGTGAGAAATTTTATTTATATACAGATTTTTATATAAAATTTTATATATGTAAAATTTACCATACTGGATCACTACCTTCTTCTTCAAGTACTTTTCCACTTGGTTTTTAAGATAACATACTTTTATGGTTTTTCTCTTGCCTTATTGCCTGCTCCTCCTCAGCTCATGTTCTGGTTCCTCTTCATCTCCCTAATGCCCTTGATTATGTGGTCGTTTCTTTGCCTACACTCCGTCTCTAGCGACCTAATCCAATCTCTTGGTTTTATATGTCATCTATATATTGATGACTCTATATTACTATGCAGAGGACTCTCAACTTAGACCTCCAATCCTGCTTCTCAAGGACTAATATCCTACTGCCTATACATTTCCATTTTGATATTTAGTAGGCATATTAAATTAATACAAGGTAAACTGAATATTATAGTTTAGTGATATAAATGAAATGGACTTCAGTGATATGTATATAGTTTCCCCCACTGCCATACCCATCTCCATATATGGTGGCACCTTCTGCCCAGTGGCTCAAGTCATTTTTCATAATCTTTCATTCCTCACTTTCCTGAAAACCCTACTTTGAATTCACCAGCAAGTCCTTTTGGTTCCATCCCCAAAATACATCCTAATTCTGACTATTTTTTTCCAACTTCACTGCCTGGGCTCCAGTTCAAGTAATCAGAAGTTATCCCCTAAATGATTGAAAGAGAATTGTAAAAAAGTCTTTCACTTCCACTCCAATTTTACACAGCAAAGTCGATGTTAACTTTCTAAAGTGTAAATCATATTTTGTTTCTCCCCTATATGCCATTATCCCATAACTTTACAAATTTAAAAGAAAATCAGAATCCTATACTTTTTACCCTGACCCTATGTGACCTGGCTCCTAACTTACCCTCTAGCACTGTGCTCTTGCTACATGGCTCTTTTTCTGCCCCTTTAAACCTCTAAGTTTGGTCTGTTCCAGGGCCCATGGGTGGCTCAGTGGTTGAGCACCTGACTTCAGCTCAGGGTGTGATCCCAGGGTTTGGAATTGAGTCCTGCATGGGGCTCTTTGTGGGGAGACTGCTTCTCCCTCTACCTATGTCTCTGCTTCTCTCTCTCTCATGAATAAATAAATAAAATCTTAAAAAAAAAAAAAAAAGTTTGGTCACTTCTAAGTACTTTTGCCCTTACTTCTAAATGCCTTTTCTATTCTTCTCACTTAAATCTTTAGGTACTGTCTTCTTTTCACCATTCAGATGTCAACTTCAACATCTTCTCTTCAGAATAGTCTCCTATGAGCTCCTACTAAAGAACCCCCACCAGTTTACATCACACTCGTGCATTTTATTTTCCATCTAGAATTTATTTCCATCTGAATGATCTTTTTAAATAATACATTCATTGTTTATCTCTTTACCCTAGAATACAAACTCTTTGAAAGCAAAGATTTTGTTGTCTCACTTGCCAATGAATATCCTCCATTGCCTAGAACAATGCATGACACAAACATCTGAAAACCTCCCAAAGTTACTAGGTGAGTAGAAAAACTAATTTCATTTACTCTGAGGGTGTCTTTTCTCCTCCTCACAGTGATATAAGGGTCCTGCGAAGCTTAATAGATGTTAACAGAAAGAGGCTTTTGGTCCTTCCGTGTAGAGTGTTGTGGTAACCAGACTCCAAGATGGTCTCCAGAGAGCTTCATCTTTTGGAATTCATTTCTTTGTGTAGTCCCCTCTCACATTGTATCTGAGATAGTCTATATGACCAACAGAGTATAACGGAAGTGACATTGTATAACTTCTGAGGCAAATCACAAAAGATACTGCCACTTCCACTTTGGATCTTTCTCTCTGAAGATAGCCAACCCCATAGCATGAAAATCCTTAAGCAGCCCCTATGGAGAGGTCCCAGTGTTAAGGAACTGAAACCTCAGACCAACAGACAGCAGTAATTTATTAAGCATAGGATATAACCATCTTAGAAACAGCTCCTCCAGCTCCACTTGAGTCTTCAGATGACTGCATCTCTGGACAACATCTTGACTACAACTTCATGGAAGACCTTGAGTCAGAATCATCCAGTTAGGATGCTCCCAAATTTCCTAATCAACAGACATCATAATAAGCTCTGAAGTTAGTTATATACCACAGCAACAGGTAACTAATACAACTAGTTTCTGCTGATATGTTCATTTTCTAAGTCCCTAAATTTTTTTGAAGGTGAAGAAATGATATATGAAATAATAAATTTCTGTATTTATGGTCTCCTTTCTCCCCAGCTTGGCTTATTCTTAAAATGTTAGCATACCCTTTCTCTTGCTCTACCTCAACGAGCCTAGGACATTGCAATTAAGAGAAAAGGCAAGAGGGTCTTATGCATATCTGACAACTTGGCTTTCAGCCCTGTAACACAAATCTACTTAGAGAGACAAAGGTCCAGCTTCTTGGGAAGCAAGAAAGAAAAAAGTCACATATTAAAAAAATTCAACTTAACGTGTAAAATGGAAATTAAAGAAGAGTACCTACTTTATAGGTGTTTTGAAAGGAACAAATGAGAGAATATATATAAGACATCATGCATTTTAGCATGATGACTGGTCCATGGTCAGTGCTAAATAACTATTGGTTATTATTATTGACTTTTCTTTTGTCTGGCTCATTTTTTTATTTGAACAAGCTTTTAATGCACTAAAATAGATTAGTGAAAATAGTATATTATAAACTCTTACACTACACAATAGCTGATGATTTATATGAGAGAAATATTTTCTAAAACCTGTTATCACAAATTGAGAATAGACTTTTTAATACATACATTTTCAGAGAAAAAAAATTAGGCTAAAAATTAACCAAAGGCTATGTTATCTAAATTATAATAAGAGATTGTCATCTTAACATATTGAAAACTTAGAGAGGGATGAGCAAAAGACTTAAAATGTAGTAAGAAAGTAAAAGCAGCAAGAGATTGACTCGAATGTCATTATCTTATTGCCTTTTGGAACTAGAAATGTATTGTTTCTCATATAAAGCAAAGCACTGAAAACTATTTGGCAGCAAGGTTATTATTTCACATATAATTACATCTCATACGGAGGTACATTGGCAGACATGCGGTGGCTAAATTGTCCATTTTCAACTAGAAAAAAGAAATGCAGTTCTTTTTTCACTTACATCAGTCAAGAAGATAGCCGCCCACAGGAAGAGATAAAGACTTATTTGACACTAGATCTATAACCAATGATTTTAGTTATCACTTGAAATTAGTGAGAATTTTGAAATAGGCTTAAGATTTTTTGAAGAGCAATTTGGTACCACAATGAAATAACAGATGAAATGGAAAAAGAAAAAAAGAAAAAGAAGATGATGTTTTCATTCTTTGGCTGTGTGGATTTAGGGATTTCTACAATAGGATTTCTCATAGATAGATAACCTAGAAAAGCACAGATGTATTCATTTACCATTTTTGAAAATAAACTAAGCATTTAATTAAATTATCTTCCCTATAAACCAATTAGATAAATCCTGATTCAATGAATATACTTAAACATTATCCAGGGTGCCAACAACTAAGAGTATTATTTATAAAAGCCAGACAACTAAATTCTAACCCTCTAATCTGCCTGTTCTGAATATTTATTAAATCATCAGAAGAGTCCTGATAATTGTAATTTTAGATAAGTAGCGTCTGCCGGTATCTGTAATGTAGATGTGATACAAAATATTTACCTACTTGAAAATTTGGAGAAAATGCTATCTGAATCCCTTTTTGGGAGAGCTCATATCTACGTGAAAGAAATACTTGGGTCAAATAGGAGGTGGAGATGGAGGGTAAGATTCCCAGTGTTTGCTCAAGTTATAAAAATAGTGTCAGTAAAGTTGCTACATATAGACAGGTATGGAGAGGAATGCTTTTTCTTACTTTTGAGAATCAGAAGAAAGGAAAGAGATGGAGGTGATAGGAAGAGATCCTGGAGGTAATGAGCTAGAAGAAGACTGTGTGCCATGATGGGCCTCACAAACTCCCCAGGTTTGGTAAGTCAATCATATTCACAAAATGTTGAACAGACTCATGTGTGTGCGCACGTGTGCATGGATGCTGATAAGATTTGATTTTCAAGGTTGAGGAAACGTGTAGCAGAAAGGATTGCAAGCATATAAGTGAGCCTTAGAAGAGTCTCAGGAATCACAGGGAAGAATAGCTTTGGACATTCATAGGTCCTAAAACGGAGTTTGAGGTAAGTTCATCTCTCTCTTCCAAAGATGAGGAGGCACCCATCCACACAGTGCCCAATCCTGGGGAAATAGTTCTTCCTTTCCACCTTTCCATCCTTAACTGAGCAATTTTTGTATTAGTTAGGCTTCTTTTTTCACCTTTCATGAATTCTTTTGGAGTTTTTATTGTATAGTTAATGCCATAATTATATAGTTAACCAACAGAAGGAGCTATTAGAATATAAAAGAGACTTTGGAGAAGAAAATCAAAGCACAGACAATAAGCAAATAAATGTAATTAGGATAAAAGGATACCGAATGAGCAAGTTGAACAATTTCATACCAACTTTGTACTTGTTCTCCTGAGACCATCTTTTCCTCTGACAAGTTTCAAACTCTCTCCAAATTTCTGAAAATTCCAAACTGTTTATATTTCATGGTCAGTTTTACCCAGCAATCCCCTATGCACTGAGCTCTCACCTCCTCCAGTTTATATAGACTGTTACATACCCAGCTGAGAACACAGATGCTTTCCCTGGTTAATAATTGATGAAGGGGACAGTATATATGTGAAGACCACTTGCATATAGAAAATTTTACTGAAGGTTTGAGGTAACTGAGGATTAAATTCCAGAAGCACATAGTAAATGCCTTCCCTTAGAATCTCACATATCCTTGGGCACCAAGAAATTTCACCACTGTACTTTGTGTAGCTACCCAATATTTTGCTCAGAATGCCCTTTTCTTCTCCACTTTTTCTTCTATTTTGATCTTTCATCCCTAAATTCATCTCATTTTTTTTACATGGAGAAGCTCAAATATATTTTTGTTTTAGAATCTTCTTCTGAAGCCTATCCTAGAAACCTTAGTTTCCAATCAAAGCCATCTACACTGAGAACAAATCATGACTCAGAGGCACAATTATGTTTTAAAGTAGCATAGTAGCCTTCTCTCTCCCTTTTACATACAGCTTTTCTGAAGGCCAATGGCAAGACCTGCATTTTTATTATGCTACTTTCAGCTCTGCACGTTACAGGGTTTCAAACACAGTAACAGCTTGTGAAAGATTCACAAATTTGGGGAACAGATTCATAAAGGAAGAAACATGAATTCTAGTTATCTTGGCTTCTAGTACAGTTTGATTTGCAACTTATTAAAGACTGATTATTTCATTTTTTTACACCATGTTATCTTATCTACAAAATGGAATTAAAATGGTCATATACTATGCATATCTTAGAGGGTGACTTTATTATCTATCTATCTATCTATCTATGAAGTTATTTTGAGAATTGAGAAATCTTTTATAAACATTTGGCAACGTTACTAATCTCTATCTCCCAAACTTCAAATAAGGCTGGTATATAGAGTACACAGCATGTTGTGAGAATAGAAGATCTACTTTTGTAAATACCTATGCATAGAGACAGAGAGAAAAATTAGTAGAACATTTATATAAAATACATGGTAAGTTTTAACAAACATGAAAAAATAAAAGATTTGTAATGTGCATTGGAAGTAATCAGTGGACTTATAAAATAGAAACAAATAAGCATGACCATCTATGAATGTGAACTTAGAAACAGTTACCAGTAAGCAACTGCCTCTGCGAATTCCATTAAAGATCATCTGCAAAATCTGCACCCACAAAAATTCAAATTTATTTCCCATTTACTGAAAAAACAAAGGACTAGGCCTTTTTTAAGATATAAAACTAACTGCTAAAATCTGTAAATTATGGTAACAAGCATATTAAGATAACTCTTATGCTAGTCAAATAGTTCTTCTTTATTTCTTACCCTGCAAAAGCATCTCTTTAATATCAGTGGCATTTTACTTCTGAGATAAAATTTTATCAGCTTAGCATTCCCTTCTCTTTAATTTTCCCTTGCTGTGTCTTGCTAGGTACCTAAGAAGGACAAAGCAGGAACACGAAAGTCCCCATCATGGCATTTATCTAGGACTCCAGGATAAAAGGAAAGTTGGGGGTGGAACCCATCCACAATTCATCACGGATGGTGATGTCTTTATTGGCTACTGACCTTGCAATGAGTTGAATGAGTTATAAGAAGGTTCTCTGTTACCCCAATCCCTGTTTTCTTGAAGGAGGACATAAATCACTTGAATCTCATGAATTTCTCATATTTACAAAGTATGCTTCCAAATTTCCCACAGAGGATGCAGTATAACCACTTATTTTTCCAATTTAAAAAAAATAATTTTTCAGCTTGTTCGATGTCACATAAGGAGGCTGATGATTGAGAAGATCTGAGAGTGACCCGAGGATCCAAGGGTGGGTGTCAGCAAGAAGCCCAGAGAGAAGCAGATAGCTTCCATCATTCCTGTTGTGAGGGTGTTTGCATTACTTCTCCTCTAACCTTATGCTTGAAGCAACAATCATGGTAGATTGCCTTATTCTGTTCCATTAAGAACTGAAGCATGTAATAAATCAAATTCCATAGTGACATATCTTGTTTCAGTGGCATGATAAGTTGCTTCTTGGCTGAAATTCAGATGAAGAATATCTGGGTTTTGTAACTCTACTTCTCCATATTCTCTTGAAACTTAAAATTTAAGCATTATACGGTGCTGGGAAAAATGACTGAAAAAAAAAATGAAGAGAGAGGGAACGCAGCCTTCAGAAATATCAAGAGATCTTAGTGGGCAAATACCACAGTGTGAATTTTGAATAACTTTTCCCACATATATAGATATGAGCATGAGGAGGAAAATAGTATTAATACATTACATCTTGCTCTCAGAGACTCTGTGTAATAAATGCAAATGTCTCATACTATTACATAGTAACTTATCACTGAAAATGTATACTCTACCCTGTAGAAAAATATAATTTTACCAAGAGAGGATCTCTCAGATGAAATTAGCCTCGTTTTGTTTCATTAAGCAGAGGACCAAACCTATGTAAATGAACCCAGACAATCTATCAGAGAACTTTTAACCAAATGTTAAGATTTCAAGCCACCTAAAGGAATCTCGTCACAGATTAACATAAGATCCCCATTTTGAAAGACAGTATATGAAAATATCAAGGAGATTTTTTTCAATATTTGCTATGAATGACTGCTACTTTGACACACTGAAAGGAACAACAGTGGATAGAATTTTACTCTGCTCCTAATGTTTCAATATCCTGTGAGCAGGATAAAGACACCTGTGCAGGCATCTGAACTACAATGCAGGCTAAGAGAAGTGCATTGTGATAGGAATAAGCCATTCTTTAGTAATGTAGACAATAACATTGGCTTTAGTAATCATACAGATTTCATAATAGGCAAAGCATCCTTCCTACCTTAGACTTGAAGAATAGTAATTTGATATGCAGAACCTGGGAGACACATCAGGTAGTCAGGTAGTAACAGCAAGAACAAAGCCACAGGGACAGCTGTAGTAAGTGTCATCTCTGACATTTAATGAGCACTTATGGTACAATAGGTACCACTCTAAGCATTTGCATTTTATAACTCATTATTTCATTTTCACAAAAGCTCTGGAAGGTGGGTACCATTCTCGTCATCCCCATTCAACAGATGACATAGAGTGTGCAAGTAAGCTGTTAAAGTGAGTGAGTGTTGACTTTGTATTCAAACTCAGTCTGGTTCATACCCATGCTATTTTCAGGAAGGGTCAGTGGACCAATTGGATTCTGAGAGAACAATGAGATAAACTAAACCCATAGTGTGGAGGAGCTCAGACAATTTGGAACCACCGATTGTTCTTAAGCAGAGAAATATCTAAAAACAGACTTTAGAAAGATATGTGATATCAACATTGCATACTCGATTTGGAAGGTAAGTCTTTTAATCAAAGGACCTGGCTAGGAAACTCTAACAATAATCGAAGATATTGTGGGAATGGGAACATAACAATTGTGAAGAAAAGTGGGTAACTGTTAGTATGCAGTCCAATTGTCTTCCCTCAGTAAAAAGGATATTTACCCCCTACCCCCACCACTGGGCTATCTAGACTTCACAGAATGACAGGATAAATCATCAAACAGTCTTATTTTCTTAGTGAGTTAAGTTGCTTCCTTAGCAATTACAAACCTATGAAGATTATCACTTAATGGCACAAAGGTAATAATACTACAGCTGTGCATGCCTAGAGACCTGCAAGAATTAATATACATTAACCAATATGTATGCAAAAAAGTCAAAATATTACCACACAAACATGTTGGGGGAATGTTTTTTTCAATATCTTGAGAAATGTCCACGTTTTAAAAACTTTAGAGCGACAATTCACTATTGATATCCAGTAAAGGTGAAATTTTAATGTAATGGCAATGGCTATTTTGTGTGTCTTGTTCATTTTTTAAAACTAAGGTCCTAATGAACTTTGTGAAGTTGTTATTCTAACATTATATTTAAAAATGTTTTTTTCTCTAACTTGAGAGTTTTTATTTAACTTTTCATTTAATTTCTGTTTTCTGCACTTTAAAAAAGCAGGATTTCACTGGTTTGTTTTCAGTACCATCTGTGTTATTAGCAAAGAAAAACTAGCATAAGCTTAAAACAATGCAAGGGAAAACTATGTAAAATTAAGCTAAAACTGTCACAATGAAACTGCTAAATTTCACAGAGATCAAATTCCAGTACACTGAAAATGTTTCTTGGGCCTGCCTAGAATTTCTCACCTCATTAGGTGTGAAAAACATAAATTGAGCACTAGGTTTTTTTTTCAAAATTTTGTCCATGATGAGAACAGTTGGGGAAACAAAGCTCTCCATAGCCCTTAGATCTGGTATTTGGAAGAGGAGAAAGTGATTGAAGGCTGTACTTTTTACGGATTCTGGGCACTTGCTCAGTGATTGTTTTTGAATCTTCAAGTGGCTTATAAAATAATTAATTCATTCTCACATTTCCATTTCTTTCAAGAACACAAAATTAGCACTCTCTTTATTAAAAAAAAAAAAGGCAGATTGAGAGTCAAAATATCTGGTCAAATAGAGTATTCCAAGACCAGTTCTAAGGTCCAAAACTCATGTTTTCTGAGTCAAACTATTCAACTCTAGATACTACATTTCTTTAACAGTCCCCATCTTTAAATTCCAGTAATACCTCTCTCCTTGCCAGACATCTATGTGGGATTTAGCTCTACGTGCATTTTAATACATTCAATTTGTAAAGGTTGAAATCTCTGACTCATTGCCTATCAAGTTAAAGTACAAATTCAAGATTTTTAAGTACTTAATCTGTACCATGTAATGAGATTTATATTACAAGTTGAAAAAAGACATGCACTTAGGATAGAGTCCAAAATAAAACTACCTACCATAGTGTGAATGTGCAATTCCATACTGTTTATTTCCCATAATCCCCCCCAGTATCTATAAACAACACATCTTTTATTATCCTCTAACCCTATTCCACAAAATCTTACTGTCTTGCATAGAGTATCAAATTCTACATATATTACCTAAAATTGTGCATCTTCTTATAATAATGTTTAAGACCATTTTGCATTTCCTGTAATTTAACTCAAATATTTCTCCTTACCTAAAAGAATGACAGAGACCACTGAATGTGCTGAATGTAGGTACATTTGAGACATATAACCATCAAACATTTCCATGGCAACTTGTACTTTTTCTGCTGCAAAAAGTGAAATATGGTTCAAAAGTGGATAATAAGGAAGGTCATCTCAGCTTCCGGGACCCCAAATATTCTTACACTGTACCTCCTGCTCATTCCCACCCTCAAAAGCAAAGGACTTTGAAGGCTGAAATAATAAAGAGTAATTATAATGAATTATTAACGAAGTTGAAAACTAAGACATTTTATATTAGTGAGTGTGTTGTAATTAACTCTGGTAAATGATACCAAAATGAGTATTTTAGCTTTCACTGTTCTAGGCAAAAACCTGAAGGGAGAAATCAATGTAATCATGCTTTCTTCCATAAAATAAAAGGAGGAATAAATCTCTGTTATTTCTCTCAAGTACAGTTTCTAATATATTTTGTTTCAAAAAGAAAAACTGCCAAGGAGGAACTATCTCAATGATAGTATTTGTAGAGAAATGTAACTTCCAGCCAATGATGTTAATGCTGATAGATAATGTCCTATGGATATTTCAGAAGACACAGTATTGATCCATAGTCTGCTCATTTAACTAGAAGATAATAGTTTGGCTTCCCTGGGAGGATGAAACACTTAGAATTTGTAAGTTTTCTCTAAATAAAAGCAATCTACTTTTATCAACTGGAGAACAGTATGAGATGGAAAGGGGCGGGGAAGACACAGACTTTTTGCCAACAGGTCAACAAACAATGAGAACTAAAAATTTATTACATAATCAATAACATACTAGAATTTGTGAGAGAGCACAAGGAATTATTGTCCTCACTGCACTAATAATACAGCAGTCCTCTGCATCTGCAGGGATGTGTTCCAAGAAGAGCCTCAGGGGATGCCTGAAACCAGAGGTGGTACCAAACCTTGCATACACTATATTTTTCCCTGTATGTACATATCTGCCTATGATAAACTTGAATTTATAAATTAGGCATAGTAAGAGATCTACAACAATAACTAATAATAAAATAGAAGAGTTATTACAATATACATCCCATAATAAAAGCGAATGTGGTCTCTCTAAAATATCTCATTGTATTGTACTCACTCTTCTTATTTTGATGTAAGATGATAAAGTGCCTATGTGATGAGATGAAAGGAGGGGAATGCCATGGGCATTGTGAGCTAGCATTAGACTACTATTGACCTTCCGACCACACTTCAGAAGGAGGATCATCTGCTCCTGGACTTCGGCTGATGGGGCAGGAAAAGAGAGTGTAACTGAAACCAGAGAAAGCAAAAGCAAAAATGTAGGTGGTAGGTGGGGACTGCTGTGTAGGGAAGGAAGTGCAAAAGCAAGACTATAGAATACTGAAAATACATCCTGTCAGTGTGAGTTGGGGCCTTTTCCCAGTGACAGTTAAGCAAGTGTTCCTGTCTCAGTTAGGAATCTTAGAGGAAAGGGTATTACTAAACCTGAAATCCTGATGAGGAAGGCAAGTTGCTGAAATATTTTTATCATCCTTTCAAATATCTCTTAGTAAAATGTAATGTTGAGACCAGAAATATAAACAGAAACACATCATGTCATATTTTCACTTGTATTATGTATATAATGCAGTGTATACCTTTCATCAGAAATACACACCTTCTGAGGCATTTGGCTGGCTCAGTCAGTAGAGCACATGACTCTCAATATCAGGGTCATGAGTTCAAGCCTCATGTTGGGTGTGGAGCCTAAAAATATAGGAAGAGAAAAAAAAAAGAAAGAAGAAAGAAAGAAAGAAAGAAAAAGAGCAAGAATGTTGACTGACAAAGTACCATCCAAAATGAAGAGAAATTGCCTCAATTTTTTTGGTTTTACTTATATATGCAGTCTGTTAATATGTGTTTGATTCTCATACTTACATTCCAATTTCTAGCTTGGTAGGCCTTTCTACTTGACTCTATCTGCAGATTTAAGATGAGTGACTCACTGTCTTTGGAGAAGACAGGGTGAATAAGCCACAGTTAGTTCCGTAGCAATAGACATAAGACTCCTCTCTTGAATATATATGTGTTTGAGTTTGAATGATTAGCCACTTAGGCAGGTCCCTAAGTGGTCCCTAAGGCAGGATTATATTGATATAATCCAGTTACCATTTTTCCATTTTACCCACAATGATTTCATGACAAATATTCAAATATACCTTGCAATACTTTCTTCATCTCCCAATCTAGCAACACCACCTGGGAGGAAATGGGAATAGTATAGTTTTGAATCCACATTTCTATTCTATTTCTATTTCTAGCAACTATTCTAAAATACCAGTAGAATCAAACAGTAAGATTATCAATTATGGATTTAAAAAGATATCCTTCTCTCTTTTTTTCTAAAATTAGGACAACTGGGATCCCTGGGTGGCGCAGCGGTTTGGCGCCTGCCTTTGGCCCGGGGCGCGATCCTGGAGACCCGGGATCGAATCCCACGTCGGGCTCCCGGTGCATGGAGCCTGCTTCTCCCTCTGCCTGTGTCTCTGCCTCTCTCTCTCTCTCTCTGTGACTATCATAAATAAAAATAAAATAAAAAAAAATAAATAAATAAATAAAATAAAATAAAATTAGGACAACTTTAACTGTCCTAATAAATAAGAAAATAATTTCTTAGTTTCTTAAAGATTATTGATGGTAACATTGAGAACACTCCTACGAATTCTTTAGACCTCAGGAAATAATGGTGCAACTCAGAGATGAGGCATGATGTGGGAATACAGAAGTACTTCATCCTTAAAGAGGTGCCATTGAGACCTCTGTAAAGCATATTGTATAGCAAAACATTCCTTTGAGCACATATAACAAGTTTTGAACTTAAAACCTATTCCAGGGAAGATAGGTCTTCACTGCCCTCTCTGAGTTCACCTGTCTGCCAGCTTCTCTCTGCAATGTCAATGAAGAGGTGGTCACAATGGGGTATGTTGGGACATCCTTTAGGAGGCATGCTTTGTAACTAGGATTAATTTGCAAAGAAGCAGAATTGCCCAGATATATAAGCCTAGACAATACCTGGTTGAATATGTTCATATGTCTTTTTTTTTAATTTTTAATTTATTTATTTATTATAGTCACACAGAGAGAGAGAGAGAGAGAGGCAGAGACATAGGCAGAGGGAGAAGCAGGCTCCATGCACCGGGAGCCCAACGTGGGATTCGATCCCGGGTCTCCAGGATCGCGCCCTGGGCCAAAGGCAGGCGCCAAACCGCTGCGCCACCCAGGGATCCCCTGTTCATATGTCTTAAGAAAAAAATAATACACAAATACTGGAGTCAGCCTCAGATGTCGAGAGACAGAGATGAGCATTGGTATCATCCATGTTGGAATGCACAGGGCATAGAAAGATTTCACCTTTTGGACTTAATTACCATGGTTCCTTTGGTATTATCACACAGATGTCTTACCTTAGAAAATTTACAACCAGGGATCCCTGGGTGGCGCAGCGGTTTGGCACCTGCCTTTGGCCCAGGGCGCGATCCTGGAGACCCGGGATTGAGTCCCACGTCGGGCTCCCGGTGCATGGAGCCTGCTTCTCCCTCTGCCTGTGTCTCTGCCTGTGTGTGTGTGTGTGTGTGTGTGTGTGTGTGTGTGACTATCATAAATAAATAAAAATTTTTAAAAAAAAAGAAAATTTACAACCAATTTGACCTTGTTTTTATTTCATACTATCAAGAAAACTTCTGATGATTTTGTATCCGGAGTAGTTCTCTGCTAAGAGAAGATACAGATATATGTGTATGTATATATACACACACACATATATATATATATATATATATATATATATATATATACACACACACATACACTATGTGTGGTTCTAAGTGCTAAGTATGAATTTGCTTAATCCTCACAAGAATCCCATGAAGTAGGAATAGCCATGATACTTCCTCTCTTCCTGTTAATCTTTTGAAAAAGCACACTTTTTTTTTAAAGAGTTTATTTATCTATTAATGAGAGACACACACAGAGAGAGAGGTAGAGACACAGGCAGAGGGAGAAGCAGAGCTCCCTGCAGGGAGCCTGATGTGGGACTCGATTCCAAGTCTCCAGGATCAGGCCTGGGCTGAAGGTCGGCACTGAACCGCTGAGCCACCTGGGCTGCCCACATCATTCTTTTAAACAGGACGTTTGGTCTCTTTTTTGTGGTTTCCTTGACTTATGATTGTCCAATCATCTTTTTTTTTTTTTTTTTTGTCCAATCATCTTGATCAAGAATTGGGCCTAATGCAGGTCAATCCCCTTTCTATACCCCCTTAAAATAAAAGCAAAAAACACCAGAGAATCTGTTCAGTTCACTGTTGCTGCAGTTGGCACATCATTGTTGAGAGTTGATCATGTAATCTAACAGCTACTTTCCATTACTGCTCAGGGTCTCAAGCTATACCACTACATATTTGTAGTGGTCTTCCTGTGAGAACAATGTAATGCCAGGAATGTTTAGTCTTCAGAATCCCTGGCCTCAGCCACACATGGTGCCTTGCCCTCTCAACACTTATATCCTTAAATTATGCTCAGGTTATTGCATTAAACTTCTCTTTAGGGGTCTTTAATATATTCTCCCCACAACTTGAATATTAGCCATCTTAGCTTACCCTACTAGGTTTCCTTAACTTTGAACCCCCAGAGATCAGGAGTTTAAGGTCTCAGTCTTTTACTTTCAAAAAGCTTCCTGGACCCCAGTTGCAGAGTGTTTTTTCTTCTCCATTATTAGCATATCAAGTGGTATTGTGTTAAGATGTACCTCTATTAGGAACAGAAGATTCAAGGACATTTTTTTCCTAGTATAATGGGTAAAATAGAACCTATACATAACTATATGGCCAGATGGTATGACTTTTATGAAAAAGATAGATGATTTGCTAAATTCATCTTGACCGAGAATGTCTGGAGTTACTTACTCATTTTTTTTTTAAGATTTCATTTATTTATTCATGAGAGACACAGAAAGAGAGGCAGAGACATAGGCAGAGGGAGGAAAAGCAGGCTCCATCGGGAGTCCGGATGCAGGACTCCATCCCAGGAATCAGGATCAGGCCCTGAGCCAAAGGCAGACGCTCAACCACTGAGCCACCCAGGCATCCCTACCTACTCATTTTTATGTAAATTTGTGTATAGTCACCTTTATATATACTCTTTATATTTAATTAATTAATGTGCTTGTTCCAGCTTCCCTCTAAGAAATGGATTTACTTTTTGTGCACTAGTATGACCATATAGGTCAAGGTGAAAGATTAAAACTAAAATAATGCTGAATTGAATAGAACTTGCCATTGCAGTCATACTGAGCCTCTCCTTTGAATGTTCTAGGCTCTCTTCCCTCAAGCTTTATAAAGAGCATACCTACCTTATTTCAATCAATCTTCGGTTTGGCTTACTTTCACTCATTCTGAAGATCCAAGCTGGACATCATCTCCTCTCCTGGAGTCAGGGAACATGATTTCTTTTTCACAGTTGAAGTTCTAATACCTAGCCTGTTATCTGTCACATGGTAAATGATAAATAAATAGTATTGAATGAATGAATGATCTGCAAGATGGCGACCAGATTCCCCAAAGTGACCCGAGCTTTGTCTACCCCAAATCAAACTCTCTCATTTTCCTCAAAACCCATTTTCCATCCACATTTCTCTGTCCAGAGATAAAATATTGTCCTGAGATAAAATATTGTCCTTATCACTCTGAACCGAAACCTTCCAATCCCCTTTGGTATATCCTTCCCTTTCGTCACCGACTCCATTTACTTAAAAATATCTGATTCTTGGGATGCCTGGGTGGCTCAGCGGTTGAGTGCCCGCTTTCACCCCAGGTCATGATCCTGGAGACCCGGGATCGAGTCCCACATAGAGTCCCACTTCGGGCTCCCTGCATAGAGCCTACTTCTCCCTCTACCTGTGTCTCTTGTGAATAAATAAAATCTTTAAAAAGAAAATCTGATTCTTCCTTTATGATGTCTTTTGGATTTTGCCTTCCTTCATTCTGACTATGCCATTATGACCTTATGATCTAATATATGAATTACTGCAGTCATCGTTTAAATGGTCACCCCAGTTTCAAATTCCACCAAAATTCCAAATGATCTTAAATATCACTGCTAGACTAATTACCCTAAAATACCATCTTCATTATGTCACTCATTTGTCTACTAAATCAGGAAAAAATGTCCCTATCTTTTTTAAGAACATTCATAATTGGACCCATGCTAGATCTTCAAATTACTCTCCATTTACACTCTCTGCTCTAATCAAAGAAAATTCCTTACTGCCCCAATAGAGCACCAAGCCTCACTTCTCCTCCATATTGTAATATAGGTTACATATTACATCTTTACCTTATGTTTTATTCTTTTTTAAAGATTTTATTTATTTATTCATGAGAGAGACACAGAGAGAGAGAGAGAGA
Organism: Canis lupus baileyi; assembly: GCF_048164855.1. Lineage (NCBI taxonomy): Eukaryota > Metazoa > Chordata > Mammalia > Carnivora > Canidae > Canis > Canis lupus. The sequence continues at coordinate 34,994,936 of NC_132854.1, read as the reverse complement.
GAGGCAGAGACACAGGCAGAGGGAGAAGCAGGCTCTGTGCAGGGAACCTGATGTGGGACTCGACCCCGGAACTCCAGGATCACACCCTGGGCCAAAGGCAGGCGCCAAACCGCTGAGCCACCCAGGGATCCCTACCTTATGTTTTAATATGTATAATGATTACCCCCAATTATAATATGTATAATACATATGACGCATTATCCAAGCCTAAGCTCAAGTGCCAGTACCTACATGAAGTCCTCTGCTTCTAACCCATGTGAATCTCTTGGTTATCTCAGCATCCTTATTGAGAAAAATCATCATTTTCTACCTCAATTTTTTGCCTTTAATTATAGATGGTCCTTAACACTTTTCTCTTTACTACATATTATCTCTGCATTGCTTCCTGGTATTGGTGAGCATCTTTAATCACTAGCACAATATTGCAGACAGTAGGTGCTCCTTGGATTCTTGGAACTGTGTTTGTTAATTCAGGAAATACTCATTAGAGTAACCACTATATACCAGGCACTGAGAATATAGCAGAAAAGTAAACAAAGCTTATATTCTAATGGTTGGGACTGAAAATAGAAAAAGAAACAAAAAATCTTTCAGGTAGTGGTAAGTATGTGGATTGCATATTAATACCATCATATTTACATTAAATCACACTGCTTATAAGTACAAATGGAAGCCTCTCAGATTCATACGTTGTACTTGAGAATTTCTACCTCCTCTTACTGCCTACCCCAAAACCAGCCTCTACTTTCAATGCTTTTTAGGCATGAATTGGTTCCTTATTTGTCCAAATAAACTTTAGTGAGACTTAACTATCTTCAAACCCAGAATTGAACTGAAATATTATTTTTAAGAATTAATTATAGTTGAACATATGCCAAAGGTACATAAAGAAAAAAGTGCTGGCATGCTACTCTGCCAGAATAGAAATAGATTTTGGACTCAATTCAGTTTCTAGTAAATTAATGTCCAAAAGCACACTGGAGCAAATGTGCACACATTTGTAATCTCAGCAAAGAGGCCAGGATGCACACGGACCCTAGATTTCATCTTTCCCTCCTCTCCAGAAAATTTTCTCCTTTGTGGTCTCTATATGTTTACCAATCATGATGTCTGTGATGCTTCCTAAAGTCCATTCCTTTAAATAACTTTGTGTACATGAATTTGGAGTGTACAGTTTTATTGTTTTTCTCTGATAAGGGACATATTTTACCCCTTCCTATATAATGAAAGTGAGGCACAATGTGTGCAGTTAATTTGTCTCCATAAGGACCTGCAGTGTGATAGTCACTGAATTACTGGCATTTATCAGAAGAGTCATTGTTGTGTATATAAATACATTCACTGCATCTTATTAGGTCATGACTCTGTGCCAGGTATTGTGCTCAGCTCTGAGTACGTTGACCTCAAATGTTACAATTCTTGTTCAGGAGGAGTTCACAATCTTGTGAGGATGGCAAAATCACAAATGATCGACTGTGGGGTTGGCAGATACGAACAGTACTAGAAATATGAATAGCTTCACTTTCAAGGAATTTTAAAACTGAAAGAAACCTCAGCATCACTGACTCCAACCCAAGTCAGAGAAAGGAGGTCCACATATCTGGTTTGCTTCTAAAGGGCAGCTGGAAACCAGGTCTCCTGAGACCAGGAAGATGCTCACTATGTTCCTGCTTTCTCATTCAGCCATTTGTTGACAAATCCATTTGTTTTCTAAATCAGGTGGTTTGCACAACCAAGAAATTAGTGTAAATGCATAAAACAAGCTTTAAAACATATTAAAGTAGTAACACAAATTATTTTTAGGTAGTATCTCACAAAGCATGATGATAATATTGTTGCTTGATATGTGAGATGCACTACACTATCTGTTATTCTTGTCTAATTTCCTGACTCCTTCCACTGTTGTAAATTATGCAATTTATGAAATCAGCTTCAAAGTTTAGTTTATACTGAACCATCGCCAAATTCTGTGACTGAAGGAAAGATAGAGGAGTGGCTGTATGTAAACTACTGTTGGTAAAACAAACGATTGTTCCTTGGTCACGAAAAAAATGCACTCTTCTGGTGTTACTCACATATACAAGATTCTTTTCCTAAGAGTTTTATGTTCTCAGCCTATTTCTATTTCTGCATACATAGTGAATGTGCTAAGTTTTTTTTCTTTTATAATTGCCTATATTATCTAAAACCTTGTATGTGACTCTAATATAAGTGCATATGCATATTATGTGAGTTTTCAAGATCTAAATTTACAACTGCATCAGGAATTTGTGTTATGCTTTATGGGAAAGTTGGGAACAAATTGGACTTTCTTAAAGATGACTATTGCAATATTGCATTGGATTTATTAAAGCAATTTTGCTAATGCTTCTTTTCAGAAAACATGCATGCTTTCTGATACCTTCTACACTTACCTTTTAATGAAGACTATTTTCAGACTATTGTTTTAGATTTTAGCCACTTAGCCTCTTATCTTAAGGTATTACAACACTTCAAAAAGCCACAAAAGTAAATGTATGTTTAGTAGCAACCACGTCAGAAAGAATAGAAAAACCTTTTAAGGAGAAAAAATAATGTCACTTTTTCAGGAAATAGAAATATCTCTCAACAAATAGCAGTAATTTTTATATTTACAAAGAAAAGACACTTTAAAAAATAATTATGTGTTCCAAGGAGTGTTTTGAAGAACATAAACTAAAACTACAGAAATTAGTTTAATATCTTATTAATTCAAATCAAGTGTCTTCTTTTTGTGAAATATCCAGATAACTGGAGTAATTTAAAAGAACTTTTTTAATCACTTGGGAAATTGCCTCAATCTTCCACCTCAATATTCTATTCCACTTTGCAGATCAGTCTTTCAAAAAAAAAAAAAAAACAGAACTATTTCCTCCTATCACTTCTTTGGGTCATTATCAGTTCCCTGTAGAGCTGTAAGATTAAAGCTATGTAGAATATGCAAGGAGATCTCAACTTTTAAATAAATCTGATTTCCAGATGATTTCCTGTTTTAATCAAGTAATTACCATATCAAACCTTGAATTCTGTTTCCCCACACCCTGGAAAATGGAGTCCTGAACAATTTCTAGGTAACTTGTACATGTCATCTCTATATTGTTTCAATAAGCTAAAGTTTCCTCAAATATGATCAGCAAATGTATTGGTAAAACATTTTTTTACTCTTATTAATTCTCAGTTTAAAATCCTCAATTTATAAAAACCTTAAAACACTGGCTCTATGGGACAAGAACAACAGTCATTTTGTTCAGTGGGACAGAACAACAGTCATTTTGAAGCCACAGGCTCATCTGTAACTATATAAGCCATACGATTATAAGAGTATTCTTCAGAAAGTAATATTTGAAGAGTAAAAAAAAAAAATCATAGTTTATCTGACCTGCATATAAAACCATTCAAGTATACTACATTTATCATATTAAAAATGCATCATTAAAATTTAAAAGCAGGTGCAGTTGCTCAATAAGCTAATGGTATAGTCTGAAGACTCCAGTCAAGATTGTATTGTTGAATTCCCAGTTGGATAAAGGAGAAAGAAAAAGAGGGAGGGAGTTTCAATGACCTTGCACCAAGGTGGTAGGGCCCTAAGACACTATGCTGTAGGCTGTGGTTGAGCTCCACTCGGAGGATCTTTACTGCACTGCATTCTGACAGCGGGGAATGAAAGTGTCCCTCTAAACAGATGAGCTTGAAATCGCTTCACCCCAGAGCCGAAACCTCTGTGAGTCTCCACAGGCGTGTGAATGTGAGCACATATTTGTATTTATGGGGTGAATTTATGGGCTGTTTGCCTGCGTGCACCAATGACTCAATGCTTTTCAGAGAACATGTTGTAGAAAATGGCATAAAGAAATTCAACGAGAAAAAAACTAGTGGAAGAAAATTTAACCTTCGTAAGAGTCATGTCAATCTAGAAACTATTAAATGATCACCTTTATTACTGGTTGGCTATTCACCTCACATCATCTTGGGAAGACCTAGACAAGATTCCTGAAATCTATTAATTAGTTTCCTCTAGCAAATATTAACTCGGCAAAATCCTATTCTTTCGTTAAATATGTTTAGAATTTTAAATTGAAATATCTAAATCTGTATACCTATTCCCTGATCAGATAAATCTAACTTGTAAAATCTTTTTTAAAAAATATAATTTAAAGGCAAACTTACTTGATTTTTTTCTATAATTATTTTGAAATGAATCGTGCACATCTACATTTACTACAGTTAACATTTCTACTCATTGGTAACAAGAACAACACAAATAATGATGAATACAATTTTCACCTAAAATATTCTGCAGAGGGGATGGTCACAGGGTAGAGATTAAAAAGAGAGAGATAAAAGAAAAATAGTCAGAAATTGCCTTCTCACTCCTCAGGACATTCTTTTTAAAGTAGTAGCCATGACATTAAAAATAGTTGGTGTATTTGTATGGGGTCTTTGGGGATGGTGCTTTCTTTGGCAGATATTTTAAATATTTTGTGGAAAAATGCATCGTTCCTCCCATCTCTAATATAAATACAATGGTATATAAGTCCAATCTGTAAACTAGAAAGAAAAAAATCTGCTTAAATGTCATTTTTGCAGTAATAGAACCTCTTTGGCTCTCGATGACCATCCTTGATAATTAAAAATAAGGAAACAAAAAAAGACAAATAAGGAAATCGTATCAAAATATTTATTTACTATGTTAGCCAAGCTGTCAGAAATCTTTCTCACTTTAAATCAGTCTATCTTTAGAATCCAGAGTACTACAATAGTTTTTCAGAAGCAAAAGCCTTAAAAATCTAAAATCCTTATGAATTATTCAAAGTAAGTCTTCTATTTTTCCAGGTAACCTAATACTATTTTCTTAATTTGTTGCTTTAGTTTTTAGTGGTTTAGGAACTGCTTCCCTTCCTTCTCATCTATCATATTTTCTTGATCTTTTCACATTCCTGTTCTTCTGGTTATACTCTGTAAGTAATTATTCACTTGCCTTTATAAGCTGATCAATAACCCACTGTGAGATAATTTACAGGTCTCATGAAATATCTATCCATGTGTATACTTTTTTAATGTAATAGATTTAAGAGATATGCAGCTTGAAAGATAATCTTCAGCAGATGCATTTTATATTAAACATTAGCATTGCTTGCTTTCTCACACTGAACACCCCAACATTGACCTTAACACCATTTTATCTCCCGCCAACTTTGTATCCACCTCTACATGCATCCCCAGTTGTGCTCTCAAAAAATTGTGTAGGTTTCATAAACTTTGCAGTTTTTTTTTCAAAGATTTTGTTTATTGGGGATCCCTGGGTGGCTCAGCGGTTTGGCGCCTGCCTTCGGCCCAGAGCATGATCCTGGAGTCCAGAGATCGAGTGAATAATGAATAAATGAATAAATGAATAAAATCTTTAAAAAAATATTTTATTTATTCATGAGAGAGGCAAAAACATAGGCAGAGGGAGAAGCAAGCTTCCCTATGCAGAACCCGATGCAGAACTCGATCCCAGGACCCCAGGATCATGCCCTGAACCAAAGACAGACACTCCCTGAATCAAAGACAGACGCTCAACCACTGAGCCACTCAGGCACCCTGAATTTGCAGTTTTTTAAAAAGGCAAATGTATTGCCAAATGTGGAAAACTAGAAAGAAATTGATCATTTTGTTCCAATGAGATACTTTTGTTGATTATTGTACTTTGTCAGTAGGGATTAAGTTCTGAAAGGTTCATAATAATTGGTGACTATTAATCTTATCCACTTGGACAGATTATTTCATCAAGAAAGGGCAATATTTTCACAAAAGGAAAACGGATAGAATAAACTAAATATCCATTCATTGACTTAACTTTGCTCATTTGTTTAATAAATTCCCATTTTGCATTTTCTATGTGTCTGGCACTGAAAAGTGCTTATTGTCACACATAATCCCAGCAGGTAAGGGACACCTGGAAATATTCAATTGTGATTTTGAAGTAAATTTTTAAAAGGCACTATTTACAGAAGTCTGGGCAAGGTTAAGAAGAAACTACAATGGATTTTTCAGGGCTCCAAGATTAGAAACAGTTGGAATTCAGAAAGCCATTAATCTCACCATTATTCTTGGAGGATCAACAGAAAAAAACAAAATGGTATAACTAGAGTCTGGTTAGAACTGTGGCTGTGAGGGCATGAGGAGGGAATGCCTCCACACCGAATGTGACCTGCAACCCCAGGAGCAAGGAAGGTAGTGCTGCCAAACTTCCTCTTCTGCCCCCCACATCCCACCTATGCTCCCCACAGGCTGGACTCAAGGGAAACTGGAAAGAAGGGAGCCCCAGTGATACAGTCCACACAGGTCAGCCTTCAAAGGCACAGACCACCAAGAAAGGCAGAAAAGAGAGGGAAGTTGCTGGTAACTGAGAAAAGGCAAACACGGTGCTGAAGGTAGGACTTGAATAATACTAGGGTCTCACAGATTGGCCAGATAGTTGGATATGTAAATAAATACAAGCACACAATTTCCATAGTGTGTGAAAGTGATATACTGGAAGAAATATCTTAGTAATGATGCAAAGCAGGCAAAAATTCATTTCCACTGATTGGGCCTGTGTGAACTTTACAAGCGACCAGACTGAATTGGATTCTTTTAACAGGCACAGCAGATAAATGAGCTGTGATGTCCTAATATGAAGGTGAAATTACAAATGGCCAAATTAACAATAAAAAAATAAGGTGGAGGGGCGCCTGGGTGGCTCAGTCAGTCAAGTGTCTGACTCTGATTTCAGCTCAGGTTTTGATCTCAGGGTTGTGACATCCAGCCCCACATCGGGCTCCATCCTGGGTGTAGAACCTCCGTATTCTCTCTCGCCCTCTTCCTCTGCCCCTCCTCTCAGCTTGCATGCTCTCTCTCTGTGTCTAAAAAAAATAAATAATAAAAAAATAACGACCTCAATATAAGAGCCTACACTCTATACTCTTTAAAATCACATCTTTATTTCTTCTCTCAAAAATATAGAAAGATTTCTATATGCCAGGTACTATTCTAGGTTCTCACAATAACTAAAATCTTGTTAAAGTTATCAGTAGGTTGAAGGTGTAAAGGATGCTCCAGGAGCATGCAATAATGACATGGATCTATTACCCAGGTATCAGAGATGTCATCTGTCAGGAAATGACGACAAATTGAGATCTAAGTGATGACTAGAAATTATCTACTTAAAGAAGGTGGGGAAGATTTCCAGGGAGAAATTTGTCAAGGTATGGAGGTGAGTGAGAGCACTGTATCCTCATAAAACTGAAGAGTTCAGTTTGAAGGGACATGGGATGTCCATAATAAGTGAGAACAGTTTTGGAGCATTTACTTTATACCAGGTGCTTCTGATTTGTCTCACCTAATTTTTAAAACAGAACCATGAAGTGGTGCTGCTGCTGACTGGTGGAGGGTAGTGAACAACCAAGAGGTTGAATCACAGTGGTAGTAAGACTCCAGAAGCTACAGGATCAATTCTGATTGTTGGAAAAATTCCTCTAACATCAAGACAGTGGGTGCATCAGAGGAGTGTCAAACTGGATACTGGGAGACAAATTAGGAGGCCATTGCATTAGAGCAAGCAAAATTTGATGAGAACTTAAATGAAGGCAAGGTGGCTTATGTAATGTAGAGAAGAAAAGAGATGTGGCCAATATCACAGAGCTAGAATCATGGGATATGGTTGTGTGAGAAGAACAGGAGGCAGAAAATGAGAACTCTAGGGAGAACCCAAGTTTTGGGCTCATTTAACTGAGAGCAAAGCAATATTATCAACCAATATGTCAAGTAGAGAAGGAACAAGTTATAAAAAAAAAAAAAAAGAAAACTGGGAGTCTTTAGATTATGACAAAGGACACTTGTGGGACTTGAAGTTTGAGATGTCCAGGAACAGTAGGAGCAGTGTAGCAATACGCCATTGGAAAGCCAGCCTGAAGATACAGATGGGAGAGCTACCAGCATAGGTGAAGCTCTCGTTTGATGAGAAGGGATGAAATTCCTAAAAGAGAGAGTATCACATCACAAGTCAAGAGGATCAAAAATAGAAGCCTGGAGAAAATCAGTGTTGAAGCAGTTAGGTGGAGGAAGCAAAACAGAAAAGTGCCAGAGACAGGAGGAGAGGCTAGTGGAATTATTCCTACTGATGCTAAGTAAGAACACAAATTCAAAAAGAACAGAGAAACATCATCAAGCATCATAGATGGGATCAGGAAAGAGTCTCTGAGCTTTCGGGATTTGGAAGTCATTGATAAACTTTTGTGTCCCTCACAGGGCCACATAGCTCAAATATACTGCCAATGTAGTGGTGCATCCTTGCTCCTTATCTGTGAAAGCAAGTTCCAAGCCATAGACAAGCTTCCCGGGTCTCCTGAATCTGGTTCTACACCTCAGAGCAGCAGGGAGCCCCTAGACTGGAGAACATTTTTGATAACATAAGCAAGTAGGGGATCAAGGTAAAGCGATGAAGAGGGGATGCGGCAGTGATCTGCACAGCTGCTAATCACACTCTACTGAAGACACACGATTAGCTCTCCAATATCTTAAATTGTGAAGGGTTGTGCACACCCAGCTTAAAGTTCGAAGCAGATCTGCAGAAAAAGCATTCAGAGACACCGGTCCTAAATTGAAAATGCCCGCCCAGTTGCTCGACTCCTCAAGTTCTGCTCTTGTATTCAAAACTCCACAAACTATCAGCTCTGAAAGAGTTTCCCTCAGTCAAAGATGAGTCATCGCTATAAAAGGACCAGCATGGAAGTAGGCAAAAATAATTCACTTAAAAAAATCCATGTAATTTTTATTACAAATAAAAGTCACGGGCAGATTACATATGGCCAATGAAATAAGCCAGGGAGCAAAAGGACATTTCAAACCACCCTTCTGCTTCATGATTTCAGCAAAATTAAATAGGCAACAAAGAGTAGTGGTTTGATACATGGACGTTTATCCAGACTGTGTAGGTTCTACTCTAGTGTTGCAGTTTATTGGCTGGGAGACCTGGCAAATTGCTTATCATTTCTGTTTCAGTTCCTCTATGGGCAAAATGAGGAAGACAAAAATACTACCTATTTCATAGGTTCTTTATTTTTAAGATGTTATTTATTTATGAGAGAGAGAGAGAGAGAGAACATGAGCAGCAGGAGAGGGAGAAGCAGGCCTTCCACTAAGCAGGGAGCCCTATGTGGGGCTCGATCGCAGGACCCTCATGACTGCACCAAAGACAAACGCTTAGCCAACTGAGCCACTCAGGCACCTCTCCTTCATAGGTTCTTGAAGAGAAAGAAATTATTTAAAGTGCATGATTAAAATGATAATTAAGGTACTTAGGGGAATATTTGATAAATGCTAAGAACAGTTTAAATACAAGCACTTACGTGTATCTGTATTCACTTTGAAATGAAAACTCAAAATAAAAATAAAGACAGAAAAGAGATTTTCTGACAACAAAAAGTAATAATGAGGAAACAGGATTTAGGAAAGAAGTATTTTTTAAAAAGTAAATAAACCATTGCAGAAATTATAAGCTGGCATGGAAAATGCATAACTGTTGAAAAGAGGTAAGGTTGACCCTTGTGGGCATTAGCGATTACTTTTAAAAATCAAGTAAATGTTTTGAATTTGTAAAATGTAAAAGGCATTTAAGGCTTCCTTCATGTTACGTATATGCAGTTATGGGAAAATCATAAGCTTCAGATCTTTTCACATTTCTTTAGAGCATTATTTTAAATGCATACTTGGAGGCCTTTCTTTTCAATGTTAATAAGCTCTTTTCCTGAACCTCCATCAGTAAAATGAAGGAAGAGGAGAGCCAAGTCATAATCAATCAGTGGAGACACTAAATCATCACATTTTTAGGTCAAAGCTTTCCCTTTTTCATCAATGGCAGCTTATTAATATGTTTAATTTTAACTTTACCTTTTA